>NC_050570.1:21512399-22142399 GCF_013265735.2 Oncorhynchus mykiss
CGTATTCTTTCAGTTGAGGGTATTGTCCTAAATATGAAATTGACCTCATGTTTTGTCCTGTATCATTTGATTTGACAGCCGACACAAACTGAAGTACGTAATGGCATATGGCCTCTTGGAGACGCCACACATTTTCCTGGCTTCTAGTAGTAGAGGGTAACTGTACCCAGTTGCTGGAGAACAAATTGTATTAGGTGACTCTGGGCATAGTTGACACTTGGGCATATTGCATAGTGGACACTTGGCCTATTGAAACAAAGAATGGTTTAGTGGCTTTTACTCCTTCAAAAGAATATTTATTTTACGAGGGCCTTTGTTGGGATCCTCCCTAGCCAACTGGTCCCGTAAACACCTCTCTACTGTGAGAGACTTGGCTCCAGCGCATGGTCCGAGGCTATCATGAAAGTTTCCAAACATGTCAACTATATGCTAATGCCAAATGCATACAGCTGACTCGTTTAGCATTCCTGCTTGGTGCGGGGGTTGGCACGCTCCTTTGGCAGGGGTGGCACTGCCATCTGCCTGGCCGGGGGGAACGGAGTGAGATAAACGGGTGATTGAGAGCAGGCCCCTGCCTGGTGTAAATGGGCGACTGGCACTGGGCAATGGGCACACTGGGGCATTTGGACAGATTGGAGGGAGCCGTCTGTTTCTTCTCCCTTTCCTTGTCAAAACTCTGTTTGGCTTCCAGGTTGCCCTTCATAAATTCTTCCATTCTCGTTGAAAACATCCATCCGGCCCGGTCTGCTCCCATTAGATCATCTCCCACGCCCACGAGATCAATCCTCCGATTGGTGAAGCTGTTCATGATAAGTATGAACAGTGTGTTTAGCAAAAGTCTTTGGAATAAACTCTCAAAATCTTGGAAAACTTTGCTTTGTTGTTGTTCTGGATCTGGAGGCAGTTCATTTGAATGGGGATTTGGACGCAGTGGTGAAACCACATGGCCACTATTGGGAGGTTGCTGGTAAGTCTCCCAGCTGTCACTTTGTTCAGCAGAGGCCTACGTTAAAGGAGCAGCAGGCCGACTCGGCCGGCCTTTAGACAGAGGTGCATAAATCACAGGGGTTCAACAAAGCAAGCACCTATTAACGTCAGCCGCCCAGGGCAATCAATGGCACTTCCTCACGCCACCCTGTGACAGTCAGGACATGGCTTCTGAAAGGGACAGTGAGGGTAAAAACACAAGTCCTGTCAGATGAAATGGTGATTATCGGCTCTTAATGTTTAAACGCGCCTCATGTAAGTCTTAAATCCACATTACCTGGGAGAAACATCCTTATCCGCCACCTGCTTATTTTTCAGTATGAAGCTAAAAGTTAGCAGAAAAACAGCTTAGAGGGGAGGAGAGTGGTGAGGGGAAAGTGAGGAGTTGATCATTTGGAGGTAAAATACCTAGGCGAGGTGGGTTTACATGCTGAGAGCACAGCAGATAAGAATGAGGTTTGCTGCGATTTTGGGATTAGATCCTGCATACCTGTAATAAGACATGTTGTGTGGTTTTGGGCTTTTAGAAGTGGGACAGTTGACTGATGAGTGTGAGTGTAGACCGTGTGAGGGAGTGGAGGCCAGTGTGTGTGTGTGTGTGTGTGTGTGTGTGTGTGTCTGTCTGTCTGTCTGTCTGTCTGTCTGTCTGTCTGTCTGTCTGTCTGTCTGTCTGTCTGTCTGTCTGTCTGTCTGTCTGTCTGCCTGCCTGCCTGCCTGCCTGCCTGCCTGCCTGCCTGCCTGCCTGCCTGCCTGCCTGCCTGCCTGCCTGCCTGCCTGCCTGCCTGCCTGTGTGTCTGTGTGTGTTCCCAGCCTGTCTGTGAGTCCTGTTTGTGGCCAGGGGAAGGGAGAGGGCAACAAAGGGAAACTGAATAGGTGCTTGTTATCAGCGCTCAGAGTGCAAGGGCACTAAGCTGATAAACAAAGGACAGAGTTGGTGTGGTCTGCTGTTAACTTCCAGGTGGGCAAAAGTAATGCCCCTAGATTCCTCAGCATCTTCTCAGAAACCACCGGAGAAATCCTCTTTACTCTTAGTCCTTAAGCACCTTGCAAAGTCGAGGTGGCTTGCAACGGATTGTCTTAATCTTTCCTTTTTGTAAAGAAAAGGGTAAGCCAGGCAGAATGTCAGTCTATATAAAAAAAAAAACGATTGGTTACAAGGATTTTTTTCCATTTGCAAGCAAGCAGTTGCTATCAACTTCGTGAAAAACCTTGACGTGCTGATGCCAAAGCACAGCACAAATGCATACATCCCAGGTAATTTAATGTGTAATCATATGTGGGATTAATCCTCATGTTATGAGGGGCAATGCAATTTTTTGTGCCCCATCCAGAGGTCAGATATCTTTCTGCTGCTCTCAGGGCTTTCAGAGGAGGCTTAGCGATATGTTAATGAGAACGTTGTAGCCGTAAGTACAGGGAGTTGCTTTAGATAAAACAGTAAAAACTGTCCCTGGCACCCGAGTGGCTTAGGTGGGCAGTCCAAAACTCATTACGCTGATCGAGTCCCAGACAAGCAGCGAATCATCTCCACGCCGCTGCTCAGGCTCTCCAAAATCCCAGGCCGTACATTTTCATCCGGTGCTCTCCTCACTTATCAGGCCCGGCGGAGAGAGAGGTACTGTACCCAGTCTCCATTGTCTCCAGCCCCCATCCACTTTCCACTAAGAAGCTGATTTCTGCTGTCGCCAAGACGACAAAACAAGAGAGAGGATTTCCTGCATCTAGGGGACTGCCTCAGCGTTCAGACAGAGGACACCTCAGCTGAGAGAAAACACCCAAACAAAATACTACATTACTGCCAGGAAAACAAATAAAAAAATAGCCTCCCACATTAGGGTGTTGATGTATGGAAGCTTGCTATTACTTTCATAATCCCTCAGGAGAATTGAGCGATTAACTACCCATCACAGTATGTTAATTCACGTTTTGCTCTTGTACTAACTGAGCAGGTGGTTGAAGACATAATTGTGTACTAAAGACTCATACAGCCAGAAAATAACAGCATCAACATATTGCATGAAGCCTCTCTAGAAAAACAGAACAGGCAAACAGAACAGGACAAACAAGAGAGGAGGGAGACTTCGCTGCACGTATTGACATTAGTGTGCTGAGTGTGATGACAGAGTGACGGCAGGACAGACTGGCCAGGTATGATGGAGGAGATATAGATGGGGGGGAGACACTTCCTGTTGACGGGCTGCTGCAGGCTCCTAGGGGCAGGCAGGGGGGAGAGGCACTGAGGCGTGCAGAGGTGTAGCTCCCTGCGCAGCAGCTGGAGGGAATAACACAAGACAGGACCACACATCGAGATGCCAATCCCCCCTCCCCTCCCCTCTCCTCTCCTCCCAAGCCCTCCACTGATCTGGGGCTTTAATTGGAGATAAATGTTCCCAGTGAAAAGCTTACAGTAGCAGGGTAAAGCTGAGAGAAAGTTTTCACAAGTTTTCATTCCAGGCAGAATGTATACTGCGGAGGTAAAAACAACCTGTTATCTAACATCAAAATCCACAGAATGACGTTAATTGTTGGTGTGTTTTTGAATGTTTTTTTGCAGATTGCAGTGGTTTCAATACAGTGTTAGTGTTAATGGGGTAAGATACAGGATACATGTAGCATGTGTGGACAAAAATAAACAAACCCAGAGATTGTGGGTGCATAGCAGAACTGTTATTACACTCAAATACATCACAGGCAGACTAAGCTTGGCCAGCCATGGCCAGACCAAGAGCTGAGCTGAAATTAATCTTCACGACATGGTTGTTCAAATTTTGCTACTCAATTTAACACAGCTGATTTGCAAGCGGTTTTCTGCCTGTCGGCCAGCTCGAGATTTATTTAATTCCATTAGTGGATATGCTGTCCGGAGCAGCTGGGTGAGTGAATGCTGTCGGGCCTGAGTTTGCTGAGTGGACAAGCGAGGGGCTAGGGAAAGGGGGGCCAGGTGTGTTGTTGGCTGGGGCTGGGGCTGGGGCTGGGGCTGGGGCCAGGGCTGGGTGGGACTGTTTGCCCGTCAGTGGAAGAGCCCTGGGTCTGACCTTAGCACGGCTGATTGCACAGAGCAGCAGCCAGAGGTTAACTCAGCTGACAGGTGGAGGCAATCGGAGCATATCAGTGCTAATCCACCACTGCCATAGGAGAGAGAAGGGAAGGGAAGGGAGAGAAGGGAGAGAGAGAAAGAGAGAAAGCGACAGGGAGGGAGGGAGGGAGGGAGGGAGGGAGGGAGGGAGAACAGAGGAGGGGAATGGAAGAGAGAAAGAAACTAAGAGAAATGTCTTGCCTGAGGGTTTCTTGCCTGAGGGTCACCAAAAGATAGTCAGAGGTCTTGAATAATGTAGTCCATCTTGTTTCCATCCAACAAAACTAGTTAGTCATAAAAACAGCATGATAAATCATACCACACTCAAAAACAGCAACAGAAATAAGAGACTTCTCACAACAGCCTAATTGTAGCCCAAAACCTTGATAGGCATCGCTGGCCGAGGCACATGAATACGACAGAGTGGTGTGCACAAACACACACTGTTCCATCCCCTGCCACGGCAGATTGTTATCATGGCATTGTGTTGTTCCTTCAGGTGCGCTAGTCCTGCTACAGCAAGTCAGACCATGTACAGCACACAGGCTGCTCTATCGTTTTCCCCACTACCCAGCAAACGTCATGCCTTTGATCTGTCTACCATAGAATCTGAAGCACGGTGGCTCTTCTACGGTATCCTGGCTGCATGTTCAAAACAAACATTCTCTTCCTTTTCCTCCCCTCCCTCCACTAACCTACAGAGGTTCAGAAGGAACAGGTAGTGAGCAGAGCCATCAAGCAGGCAGATGTTTCTCCACCTGTCTCCCCCCACCAGGGCTGTTTCAGTATCATGTCACTTGAATTGCTGGCTGGTGTACAGCGAGAGCTCTGAAATCAACAACAGAAACTTCAATATAGGCTAATAATATTGAGAGCTGGTACTTTAGTTTTTGCCAGTGACATGCAGGCACACTGCACAGTGTGTGTGTGTGTGGGGTTGGTGTGAAAATAAAGGATCATGAAAGGTTTTTCACAATTAGGAGTGGTGGGTACTAATTATATGAAAGTAGCCGGGATTACTGCAGCCTGACATCTGGGCTTAATGTGGATCACATTCACTCTGGAACAAGAAGGGGGAAATGTCAAATGCACATTGGATTAATGTAGACGTTGTTGCACATAAACAGAGTCAAAGGTCCAATGCAGCTGTTTTCATCTCCATATCAAATCATTTCTGTGTAACAATTAAGTACCTTACAGTGACTTTTTTTCAATTAAAATGATCGAAAAGAAACAACAATAGCTTCATAGAAAAAATTAAGCAAGAACTTTGTTAGGACTGTCTGGGAGTGGTCTGAGAAGCCTAATTGGAGGAACATAATGGGAGGACTGTGTAACCTAAAAACTACGCATCGTGTGGGAATATATAGAAAACACAGAAAAATCACATTTTTGACTGCCCTGCCCCTTTAAATGTAGTATCCTCGCGTTATATATATTTATAAGTATGTAGTAAACAAAAATACAGTCATCCATCATAAAGTAAGCAAGGCTTCCATCTCTTTACACTGTGTTTTCTATACCTCTCACTCAAACACAGACCTGTTTGTCGACGGGGCCTCTGGCCCTCAGTGGCAGAGGTTCCCATATCATCAGGTACACATATCTATTGTGTCACCTGTGTCCTGTGACGAAGGGAAACAGCTGCATCTCTCTGCCTTTATAACTTTCACCTTTCTCATCTGGGTGGGCCCTGTCTGGAATCTCTGTTTGGATTAGTGACGATTAACAAGACAAAACACATTAAATCAGGAATTAAGTGTTTCTTGTTTGTCCGGACCAAATCACAGGCCAAGCAGGGCACAGCACTTCCTTTTCATGTTCTTCTGGTGAACCCTCCAAACAAAAAGGTCGGCAGTGTACAAGAGAGCCAGCATCGGAGCTTAAGCCCCATCTGTCACTGGGGTTATTGTGTGGCATGGAGTTGACCATGCTTGTTCCTGTCTGGCTGGGTCTGTAGCTACATACTCTCATCTCCTGAGAACTGCAGAGGAGTGCAGAGGGTGGGTCCTACGTGTTTACATTGAACATTACCTGTAGTACTGAGACAGGTCTGAATGTCTGAAGTAAATACACATTCCTTTCTTGTTTTAGGGCGATTGTTTGTTTTGTCTGGCACATCGTTAGAAGTGGTTTTGGGAGCATGGCGGTTTCCGGCGAGAATTTGTAAAGGGGAAGGTATCTTATTGTTTAAAATAAAGCTGAATGGTACATGTGAAAACATGGACCAGAAAAACAAATAAAATGGTACAAATATACTGTATATAATCCTGGACAGAAAAAAATAGAATTTACCAGAATTGAATTTCATTGAAATGACATGGAAACAAAGTTGATTCAACCAGTGTGTGCCCAGTGGGTGGGCACGTTATTGGTGGTTGGACAGAATGGTACCGCAATCCAACACACACCGCTGTTCTTAGATCATTTGAACGTCCTTTACAACCAATGCAGCACACCTGCACATGGAAAGAGAAAAGTACACTGGCCTCCAATGGAGGAAGTGTAGCATTTCCTCACTGGGTTGTAATGTATCCTGATAGCATTAGTTACAAATTGGAGGAATAAAAGATAGGATGTTGTGTAAACCCAAGGCTAATTAATTTCCTTTTTAAAGATGACATTGTGGTTAGCTCTTTCACTTTGCTTAGTGCTTTCCTTAGAGAAGAACTTAGGGAGGACCTTTGTCTCCTGAAGTGATCTCAGCCTCTCCTATCACAGAAAGATCAACACATTCTGATTTGTTTGCTTGGCCAAGAGCAAACTAGCCACAGCACAGCCCTAATGGGAGAAGCGGCTCACAAACGCGAGGGACAAGCTGGAGCTTGCTGTAGGGAAACTGTTTGAAACTGGAGCGTTAGATTGGGGCATTAGAAGGTTTATCTAAGGTGTGGTCCACCTCAACTCTTGGCAATTGTCCAGTGTGCAACAGCTGAGGGCTGCCAGCCTTGCTCTGCCTCCCTCACGCCGGCTGCACTTAACCCTTGAGAGGCAGTGGGGGAAAGGAAATAATATTTACCACAATATATAATTCTCACTTTCCCTCCACTGTTTCCTTACAACACTATTTTGCTGTCACTCTATCCCTACCACTCCATCCAATCCCATCTCTGTTTACCTCAATAAAAAAAAGACAGTGAAATAAGCCTAATTCCCCTAATTTCATCATCCAATTCACAGCTCTAACTCCTGAACACATATGACAATAACAAAAACCTTAGGGCACAGAGAGCAGACAAACACAAAGGGCATGTTTATTAAAGTCCATAAACATTTTGTTCACTAACCATAACATTCGATTATGATTCCTTACTACCTCTTTTTCTACCGCTCGATCCTCCTTGAGCTCAGAGAGAATCCTGTTCTCCCTCCGTCTCTTTTCTTTCCCCCCCCCTCTCTTACGTACATAGTATTTGTGCCTACAGTATACAGTACATAACAACCCATTAGTGACAAATCTGAAAGCCTTCATTTATGAACCACAGCCCTGGCTATTGGATCCATCATATATTATTTGTACATCACACAGCATTATATGTACAGAACAGTTTATCCGCATCATCCTCTTTGGCAGTGATGTTTGGGAGTGAATACAGGCGCTGGATATAGTGTACAGTATGTTGACAGGCCATATTAGTTTCCCTAGGCTGAGCCCTGGCTGTGAGGGAGGGGGGGGGGGGGTGTGAACAAACACAAACAGGCTCACAGTGTGTAAACGGCTGTTCTCTCTCTCTGTCTCTCGGTCTCTGGTGGAGGGAGGGAGAGGCGATCACTGGGAGTGTTGCGTTGTGGTGCTGTAATTATATTAGTAATATCACCAGAATGTGTTAACCTGATTACCGCCCGCAGACGCTCAATAATTCCCCTGCTCCACGCTCTGTCATTGCCGTGGTGACTAGTTAACTTCACACACAGCCCTAATGCGCTGGGGCCATGTTAATAATGTAATTGATGTTATTAATGTTGTGGTGATGGGTATTAGAGGCCTGTGATGTGATGTGTTTGTCTGTCCGTCAGGGTAAAGTCGTGGCAGCCGTATATACGTCTAGAGAAGAACAGGTCGGCCTGCCAGCCACCCAGGCAGCAGCACAGAGCAGAGCAGGATAAACATAAACCCTTCATTAAAACACTGCTAATTCCCACTTCACTGACAGACCGCACTACACTACAATAAACTACAGCCTGAAGTAGAGGCCACATGATGAGGCCCAATCAGACAGCATCATCTGAACCCTCCACTAAACCTCTTTATGAGGCACACACCTTGTAGAGTCATTAGAAAGGTGATTTGTCACCTTAAAGGTGAGCCACTTTGAAATGGGGATAAAATACACATTTACCCTGCTAGCGCCTGTCCTGACATTGTGTGTATACGTGCAGGGCTGCATACAAAGTGTTTTTAGTTTTTTTTATTTCACCTTTATTTAACCAGGTAGGCTAGTTGAGAACAAGTTCTCATTTACAACTGCGACCTGGCCAAGATAAAGCAAAGCAGTGCGACAAAAACAACAACACAGAGTTACACATGGAATAAACATACATACAGTCAATAACACAATAGAAAAATATATGTGCAGTTTGTGCAAATGTATTAAGATTCGGGAGGTAAGGCAATAAGTGTACTGTCTGTCAGGGGAGTGTTTCCCCTCAGTTGCCTGGTTACCCACGACAACCCCAGATTCCATGTCCAATTGCTCCCGTAATGTGTTGTGGAGAACGTCAAGAGGAGGATGGCATAGAGAACGTCTTCTGGCCTAAGCATGTCACGGCAAAAGCCTACAACTGAGTTGAACAAGGCGTGAATAAACACCATTTTCACCCTGCCTGCCCTGGCTGCCTCACCCTCTCCCCTCTCCCCTCTCCCCTCTCCCTTCGGCCTCCACTGTTGAGGAGCGCCAAAGGACACTATATTTACGTCACTCCTGCCCTCCATAACTCTTTTTGGAGGGAATATTCCGGAACACTACAGAGAGCCTAATCCTGGCAGGCAGTGGAGGGAGATGAAAAGCTGTGAGAAGAGTCTTCACAGTTAGCGATGCAGCAGGAAGCTCTGTCTGGCCCTGGGAGGAAGACACAGAGTAGTACACACCTGGGCCCCAAGGAGTTCCACTAGACCATTTCAGTGGACCACTGTTTGATACCACTGCCAATACAGACAGACTTTAGAACATGATTACTACAAATCTCTTTGTAAATATGCTGATAAATAAATACAAAGCAATGAAAGAATATGCTCACAACACAATGTATTTAAAGAGTATAGTGGTGCTACCAGAAGACAGTAGACATTCCAGACATCCTGAGCACCTATTTTGTCTGAGTGCCAGAGAGGCTGTCTTTAGGTTCCTGTGCAGACTGTTATTTTGTTTTGACATGCACCTGCTTACACTACTCTGAGGCATCCTCTGCTATGTGTGCTCTTTTAGTGCAGGGGAGCGGGGGAGTGGGGGGGACTTGGATGCTCATGTAAATGCAATTTGCCCAAGCATGGCTCTATTAAATAATACATTATTTGCGCAGAGTGGCGATTTGGCTCCTGTGTGGTTGTTGTGACAGGAAAATACATCAGAGCTATTTTTGTGATGGTGCAATTATGAGATGGAGGGTGTGGGGCAGGGGGTGATATAGCAGGGCTAGACCGTTTGGTCTCTCCCTCCCCTCTCCCCTCTCTCTTTCTCTTCCTCTCTCTCTATTCACCCCCCCCCCCCTCTTTATCCACTCTCCCCCTCTCTCTCTCTTCAGTGTGGTAGGCCTGCTTTAGTATAAGAGTCTTTGCACTTTGCATCTCCAGGGACTAGCAGAGCTGGGAGGATTAGGTGGATGGCACATCAGTAAAAAAAAAATCTGATCAAAAGGCTAAGTTGGGGGCAGTTAGAAGGTTGCAGCCCTATAGACCAAAGGGATTTCAAAGGCTCCTAGTTTAACAAATACCCCTTCTTTATCTTCCGCCACCCATCGGGTTTAGTGGTGGACCGTGGAAATGGTCATATAGATAGACCTTTGTTTTAGGAAAGCTGAATATGTTGAGGACAAGGGCAATGACAAACCCAGCACTATTAATGGGCTCTAGCACTGTGAAGATACAGCAATGATCTTACACAAGGGACAGCCACATACATCCATGCCCTCAAGGAGGGAGCCAAATTGTGTTTCAATTGTGTTTTAATTTGACATTCATCTGTGTTACAAGCGTTACATTTAGAACTGAAACATGATTTATAGCTAGGTATGATGTTATGTACTGTATATGTAACATATAAACTGACTAGTCTTTACAAAAGCATTCTCCAAACTTACTGTACGTGCATCTATTTGAATTGATTTAGAGAATCTAAAATAATAATAAAAATGATGATGTATAAGGAATATGAATGTTCGGTGAATAAATAAGTACAAAATGCCAATATGGTACAATGATAATCCTTTTCGTAAATAATCTGATCTGTATTGGTTGTGAAGTGATGAACCAGATACACATTTTTAGTGACAGTGTGCTTTTCTGTGTTCCTGTTCTGTGGGTCAGCCTCTATCCAAAATCCTTCTGTTAATGCCATGGTTAATGCCAAGGGTAGGAAGTGAGAGTAGACGTTTTGTGAAAAGAAAACCTTTTCACTTAGCTTCCTCTGTTTACATGTGTTGAGGTGGGTTCAACTCCTTCCTGTAGCAGACAGACAAAGGTACAGGGGCCGTTCAGAGTGGGTGCCTACTGAGACCTCAGTATACACACAGACCTGGAGCTGAAGCCTACGAAAGGAAAGCTCACGAAAAACTGTTAGATTCCTGTGAACAAGTCAAACAAGCCAACACAAATATGATAAAGTGTCGCTAAACATACGGAAACACATGTTAGTGGAGACTCCTCAGAGGAGGGGGGAGGACCATCCTCTTCAGTGAATTTCAGAAAAATGTATATAGTGAAACATTAATAAAGTTAGCATTTTTCAGATAAAACTATACTAAATATAGGGTAGGGCCATGGTGTAGCTGGAGGACAGCTAGTGTCTGTTCTCCTCTGAGTACATTGACTTCAATACAAAACCTAGGAGGCTCGAGGTTCTCAACCCCTTCCATAGACTCACACAGTAATTATGACAACTTCCGGGGGATGTACAACCTACTACAACTCTTACAGCATGAACTGATATGTTGTCGACCCAATCAAAGGATCAGAGAATTAATCTAGTACTGAAATCATAAGCTACAGCTGGCTAGCACTGCAGTGCATAAAACGTGGTGAGTAGTTGACTCAAAGAGAAAGACAATAGTTGAACAGTTTTGAACAAATTAATTTCTTCAAAGATGAAGAGAGAGAGAGTTAGCTATATTTCAGCTAGCTAGTTTAGCCTACTCAAACCCCCTGCTCAAACAGAGAGGGATGCTATGTTACCTAGCTGGCTATGGCTATCCAGCACTGGAACTCTTACAAATCAAGGTAAGCTTTTGTTTTTGTAAATGTAATGCCACCAGGGCCCCACGGTGTAACTGCTAAACTGCTTGCTAACTGTATACTGCACTGCATGATTGTAGTGGGTTTACTAACGCGTTAGTTCTAGAAGCTAAGTTGTTGACTTGATGTTCGCTAATGTGGTTACAATTATATAGGCTGTGTGTGCGATTAGCAGTTATGTATGAAGGTTCGGCTTGGAAAGGATTTTTCTCCTGGTCACAGACAGCTGATGTGTTGTGCACTGAAGTCCACAAGCGAAGAGAAAAGGTGAGAGGAGGAGAGCATGTAGATGCGAAAAGGAATTATAGAACGATCTGGCTTCTATCAAAGCGAACTGTGTTTGCATGTGATGTATGTATGTATTAATGTATTAATTCCGCCAAATCTGTAGAAAAAAGAGCCTTAAAAGGAAGCAAACGGAACGAAATGGGGAAAAACATACCTGAATTTGTCCAATATGAATTCTTGTTTGCAACAGTGCAAGGTGGTATTGAATGTGTCAATGTCTTTCACCTTGATTACACAAATTTCTCTCTACCTGTATCTATGTTGTACATTTCGACACAAGCTTTGTTTGCAGCAACCTCATGATAGGTATAGGGAAAATTTGAAAATCATATAATAGCCTAAACCTATCGATGTTATATTGAGCTGGGTGAATGGAATATGAATGACAGTCATCCAAAATGCTGTAATAGAAATAAAGCCATACTCATAAACGGCACCGTCTGCCACTGGTATACACATTTGTTCATGACCAACACCATGTTGTTCTATTGCTCTTTCCCTTTGCTCATAATCATGTTGAACCTGACCAAGCCTTGCTGAAACCTTGGTTTAAATCTGGAGGTTAAAGTGCAAGTAATAAAGTTAATACTTCAAGCTTAATGTGCCCCATATTATAACCATTTAACTAATATGGGGCAGTGCACGTCAGCTTGGGTTGCAGCCACTCGTTGATTGGGTGCAAAAACCACCTAATTAAAAGGTTTATCAATTATCGCATCCCATCAGGACGAGCACTCCGCTTCTCATCACCTAATTGAATCATTGAACAATTTCAGTTTCTTGGGAGATACGGCGCGCGTCATCCTTATCCCTCCGGCGAGCTACGATGTGCTTGTCAGATATGTTTATTAACGTTGAATCCCCTGGCAGGCTGTGTTTGGAGGGAGCACAGAAAGCTGTCAGCCTCTGCTAGATGAGAGACATGGGTCTATCTCAGCTGGAGATCTCTCCCTTCTACATAATCCTGTAGATCGACCTGCTGTACTTCACACCGAAAAATGTATCTTAGAAAGGCTCCCCTATTGTGAAAATGTGTTAAATCCCTCCAAGGAGGTGGCTGAACAAAACAAATGATTGTATTGAATTGTAATCGCAACAACAATGCTGTTACTCATTGAGCACTGGTCAGGGCAAAGGTATGAGGATACCCCCACTCTGAGCAGGGTGTTGTTTGTACTGTTTGTGGAGCCACTTGGCCTGTGAACGCCCCTCTAATACAGGGCACAGTGGAGTCACAGTGGTGTCCTGGCTGCCTCTGCTACTTGGCAGAATCACAACCGTCTCACAGGACACAAACAGTGAATGGCATGGATCATCACCATGGTATCACCATGTCACTCACTAGCATTACAATGAGAGAGGCACAGACACCCACCGCCATCCACTGTTGAGCTGCACTGTATGTACCTTCATCCTGGCATGACCTGAATACTCAATTGAATACTAGCGCTATAAATAGTCAGCTAATTGCTAGGGCTAAAAATATCAGCTGTATAAATAGTCAACTAATCATCATGTTAATTGCTCTTAGTACATCTACGCAAAACTAGTTGCCTATCAAAATCGGCACAAATGTTTATTGTGGTAGTTGTCTCCATAATGATGATGAGACAGTTACATGAGTGTTTACCGAATGTAGAATATTTTGCCAAGAAATGCGCTCCTCTTTGCTTCTCACAGGCTGTCAGCAGCACCCATATTAAATGGTTATAATGTGGGTCACATTAAGCTTCACGTATTAACTGTATTACTTGTACTTTAACCTCTAGATTTAAACGACCATTTTTGGTAAGCATCTCTTCAGCTACATGTCAACCATACACGTCACTCATCCACATACCCCTTTCACCCTAACCAAATCCCTACCCCAACCCCCAGTCCTTTCCACTAGTGGTGTTGGAGGTCAAGGTGTCGCTCCCCACATAAACTTCTGGAACCACTGATCGGAGCGTTTGAAAGCTAAGGTAAGGGGGTGTACATTTATGGGGGCGGCTGAAAGGGGGGCAACCATTTTACCTGTAAGCTGTAGGGAATTGTGATGAGCACATAAGGGAAAAGTAAGGGACAGATCCTGGGGCTTGGCCAGGCTGCAGACATACAGGTCTGTCGTGTGACTAGGAGGACCAAGTCAAATCTACAACCACATACCTGTCCCCACTGCACACACCCACATAAAAGTTGTTTCCAAGGTAATACTGCACAACATAGAGCACGTTGTCTTGTGGAGCGTCAGAGATACGGTTAACTTTGAACCTGGAGGAGAGTGATAGGGAGAATGTCTGTATTCACAAACCTCCCATCATGAAGCTGTGCAATTTGCAGGGTCTCTGTAATGCATACGGTATCAGGAATCAAGGTAAGACCCAAGTGCAGACTGTGTGAAGTAACAATGTGTATTGTAACCACAGGGGCAGGCAAACGACAGGTCAAGGCAAGCAGGGGTCGACAATCCAGAGGTGGAGCAAAGGTACAGGACGGCAGACAGCCTCAGGGTCAGGGACAGGCAGAGTTCAGTAATCCAGAGGTGGAGCAAAGGTACAGGACGGCAGACAGGCTCAGGGTCAGGGACAGGCAGAGTTCAGTAATCCAGAGGTGGAGCAAAGGTACAGGACGGCAGACAGGCTCAGGGTCAGGGACAGGCAGAGTTCAGTAATCCAGAGGTGGAGCAAAGGTACAGGACGGCAGACAGGCTCAGGCTCAGGGACAGGCAGAGTTCAGTAATCCAGAGGTGGAGCAAAGGTACAGGACGGCAGACAGGCTCAGGCTCAGGGACAGGCAGAGTTCAGTAATCCAGAGGTGGAGCAAAGGTACAGGACGGCAGACAGGCTCAGGGTCAGGGACAGGCAGAGTTCAGTAATCCAGAGGTGGAGCAAAGGTACAGGACGGCAGACAGGCTCAGGCTCAGGGACAGGCAGAGTTCAGTAATACAGAGGTGGAGCAACGGTACAGGACGGCAGACAGGCTCAGGCTCAGGGACAGGCAGAGTTCAGTAATCCAGAGGTGGAGCAAAGGTACAGGACGGCAGACAGGCTCAGGCTCAGGGACAGGCAGAGTTCAGTAATCCAGAGGTGGAGCAAAGGTACAGGACGGCAGACAGGCTCAGGCTCAGGGACAGGCAGAGTTCAGTAATACAGAGGTGGAGCAAAGGTACAGGACGGCAGGCAGGCTCAGGCTCAGGGACAGGCAGAGTGATCAGGCGGGCGGGTACAGGGTCAGGAAAATACAGGAGCTGACAGGACAAATGCTGGTAAGCTTGACAAACAAGACGAACTGGCAACAGACAAACAGAAAACACAGGTATAAGTACACAGGGGATAATGGGGAAGATGGGCGACACCTGGAGGGGGGTGGAGACGAGCACAAAGACAGGTGAAACAGATCAGGGCATGACATACGAGCACCAAGTCTAGGACCAAAAGGCTTCTCAACAGCTTTTACTCCCAAGCTTAATCGGGCTAATTGAGGTAATATGTACATGAATGTATAGTTAATGCATAGATGATAACATGTACATATTACCTCAATTAGCCCAACTTTTATTTTTTTATTTTTTATTTTACCTTTATTTAACCAGGTAGGCAAGTTGAGAACAAGTTCTCATTTACAATTGCGACCTGGCCAAGATAAAGCAAAGCAGTTCGACAGATACAACAACACAGAGTTACACATGGAGTAAAACAAACATACAGTCAATAATAAAGTATAAACAAGTCTATATACAATGTGAGCAAATGAGGTGAGAAGGGAGGTAAAGGCAAAAAGGGCCTTGGTGGCAAGGTAAATACAATATAGCAAGTAAAACACTGGAATGGTAGTTTTGCAATGGAAGAATGTGCAAAGTAGAAATAAAAATAATGGGGTGCAAAGGAGCAAAATAAATAAATTAATGAAATACAGTTGGGAAAGAGGTAGTTGATAGGGCTAAATTATAGGTGGGCTATGTACAGGTGCAGTAATCTGTGAGCTGCTCTGACAGTTGGTGCTTAAAGCTAGTGAGGGAGATAAGTGTTTCCAGTTTCAGAGATTTTTGTAGTTCGTTCCAGTCATTGGCAGCAGAGAACTGGAAAGAAAGAATTGGTTTTGGGGGTGACTAGAGAGATATACCTGCTGGAGCGTGTGCTACAGGTGGGAGATGCTATGGTGACCAGCGAGCTGAGATAAGGGGTAACTTTACCTAGCAGGGTCTTGTAGATGACATGGAGCCAGTGGGTTTGGCGACGAGTATGAAGCGAGGGCCAGCCAACGAGAGCGTACAGGTCGCAATGGTGGGTACTATATGGGGCTTTGGTGACAAAACGGATTGCACTGTGATAGACTGCATCCAATTTGTTGAGTAGGGTATTGGAGGCTATTTTGTAAATTATATCGCCAAAGTCGAGGATTGGTAGGATGGTCAGTTTTACAAGGGTATGTTTGGCAGCATGAGTAAAGGATGCTTTGTTGCGAAATAGGAAGCCAATTCTAGATTTAACTTTGGATTGGAGATGTTTGATATGGGTCTGGAAGGAGAGTTTACAGTCTAACCAGACACCTAAGTATTTGTAGTTGTCCACGTATTCTAAGTCAGAGCCGTCCAGAGTAGTGATGTTGGACAGGCGGGTAGGTGCAGGTAGCGATCGGTTGAAGAGCATGCATTTAGTTTTACTTGTATTTAAGAGCAATTGGAGGCCACGGAAGGAGAGTTGTATGGCATTGAAGCTTGCCTGGAGGGTTGTTAACACAGTGTCCAAAGAAGGGCCGGAAGTATACAGAATGGTGTCGTCTGCGTAGAGGTGGATCAGAGACTCACCAGCAGCAAGAGCGACCTCATTGATGTATACAGAGAAGAGAGTCGGTCCAAGAATTGAACCCTGTGGCACCCCCATAGAGACTGCCAGAGGTCCGGACAACAGACCCTCCGATTTGACACACTGAACTCTATCAGAGAAGTAGTTGGTGAACCAGGCGAGGCAATCATTTGAGAAACCAAGGCTGTTGAGTCTGCCGATGAGGATGTGGTGATTGACAGAGTCGAAAGCCTTGGCCAGATCAATGAATACGGCTGCACAGTAATGTTTCTTATCGATGGCGGTTAAGATATCGTTTAGGACCTTGAGCGTGGCTGAGGTGCACCCATGACCAGCTCTGAAACCAGATTGCATAGCAGAGAAGGTATGGTGAGATTCAAAATGGTCGGTAATCTGTTTGTTGACTTGGCTTTCGAAGACCTTAGAAAGGCATGGTAGGATAGATATAGGTCTGTAGCAGTTTGGGTCAAGAGTGTCCCCCCCTTTGAAGAGGGGGATGACCGCAGCTGCTTTCCAATCTTTGGGAATCTCAGACGACACGAAAGAGAGGTTGAACAGGCTAGTAATAGGGGTGGCAACAATTTCGGCAGATAATTTTAGAAAGAAAGGGTCCAGATTGTCTAGCCCGGCTGATTTGTAGGGGTCCAGATTTTGCAGCTCTTTCAGAACATCAGCTGAATGGATTTGGGAGAAGGAGAAATGGGGAAGGCTTGGGCGAGTTGCTGTTGGGGGTGCAGTGCTGTTGACAGGGGTAGGAGTAGCCAGGTGGAAAGCATGGCCAGCAGTAGAAAAATGCTTATTGAAATTTTCAATTATGGTGGATTTATCAGTGGTGACAGTGTTTCCTATCTTCAGTGCAGTGGGCAGCTGGGAGGAGGTGTTCTTATTCTCCATGGACTTTACAGTGTCCCAGAACTTTTTTGAGTTAGTGTTACAAGAAGCAAATTTCTGCTTGAAAAAGCTAGCCTTGGCTTTTCTAACTGCCTGTGTATAATGGTTTCTAGCTTCCCTGAAGAGCTGCATATCACGGGGGCTGTTCGATGCTAATGCAGAACACCATAGGATGTTTTTGTGTTGGTTAAGGGCAGTCAGGTCTGGGGAGAACCAAGGGCTATATCTGTTCCTGGTTCTACATTTCTTGAATGGGGCATGTTTATTTAAGATGGTTAGGAAGGCATTTAAAAAAAATATCCAGGCATCCTCTACTGACGGGATGAGGTCAATATCCTTCCAGGATACCCCGGCCAGGTCGATTAGAAAGGCCTGCTCGCTGAAGTGTTTCAGGGAGCGTTTTACAGTGATGAGAGGAGGTCGTTTGACCGCTGACCCATTACGGATGCAGGCAATGAGGCAGTGATCGCTGAGATCTTGGTTGAAGACAGCAGAGGTGTATTTAGAGGGGAAGTTGGTTAGGATGATATCTATGAGGGTGCCCGTGTTTAAGGCTTTGGGGAGGTACCTGGTAGGTTCATTGATAATTTGTGTGAGATTGAGGGCATCAAGTTTAGATTGTAGGATGGCTGGGGTGTTAAGCATGTTCCAGTTTAGGTCGCCTAGCAGCACGAGCTCTGAAGATAGATGGGGGGCAATCAGTTCACATATGGTGTCCAGAGCACAGCTGGGGGCAGAGGGTGGTCTATAGTAGGCGGCAACAGTGAGAGACTTGTTTTTAGAGAGGTGGATTTTTAAAAGTAGAAGTTCAAATTGTTTGGGTACAGACCTGGATAGTAGGACAGAACTCTGCAGGCTATCTTTGCAGTAGATTGCAACACCGCCCCCTTTGGCAATTCTATCTTGTTCTGAAAATGTTGTAGTTTGGAATTAAAATGTCTGAATTTTTGGTGGTCTTCCTAAGCCAGGATTCAGACACAGCTAGAACATCCGGGTTGGCAGAGTGTGCTAAAGCAGTGAATAGAACAAACTTAGGGAGGAGGCTTCTAATGTTAACATGCATGAAACCAAGGCTATTACGGTTACAGAAGTCGTCAAAAGACTAACCGGTGAACCCGCACATTGACTCTGTACCATTACCAGCTGTATATAGTCTCGCTACTGTTATTTTCACTGGAAAATAACAGTAGCAAGACTATTATTATTATTATTTTTCTTTTTTCTTTTCTTTACTTATCTATTGTTTACCTAATACCTATTTTTTTACTTAAAAATTGTACTGTTGGTTAGGGCTTGTAAGTAAGCATGTAAGCACGACTGTTGTATTCGGAGCACGTGAAAAAATAAACTTTGATTTAATTTGTCATTGCCTTAACACTCACTGTTCTGGTATGTTCTGTAGTTATGTTATTCAATCATTTTTGCTCTTTAATGTGCCAACTGTACATTGATATTTAGTCAACCAATGTAATTACTCTGTATGAAATATACCAGATTCCTGGCTTGAGAATCAAAAGGGTGATAAAGTTTCCTCAGGCATATTTAAAGATTTGCATTTTTTGGGCAACAAGTGCAATTTGAGGCACGACAGTTAAGGCCGCTGAATCTAAGGTTTTTAGCATGGAAAGCAGCTTTCTAGAAATCTCAGGCAGGCCCAAGGAGTGAGCTTGGCTCCTATTTAGGTGTTTAACAAAAAAAACGACATTATTGAGCATCTTGGGTAAAAATTGCATTGGCCATGTAGTAATCGAATAGATGACAAGGTGAGGGTTTGAATATACAGATCCGACCAATCAACAGGGAATTTACTTTAGTATATTCATATGATAGGTGGCTCTGCCATTGTCCGGGGGTACTGGAGAAAAACATCAGGTGTAGGAAAATAACTATTTCACCGGTTTATACATTATTAGGCCCATAATCATTACATCATTACACAGATTTGCTTCAATGTTATTAGATACATTTCATTAATACAAATACAGCGCCTTCGGAAAGTATTCAGGCCCCTTGACTTTTTCCACATTTTGTTACCTTACAGCATTATTCTAAAATTGATTTAAAAAATAATAATAATAATCAGCAATCTACATGCAATACCCCATAATGATAAAGTAAAAACAGGTTTTTAGAAATTCTGTTTCCATTGATCATCCTTGAGATGTTTCTACAACTTGATTTGAGTCCACATGTGGTAAATTCTATTGATTGGACATGATTTGGAAAGGCACACACCTGTCTATATAAGGTCCCACAGTTGACATTACAAGCCAGAGCAGAAACCAAGCCATGAGGTTGAAGGAATTGTCTGTAGAGCGCTGAGACAGGATTGTGTTAAGGCACAGATCTAGGGAAGGGTACCAAAACATTTCTGCAGCATTGAAGGTCCCAAAGAACACAGAACACTCCATCATTCTTAAATGGAAGAAGTTTGGAACCACCAAGACTCTTCCTAGAGCTGGCCGCCCGGCCAAACTGAGCAATCAGGGGATAAGGGCCTTGGTCAGGGAGGTGACCAAGAACCCGATGGTCACTCTGACAGAGCTCTAGTACTTCTGTGGAAATGGCAGAAACTTCCGGAATGACAACCATGCATGCAGCACTCCACCAATCAGGCCTTTATGGTAGAGTGGCCAAACGGAAGCCGCTCCTCAGTAAAAGTGTAACGTCAGTTGTTAAATGAAGACCAAGGTGCAGTGTGGTAGGCATACATTTTCTTTAATTTTAAATGTTCCACCAAAAAACAATAAACAACTCAACGAATGTAAAGCTAGGAGTGAAACACATGCAACACACAAAGACAAGATCCCACAACAGAAGGTGGGAAAAAGGGCTGCCTAAGTATGATCCCCAATCAGAGACAACGATAGACAGCTGCCTCTGAATGGGAACCATACTCGGCCAACAAAGAAATATAAACATAGATTTCCCACCCTAGTCGTGACAGAAAGGCACATGACAGCCTGCTCAGAGTTTTCCAAAAGGCACCTAAAGACTCTCAGACCATGAGAAACAAGATTCTATGTTTTGATTAAAACAAGAACTCTTTGGCCTTTATGCCAAGTGTCACGTCTGGAGGAAGCCTTGTATCATCCCTACGGTGAAGCATGGTGGTGGCGGCATCATGCAGTGGGGATGTTTTTCAGCAGCAGGGTGTTCTATCCTGCTGCTACAGCGTATAACACGCCAGCTGTATATTGATAATGTTGTCGTTCAGCCACAACTCCGTGAAGCATAAGATATTCATTTTTAATGTCCCTTTGGTAGTTTAATCTTCCTCGTAGTTTTATTTTCCAATGATTTTATTTTCCAATGATTGCACGTTAGCTAGTAGAATGGAAGGCAGGGGTGTTTATTCGGAAGGCAGCCCGACCTCCATCCTCTTTTTCTCCGTCGTCTCTTCACACAAATGACAGGGATTTAGGGCCTGTTCCCGGGAAAGCAGTTCGTCCTTCACGCCGGTCTCGTAGTACTCGTTAAAGGATAAAAAAGCTTCTGCCAGATCGTGGTGAGTAATCTCTGTTCTGATTTCCAGAATATATTTTTGGTCATAAGAGATGGTAGCAGCAACATTATGTACAAAATACGAACAAAAGAACACAATTGGTTAGGATCACGTAAAACGTCAGCCATCTTCTCCAGTGCCGAATATAGTCCCTGAGTAAATACAGGTGTGCCAAGCTTGTAGCTTCATACCAAATAAGACTTGAGGTTTTATTGCTGCCAACGGTGCTTCAACAAAGTACTGAGTAAAGGGTCTGAATACTTATGTAAATGAGTTCTTTCCATTTGTTTTCATATAAATTAGCAAAAATGTCTAAACCTGTTTTGGCTTTGTCATTCAAATCAAATCGAATTTTATTAGTCACATGTAGGTGTAGATAGGTGTAGACCTTACAGTGAAATGCTTACTTACGAGCCCCTAACCGACTGTGCAGTTCCAAAAGATATGGATAAGAATAAAAGATCAAAGTAACAAGTAATTAAAGGGGAAAAATAACAATATATACAGGGGGTTGCCGGTACAGAGTCAATGTTAGTCACCGGTTAGTTGAGGTAGTATGTACATGTAGGTAGAGTTAATTAAAGTGACTATGCATAGATGACAACAGAGAGTGGCAGTGGTGTGGGGAGGGGAGGGGAGGCAATGTAAATAGTCTGGGTAGCCATTTGACTAGATGTTCAGGAGTCTTATGGCTTGGGGGTAGAAGCTGTTTAGAAGCCTCTAGGACTTAGACTTCGTGCTCCGGTACCACTTTCCATGTGGTAGTAGAGAGAACGGTCTATGACTAGGGTGGCTGGAGTCATTGACCCTTTTCAGGGCCTTCCTCTGACACCGCCTGGTATAGAGGTCCTGGATGGCAGGAAGCTTGGCCAAAGTGATGTACTGGGCCGTACGCACTGCCCTCTGTAGTGCCTTGCAGTCGGAGGCTGAGCAGTTGCCATAGCAGGCAGTGATGCAACCAGCTTGCTCTCGATGGTGCAGCTGTAGAACCTTTTGAGGATCTGAGGACCCATGCCAAATCTTTTCAGTCTACTGAGGGTGAATAGGTTTTGTCGGGCCCGCTTCACGACTGTCATGGTGTGCTTGGACCATGTTAGTTTGTTGGTGATGTGGACACCAAGGAACTCTCAACCTGCTCTACTGCAACCCCGTCGATGATAATGGGGGAGTGCTCGGTCCTCTTTTTCCTATAGTCCACAATCATCTCCTTTGTCTTGATCATGTTGAGGGAAAGATTGTTGTCCTGGCACCACACAGCCAGGTCTCTGACCTCTTCCCTATAGGCTGTCTCGTTGTTGTTGGTGATCAGGCCTACTGTTGTGTCATTGGCTAATTTAATGATGGTTTTGGAGTCATGCCTGGCCGTGCAGTCATGACTGAACAAGGGAGTACAGGAGGGGGCTGAGTACGCACCCCTGAGGGGCCCCTTTGTTGAGGATCAGCGTGGCGGATGTGTTGTTACCTACCCTCACCACCTGGGGGCGGCCCATCAGGAAGTCCAGGATCCAGTTGCAGATGGAGGTGTTTAGTCCCAGGGTCCTTAGCTTATTGATGAGCTTTGAGGGCACTATGGTGATGAACGCTGAGCTGTAGTCAATGAATAGCATTCTCACATATGTAGGTGTTCCTTCTGTCCAGGTGGGAAAGGGCAGTGTGGAGTGCAACAGAGACGGCATCATCTGTGGATCTGTTGGGGCGGTATGCAAATTGGGGTTTCTGGGATGATGGTGTTGATGTGAGCCATGACCAGCCTTTCAAAGCACTTCATTGTCACACCCTGATCTGTTTCACCTGTCCTTGTGATTGTCTTCACCCCCTCCAAGGTGTTGCTTATTATTCCCGGTGTACATATCCCTGTGTTTCCTGTCTCTCTGTCCCAGTTCGTCTTGTATGTTTTTTCAAGTCAACCAGTGTGTTTTCCCGTACTCCTTTTTCTATTCTCTTTTTGCTAGTCCTCCCGGTTTTGACCCATGCCTGTTTTCTGGACCCCAATTCAGGCCTGCCTGACCATTCTGCCTGCCCTGACCTCGAGCCTGCCTGCCCTTCAGTACCTCCTGGACTCTGAACTGGTTTTGACTTTTTGCCTGTACACAACAATTTTTTTGCCTACCCTTTTTGGATTATTAATCAACTTCAAAGACTCTAACCATCTGCCTCCTGTGTCTGTATCTGGGTCTCGCCTTGTGCCCTTATATTCATGGCTACAGATGTGAGTGCTACGGGTCGGTAGTAATTTAAGCAGGTTACCTTGGTGTTCTTGGGCACAGGCACTATGGTGGTCTGCCTAAAACATGTTGGTATTACAGACTTGGACAGGGGGAGGTTGAAAATGTCATTGAAGACAGTTGCTAGTTGGTCAGCACATGCTTACAGTACAAGTCCTGGTAATCCGTCTGGCCCTGCGGCCTTGTGAATGTTGACCTGTCTAAAGGTCTTACTCACATCGGCTGCGGAGAGCGTGATCACACAGTCTTCCGGTACAGCTGGTGCTCTCATGCATGTTTCAGTGTTATTTGCCTCGAAGCGAGCATAGAAGTAGTTTAGCTCGTCCGGTAGGCTCATGTCACTGGGCAGCTCTCGGCTGTGCTTCCCTTTGTAGTCTGTAATGGTTTGCGGGCCCTGCCACATCCGACGAGCGTCAGAGCCGGTGTAGTATGACTCAATCTTAGTCCTGTATTGACACTTTGCCTGTTTGATGGTTTGTCAGAGGGCATAGCGGGATTTCTTATAAGCTTCCAGGTTAGAGTCCCGCTCATTGAAAGTGGCAGCTCTACCCTTTAGCTAAGTGCGAATTCTGCCTGTAATCCATGGGTTCTGGTTGGGGTATGTCAATGTGGGGACGACGTCATCGATGCACTTATTGATGAAGCCAATGACAGATGTGGTGTACAACTCAATGCCATTGGAGGAATCCCGAAACATATTCCAATCTGTGCTAGAAAAACAGCCCTGTAGCTTAGCATCTGCTTCATCTGACCACTTTTTTATTGATCTAGTCACTGGTGCTTCCTGCTTTCATTTTTGCTTGTAAGCAATAATCAGTAGGATAGAATTATGGTCAGATTTGCCAAATGGAGGGCGAGGGAGAGCTTTGTATGCATCTCTGTGTGTGGAGTATAGGTGGTCCAGAGTTCTTTTCCCTCTGGTGGGGTATTGTGTGTAGATTGATGAGGAGAAAAAAAAGCTATTTAATCCATTTTAGAATAAGGCTGTAATAACCTAACAAAATGTGGAAAAAGTAAAGTGGTCAGAATATTTAATTGAGATGAGTAAAACAGTGTTCTGAGTGGTGCTTCAATTTAAGGGTTTGGTATGTTGTCTACTGTAAGAAAAGACCATTCACAATGAGCCTTTCTAATAGCACTGGACACGATTGTGAATTCCATGAGGAACAATGAGGGATTTCAGACCTCTACTGTATGTGTCTGCTGCCTCATCACAGTAGACAATTGCTAATTTAGGCCTGTGGGTGAGATCCCAGGGAGTCAGAGTCAGGGTTTAGCAGAGGTGATTTGTTTTGCAAGCAGATCTCAGCCATAAGGCTTGCTAGTGAAGAAAGGCTTGTACAGAGCTAGCAGAGAAAGAGCTCAGGTAGTCATATTGGGCCACAACAGGTGCTTCGGTGCCAAGAAACCTAATCCTATTAATAAAACAAAAATCTAAGCAAACATGACAGTCCTAACCTCTGAGCACACTCCTGCCTCTGCCCAAGCCAGCCCTGGAATCTTAAAAGCCAATCATGGACAAGTTCCAGCCGGGTATTGTCACCACTTGGAGTGCTGTGAAGTCACACACTGCATCCCAGGTGGGGCATGCGGGCAGAACCTTGACACATGCACACCGACTGTACAGATGTTAGAGGTGCTTCCACAATAGAGAACATGTCTTCTTAGCAGATGTAATTTACAATATGAATGGTTTAATAAAAGGATGATACAGCATAAACACGCAAATACATGTGAATACATTAGCTGGTAGAGTAGGATTTATATAATATAACTCGGGGCATGGATTCACAAGTGCCATAAATACTTTACATAATAGTAATGTTCACGCAAAAGTGCATTAAATAGAAAAATAACAACCATTTACTGAGTCTCATGAGGGCAAAACTGAAAAAGTAACCTGACAGTGCCCAATTCCTCAATGGCCTCCCAAGTACAGAAGATAAATGTTATTGCTCAGTCTCATTTGATCCAGTTTCATGTGTGCTCATACAGTTACAGTAGGTAATGTTAGTCATTCTCTATATGGATGACAACTCCAGGGGGAAATGTTTTAAATGATCAGCACTGCCAATAGAGTACGTATATGAAAAGATAAGACTTTTGTGGATAAGGTTCACTGCTATCACCAACTGCTTTGTGCAATATTTTTCTTCAGATATAATTGCTTATCTCAGTCTTTTTACTGTATATGCCAACCCTAACAGGGGTAAAACAGTGGATTTATCTTCAAAAACATTGCACCTTCTAGAGTGGAAAGACAAGACAATACTACAGTAATTTTATGGGCAACTGTACAACTGGAAGGCATTGTTGCATTGACAAGGTAAAAAACAACCTTCATACAGAGGTGAGGTGAGACACCTCCCTGATAAGTAACAGTTCAAACACTCATCATGGCCAATATAACCAGCTTTCCAGATTACCAGCTTTCCAGGACAAGACAAACAGTGTTTAACAATTATTTTTTTATAACAAATTCTCACTTTGGTATTTTGCATTATCTTGTGCTGCAACCACTGAAAGCCACCAGATTGTGCACAAGCCTCATTCACTCAACTAGTATGCTTCCCTCAGGGGTGAACTGGCCAATCTGCATTTTGGGCAAATGCCAGATGGGCTGGTCCATTTTGAGCCTAGTGGGCAGGTCTAAATTGTCAAATTATGATTATCTGGCTACAGATGAGGGCCTCGAGGGAATCATTTGCCAAAGTGGGGGCCGCAAGGGGAAAAAAAAGTCCAGTTTGTCAGAAATGGCTCCTGAGTGGCTCAGTGTTCTAAGGCACAGCATTTCTGTTCAAGAAGCACCACTACAGTCCCTGGTTCGAATCCAGGCTCTATCACATCTGGCCGTGATTGGGAGTCCCATAGGGTGCCACACAATTGGCCCAGCACTGTCCGGGTTTAGCCGAGGTAGGCCGTTATTGTAAATAAGAATTTGTTCTTAACTGACTTGCCTAGTTAAATGAAGCTTAAATAAAATAAAAATTCCAGCGATGATTTCTGGTCCCAGTCTGCCCCTGCTTCCCTCTGCCATCAAGCCATCTCTTTGAAAATAGCTCTCCAAAAGAGGTCCACCTATGCCCCTTTGAAAATCACAGTGTAACCATTTATTCAGAGCTGTGATGCTTGACTCTATTGGGATTTAAAACTTCACCTGAAAAGATGGGTGCAAAGCAAAACAGTTGTTTGGCAAGGATTATTATAGAAAGGTGGTGTTACTGAATGACAAAGTGGCCTTTGGTGGGATCTTTACTCCTATTTAAATATTACCCATATACTAATAACTAGGGCCTCACTGCAGACAATCCAGGACAAATATTTGGTTTGACTTTGTCTTGTTTTCCCTTTCCTGTCAATGGTCCATGCTGATGGAAACCATGGCTAAGGTCTCAATCTGGTTAGTCCTCCGGTCTAACCCTGTTGTGTGGCTAAGGGGACACCTGCTAGAAAAACACACTTGGTTGGGCACAAATGAAAGGATTGCTAAGCACTTCATGGCAGGCATGAAAATTCCGCTTTGTCTTACCTAATGAATACCTTCTTATGCTGAGGAATGACAGCAGAGATACCAGGGGAGGAATCTCAACTGTCCTGCATATGAAAGGCAGGGCAGGAAGAAAGTGTGCCTTTGAAAATGAGTGCACATTTGGGGAGCCTCCCCACGCATTGAAGAAAGTGGTAATTCATGTGTAGTGAATGACTCTGAAAGCAGTCTGAATAGGACCCCAACAATGGGAAAGTTTTAAAGCTAAGGCATGGGAGAAAGAAAGAGAAAAAAAAAGCTGTTTAAAGATGGCGGCTGCCTGCGAAGTTGCCACTCCAGCCCCAATCCTCTTTGACCTCTCCTTTATGATGGGCTGCAGAGTTTGTTTTGTGTCAGTCGTCAGTTTACAATAGAGTTCATCTGCACTAGTTTCATTCCTGTGTTCATCTGAATGGTTTCAGCAATGGTCTATAGACACATAAGTGTGCATACTATTTTGACTCAGGTATCTAAGGGAAAATCACTAGACCAAAATAATGAGTAACTTGAGCCCCAGGCCAGTTGCCATGAGAGACATTTCCTGATAAAACACACAGATATGTAATGTAATCTATTCTATACTAGTAGTAGGCTACTGAGAAATAAAAACAATGTGGTATGTTAAATCAAATCAAATCAAATTCAAGGAAGCTAAATATAAAGAATGATTCACTCCCTAGAGGCTAAAGAAAACCAACAATACTTTATACTTGACACTTGGCTTTGCCTGCCCAGGAAACACCTGTGGCTGTAATGTCAGACTGGGTTTCCTTGAATGATGTGCTTGGTAAACAAAAGTGTAATTGTGTGTTTTCTCATTTACACACACCCTGCAACGTCTACCTGTGTATAGTATCATACAGGAGGAGGAGGAGGAGAGCGATGGAATGCTGTGTGTCCAGCAGATATGAGTCGTTAGGTCTGTGACGTTTGCCTTCTCCGGCTGTGTGGACCTCTCACAGCAGTTTGCACCTCTGTATTAAAAATTGGTTGTTTAACCACTTTTCGCCGGACAAGACAAACACGGTCAAATAGTCCTACAGTATGAGTAGTGAGTACACCTACTTGGTTTAAAATGTAAAATGTGAATGGTAGTTCAGAGAGTGACTCATGCAGCTAATGTTGATGAAAGAGGTGGTTATAAAGCATTACGTTATTGCTTAAGTGGGAGGGGCGTCCCTGAATGACACCTTATCAATTACTAGTGTGTTGCAATGGCTTGTTCAATGACATCAGGACCTAATGAGAGCGTGCCCTGTCTCGTAATATGGACTTCCTCACCCTTTAACCTTGAACTAAATCAAACACATAGAATACAAACAGTATAGGTGATACTATAGGTAAATACTGTAGTGTAGGCAATTGCTTGGGCCACAGAAGAAAGCGTTCACATGTGAATGTTGTGATCAATAATGGATTCACAGGGAATTGAGGTTGAAGCAGACAAGTAGCAGCACATTGAGGTGAGCTGTTCAATCTGCATGGTCTGATGTGCTGTACGGCTGGGTGGGTGGGTCGAAGAGATGGTGTGGGTGGGTGACGGTGTGTATATATACAGGTCAGTCCTATGTCAGGAAGTGGACAGGAGAATGGGGGTTCTCCTAAAATTAGGCCAGAGACACAGAGCATGTCATGCTCTAGAGGAGGGGGTCTGGGTGTGAGTGGAGGGGGTGGCAGGGTGATTCCTGGTGGCACTCCTGACAGGCCAGGCCGAGCAGAGATGGAGGTGGGGGTGGAGGTGGTTGCAAACTGGAGTCATAAGACTGGAAAGCACAGATGGAGCATGGTGGTGCTATCTCTTGTTTGCTTAGCATCCATTGGGCCACCACCATAGTGCAACCTGGCTGGGTCAAACACCCCAGGATTTCTGATCCACAATCACCTCAACTCCCAATAACCCAATAACCCGTACCTCCCATGGACCATGAGGCCGTGCAGGAACATTTTGAGGTATATACAGGCTTACATCAGTCAGCATAGCTTCCAACAAACAGCTCAAGGCTGCTTCGGAACTCAAATTAAAGTTTATTGTTTGCGTACACAGTTTACCAGGTGTTATAGCGGGTGCAGTAAAATGGTTATGTTACTAGCTACTAACAATGCAGTAAAATTGTTATGTTACTAGCTACTAACAATGCAGTAAAATGGTTATGTTACTAGCTACTAACAATGCAGTAAAATGGTTATGTTACTAGCTACTAACAATGCAGTAAAATGGTTATGTTACTAGCTACTAACAATGCAGTAAAATGGTTATGTTACTAGCTACTAACAATGCAGTAAAATGGTTATGTTACTAGCTACTAACAATGCAGTAAAATGGTTATGTTACTAGCTACTAACAATGCAGTAAAATGTGAAACAATTCAAATGTAAGGGGGAAAAATTATACAAAAAAGAACGTTGGGACAAATCTGATTAACAACCCAAATAGCACTGTAGCAGTAATCAAATGCGACTGCATCGTACGTGGAACTGTTGGGGCAGTATGCAAATTGTGGTGGGTCAAGGGTGTCGGGTATGGTGGAGGTGACATGGTCCTTGACTTTCAAAGCATTTCATGATGACAGAAGTGATTGCTACAGGGCGATTGTCATTAACTTTAGTTACCTTGGCTTTCTTGGATACAAGAACAATGGTGGCCATCTTAATGCAAGTGGGACGATAAACTGGGATAGTGAGAGGTTGATAATGTCCGTAAACACTCCAGCCAGCTGGTCTGAGCATGCTCTGAGGACGCTGCTTGGGATGCTGTCTGGGCCGGAAACCTTGTGAGGGTTAACATGCTTGAAAGTCCTACAAGGGAAATTGAGAAACAATTCCCATTACGATTCCTACTTTTATGAAGACTGGCTATCAGAATATTTTGTTCTTTAATAGGTCACAAGACATCGTAAAAACAAATATAGATACACAGATACAAAATCTATTTAATAAAAAGGCACAAATGCAAAATCACTCATATTCATATTTGTTTAAACACACACAAGCACACACTCTTGCAAACTATTTTGGAAATGAGAGACCCAAAACACACATCTATTGGATACATGACATTGCATCAAATTATTCAACAATTCAACACTTAATGAGAAGTAAAGGATCATCAAAATACTGTATGTAAAATACTAACACACTGGTGGTAAAATGCATTTAAAAAACAAATATTGCAGTCTTATATAAGGGATGCAAATCTTCATTCATTTCTGTTCACTAGCAAATTATAGCCCATATCCATTTAATGAATTACTGTGGTAAGAGCGGTTTTATCCAGGAATCAGGTATTCATTAATAATTCATTAATGTACAACCCATGTCAATCAAGCAATGAAACAATGGATGATTTAAAAAAAATCAAATTAGAACAGAAAACCCAGATGAGGGACAGACAGAAAATCAACCAAGAAACCGAGGACCTCATTTAAAAAGGGACCGAAAGCCACATTGGAAGATTTCCCCCATTATTACAGACAGTCATGCTGGCAGCAGACTTTCTCTTCATACAGCTTCCTTGCTGGGTGCCACAAGCTTTTCAGAGTGCAGTCCTTAGCTGGCTACCAGCCCTAATGAGCCTGACCTTGTAACATAGGTTGCTGCACAAATACTCAGCCACCCGACAATAATCTTTTTGTCATGTCTAGGTGCTCCGCTGCTTTTCTCCAAGCACCAAGCAGGAGCTGACTTATCATCAGATTGACAAAAGCTCACTGTCCTTATTTGTTCATCTGTTCCTTCATTATATTGCCTCCATTCCCTGAGTTCACAGACACAATGCAGTTTGTGAATGTGGGATCATTTTATAATTACTTCTTCATGATGTATTGAAACGCGTTTGGCGTGTATGTTTCCTTTAAACATTATAGGTGGAAGGGTGCATCATTTACCGTTTACGTAACCTCCAGATCACAAAAAGCAAGTCCCACAGCATGATGGCAGACCCTGTGTAGGCATTGGTCAGAAACCATGTATTCACTTAGTGTACAGCCCCAGTATCTCTGGTACTAAGTTGTGAAGACCTCTTGCTCTCCACTGCTCCTCATTTCTCTGTCATACAAGGCCTTTCCATGAACACTTAGTTCCAAGAAACGTATATGCTTCTCATCCCTTCAGATATTTTTAAGACGTCTTACACCCTACTCCCTGAAAGCACTTTCCAGTGCCCTTTAAGCACATTCATTTTGACTTCACTGATCTCCAATTTCCTCTATCCTGCTGGATTCCGTCCATTTCCCCAAAAGGTAGGTGGCCCTTCCTTTGAATTCACTGAGACAACCTTGTCATCACCAAGTGAATAAATAATCACTACTAGCATGCAGTACTACTAACCACAATGTACTGTGTCGCAACAGCAAGACCACATAGTCACACTATGTTGTGTTCCCTTTGAGAGGTTATGGACACTGTTCCATTATTGTGACTGAATACAAACTGATCGCAAAGGCTAAACATGCATTACAGACTCAGAGAGGACCTAGTGACAGAATATAGGCTATACACAATAGTCACACCAATACTCTACAACATCTCAATATTCATCTCAAAATATGAGAGTACTTTTTTCATTAAGGATTACAATGATGTGTTATATTGACACAAATGACACTGTGTCTGATGTCAAATATTGACATGGATGCTTACAATCCTGAAACGAGCTAGAGAATATTGATCATACGTAGCAGACAACTGTGTGATGAAGATCGTTGAACACACCATATGATCGTGAACTTCAAAGTGCCTTTGACAAAAATGATACAGCAACTGTGTAACAAGACATTAAAGGGTACATAGCTAACAGTAACCATGTTTCCATCCAACCATGTGTATGTGAGTAGAGTAACTGTAAGATAAAAAATAATAACTCATGACAGGTCTGATGGAAACAAATTGTCTGTACATTTCCTAAATGTCGACAAAACTAAATACGCTAGACAAGGGCGGATGCTTTTTTTTGTCTGTGATTAGATTATGTCGCAAATTGCAGTGTAAACACATTTTCGCACAATTGTTGACAGTATAAACGTCATGTCAAAGTACATTTGCAGAAATGTCATGTTGTGTGGTCCTCCCACTACGAGTTTATTAGGCTACAGGTGAAATAAGTTCCCATGAACTTCACAGGGTGGTGAAAGCGCACGGTGATGAGCTTGATGCTCCTTTTCAATACATATTGAGGGTTTTAATTTGTATGCTGGTGACATGATGAGCTCTTGGCCAAGAGCACATTTGCTTTTTATTGCAGACTTTGTGTGCCAAAATCATTGACTAAGTTAAAAATGGGTGAAAAAACATAGAATTTCTGTTTTTTATAGTGTTAAATTAAAGGTTATACCACAAAGTTTTTTGGTGTGTGCTGCATCATTGCACACAGCCATTTTTTCACAAGAAGCCAGTTTAATGGAAATGCACTGCCACCCACCACTAATGAAATCATTATATACTAATTTGTCACAGAATTGTCTTAAAGTTGAATAAAGATCTGTTTGTGTTGATTGATGGTAAGGTTGAAAGAAAACAGGGTGGACCTCTCTTTACATTCACCCAGCCAGGTAAATCAACTGCGATGCCCTTATCAAAGGCATTGAGAGGAGTTCAAACGAATGCGTGACTTTCACACTACAATTAGCACCTTAAAGACATCTCAACAGATAGGAATGTCATTTCTACTGAGTGGATACAAGGGGGGTTAAGTCCAAATATGGTGCAAGACAGGGAGCGGGAGCGACAGACAAATCAAAATGAAAGATGCATTTTTTTTAAAGTGCACTCATGAGCAAAGAAAATGTGAAATATTTATAAACATATATATTCTTCATTATGGGTACACAAAACAGATTCCCCGTCTGCGTAGTATTAAGGGAGGAAAGGCGGATTAGAGAAAGCAGTGAGCTTTAGTGACGGGGAGGCCACAGAGATAACAGCAGGTTCATTACCGACGCTCGTGGTCCCCGTTCCAGAACCCGCTACGTTGAATTGAAACATGGAGCTCCATTTCCATACAAACAAAAAAGGTTCTCAAAGTGTGTGTCTGTGAGCAGGTAGCTGCGGAGCACCGCCCCCAAACACACACACCTTCTTCTTTGACATCCACCCCCACTCCTATCACCTTCATAAATACCCCACACTTTAAACTAGAGGAGAAAATGCCTCAATTATGCTCCGCTGAAGAAGCCCCACTTTGTGCATTTATTAAGAGGTAATTTGGCTAAGCAGGGCTAAATGGAGAAGGTGGATACAGTAAAAATGCAGGTCTTCCTCAGACATAAAAGCTAACATTCCTTTCTCTTTCTAATCCAAATATATGAGAGATGGGTTTTGCTTAGAAGTGTGGATTATTTGTTTATTTGAGGTTGGAGCACTGCATTTTCAGATTCATAGAATTACCGAGCTAACAGTTTAATCATATATTCCCGAACACAACACATTTACTGTTCAAAGAGGAGTATATCTCAGTATATCATGACTATTAATATCACAATGTTTGCCTTGCCAGTAAAAGTCTTGAAGTCGTGTTCATAATGTGGCTAACCAAGTTTGGGTCCTTCTCCAAAACATGACCTCTGGGACATCAACCTGGACTTCTATGCCCAGCTCAGATGAGGAAATCGTTTGTGAGGTCGACCCATGAGCCTCTGCAACTCTACAATGGATTGAACAGTATTCCATGGACAGAGAGAGAGGGAGAGAGAGAGAAGAAGACAGATTAGTGAGGAAAAAAGAGACTTCTCCAAAGATTGTGAGTGTGCAGCTGAGCAGTCCTCTCCTGGCTTGGTGCCACTAACATTTCCCATCTTAACACACAAATGTGATACAATCCCAGCTAACTGCACCTGCACCAATTATTATCCAATTAGTAACAAATACTGCACAATTAAGGATAAACTGTCACACAGAGTTCTAAAAGGCTATACAAACGGAGAGCAATAAATTACAGCAGCTGAAGTGATCATAATTAATCAGGAGTTGGAGTTGTAAAATTAGATGCCTCCCACCACAACCCTCCTCAACACTTCCTGTAGAGTGGCAGATCTATATGCCATCATAAAGAGACACAAATCATTGTATGTTTTTTCCCCCAAAAAATGTTGTGGGTAGATCAGCCTGAATACTGCTGATAGACTCCATCAATGTAATTGTCTGCATCATTTCCAATCCCCCATATATTTTTGGGGAAATATCTATATATTTAAATAAATACACATACCCACATATATATAAATATACATACATATACATACATACAAATACACATACATACATATAAACTCAGCAAAAACAAGTCCCTTTTTCAGGACCCTGTCTTTTAAAGATAATTCGTAAAAATCCAAATAACTTCACAGATCTTCATTGTAAAGGATTTAAACACGGTTTCCTATGCTTGTTCAATGAACCATAAACAACATGCACCTGGGGAATGGTCGTGAACCTCTTTTGGGTAGGGGGCAGTATTTTCACGTCTGGATGAAAAGCGTGCCCAAAGTAAACTGCCTGTTACTATGGCCCAGAAGCTAGGATATGCATATAATTGGTAGATTTGGATAGACAACACTCTAAAACTGTTAAAATGATGCCTGGGAGTATAACAGAACTGATATGGCAGGTGAAACCCAGAGGATAAACCATTCCCCTCCAAAAACTGTTCTCTCTACTACCACATGGCAAGTGGTACCGGAGTGCCAAGTCTAGGACAAAAAGGCTTCTCAACAGTTTTTACCCCCAAGCCATAAGACTCCTGAACAGGTAACCAAATGGTTACCCTGACTAGTTGCATTGTGTCGTGCCCCCCCCCCCCCCCCCCCCAACCCTGCTTTTACGCTACTGCTACTCTCTCTTTATCATATATGCATAGTCACTTTAACTATACATTCATGTACATACTACTTCAATTGGCCCGACCAACCAGTGTTCCTGCACGTTGGCTAACCGGGCTATCTGCATTCTGTCAAACCACCTGCCAACCCCTCTTTTTACGCTACTGCTAGTCTCTACTCTCTATTCATCATATATGCATACTCACTTTAACCATACCTACATGTACATACTACCTCAATAAACCTGACTAACTGGTGTCTGAAAATAGCCTTGCTACTGTTATTTTCAAATGTCTTTTTACTGTTGTTTTATTTCTTTACTTACTTACCTACACACACACATACCTTTTTTCGCGGTATTGTTTAGAGCCTGCCTGTAAGTAAGCATTTCACTGTAAGGTCAGTTGTATTCGACGCATGTGACAAATAATCTTTGATTTGACAGTAGGCAATTAAGGTCACATTTATGAACACTTAGGAAGCTAAAGAGGCCTTTCTACTGACTCTGAAAAACACCAAAAGAAAGATGCCCAGGGTCCCTGCTCATCTACTTGAATGTGCCTTAGGCATACTGAAAGGAAGCATGAGGACTGCAGATGTAGCCACGGTTCTGGGCACAAACCCACTGTCGCTGGACCAGACAGGACTGGCAAAAAGTGCTCTTCACTGACGAGTCGCGGTTTTGTCTCACCTGGGGTGATGGTCGGATTCGTGTTTATTGTCGAAGGAATGAGCGTTACACCAAGGCCTGGAGCGGGATCGATTTGGAGGTGGAGGGTCCGTTATGGTCAAGGGCGGTGTATCACAGCCTCATCGGACTGAGCTTGTTGTCATTGCAGGCAATCTCAACGCTGTGCGTTAGAGGGACGACATCCTCCTCCCTCATGTGGTTCCCTTCCTGCAGGCTCATCCTGACATGACCCTCCAGCATGCCAGCTATACTGCTCGTTCTGTGAGTGATTTCCTGCAAGACAGGAATGTCAGTGTTCTGCCATGGCCAGCAAAGAACCCGGATCTCCATCCCATTGAGCACGTCTGGGACCAGTTGGATGGGAGGGTGAGGGCTTGGGCTATACCCTCCAGAAATGTATGGGAACTTGCAGGTGCCTTGGTGGAAGAGTGGGGTAACATCTCACAGCAAGAACTGGCAAATCGGGTGCAGTCCATGAGGAGGAGATGCACTGCAGTGCTAAATGCAGCTGGTGGCCACACCAAATACTGATTGTTACTTTTGATTTTTAGCCCCCCTTTGTTCAGGGACACATTATTCCATTTCTGTTAGTCACATGTCTGTGGAACTTGTTCAGTTTATGTTTCAGTTGTTGAATCTTGCTTTGTTCATACAAATATGTACACATGTTAAGTTTGCTGAAAATAAACTGTTTTTTTTGCTGAGTTTATATACATATCTTTTAAAAATACATTTTCCTTTTATTATTTCCCACAAACCCTACCACCCCTCCCCTAATTGGAGTAAACTAATAAACAACAACACTTAGGCTTCTACCTCCAGACTATACATACTATATACATTTTACCGACACAATCTATTTGACAATAGTTATATTTTGTTTGTTTTTTATTCCTGGCCTGCCTCTATTTCTGATGTCCATCCAGTTAGATTTCTATTTGGCATATATTTTTAACTGTGCTATTTCACAAAGGTTCTGAACCTATATACATTTAACAGACTCAGTATATTTTATATTTTATATCAACCCCTCCCATCTATTTCTTAACACCATCCATATTGGATTTATATTATATATGATATGTTTTTCAACTGTGCTGTGATGCTTCACAAAAGTTCTGAACCTTTCTATTCTCATAGTTTACACAGATTGTAAATTAAAGGTAAACATTTTTGCTAAAAGTATTATTATATTGTTGATCGATTGACTATGAGTTTTCAAATCACCCAGTATTGCTATCTGAAGCGTTAGCTCCAGGTAAATGTTGCAATTCTTCAACCATTCCTGGACCTGTGACCAAAAATGAGCTACATATGGACAATACCAAAATAAATGATCTGCCTCCTCGCAGCAAAATCTGCAGAGCTGGGAAGGTTGTATCCCCCATATATATACAGTATAACATTCTATTGGTTGCAAGAATTTTGTATAAACATTTAAATAGAAAAATGTTGAATCCGGCATCGTTTTGCGTGTCAATTCATATTCCATGTGCCATGGAATCGGTACATCGAAAATCTCTTCCCAACTATTTTGCAATATACAGTATATGGCACAGCTGTCCATTTTTTGGTCCTTAAATGAAACTGGTATATATTTTTATATATCACAATTTTCTTTAACCGATTTTGGTTTTTAATGCAGGGCCGTTCCAGCCGTTATGAGCCGTCCTCCCCTCAGCAGCCTCCACTGGTTTGAATGATTGATGTGTACTGTATCTGTCACTGATAAGAAAAGAAAACAGGCCCCTAGTAAAAACTGGATAAAGTTAGGGTTGGGTATTTCCGGTGTAATGAAGATGGCGGCGTATTGTTTGCCTGTGTCTCTTCTCCGCTTGTTTTTGCAAAATAACTTTGTAAAATGTTACTTTTCATAGCTACTGTATAAGTCAGCCAATTCCATTTTTGTATTTAAATGCAACTTTTCTTGACACATACAGTAGTGTAGTTCTTCTTCTATTACGGTGTAGAGCCCTGCAGGGGCATGAATTTTAAGCCCAAGCCAATCCTGTGACGTTCAGGCCCTACCCAATCCTGTGACGTTCAGGTCCAAGCCCTACCTAATCCTGTGACGTTCAGGCCCTACCCTACCCAGGCCTGATTGCTTCTGCCAAATTCAAGGCCCGACCTGCCCGAAACCCGAAATCAGAAATAACTTCCTCCGTTAGTAAATGCATTAGCTTCTCTCTCTGTATGTGTTCTGCTCATGGCGCTCTGAGTCTGTGAGTATCCATTGCATCCATCCAAACACACCAAGACAGTCATCAAGATGGCACGACAAAACTTTCTCCTCCTCAGGAGACTGAAAAGATTTGGCATGGGTCCCCAGATCCTCAAAAAGTTCTACAGCGGCACCATCGAGAGCATCCTGACCGGTTGCATCACTGCTCGGCATCTGACCGTAAGGCGCTACAGAGGGTAGTGCGTACGGCCTGGGAATTCACTGGGTCTAAGCTTCTGCAATTCAGGACCTTATAAATAGGCAGTGTCAAAAGAAGGCCCTAAATATGGTAAAAGACTCCAGCCACCCAAGTCATAGACTGTTCTCTCTGCTACCGCACGACAAGTGGTACCGGAGCACCGAGTCTGGAACCAACAGGACCCTGAACAGCTTCTACCCCCAAGCCATAAAACTGCTAAACAGTTAGTTCAATATTTATGCAAATAGCTACCCGGACTATTTTTTGTTTTTGTTTTTTTGACTCGTCCCATACGCTGCTGCTACTGTTTTACTATCTGTCACTTTAATCCTAGTTATACGTACATATCTACCTCAATAACCTCATACCCCTGCACATCGACTCAGTGCTGGACCCCTTATGTACAGTATAACCAAGTTATTGTTACTCATTGTGTGTCTATTATTACTTTTGTTATTAACTGTTTTACTTTTCTATTATTTCTCTATTTTCTCTGCATTGTTGGGTAAGTTGTCATTTCACTGTTTGTCTACACCTGTTTTTTATGAAGCATGTGACAAATTATTTGATCTGTCATGTCACACTAGTAGTTTTATCAACACTAATGACTAACAGACAATTGAGCTAAAGATTACAAGCAGGGTGTCAAAACAACTGTTTAAACTTAAAGACAACTTGCAAAGACTCCTCTTTCATGACAGGCCGAGAGTTTGACTGATACAGAACTATGTAAATAAATCCTGCATGCAGGCACAGGTCTGGTAAAAACGAAAGCCATTCGTATTCATATAAATTGCAATTTTCTGTTTTAAATTGTGTTTCTTCTCTGCTCTTAACACGTTTTGGGTAGATTGAAAACAGGGTGAAGAGAGAGCAACTGAAAGGAGCTCAAGTTAGACACTCCAAACAGCAGGGAATGAGACCCTCGCCCAACAATTTGATAACCAAAATGTCACATAACTGTCAAAAAAGACACCAAAATTCAGCGCTGGGGGTGCGGTGATCTGTGTCAAAACAGCAGTTAATAGGAGCCACAGAGAGAAAGAGAAAAACATGGCAGCGCATAAAGACGGGTGCCGTTCAGCTCTCCTCCTCCACCTCTCAGATGTAATGCCAGTTTGCTTCAGGAGACGGTTCAAGCTGACAGAAGCAGACTCATGTGTTGGCTGAGGTATCTGGCTTGAGCCACAGCGTTAAAGTCTTCAGAAACGTTTGGGGAATATTCAACAGTAAACATACATGTTCTGTTTGATATGACAAAGCCGCCTTTGATTGTGCGGTCTTTCATTGCTCGAAGGCAAGAAGCACTGATCTCTGAACGAGGCAATTAATGGGGATGAAATCCCAGAAGTCCACTAGCCTGAGGCGATAGGAACCCTCCTCAAAAGACTGATTCACTGTTAATGTCATTGAGAAATCCCCCTCATTCCCTCTGCTCTGCTTCCATTTGATAGAGAGACAGAAAGTCATTCTAGGCATTTCTTTAGAAATAGAACAGTATTATATATAGAGGGTAAGTAACTCTACGTACCAACCAGGCCTTGTATCTAGAAGGACTTTCCTTATCTGGAGTGACATGTCATTCATTAACCAGGAAACCCCTGCTCTGCAAATGTTGCCTTTACTTCAAATTGACCTGAATACTTTCTATTACCACAATAACTATGTGGTTGTACTGCTACAAAACAGTATTTTCAGCTCAGGCATTTTGTTCCCTTTACATATGTTCAGTTTACACTTCTTTCTTGATCACAACTGAAAAGATGATGAGATATTTCCTCTGACTTTGATGTGGTTTCCAGGATGAGAAGAAAATACCTGACTATATGCCTAATAATTAATGTGGTCTTAAATTGCTAACCATTATGGGCAAAGTGAAATTGAGAGTTGGTTTCATTCTTGGCAGGCATTCAGTGGTGCTGTGTGATTGAATAGTGACAAGGCAAGGGCTAAGGTGAGTGTGGTATGTGGATAGATTCTAGCTCTCATATGTATCCACCTGCAGGGAAGCCAGTGATTCAGAGGTGAGTCAGCTATGTTAACACGGCATGCCGTGATCTGTAGTAATCTGCCTCCAGCTGTCTCCTAGTCACCAGCCACCACATTAATGGACTCTAATAAAATCAAACCACAATACAAGCACCATAAGGTGGGAAGACAGGCGGGTGGGATGGGGAGGAGGGACGGACACAAAAGCATCACAAGGGAGAGTAGTGCTATAAAAGGGAGATGCATTTCATTTCAAGGACCCCATCATCATGTCTTAATCAGCTTTATTACAAGGGATCTTCTCAGTTTCAAGCCATGGGTGAAATTAAAAAGGAACAAACAGAGTGTGTGCTAGCTACAGCATGTGGATGTGGTAGTGGGTAAAGGCTGAGCTGCAGAAGGAAGGCGGCTAGCTACCTCTGATCAAAGTGTTTTAGGTGGTGTCCATGCAGATAAAGCAGGATTAGCAGGTCCTACTGAGCAAATAATTGCCCTTGCTTTGAAATCCCACTTTCTGAGGGAATGCTACAAAGGGTTTGCCATAGAGACCACTTTCAAGGAGAGGCGCTAATACCCCATTGGTCCCCTTTAATATATTGTTGATAAATTCTAATCAAGACTTTGTCATTATATAAGGCTTTCTTCCCAGGCACCTTGTGGACTTCAATGGATGTCCTCAATTAATTACTTACTTTCTTATCTTTCTATTTTCCTTGGTCCAGATTTAGCTAATGAAGTACATACCTGTGGAGTAAGCTTTTTACTCCCTCCATAGAATATTAATTAGAATTATTCTGAACTTCAGGCATTTACAATCATCTATTTATTTCCCAATGAACTAAAATCCCACCAAACCCTTAATCTGTTTAATTACGAGGGATAACCCTCGTGGCAACTTTACAGCGTCCATAAAAAACAATGAATATTGTCCAAGGATTCTAAGCAGTCATAGTAGCTACATGCCAAAGACCGGTGGAGCCTCATTTGGAAACAGTCTACTGTGATACCGTACGTACTGTGCTATGACATTTTGGGAAGTAAATACACAGAGAACATAGGAAGGCTTCAGAGAAAGGACCAATTAGGACTGATCCAATACTGAAGATAATATATTGCCTTTGCTCAACAATACTTTTCTCAGATAAAGGTAAAATGGCTATGATCTCACGTTGACAGCTTAATTGAAAATGAAAATGTAACTTTTTTTCTCATATTGTTGGAAGTTATACTTGCATACACTCAGGGAAGATCACACATGGCAAGCCGGTTTTCAGAGAGTTAATTATCAGTGTGTTTGAGAGACAGCAGAACAGCCCCCCACTAATCCCCCCCCCCTCCAACCACCCAGCACCAGGTTCCTGTCTTGGTCTCTGAGGAAAACACACAAAGCTGCCTTCACTCAAGATGCTTCCATTGGCGTTTCACTGAGTGGACTGGGCAGGGTGCTGTGTGCTTAAAACATACACACAAGCACATCTGTGCGAGGTCAAAGGATCCCATCTCTCCTTTTGATCTCACGCGGTGTGTATAGCCATTTACAACAGCGCCAGCATGCTCCAACAAGACGCACACCTCCAGCCATAACTGCTAATTAATTATGTTTAGCAGGCAAGCCAGGCCAGTGCCCTGAGAGTAGTGTGTGGGCTGCGGGTTATGTGCTAATGCAACGGCCTTGTCACGATACCAATATATCAACAGTCAAGGTTGGCAAACCTTTGACTCAGTACGCCTACACCAACAACTGGCAATTTTTCTTGTTTATGTTATGTGACATGATCCATATGTAACCTTTATTTAATTAACTAGGCAAGTCATTTGGTTGTCATATAATATCATTTCCCTGGCTGATTAGTGTCGTCAGCTTGAGGTGTTAGGGCGCTGTATTTGTTGGCAACAGTTACTTGTGTCTAATCCTTGTAAGTTTCCATCAGATAAACTTTCCTTCACCCATTGCTCATTCAGGACCATTAATAACCAGCTCTAAAGGCTTATAATAACTGTCAGGAGTGTTTAAAACATGGAAAGGTCGTATTGAGTGTACAAGGCTATACAACTATCTCTGAATTAGAGATGGAATGCTTGAGAAGTCTGGGGCACCACTGCTGTTGTCCAGAGCAAGGCCCTCGTGTGGTGAACCATCACTCGATGCGAAACCGCCTCCACACTCCTATTGCTTTCCTTTAGAAATCCCGATTATAGTCCATCATCAATATTAATATATTGACTAAATAAGGGGGGACAACCAAATGACAGAAGACAGTCATTGGCACAAGACCACCTTGAACTTCAACTACTGTAGTCCAGACAACCTTTTCAATGAAAGCCTGACAGAATGGCTGTAATGATATTTTGTCATTTGATTAAGACAAAACAGAAGTCAAAATGCAAAAAGAACCACATATTTTCCCCTCCCACAAAGAACAGCTTAACCGCCAACGTTCCTTCCTCCACCTCTCAATCTCCTCTTCCTGATGGAAACTTTTTAGCGCCGAACAATGCCCAATTACACGTCAAGATAAACACATCAAATGCCTATTTTAATTGTTCCAGATGCAGATTGGAATGAAATTAGAATAAAATTGGTCTTTTATACAACTTTCTGTCTTCATGACTGACTCATTCTGACACAATAGAGCTACAGTCTAATTTGTAAATACACAATGGCTCTTTGTCCCCTTTGTTGCATTTGACTCTCCAAAGCTGGCATAAATCTTTCAAAATTCATTAATAATCAGTGGCAACCTACGTGTACATCATATGAAATAACACTATGTCATATAGTGCAATTTTACTTGTTACTGAAGTGACTGAATAAGTACCACATGTCAACGTCATCTTTAAAAATGCACCACATGATATCTTTGTCGTTAAACCAAAGAAAATCGTGCTTAGAGACAACCTGCGCGCTTGGCTGTCACAACAGCACTCATCTACGTCCAGGCCGGGACTGAAAGCTGTAATTTACAGTAAAATGAATTCTCTTGACTTTGTTAACTTTCTCAAAGTGCAGAGTAGGCAACGAGGGGCATGCTAATAAATGGTCAATTGTCTCCCAGAATTGGTTTTACAAGATAGGATTGATTAATGGATTATAAGACCATTATATGGCCAAGCTATAAAAATCGACGACTGTATATTCAACTGCTCTTTATACATAATACCTTACACATTCCAACGTTGTTTTTCTGTTTGTGATTACTTGGATTGCATTCATGACACATTAAAGCTATTCATAATGCCTTTTCAAAACCATTCATTCTGAATTAAAGGGTTTTTGTGACACCGACTTACATGTTGGAATTGGTGATACTATAAAGAGTCAGGAAAGGACCGCCTGTCCTTTCAAAAGCATGTGTTGAAAAACCCACAAGTGTGTCTCCCTATTTTTCACTCCGGCCCTGAGATAAAGGGCACAACTGGGAGCAGCAATATGTTCAATGCCTTGAGAGGGGAAGCCGTGACAGAGTGTGCATTCTGAACTGGCATTGTGGCTGTGTCGGCGGCTGTGTTCTGTGTTGAAAAGGTAGGATCTGCAAACTCCCAAGAGGCAACAGGCTGATTCAGGGGCTTTCAAGTATGTTCTTAGAACAGAGAGGAAGGATTCATTGTATCATAACTTGATCAACTTTATGGCTGCTTGATGCGAAAGAAAAAGAGAAAAAGAAAGATATCTAAGCAAGTTATTGTTCTGTGTTACATACAAAACCAATAAACTGGTGTGTCTACCACAAAAGTGTATCTACTTTTAGAGGCATACACCTCTTATTGAGTATTCATACTGACACTATTCTCCTGAAACAACAGAGATTTGATAGGACTGTTCATGGTATACATTACCTCTATTTATAGAGCTGGATATACAGAATTGCCTATGTCATACTGATAAGTGGAGTAAACCCCTTTAGACAAAATTCCACCTGGAACAGTTGAAAATAACCCACCAAAATAGAAAGTGCTTTACGTGACAAACCGACTTAGGCGTTCACAAAATGTGCTTATTATTTCATTTGTAATCCTTACAAGGCTATGGAGAAAATGTCCAATCTGATTCATGTGGGACGGTTTGTCCCAGTTCTGTGCCATAATCTAGCATGGTGAATTCAAAAGATATTACAATATTTACGGCAATTACAGATTGTTCATATATCTAGGCAAGGCTACCGAACAGTACCATTAGAGGGTCATGGGGGAAATAGCCAAGCTACTTAGAGTAGTCTCTTAAAGTTCACCACTCCTTCGAAATCCCTGGGTGCCTTCAAAATAATCTAACTGTGTGAATAATGTCCTGAATAAAATCAACATAATAACAAACAAATACTCTCTTAAATGTTGAGAAAGTGTTTCTTTAGCGGGTGTTTTGTGTGTAGTACTGTATTTGTGTTAGTCTTTCTTTGTAATGAAAACCAAAACAATTGACAATGAATATCAGGGTTGGGGTCAATTCCATTTCAATTATAATCAATTCAGAAAGTAAACCAAATTCCAATTCCAAATGTTCCTCATTGAAAAAGCATGAAAGAGAATTGGAATTTCAGTGCACTTCCTGAATTGACTGGAATTGAAATGGACTTGACCCCAACCCTGAAGAATAGTAATGGTTATCATATCAGAAAGTCTATCGCAACATTTCTGAGAGCAGTGTTTTACGTATAACATTTTCAAACATACAAGATCACTGTCTACAGATGTTTAGTATTGTAAGCTGAGGAAAATCCTTGTCTGTGGCTTGTGTAAAAAACTTTAGCACCTTACAGAGGAGCAAGCAGCAGAGTGAAATTTGCCTCACGAGAAGAGAGATTTGGAGGTGAATCCGAAAAGGTTTAATTAATTTTAAATGATTCTTTTCAGAGTGTTAGAGGCTCAAAGCAGTGGAGTGGAAAGCAGTTGGAGTGGCTAGTGCTTGGCAACCGGGATAATCTAGGCCCTCCTCAGCAAGCTCATTTAGGAGTCTTACATCAGCATGTAGGCATCCCGAGGTGGAGCTTTAACAGGGTCGCTAGTGGGGCTAGTGGGGTGTACTCAAAGTTTGTAAATCCACACAAGCTTCTTGCATAAAGCAAACTCACATTGCCATATTATTCAATGTGGACAATACACGTATATAACTCTAAGCAGGGCTTTAAGGCACCTAACTATCCTACCCCATCTTACTGATACGAGGAATCCTACTTTTCATTTAAACTCCATTATGTTCTTTGTGATTTCATACAGGCAATGGGGGGAGGGGCGGGAGAGGCAGACATATTTCTTTCTTCCTGAAAAATACATAATTACATAGCCTTTAGTGCTATTAGCTTGCAAATGCTGTAGCAAAGTAAGATCTAATTTAATAATCTGTGCTAAATCTAGATGTAGTATGTAGTATGTTATTGCGCTTACTTTCCATGCAATGATATCATGCACATCTACTGTATCTTAACTCGAACCTGGCTTCCCATTTGGGTACCAGAATAGTTTGAAAGCGGCTTCATGATGACAGCAAATAGGGATTGGACCAACACTTGGATCCTTTACATAAGCAAAATGTACTTTGCTTTACTTTTAAGCACCAGTTAACATAGCGGTTAGAGTGTTGGCCTAGTAACCAAAAGGTTGCTGGTTCGAATACCCGAGCTGACAAGGTGAAAACCAACCAGTCAGTATCTGGTGTGACCACCATTTGTCTAATGCGCACCACACATCTCCTTCGCATAGAGTTGATCAGACTGCTGATTGTGGCCTGTGGAATGTTGTCCAACTCCTCTTCAATGGCTGTACAAAGTTGCTGGATATTGGCGTGAACTGGAACACACATCGATCCAGAGCATCCCAAACATTCTTAATGGGTGACAGGTCTGGTGAGTATGCAGGCCATGGAAGAGCTGGGACATTTTCATCTCCCAGGAATTGTGTACAGATCCGTGCAACATGGGGCCATGCATTATCATGCTGAAACATGAGGGGATGGCAGCGGATGAATGGCACGACAATGGGCCTCAGGATCTCGTCATGTTATATCTGTGCATTCAAATTGCCATTGATAAAATGCAATAGCATTCGTTTTCAGTAGCTTATGCCTGCCCATACCATAAACCCACCGCCACCATGGGGCAGTCTGGTCACGAGGTTGACATCAGCAAACCGCTCTCCCACACACGACGCCATACACCTTGTTGTGAGTCTGGTTAGACAGACTGTCAAATTCTCTAAAAATATGTTGGAGATGGGTTATGGCAGAGAAATTAACATTAAATTCTCTGGCAATAGCTCTGGTGGACATTGTTGCAGTCAGCATGCCAATTGCACGCTTCCTCAAAACTTGAGACATCTGTGGCATTGTGTTGTGAGACAAAACTGCACATATTAGAGTGGCCTTTTAATGCTGTTTAATAAGCTTCTTGACACACCACACCTGTTAGGTGGATGGCAGGTTAAATAAGCTTTTTGAGAGAAATAAGCTTTTTGTGCAAATCAAATCTAATTTTATTTGTCACATACACATGGTTAGCAGATGCTTCTAGTTCCGACAATGCAGTAATAACCAATGAGTAATCTAACCTAACAATTTCACAACAACTACCTTATACACAGAAGTGTAAAGGGATGAAGAATATGTACATAAAGATATATGAATGAGTGATGGTACAGAACGGCATAGACAAGATGCAGTAGATGGTATCGAGTACAGTATATACATATGAGATGAGTAATGAAGGTTATTGAAAACATAAAAGTGGCATTGTTTAAAGTGGCTAGTGATACAAGTATTACATAAAGATGGCAAGATGCAGTAGATGGTAAAGAGTACAGTATATACATATGAGATGAGTAATGTAGGGTATGAAAACATTATATTATTTGGCATTGTTTAAAGTGGCTAGTGATACATTTTTTTACATACATTTTTCCAATGCATATGGACATTTCTGGGATCTTCTATTTCAGCTAATGAAACATAGGACCAACACTTCACAATTTTTGTTCAGTCTATATTACATGAGTCTACCTATCTACAGTTGAAGTCGGATGTTTACATACACTTAGGTTGGACTCATTAAAACTAGTTTTTCAACCACTCCACAAATTTCTAGTTAACAAACTATAGTTTTGGCAAGTCAGTTAGGACATCTACTTTGTGTGTGACACAAGTCATTTTTTCAACAATTGTTCACAGACAGATTATTTCACTTACAATTCACTGCATCACAATTCCAGTGGGTAAGAAGTTTGCATACACTAAGTTGACTGTGCCTTTAAACAGCTTGGAAAATTCCAGAAAATTATTTGGAGGTGTAGCTGTGGATGTATTTCAAGGCCTACCTTCAAACTCGGTTCCTCTTTGCTTGACATCATGGGAAAATCAAAGGAAATCTGCCAAGACCTCAGAAAAATAATTGTAGAACTCCACAAGTCTGGTTCTTCCTCGGGAGCAATTTCCAAACGCCTGAAGGTACCATGTTCATCTGTACAAACAATAGTACGCAAGTATAAACACCATGGGACCACACAGCTGTCATACCGCTCTGGAAGGAGACATGTTTTGTCTCCTAGAGATGAGGGTACTTTGGTGCCGAAAAGTGCACATCAATCCCAGAACAACAGCAAAGGACCTTGTGAAGATGCTGGAAGAAACAGGTACAAAAGTATCTATATCCACTGTAAAACGAGTCCTACATCGACATAACCTGAAAGGCAGCTCAGCAAGGAAGAAGCCACTGCTCCAAAACCGCCATAAAAGAGCCAGACTACTGGTTGCAACTGCACATGGGTACAAAGATCGTACTTCTTGGAGAAATGTCCTCTGGTCTGATGAAACAAAAATGTAACTGTTTTCCGTTATGACCATAGTTATGTTTGGAGGAAAAAGGGTGAGACTTGCAAGCTGAAGAACACCATTCCATCTGTGAAGCACGGGGGTGGCAGCATCATGTTGTGGGGGTGCTTTGCTGCAGGAGGGACTGGTGCACTTCACAAAATAGATGGCATCATTGAAGCAGCATCTCAAGACATCAGTCAGGAAGTTAAAGCTTGGTCGCAAATGGGTCTTCCAAATGGACTATGACCCCAAGCATACTTCCAAAGTTGTGACAAAATGGCTTAAGGACAACAAAATCAAGGTATTGGAGTGCCCATCACAAAGCCCAGTCCTCAATCCTCAAAATGTGTGGGCAGAACTGAAAAAGCTTGAGCGAGCAAGGAGGCCTACAAACCTGACTCAGTTACACCAGCTCTGTCAGGAAGAATGCCCCAAATTCACCCAACTTATTGTGGGAAGCTTGTAGAAGGCTACCCAAAACGTTTGACCCAAGTTAAACAATTTGAAGGCAATTCTACCAAACACTAATTAAGTGAATGTAAACTTCTGACCCACTGGGAATGTGATGAAAGAAATAAAAGCTGAAATAAATCATTATCTTTGCTCTTAACTGACATTTCACATTCTTAAAATAAAGTGGTTATCCTAACTGACCTAAGAACCGGAATATTTAATATGATTAAATGTCAGGAATTGTGAAAAACTGAGTTTAAATGTATTTGGCTAAGGTGTTTGTATGTAAACTTCCGACTTCAACTGTGCCTCTAAACATTACGGACACATTACTAAACACATCAACAAGCACCTGCACAATAGCTGTTGCCGATCCCCTATGTAGAGCAGCTATCTCGCTACTGGTAATTTACAGCAATGTGTCCTTTCTGTAAGCTATCTCCACACAAAGGCAATAAAATGCTGAGCACGAAAGATACAGCTCCACAGGAAGGAGGCCTCAGTTTGGCAGTGAGATGAGGGGAAACAGTCCCCTCCTTGTTGTGGCCGAGTTGCTGCAGCTTATCGCTTGCTTGGCCTACATGACACGAGGGCCATGATAAGGGAGGCACAAATGCAGCCTTTATTTTTGACTGCAACATGAAACTCTCTCACTCGCAGATGAGTGGCAGGAACATCCTCAATGATTTATTCCCCATTCACAGGAGTGGAACAAAGTGGCCATGGAGGTACATTTTCACATTTTAGGGCTAAATCTGGGTTGTTTGGGAAATGTATGAAACTATTCAAACAGTTTAATATTTTACTAGTTTAACTTTTGCAAGAAAATTGAGAAAATCCCCTAAGACTTTTTTTGTCATAATGGATTTATTTGCCTCAAAACAAGTTGCATTCTTTTGAATAGTTTTGTTTTGTTTGTTTTCTGTTTGTTTTTGACTGATTCACCACATTTAAATAGCTAAATTAAATATTTGAGTGTGTAGCTACCCTTCATTTTATGGAATGGCAAATTACAATTGCGCCATAAACAGACTCATATGCATAGCTTAGCTACCTGTTGATATCAGCTGCAGAGTGCTATGTTAAGCATCATCCTGAATATCGTCAGGGACTTGTCTAGATGTCCACTCTATGCAGAAGTGCAGAGGACACATTTTCTATCAGTGGAGAGAATTTGTGTTTGTAAGGAGCGTTCCTGGGGCCTTTGTTTTCAGGCCTTGATGTGTGACCAGTCGCTCTCAGGCCTCCCCTTTACCCCTGGCCTATTCTGCCAGTGTTCTGCCCACCCATACTGTCACAGCAGGGGAAGGGTTTCAGAGAGAGACTGAATCAAAAGCTCAAGGAGAAAAATTGCTTTTCAGTCTCTGCTGTGTGGGAATCGGATGAGGGGCCTCGCTCAAATCCGGTCTCCAGGCAACCAGAGCGATATGCCGGGGGAATATCATTAAAGTTGGAAAACTAAGCAGTCTTTCTGAATTTGTAAACCTAATCAGCACTGTTAAAAAAAGGGAAGAGGGGGAAAAGGATGACATGAAGCAACCATCAAAGTTTGTCCAATGTATTTTTTTATGAGTTTGCTTGTTTGTTTATTCATTAACTGATACTAATACCCTACATACTATGATTTTAAATTAAAGACATGAGAGAGTACAGCTAACAGCTGAACGAGTGAAAAGTGCAGCTCCAGACAGACAGACCCAGGTTGGGTGTGAAATAGGGGAACTGCCATCTCTGCAGCTGGCCCCTCCATCACAAGATTAATAAGTTGCCGTTTCCAGGCCGACCAGAACCTAGTGGGAACCATCCAGCGCTTCTGTGAATTGTGGGTAACGGCCTCACCACAAGCTGGCCTGGTTTACAGCTCTGTTTTGTCTTGCAGTCTTAAAGTGGAGAAAACATCTGTGACTAGAATGATGTCACCATGAAGGGTGTGCAACAAGTTCAAACAATAATTAAAAAATTAAAAAATCCAAAACAACAGCCAGGTTATACTACTGGGTTTACTTTCCAGTAACACGTTTTCAGGTTTACTGAAGAGTCTCTAATCATAAATGTTTGTATTGTCTCAGGGAATTAGACACAAGGTGGTTTTCAGGTGAATGAGAAGAAAAAAAACTGAAAAGTGTTATTCTATGATCACGAGTACTGTAGTAGTTCTGTAGTAGTTCAGCCCTCCACTACTGCATGACAAAGGCAACAATGAGTTGACACATCTTTAGATCCGTTGGTCAAAGTTGCTGTGATACAAACGTCGTTACAGATATCTTATATAACTTGTCTGAGTTTTGAAAAGAACTTAGATGTAAGTAAGTGTTCAACTATGTAATAACAGGATGTTATATAATTACACTAAGAATTTCTACAAAAAGTTCAACAGGAAAATCCTTCATCCATAGAACTTTAGTGACAGTGATTCTACCCTGTCTAAATGGTGTTCTGGGGTGATATCTACATCCATCTATTTCAACTACATTAAAAACATGTTTTTTAACGAACAAGCTTTACCAGCTCTTTGAGTGATATCAAGAAACGAAAACAGTAAAGTATGTATGATAACCTGATATTTCTATAAGGTTTCTAATAGCATAACATCTCCATACGCCCTACTTAGGGTAATAAGAGAGGATGCCCCTCTTTGTTCATAATTCTACAAATGAAATACCCATAAGAGCCTCAGAGATCAATTACCGAGTTGCACTACTTCCATGTTAAAGAGGGTATGCAGTGGCACTGCCCCCTAGTGGATCACTGGAAGACACCTCACACTCAGACTACTATTAGCATAAAGCATGGTATCCTTGGGATGTCCATACTCTAAACCCTAACCTAACCTAATCCTAACCCTTAACCATTTTACCTTTCTACTTCAATGGGGTAGGGATGGTCCCAAGGATCCCGAATAGCACGGACCCATAAAGCACAGCACTGGGGTGATTGGAAATTTAGCTGACAGCAAGTTTATTTTTGGCTGATGCAACTAGAAGCTCTTTTTACTATTTTGAAACGAAATTGGGAGAAAAAAAACAGGAACATATGCTATGTCATCAAGATAAACAAACATATAACTGTTTGTTTTATCAATTCTATCAATTCTAAATTATCTGCTGTCACATGACACAAGTCCCTGCTGTTGACTACGGTGAATGCTGCTTTGTTCGCCAAGGCTCATACATTTTAATTCATCCAAAATAGCGTTTAACATTTAAACTGGGCCCTTTTATTCAGGTTTCACTGCACTGTAAGGAATACAGTGGGAGTAATGAAGCAGAGCCTAGAGATAAGCACTTATATTATAGGTAATCACAACCCAGAGCAGCAACCTTAACACATAAAAAAAACTCTGGGATTATCACCAAGTACTGTATTCGTTCAGTTCGTTCAGTATGATTGAAAATCTGTGGTGTGTCACCCAGTATATTATCCATCCTAATGGAGAAGACGGTATTACTTCAAATTGATGTTGACTTCCATTGACATTCATTGAGCCGGTCCTCTTCAATGTGAGCCTCTAAGTAAGTTTTGCCTTTAGAGAAACTGTAGCTCACTTTCTTTTCACATACACAAGTGCATCAACACGCGCACGCACGCACACACACCACACAGAGAGCATGGGGTGACATTTCCAACTGTCCAGTGATCTGTTTGTTGTGTTTGTGTTCCTGTGCTGCTGACCTTGCCCCTCGCACATATCTCTATGTTTTATTGTTGCCTGCCTGCCTGCCTGCCTGCCTGCCTGCCTGCCTGCCTGCCTGCCTGCCTGCCTGCCTGCCTGCCTGCCTGCCTGCCTGCCTGCCTGCCTGCCTGCCTGCCTGCCAGCCAGCCAGCCAGCCAGCCAGCCAGCCAGCCAGCCAGCCAACCAACCAGAAGTAAACTTAACTTGTGATCCTTTTGCTCCCTGACATCACTGTACTGTGCTGGGCTGGAGACTAGAGGCTGGAGGCTGGATAGAGCAGCCGGGCCTGGCCGGTATCTGGTGATCGCCCATTGCCCCCCTGTGAGACAAACCCAACTCCCAGAAGAAAATTAGCGCATTTAGCTGTCAGCACCAGGCTCGCTTTTCAATCCAGACCAGCATTCACAGAGACCCGCTTTTTCCCCTCCCTCCTTTCTTTGGCTGGAAATGCGATCTCTATATAGCTCAAAGATCAAGAAAAAAGGTGTAAACTTCACATAAATGTGATCAAGTGTCTCTCTATCAGATTCCTTAGATCTCCCCACCACAATACCCATGCACCCACCCGGATTAACTCACTCCTCTTTGTGCCTCCCTCGCTCGCCCTCAAAAGAGAAGCAGACACAAGTGCAACACACGGTTTTACTACTATTCACAGTGGAACTTCTCAACACTGGAATGGAAAACAATTATAATGGCAATGTTTATTGTTATTGTAAACATTTATAGAAACCAAGCCCTGTTGAACATTTTACAACAAAATAGCAAACTTCCCCCAAAACCGTTTTAACATAGTAGACTTTGAACTACTTCTCCCTTCCTTTAAAGGGATCCACTCTGACTGACTGGCTCTACCCTACTTTACACAGTTTTCTCCATGACGGCCTATACTATAATAGGATTCGCCCATCCTCCCACCTTGGTGACAGTCCCTCTGCCGGGGGCTGGGGAAGGGGACAGGGGGCATGGGGGCCGGAGGGTATGAATGAGGGGCTGTGAAAGCGGGTGTGGCACGGGTCCTGGCTGTGCCTCTGTGTGTGTATGACTGTGACTGTGACTGAGTGACCCCCCCGGCCCTGCTCTGCTCGGCCTGCCAGAGGCATGACCCCCATCACACTGGAGTCCCAGTGCACCCTGAGCACTTCTCGTCTATCCGTCGCCAAGGAGGCAGACGGGAACGCAGGAACAACAAGTCATTTGTACCTGTAGAGGAGGACACTCCTGGGAAACAAACAGATGAGCCTCTCCCCCTGAATACAAGCCTTTCTCTCAGGGTAAACAGAACTGCATGAGAAACATACAAACTATCGGGAGGATCGCACTTAACTCTTTCAGCGCCTGCCGGAGGGCCTGGAGGGGGCAGAGGCAGAGAGAGGCAGAGGAGCGATTAGGCCACACCTGCTGGGAACTGGGAAGGGAGAGAAACTGGCCAGAAGGAGGACAACATCCTGAAGTAGCAAGGGAGTGTTCTACCAATGGCATGACATCAGAAGGTCACAATGATTACTTTCCTTGTGTTAGGGATGCACACAATCACAGCACCAGATCAGGTGTTGCAAATGTGTGCTTATACAGCTTCAGGAGAAATGCTGGGAAAGATGCTTTCTTGTATACTGGAGCCTCGGAGTGGAATTAGTTGTATCTGCCTATAAAAACAACGTCCTCTCTGGACAACTTTTAAAATAAAGTAAAAAACAGTTTGATGTCCTCTGTGCCCATATGAATAACCCCTATGATGTCACTGCAATGATGAGATAGATGTTCTTCTTCTTTGTTTGTACGTTTTATTATCTCATTGCCATACTGTGTTCAGCCGTGTTGGATCTTGCCTAGCCATATTGTTTCAAGAGGACCACAAAGGAAATAAGTCCCAGACTTTATTGTGTGTTATCCTCCCTGGAAATTGTGTGTTATCCTCCATGATTTGACAATGGAAATAAGTCCCAGACGTTATTGTGTGTTATCCTCCATGATTTAACAATGGAAATAAGTCCCAGACGTTATTGTGTGTTATCCTCCATGATTTAACAATGGAAATAAGTCCCAGACGTTATTGTGTGGTATCCGCCATGATTTAACTCATGTGCATGTATGGCTTTTTCATGTTTTATGTGTGCTTGTTTTTTTTAATGGTCGAATGAATGAACTAAACTAAACCAAACATACCGTATACAGGTCCACAGCGTTGCACTTCATGCAACTTCCACTTCATCCTAAAAAACATATGTCAACGTGTGCAGAAGTATATGAACCTGCCATAAGAAGCTCTGCTTTTGTCACTGTATTCTCTATCAATCCAAATGATTGAATCACTTAATCAATTCAAACAAAAACTTTAATAATTGAATACTTTAATTGACAAACGCTGCATGTTTAATTCGATTGCGAAAGCATAAAAAGGGTTTTATTTTGATTGCAATCTGTACCTTGAGCAACTTGTGAAAAGCCTTCTATTGAACATATAACTCTTGCCAGTTCACATGGCTGTGCAGAAGACAACCCATTGTACACCCAAGGACATTTCAGTCTCTCCATCCAGAGAATTTACACTCCAGCACATAATAAGAGTCCTCATATCGACTCGCTACAGAAACACCATGCATCTGCTCCCAAATACTCCAGACAATAAACAACTCAGAAGAGCTGTTCAAATCTAATTCGCAGACAAAGTCTGACAAAAATAAATTACGTACCGCTTTTGGACAAAACTTTCCCAGAGTTTCCTTCAGATCCCCCATTATCTGGCAGAAAGTTAATTAAAGTGGCAAAGTTTAAATCAATGGGATTTTTTTTCCTTGGTCCCGGACCGACAAACTGGTTGGTCAGAAATGAGTGATGGGCATGACAGGACTTCAGAAGATTACTCAGGGAGACAAAACTCCCTAATGACCACCAAATGCTTTTTCCTGGATTACACTGGGAATCCTGGACTCCCTCTTTCTCTCCCCAAAACAGTCTAGTCTAAAGCCCCCATTTGCCTCATAATGTGACCACATCGTGTAATTCCACAGATCATTACCAACTTTCCAAAACTTAATTTTGCAATTACACACGCAATTAATTAATAAATGTGCTAAATTAACTGTGGGGGCTAAGAGAGAGAGAGAGAGAGAGAGAGGGAGGGGGAGAGAGAGAGAGAGAGGGAGGGGGAGGGAGAGAGAGAGAGAGAGAGAGAGAGAGAGAGAGAGAGAGAGAGAGAGAGAGAGAGAGAGAGAGAGGGAGGGGGAGGGAGAGAGAGAGAGAGAGAGAGAGAGAGAGGAGAGAGAGAGAGAGATTGTTAGTAAGGGATTGTGAAGTTAATCTGGTAAGCAGCTGGGGGGATATGGGGATAGTTCTTCAAGGCAGCCCTCTCGCCCTCTATCAGTGTGGGCGTCTAGAGGGATCCAGGGCGGTTAGTTATTGAGTACGATGGATGGATGGCAGAGCTCCCGTCCCGGAGGACGGATTAATGAGATCTATGAGCTCAGAGAACGACACCACCACGCTAACAGCACCAACGCTAACCACGCCAGGTCTGAGGAGCAGCGGAGACGATTGGTAGTGTACCTCTCCACTTAATGCACGTCAACCAAACCTCTGTACTACCAGTCTGTCTGACTACTCCACTGACTGCCCACACTGTACCAGGACACTTACTGTATCAAAGGAGAGCACATCAAGTAATTTCAGCCAATTTAATAATGTCGGTCATTTACATGACCAAAGATAGATTCAATCTCTCCAGCATTGGATATTCTTCTCCATTTGCTTTTCTGATTTTTCAGCCCCAAAATCTACAGATCAGCGCATGATGCTGCACATCTTGGAAAGAGATTTATTCCCAGAAATGTTGGATCGGGCATTGCTTTGGGATTCACCTGAGGACCAGAGGTGTTTTTCTTTAATCCTCATATGAAACTTTTGTCCACAACCTGAAACTATCTAGCAAAGAAACTGTTGACACTGTATACAGCTTCAGAGGTATTTGATAACCATTGACACAGTGCACTGGGTTTGTGTGTGTCGCTGACATTAAGTATAGAGAGGAAAGGAAAAACATCATGCTTTGTTTCCAACAGGTTCATGGACCGTTAAAACCACTTTTGACAACAAACCTGAGCCCGTCCTCTATTAGTCCCCTCTTCAGTCATTAGATGATGTGTATGAGGTGAATTCATTAATAATAAGGGTTAAGCACATCACGTTCCATTTTAAAGCCTTTAAAGCCAAAAAAATGAGGGGTTCAACAAGGGTTCTTCTAAGATCCTCAAAGTCCTTTGAAGAATCTTAGAGTTCTTGGCACTGAAAATTGACCCCAAAACGTTATTCCAAGAACCCCATAGGGGGTGGGGTTCATCGAGGAACATCCTTAGTTGGTGGGGGTTCTTGCAGGAATCTAACTTCCCAACTAACATTTTTGGATTTTAATTTGAAAGGACAGCAGGTGCAGGCACCTAGATGAAAAATGTAAAAATCTCCTCAATTTAAGGTAAGGTTTGTCCCTTGTATGATCTGACGTTATGTTGTTTTATGATGATACCATCTATCTTTTCATATTTGTGCAAATCTTTCTAAAACAGAAAATGGACCCAGTTCAATGGATATCAGTCAATAAAAAGTTAAGAATATGTATGCTATAAGAATATGTTTTGGGTGCAGATGACTGAACTGCTCACTTTTGTGTCTGTGTCTGCAGGTATACAGACGAGAAGGCATGCACATCACATGTACCATCTTCCTCCCTTACCTCTTCAATGAATATCCCATAGGCCTCTACATTATTGACAAGGTATGTGTATGAAAACCATTATCAAACCAGCTTTTTTCCATTCACAAAAACCAAAGTATGAGTACTGTTGTGTGCATGTTTTGTTAAACATCTGTATAATTAAACATGTTTGGATTCACAGACTTCACCCTCACTACACATCTGATGAATATAACAGGAAACCTGTTTGATCACGGTGCACTGCAAAATAATTCTGTCTATGGATACGGAGGACATCAACACATTAACATCAACACACCAGATGATATACCCACTGGACTTGGGGCTCTGCTGGGAGTTTACCTAATATTTAGATTTTTTTTTAATTGTGCATTGCCACTAAAATCATAACTAACACTGACAACTAAAATATGGTGTTATTGTTGTTATTGTTATGTGTAATATTAAGAATAATAATAGAGGGGGGGGGGGGGGGGGTAGTTCAAAAATGTACCCCAAAATGTTTTTCAAAAGGTTCTTCGAGGATCCATTAAACGGGGTTCCTCCAGGAACCTTTTTAGAGTGTAGTGGTAGAAATGGAGCCTGGATCAACTAGCGTAACCAGCCTGGATCAACTAGAGTAACCAGCCTGGATCAACTAGAGTAACCAGACTGGATCAACTAGAGTAATGCTAGAATCCTTAGTTGCTACATCAATTTTGTGATGTATAAATTGATGATATATACCTATTGATTCTTGAAGAATATAAATTATAAATCCCTCATGAGTTAAGTTCAACTGTAGTACCCGACCAGTGGGGAACACTACAAAGCAGGATCAATTAGACAACTCATTTGTCTAAATATTCTGAAATCACTTTGTATTTTTAAGAGAGAGAAGCTTGAAATGAGGATGGTCTAACTGACTCAATAACCAAAAACATATCTAAGTTTAGCTTTATTAATGAATCTGAAAATCTAACGCATTGATCCTGTTTTGTAGTACACCCCTGTGAACCCAACATATACGCTTGTTATACTCCAATGTTTGTAAACAAAGTACATGCAAAAAACCCACTGTATAGCTTCAAAACATGGTTCAAACTATAACTTTGATATCATGGATGGTCAGTCCTTGCATGCATAGTAGGTTGATACATTACTATGTAAGTCCCATTATACCTAGCATAATTACTGAACTTTAGACATACGAGTTACCATACTGAGTTAGGTATATCAGCTTTTGGTTTTCTTGGACCTTATTTGTGCTACAATCTTCAAAATGTTCTTACATTTGATGTTCTGGTGCCTCTAGGGTCATTTAGAAAGCTGATTGAGGAACTTATTACTGATGAATATGTTTGTTTTTATGACCGTGTTTTTCCTTCAACTTGCATTTTGTATTTATATTTTGATGTGTGTATTTTCTGCAATTTAGGGCTCATCTGCAAAATAGACATTGGTCTCAGTACGACTCCCTGATAAAATGAAGGTTCAAAAATGTATATAAACTATAGCCATCACTTTTTGAGAATGGTTACATTTCTCCAGACCCATCGCTCAGCTTTTTATCAAGACACAGGTGGGATGAGCACTTTGTTATTGATTACATTAAGGATTCCTGCAGTCAATGACCAAAAGTGCCCTATTTGACCTCAGGGGTGGAATGTTATTCAGATTTTTCATCATGAATAAAGGTTACTTTTAAAAAACGGACGGAAAGCCAGCGTTTCTATGTCAAACAGTTTGGTTATATTTCAGTCTTCTGTTATGTATTTCAAGTGTAATATTGGGATGTAAACTCAAAATGGAATACATTTCAACTCTATATCTGACATGGTACCTGTCTTCTTTTTTTAAAGCCCATAACCATGTGTGTGAGGTGTACATTTTGGTTTCAAAGTAGATGTGTTTAAGACTACCAAGAATCACTCTGCGTAATCCTGATTTAGCCCACTGCAGTAAAAGGTTGTGAGGTGAGTCATGCCCTAAACGCACTCCACAGCAGTTGGGAGCAACAAGAGGATTGTTCCATGACAAGTGATGGGGTACCATCTGCTGAAGACTGTAGCTCTCATTCCATTAGCAGATAGCAATGACACTAGCTACATGTGCTATAAGAACAACACTGTGACCGACAAGCATACAAGGATGTGGAAGGAACATTTTGCCAAACAATACAAGCTCTTAAATAGCAAATCCTTTTTACACCAAGTATAAAATATCGTACTTTGCGGATTTGACCTTTGACCATGACGATTAGGTCATCTTCTATTGAATAGTGCCTTTTAACAACTGTCCATGCACTTCTGATGGACTAAAATGCCACTTTCGCAAATTATATCATCATACAGTACATTCTTCTGTCAAAACAAAACAAAATCTGTCAAGAAAAAAATTCTGTGAATTAGAATGCTTCAATGACAGTCAATCATCCTTGTAATAAGCGGTGCAGGTAATTAGTGACTGGGAAAACTAATTACTCTGCTATAACCAGAGTTTTCTTCCTCCAGTTTCCCCTCGACATGGTTCATCAGATCGATCAAATGACAGCTATCAAACTCGTTAGGCTGTTCACTCACAATGCAAGGCCTCTAGAAGATGTTAAATGCGTCTGGGAATTCGGAAGAAAAAAACGTGGTAATCAACTCTCAGTGGGGTAACAACAGGTATTTTGTAATCAACCTCAACAAGTTTTATGTACGAGAGTTTCTTTTAGCATGATTATGAGGGCTTCATTACAGGAATAAGAGCAAGCATCTCAGTCTGGCACATTAAGAGAGACGGAGAGAGAAAGATAACCTGCACAATACTTGAACGGCTTCAGTTGCACTCTCCTTGATTATGCCTCCTCTCCATGGAAACCCAATTTGTGATTCTAAAATACAGATAGTTGATCATCAGATCAATCTGGCCTATGATTAGTTGACCAGGGCTTTTGTTAGTAACACTTCTAGAGACATGTGAAGGGACGAGAGGAGGGAGAGAGGAGTAGAAGGGAGGGAGAGATGAGAGAACAGATGGAGGTTGGAAGAAAGGAGGGGAGGGAGGGAGAAAGGGAGAGTTGGGCTGGCTGGGAGGGCTAAAGTGGGTCAGTGACTGAAGCCGTCTGGAATGTGATGTGGCGGTAGGTGCAGCTGCTTGTTAATTTCACTGAGTGCCACCCTGCCTGTGGGGCGATGCCACTGCTGTCGCCAGCCTCTCCAGTCTCTCTGGCTCCATGGTTCTGTACGCTTCGCTCTCCTTGACTGCTCTGGTTTGGCGTTGCCCGCGCGTTTGCGGCTCCTTAAGTTTGCCATGTGCTGTGACCCGCTCCCGACCTCCTGCCATGATACAAACTACCGGATTGTTAGTAATCCCTAATTACCCAGAATACCCCTCTTCACTCAGTTCACCGCTTCTGATGTCCGCCTAATCAATTTGGACATCACCAAGATATTCCCTGGGATACGCAGGGTACAGCAAATTAGGAAGCAGGGCTGGTGCCCCATTTAAAACTCCAAGGGGAGGAGTGGAGGGAAATACTGTTGCATGGTGATGCCACTGGAGAAGTCCCCACCCACCCCCCAAAAGGTAACTAAAATAACACTAGTTGAACAATTCACGAACTTCTGAGAAATCATGAACAGAGGGACACAAAAACTACATGACCAAAAGAATGTGGACACATACTCGTCAAACTTCTCATTCAAAGTTGGTCCTCCCTTTACTGCTATAACAGCCTCCACTCTTATGGGAAGGCTTTCCACTAGATTGTGGAACATTGCTGCAGGGACTTGCTTCCATTCAGCCACAAGATCATTAGTGAGGTCGGGCACTGATGTTGGGCAATTAGGCCTAGCTCGCAAATTCATCCCAAAGGTGTTCAATGGGGCTGAGTTCAGGGCTCTTTGCAGGGCAGTTCTTCCACACCGATCTCAACAAACCATTTCTATGGACCTCGCTTTGTGCACGGAGGCATTATCATGTTGAAACTGTTGCCACAAAGTTAGAAGTTCAGATGTGCCTAGAATGTCATTGAATGCCGACCCTTGGTATTGCGCATGGTGATCTTCATGCTCGGCCATTGAAACCCATTTCATGGAGCTCCCTACGAACAGTTCTTGTGCTGAAGTTACGAGACAGTCTGGAAATCGGTAGTGAGTGTTGTAACCGAGGACAGACTATTTTTACGCGCTATGCTTTCAGCACTTGGCGGTCCTGTGAGCTTGCGTGGCCTACCACTTTGTGTCTGAGTCGTTGTTGTTCCTAGACTTTTCCACTTCACATTAACAGCACTTATAGTTGATCGGGGCAGCTCTAGCTGGGCAGAAACTTTACAAACTGACTTGTTGGATAGGGGGCATCCTATGACATTGCCATGTTGAAAGTCACTGAGCTCTTCAGTAAGGCCATTATATTGCCAATGTTTGTCCATGGAGATAACATGGCTGTGTGCTTGATTTTATACACCTGTCAGCAACAGGTGTGGCTGAAATAGCTGAATCCACTAATTTGAAGGGGTGTCCACATACTTTTGTATATATAGTCTATGTTCTAAATTAATTAACGTCATAAGGTTCCAACTGTCACAGTAACAGGTGTGAAGGTGAGGTAGAGGATTATTTGATGGCGGCATCCTCTTCCTGGGAAATACACAGCTATTTTCTTATAGAACTCATATACTTGTAAGGGGTGCGTAACTGGTGGCAGGGGAGTCAAACACAGGAGAGCAGGACTTGGTGAATAGCCGGAGCAGTTTGATATATAAAACTAACAGCATGCAAAACAATAAACACATGGGTGCAAAACTCGTAGCGCACCAGTAACACATAGCACCAGTACTTACAAAATAAACAATTCCCGACAAGGACATGGGGGGAAACAGAGGGAAAATATACAACATGTAATTAGGGAATTGAAACCAGTTGTGTGTGAAAACAAGACAAAACAAATGGAACATGAAAAATGGAAGATCGAAGATGGCTAAAAGACCGGGAACACCGCCCGAACAAGTAGAGGAACAGACTTCGTTAGAAGTCGTGACAATACTACGTATCTGACCTGGTCAAAGACCACTGGGTTACTAACACATGCCGTGTCATTATCTAGGATTTCAGAAAGAAACTACTGACATGAAAAAGGAAGGTGTGGAGAAGAAGACATGACAACGAACAAACACGGTGAGGAGTTAGCTAAAGCCAAATAGATCTGGACCACTAGGCCAGTAATATTGGTATCTACCTTGTCAATATTAATAGTAGCTATGGAACAGGGATTCTTATGTCAAAGTTCCACAGTGAGTGTCACTGTATTCCCTTTCAAAATATCAGCTCAAATGTTTTTCAAACATCTTATTAGTGTTACTCATTTGCCCAACAAGATATTAAATATATATTTTGAAATACATCAATGATAGTGTCACATCTGCTCCTGCCATGCCCTCTAGTGCTCATCCTGTGTCTCCTTGACCTGCCGCCACTCCCCCAATGCTCTCTCCCTCTCCCTGTGTGTGTGTATGTGTTTGTGTGTGTATGTTGTGTGGGCGGAGACAGGTGTGCTGTAGTCAGAGCAGATCCCCACCAGCAACCTGTTCCATAATCAAGACCTCTATAAATACTCATTCCTGCCACTTCCACTCTGCCAGATGGTAATCTCTGCTCAGTCAGTCCATGTTTCTAGCCGTTTGTTCCTGTTTTCTTGTTGGGCCTGTTATCCCTTCCCTGACGCTGTTTTCCTCTCCGCTACAGTTCTGCCTGCTCTGACTCTGGTCCCTGTCTCCAGTCCGACCTCTCATCAGTCCTGCTACTCTGCCCTGGATTCCCCACTCTACCCTCCCTTGGATTCCCCTCCGGACCTGCTTACCCTGTCCCACCACCTCCCTCAGCCTCCGCACCTGGTTTCCGGCAACCTGACCTGCACCCAATCTTCCCCCCGTGTTTCAATAAATACCTTGGTTACCTCATCCCAGTCTCCTCGTCTGAGTCTGCTCTTGGGTTGAAGAGCAGACTCCGCGTGACAGTTAGACATGTTTTGATGTTACATAAAGCTATATGGTTGTGTAGCATCAACAACAGGTTTGGCTCTAGCCAACCAGTAACATGGTTACAGGAGTTGAATCTGGCCTGTATAACATAGTTGACAGTTGATCATATTTCACTTTTTCATGTGTCACCTTTCATCAGGGGCACACCATTGTTCTGAAGAAAACACAAAACACAGCTTAGATTTTGCATGGTTAGGGGCAACAGCAAGAAATGTGGCAAAATTGAATCCACCAGAGGATATAGGGCCTTAAGGCACATAATTCAAGAAACAGAAAATGATCTCCAACTATGTCTTGAAATATGAATCAATTTAAAGTTTATTGAGCGCATACTGTAGGTATCAGACTCCATGTTTATCAGAAATGTTGAAATATTACAATCTGTTACTTATACAATATACTACCTACAGCAATTTGCTTAGGTAGGAAACTCCAACAAATGTCTTGTTAAAGCGCTCTATGAGAATTGTATTGTTTCATTTGAAGGAATAAACGATATCTTCAAACCAAGTCCGCCTATTAAATGATGCATGTTATGCTCTTTGAATAATGGCTCTTTTAAAACTATTAGGTCAATAGCTTCACAAATGTCATTAAAATACCAATGTGGTGTTTATCTTTGGTTCCAGTTGTGTTCCTGTTTGTTTACTGTAAGCCACTGGAAAGGAGTGGCTGCATGGATACTGTGCTGAGAATTGTGACTTCCCTATAGCAAAATGTCACCTTATGCTACATGCTTGATTCAAAAATAAGAGGTGGGTAGTTGTTACCAGGACAACAGAGTCTCATTTTACCCCACAGTTACCAAATTACTAAGTACAGCTTCAAAGAACGGACACTAATGCTACTAATACAATTAAACTATACACTCTATTTAAAACGTAGTGTGTCAGCTTGGAAGTAAGACATTTTGGCAAAATATCAACTTCTTGGAGTTTCATGTGCCCCTGGCAAAATTCCATTAATAAAGGCATTTAAAGTTTAAAGTAAATGCAATAATGTCAGGCTTTGCTTTAATTTACAGAAGGTATATTTTTAAATGATTTACAAGATGTGCTGGTTGGAGACTTTTGGAGAAATGTTTAGTCATTTTATCCAAGTGTTCAAGCATAGCTATTGACCCAGCTATGCTGTATTAGTGGTAGCAGAAGTAGCACAGTTCCAGACAAGCTATTGTTATGCTTAAGAATGCCTCTGGAAAGCCTGTCAATTGCATGCCATGCAAGTCATTGACAGTTCCTCAAAAAAGATTACGTTAATTTCCAAGAACCTCCTCTATCTTGTATGGCATCATGACAATAAAAAAAGTTGACTATAGCACAGCTTGGGACCAGGCTAGCACAAGACTGCTTCAACACAGACATTACTGTATTGTCACATAAAACAATTGGATTATGACAGACTAACTACACTACCATCCACAGATTAGGATGGTTGTTTGGGTGGTCAACCGCTCCATGTATTTTAACTACTTATCAAACACTTGACTACTTGAATCAGGTGAGCTAGTTCAGGCCTACAATAAAACTGTGAAACGTCCGGGGCTCAACTAGGAGAGGTTTGAGAACCACCGTCACGGACAATGAGATACCAACACAATAAAAGCCATATAAAAAAACATGGCATTATTACAACAGTCACAGAGGGAGCTGTCATGGGAAGAGTGCAAATAATAATTGTATTTACTGTAGGTTCAGGGAATTTGGACCAGAGTTTCTCAACTGGTTTTGCATCGGGACCCAACTTGAAATTGGTTCGTTAAGGTTGTCCAGTTGTACGGATGATTCTACAGGATTTCTTTTAGGTTGCAAAAAAAAATTGTTATGCTTAAGAATGCCTCTGGAAAGCCTGTCAATTGCATGCCATGCAAGTCATTGACAGTTCCTCAAAAAAGATTACGTTAATTTCCAAGAACCTCCTCTATCTTGTATGGCATCATGACAATAAAAAAAGTTGACTATAGCACAGCTTGGGACCAGGCTAGCACAAGACTGCTTCAACACAGACATTACTGTATTGTCACATAAAACAATTGGATTATGACAGACTAACTACACTACCATCCACAGATTAGGATGGTTGTTTGGGTGGTCAACCGCTCCATGTATTTTAACTACTTATCAAACACTTGACTACTTGAATCAGGTGAGCTAGTTCAGGCATACAATAAAACTGTGAAACGTCCGGGGCTCAACTAGGAGAGGTTTGAGAACCACCGTCACGGACAATGAGATACCAACACAATAAAAGCCATATAAAAAAACATGGCATTATTACAACAGTCACAGAGGGAGCTGTCATGGGAAGAGTGCAAATAATAATTGTATTTACTGTAGGTTCAGGGAATTTGGACCAGAGTTTCTCAACTGGTTTTGCATCGGGACCCAACTTGAAATTGGTTCGTTAAGGTTGTCCAGTTGTGCGGATGATTCTACAGGATTTCTTTTAGGTTGCAAAAAAAAAAAGTTTTGCAAGAACGTTCCTAGAACACATTTAATTGGTTCTTTAAAAGGTTCCCAGAATGTTTCATTAGGTTGTGGGAACAGACTGGTGAGAACACTGTGGGGACATCACAAAATATATGTTCCCGAAACACAATAACTGTCCAGTTGTGCGGCTCAAAGGAGGCTGCTGAGGGGAAGACAGCTCACAATAATGGCCAGAACGGAGCGAATGTATTTGATACCATTCCACAAAGTCCACTCCAGACATTACCACTAGCCCGTCCTCCCCAATTAAGGTGTGCAGATAGTTTTGCAATGTTTATTTTAGTGTGCAAATAAACATTCGCCTGATGGTACAAATTACATTTTAATTGTCACATGCTTCGCAAACAACCGGTGTAGACTAACAGTGAAATGGGCCCTTCCCAACAATGCAGAATACAATCAAATATAAAATAATAATAACGTTTCGTCTGTGTTCTGGGAATGATAAGAGATAGGTTCTCAAAACACAAAATATGCTCAGTGATGACATTCATACAGTGTTCAAATTAGGTTACGCATGACATCCCTAAAATGTTGTAAGAATGTTGACAGAACACCTGGTCTAAGTTGTTTAAAGGTTCCCAGAACATTTCATTAAGTCATGGGAGTTGTTTGGGATGTTGCATGAAAATGTTTGTAATATTCACATAGGTTGAGCAGAACATTCCCACAATGTTGCACATTTACCTTGTCTTGGACGTCCTCAGAACCTTTCAAGAACATTTAGAATTTGTTATTTTAGTTTTACCTAATATTACCACAGCATTCTCAACATGCAAATTTGTAGCTCCATAAAGCATAAGAAAGCAGATTGTAATACATCCCCATTATGTTTCTCTCCAGATTGAATGGCAAGTCACATTTGAAGGTGATTTCGAGACACATGGCATTTTAATTTAGTTCATAGGACATTTGAACAGCATTTAAAGATGCACTATGCCAAAATTGCTCAGCCATTTCCTGGTTGCTAAAGTTCTAATAGTTAGCCTAATTTCAGTTTATGTGATAAAACAAGAATGTATTCATACCCCTTGACTTATTCATTCCCCTTGACTCATTATTCTGTTGTGTTACCACCTGAATTCAAAATAGATTAAATAAATGTATTTATTTCACCCATTTACACACAATACCTCAAAATGATGAAGTGAAAACAAGTTTTTAGAAATGTTAGCTTAATTGTTGAACATAAGATGTCCTTTAGTTGTCACTACAACTTGATTGGAGTCCACCTGTGGCCAATTCAAATGTTTGGACATGATTCAGAAAGAAACACACCTGTCTATATAAGGTCCCACAGTTGACAGTGCATGTCAAAGCAGAAACTACACCAAGGAACTGTCAGTCGATCTCTGAGATAGAATTGTGATGAGGCATATCTGGGGAAGGGTAGAAAACCATTTATTGAGCGTGGATATTTTCCAAGAGCAGTGGTCTCCATCATTGGGATATTGCAAAAAATATAGAACTACCCAGACTCTGCCTAGAATTGGTTTCCCCAGCAAACTGTGCAACAGGGCAAGTAGGACCTTGGTCAGGGAGGTGACCAAGAACCCAATGTATTGCTCGATGTCTGAGCATGTCCCTGAACACCTCGCTGGAACAGTGATGGAAAATTGGCTAAGCCAAAGGGCATAACCAGGTACTTGTAGTGACCAGACATCGTGCTGAATGCCGTCTTCCACGCATCCCCCTTCCGGATGTGAATGACATTGTCTGCACTCCGCAGGTCCTGTTTGGTGAAGAACCGGGCCCCGCGGAGCTGCTCGATGGCTGACGGAAGCAGCTGGAGAGGGTACCGATATTTCGTGGACATGTCATTGAGTCCACGGTAATCGATACAAGGGCGTAATCCTCCCTCCTTGGCTACTAAGAAGAAACCAGCCGACGCAGGGGACGTGGACCTGCAGATGAAACCCTGTTGGAGCTCCTATTGAATGTAGTCCTCCATGGCCTGGGTCTCAGCCACTGACAGAGGGTAGATGCGTCTGCGCAGAGGTGTAGCACCGGGAAAACAGGTCAATGGCACAGTCCCAGGAGTGATGAGGAGGTAGACAGGTAGTGTGGGTCTCGGAGAATTCCAAGATATTCATCCTAGATGTTGGGCTGGAGGGCAACCACAGGACTCTCAACCGACGTGGAAAAACAGAGGACAGGAAAGCAGGTCTTCCGGCATTCAGGTGACCAGTCGGTGATTCTCATCCTCGACCATGAGATGGTAGGGTTGTGGCGCTGAAGCCAAGGTAGGCCGACGATGATCTTGTGAACTGGTGAACTGGTGATGAAGAAGAGGATGTCTTCCCCGGTGATTGGGCTCCACGGTGAGGGTGAGTAGTTGGGTGATGTATGTGATGGTTCCGGATCCTAGAGGCCAACAGTAGAGACCTTAAACCGGAAAAGGAGAGGAGAGCGGGTAGGTAGTAATATTGAGAGAGGAAGCAATGGTCTGATCCATAAAGTTCCCCGCGGCGCCAGAATCCACTAAAGCTGTAGACACAGAACATGAGGGACAGTCAGACAGAGTGATGGGTACTAAAAAGAGTCTGGAAGAGCAGTAGATGGAATACTCACTCCTGGTCCGGGGGATGTAACATCACATGACCACCTCTCTGCTCTAGTGGATCCCAGATTCTGAAATAATGGACACTGCTGGCGCTTGTGACCTCCCTGGCCACAATACAGACAGAACCCCAGCTGTATCCATGTAGTTCCTTCCGCCGCAGGAAGATGTGTGACCGCTACCTCCATGGGTTCAGAAACTGATCCCAAACATTTGCTGAAGGAGGGAGAGAAGCGATGGAGATGCCGAGACTTCCGGAGGAGGTTATCCAGAAGGATGGCCATCGCAATGAGTGCGTCCAGGGAGGTTGTCATCTCGGCAGGCCAGTTCCATCTGGACCTCCTCGAGCAGACTTCTTCTACATAATGTGCTGAGCGCCAGCTCATTCCATCCACTGGAAGCTGCTAGTGTCCAGAAGGTAAGTGCATACCCAGCAGCCGTCTGATTCCCCTGCTGGAGCAGACACTCATCTCCCTATCTGCCCTCCGCGGGATGATTGAAAATACAGTGCCTTGCGAAACTATTCGGCCCCCTTGAACTTTGCGACCTTTTGCCACATTTCAGGTTTCAAACATAAAGATATAAAACTGTATTTTTTTGTGAAGAATCAACAACAAGTGGGACACAATCATGAAGTGGAACGACATTTATTGGATATTTCAAACTTTTTTAACAAATCAAAAACTGAAAAATTGGGCGTGCAAAATTATTCAGCCCCTTTACTTTCAGTGCAGCAAACTCTCTCCAGAAGTTCAGTGAGGATCTCTGAATGATCCAATGTTGACCTAAATGACTAATGATGATAAATGCAATCCATCTGTGTGTAGTCAAGTCTCCGTATAAATGCACCTGTACTGTGATAGTCTCAGAGGTCCGACAAAAGCGCAGAGAGCATCATGAAGAACAAGGAACACACCAGGCAGGTCCGAGATACTGTTGTGAAGAAGTTTAAAGCCGGATTTGGATACAAAAAGATTTCCCAAGCTTTAAACATCCCAAGGAGCACTGTGCAAGCGATAATATTGAAATGGAAGGAGTATCAGACCACTGCAAATCTACCAAGACCTGGCCGTCCCTCTAAAATTTCAGCTCATACAAGGAGAAGACTGATCAGAGATGCAGCCAAGAGGCCCATGATCACTCTGGATGAACTGCAGAGATCTACAGCTGAGGTGGGAGACTCTGTCCATAGGACAACAATCAGTCGTATATTGCACAAATCTGGCCTTTATGGAAGAGTGGCAAGAAGAAAGCCATTTCTTAAAGATATCCATAAAAAGTGTCGTTTAAAGTTTGCCACAAGCCACCTGGGAGACACACCAAACATGTGGAAGAAGGTGCTCTGGTCAGATGAAACCAAAATTGAACTTTTTGGCAACAATGCTAAACGTTATGTTTGGCGTAAAAGCAACACAGCTGAACACACCATCCCCACTGTCAAACATGGTGGTGGCAGCATCATGGTTTGGGCCTGCTTTTCTTCAGCAGGTACAGGGAAGATGGTTAAAATTGATGGGAAGATGGATGGAGCCAAATACAGGACCATTCTGGAAGAAAACCTGATGGAGTCTGCAAAAGACCTGAGACTGGGACAGAGATTTGTCTTCCAACAAGACAATGATCCAAAACATAAAGCAAAATCTACAATGGAATGGTTCAAAAATAAACATATCCAGGTGTTAGAATGGCCAAGTCAAAGTCCAGACCTGAATCCAATCGAGAATCTGTGGAAAGAACTGAAAACTGCTGTTCACAAATGCTCTCCATCCAACCTCACTGAGCTCAAGCTGTTTTGCAAGGAGGAATGGGAAAACATTTCAGTCTCTCGATGTGCAAAACTGATAGAGACATACCCCAAGCGACTTACAGCTGTGATCGCAGCAAAAGGAGGCGCTACAAAGTATTAACTTAAGGGGGCTGAATAATTTTGCACGCCCAATTTTTCAGTTTTTGATTTGTTAAAAAAGTTTGAAATATCCAATAAATGTCGTTCCACTTCATGATTGTGTCCCACTTGTTGTTGATTCTTCACAAAAAAATACAGTTTTATATCTTTATGTTTGAAGCCTGAAATGTGGCAAAAGGTCGCAAAGTTCAAGGGGGCCGAATACTTTCGCAAGGCACTGTACATTAAAACAGAGCCATGAACCCCTCATAAGACTCGAGCTCCTCCTCTCTTCTCTCCCAGACGGCCGTAGCCCATTCCAATGCCTGCCCAGTCAGCAGAGAAATAACCGTGGCAACCTTAGACCTCTCGGTGGTGGGAGCTCCCATCTGATGTGCAAAATAGAGGGAGCACTGAAGGAGGAAGCCACGGCATTTGGATGGTGTCCCATCATATTTCTCTGGTAGGGATAGACGGGCATCGCTGACCTAAGCGGGTTGCTAAATGGGCTCGTGTGCTGACTCTTTGGGTAGACTGGCTTTAGAATATCCTCCGCTGTTGAGGCGTTGTAGACTGCGGAGAACATCTTCCATGGCCGTCCCCAGTCTAACCAGCTGATCATGGAGTTGACAAAGAAGGTCACCTTGTTCATTGATCATCTGGGAGATGTCCGGTTGTCCTGCTGGTTCCATATTTTGAGATGGTATTCTATAATGATGGGGCAGTGAGTCAAAAGCAGGTGAAACATTTTAATAAAACAACAAAACGACACTAACATAAGGCAGTACGCCGATACACAAGAACAATACCAACTGGTGAATGAACATGGGAGAGTGACATATAAATGGGAGGAAATGATGATGGTAATGGAGTCCAGGTGTGAATCATAATTAATCATAATGATTCACAGGTGTGCATAATGATGAGTGCCAGGTGTGCGTAATGATGAATCCTAGGACCATTAGTTAGTACTCTGGCGATGTTGTACGCTGGAGGGGAGGAGCAGGAGCCTACGTGACACAATGACCACTCTGACAGAACCACAGAGTTCATTGGCTGAGATTGGGAGAACCTGCCAGAAGGACAACAGTCTCTACAGCACTTCACCAATGTGGGATTTATGGGAAAGTGGCCAGATGGAAGCCACTCCTGAGAAAAAGTCTCATGACAGCACACCTGGAGTTTTCAAATAGGCATGTGAAAGACTCTGAGATCATAAGGAAAAGGATTCTGTGGTCTGATGAGACAAAAAATGTACTCTTTGGCCTGAATACAAAGCGCTATGTCTGGAGAAAACTAGTCACAGCTCATCACCCGTCTAACAAAATCAAATAAAATGTTATTTGTCACATGCTTCATAAACAACAGGTGTAGCCTAAATGTGAGCGTCGCTGCATGGCTATTTTCAGGTCTCTCCGGAGATGTTCGATCAGGTTCACCTCTAGGCTCTGGCTAGGCCACTCGAGCACATTCAGAGAATTGTCCCAAAGCCACTCCTGCTTTTTCATCAAGGATCTCTCTGTGCTTTGCTCCATTCATCTTTCCCTCTATACTGACTAGTCTCCCAGTCCCTGCCACTGAAAAACATCCTCACAGCATGCTGCTGCCACCACCATGCTTCAACGTAGATAGTGCCAGGTTTCCTCCGGACTTGATTCTTGGCAATCAGGCCAAAGAGTTCAATCTTGGTTTCATCAGACCAGAGAATCTTGATTCTCATGGTCTGAGAGTCTTTAGGTGCCTTTTGACAAACTCCAAGCGGACTGTCATGTGCCTTTTACTAAGGTGTGGCTTCCGTCTGGCCACTCTACCATAAAGGCCTGATTGGTGGAGTGCTGCAGAGATGGTTGTCCTTCTGGAAGGTTCTCCCATCTCCACAGAGGAACTCTGGAGCTCTGTCAGAGTGACCATCGGGTTCTTGGTCACCTCCCTGACCAATGCCCTTATCCCCCCATTGCTCAGTTTGGCCAGGTGGCCAGCTCGAGGAAGAGTCTTGGTGGATCCAAACTTTTTCTAATTAAGAATGATGGAGGCCACTGTGTTGGGGATCTTCTGCAATGCTGCAGAAATGTTTTGGTACCCTTCCCCAGATCTGTGCCTCAACACAATCCTGTCTCGGATCTCTACAGACAATTCCTTTGACCTCATGGCTTGGTTTTTGCTCTGGCATGCACTGTCAACTGTGGGACCTTATATAGACAGGCGTGTGCATTTCCAAATCCTGTCCAATTAATTAAATTCACCATAGGTGGACTCCAATCAAGTTGTAGAAACATCTCAAGGATGATCAATGGAAACAGGATGCACCTGAGCTCAATTTCAAGTCTCATCGCAAAGGGTCTGAATGCTTATGTAAATAAGGTATTTCTATTTTTTTATTTGTAATGAATGTGTAAAAATGTCTACAAATAATTGTTATCTTTGTCACTGTGGGGTATTGTGTGTAGATTGACGATTTTGTTTAATTTAATACATGTTTTAATAAGGCTGTAATGTAACAAAATGTGGTACAAAGGAAGTGGTCAGAATACTTCCAGAATACACTGTTCCTTTTGTCCAGGTGGGAAAGGGCAGTGTGATTCGCCCTGCGGCCTTGTGAATGTTAAAATGTTTCAAGGTCTTAATCACATCAGCTACGGAGAGTGTGATCACACAACCGTCGGGAACAGATGGTGCTCTCATGCATAGTTCAGTTTTGCTATCCTCTAAGCCAGCATATAATGAATTTAGCTCATCTGGTAGGCTTGCGTCACTGGGCAGGTTGCGGCTGGTTTTCTGTTTGTTTGCAAACCCTTGCCACATCCGACGAGCATCAGAGCCGTTGTAGTAGGATTCAATCTTAGTCCTGTATTGACAATTGTTTGATGGATCGTAGAAGGGCATACCAGGAGTTCTTATAAGCGTCCGGATTAGTGTCCCACTCCTTGAAAGCAGAAGCTCTAGCCTTTAGCTCAGTAATCCATGGCTTCTGATTGGGATATGAACGTAGGTCAATGTGGGGATAACATTGTTGCTGCTGGGCTCTTGTTAATGAAGTTGGTGACTGATTTGGTAAACTCCTTAATGCCATCGGATTAACCCAGGGAAAATATTCCAGTCTGTGCTAGCGAAGCAAGTCTATGCTCTGGCTGTATCCACTTTACCGGACCACTTCTGTATTGAGCGCGTCACTGGTACTTTCCATTTGACCTTTTGCTTGTAGGCTCGAATCAGGAAGATGGAGTTATGATGAGATTTGCCAAATAGAGAGCGAGAGAGCTTTGTATCGGTCTCTGTGTGTAGAGTAAAGGTGATCTACAGTTTCTTTGCCTCTAGTTGCACAGGTAAAATGCTGGTAGAAATGAGGTAAAACTGATTTCAGTTTTTATGCATTAAAGTCACTAGCCACGCAAGCGCCACCTCTGGGTGGTTGCTTATGACCCTATACAGCTCGTTGAGTGCGGTCTTAGTGCCAGCATTGTTTTGAGGTGGTAAACACCACCCCTACTGTGAAATGTGGTGGTGGTAGCAATAATGCTATGGTGAAGCTTTTCAGTCGCAGGCACTGGGAAACTGGTAAGGATAGAGGGAACAATCAATAGAGCCAAATACAGGCAATTCCTTGATGAGAACCTGCTTCAGAGTGCAAACAACCTTAGACTGGGAGACGAAGATTTACATTCCAACAGGACAATGACCCCAAGCATACAGCCAAAGCAACGCTGGAATGACTTCAGAACAAGAAAGTGAAAGACCTTGAGTGGCCCAGCCAAATACCAGACTTGAATCCCATTGATAATCTGTGGAAAGACTTGAAGATTGCTGTTTGGCTCTGCTCCCCATCTAACTTAACAGAGCTTGATAAAATCTGCAAGGAAGAATGGGAGAAAATAGGTTGAGTGATCAAGTTTGTCTTGAGTAGACAAGTCAGTGTATTGTGGGTCAGTGATACAGCTGTTGAGGCACATGACCAAAGACACAGTGGTTTTCAGGTGGATGTGTGGGTGTGATCCATCTCTCCATCTCCCATATGGGGTGAGAAGGGGAGGGGAAAGGAAAGCTGCCCTGCCTTGTGGTTATAGAGAAACCACACAAACACATAGCTAACCTCCCGGGGAGTATCCTGGTGGCCAAGGAACAGCTGGCCAGCAGGGGATGAAGCTGGGAGAGGTCTGGCTGCAGGGCATAGGCAGTGCCTGGCACCACTTTGTCTGTCTGCCAGTTTGTCGTCCCCCCCCCATCTCTGGTTGCATCACTCTCTTTCTCGTCTCCCCTGACTCTTTCCACACCTCTCTCTCCAGTGTCCCTGTAGCTTAGACCAGGTTTTGGTTCTCACAACTTTGAAGGGCGGGCCGATCTCCACCCAGTAATGCAACCTTTGGTTTGAGCCTTGTCACTCTGTATTGTTTGGTCAATCCCCCAGGTAACTGACACACTTTCCAGGCAGCACTGGGATGCTCCTCCTGCACACTTTACCATCTCATATCTGTTAGAAAACTAATAATACTTCCCAGAAATGGATACAACTTTTCCTGCCAGTCCAGTCAGCGGCTCTGAGTCAGATTTCAGGTTATTAAATTAGTAACCAGCGCTCTACGGCAGGGTTTCCCTTACTTGGTCCTGGGGTCCTGGGGCACTACACCGATTATTAAAATAACCAACTCATCATCAAGCTTTGATTATTTCAATCAACTGTATAAAGACTGGGCAAAAGATAAAACTTGCACCTGGGGGCCAGAAGATAGAATGGCGTGGTGGTAAGATACTGTATCCACCAAGTGAGCGAAGGGGTTATAAGATGCTGCACATCCTCTGGGTAGGTGGATATGGGCATTTCCATGTAAAAAGCCCCATGAAATCCAATGTGTGGCTCAGAGGAGCACATCAAATTTGGTGTCAAATGAAAGCTAAGGGTCTATATTTGTTTTTAATTGAGGCATACATACATTTTTCAACCATTTTCCATCCCAAAGATGTGGAAAAAGCAAAGGCTTTGAATTATGGTCAAACAGATGGAAAAGGGGTCTTAGACAACACATAGCAGAAAAAGTCTTAAAGGGTATTAGAAATACATGTCTGCTTCCAACTCACACTCTCAAACACATAGATCCCCTGAACGCAGCTCACTTTCCAGCCCACTTTCCAGCTCACACTCTCAAACACATAGATCCCCTGAACGCAGCTCACTTTCCAGCCCACTTTCCAGCTCACACTCTCAAACACATAGATCCCCTGAACGCAGCTCACTTTCCAGCCCACTTTCCAGCTCACACTCTCAAACACATAGATCCCCTGAACGCAGCTCACTTTCCAGCCCACTTTCCAGCTCACACTCTCAAACACATAGATCCCCCGAACGCAGCTCACTCTCCAGATCCCAATCAACTGAATTCTGATCACCTGTTTGTTATTTAAACACACTATTAAGTTAATTTCTTTGCACAACATCATTGTGAGGTATTGTTTGTTTTTGATACACATTCTATTCTGAGCTCTGTTTATTTCTGTTTATTTCTCAGGAGGCTGAAGAAATTTGGCTTGTCACCAAAGGCACTCACAAACTTTTACAGATGCACAATCGAGAGCATCCTGTCGGGCTGTATCACCGCCTGGTACGGCAACTGCTCCGCCCACAACCGTAAGGCTCTCCAGAGGGTAGTGAGGTCTGCACAACGCATCACCGGGGGCAAAATACTTGCCCTCCAGGACACCTACACCACCCAATGTCACAGGAAGGCCATAAAGATCATCGAGGACAACAACCACCCGAGGAACTGCCTGTTCACCCCGCTATCATCCAGAAGGCGAGGTCAGTACAGGTGCATCAAAGCAGGGAGCGAGAGACTGAAAAACAGCTTCTATCTCAAGGCCATCCGACTGTTAAACAGCCATCACTAACATTGAGTGGCTGCTGCCAACATACTGACTCAACTCCAGCCACTTTAATAATGTAAAAATTGATGTAAAAATGTATCACTAGCCACTTTAAACAATGCCACTTAATATAATGTTTACATACCCTACATTACTCATCTCATCTCATATGTATATACTGTACTCTATACCATCTACTGCAGCTTGCCTATGCAGTTCTGTACCATCACTCATTCATATATTTTTGTGTACATATTCTTCATCCCTTTACACTTGTGTGTATAAGGTAGTTGTTGTGGAATTGTTAGGTTCGATTACTCGTTGGTTATTACTGCATTGTCGGAACTAGAAGCACAAGAATTTCGCTACACTCGCATTAACATCTGCTAACCATGTGTATGTGACAAATACAATTGTATTTTATTTTATTAGTACTCCCGTGTATCGTAGTTTTTGGCCATCCTCACTAACAACACTTTTTTCCTATTCCCTGCCTATACTTTTGCCTTTCAGATGTCCTGTCATCAACCTCTTGCCTGATCTCCCGGACGACGTTACTAGCCTTTTCCCTGCCTGTACTGTTACCTTTTTGGAGTCCCTGTGTATGACCTTCTGCCTGTCCCTGGACCCAGCTTCCTGCCTCCTCCTGTAGTCCTTTACTAATAGACACTCGCTGCGCCCTGCGCTTGAAACCAGCACTCTGTCTCCCATCGTACTCATTACAACGTTGAAGACCCCTGCGAACTAATATCAACATTTATATTTAGTTTTGGCAGAAATGATTTGCTTTCTGTAAATGTAAGAAATATTGTCTAGTGTCTTGTCATTCTGTCACCAAAATAAAAACATTATCTTTAGGACATTTTTGTATTTCTTTACCTCACGAGGGAGAATTATGAAAGTTCACAGAAGTAACAAGTAAAGGTACACCTACCAATTAGTTACAGTGTTTATACTGAAAAATATGATTTATGTAATTAAAATGCATCATTCTGTTTCCAAATCAGTAACAGAATGACCAGAAAATCAGTACGCAATATGACTGCAACTGAATTGGCTACAATGGGTATTCATAGTAGTCCCAAACCACAGTTGGGTCACTTGCTACTGTCCTCCCGTCCACACACATACTGTTACGTTCAACTCATAACTGTTGTCTTTCTCTTTCTGTCATGTTGTGGTCTAAACAAGAGTGTGAACAGTCCAGTAGCAATGCGTGGGTAAAATCACTGAGGAAGCCAAGCCAAGCCTGTAAAAAAGCCATATTACAACCTATGTTGTGATAATTGCGTTGTTTGCTCTATAACCTATTTGTTCATACGCCAGCGTGATATACAATGAGGCCGTGACAACAAAAGGACAACAGTCACACAGTGGCCGAATAAATTCAACTACACATAGGTTTGTTTCATCACAAAACCGAAGAGCAACATCTGTCTGGTGAAGTCCACAAAGCAACTATCGCATATATCGCATACACACAGTTATCATTGCAGTATGGTCAAGCAAGTGAATGTTTTCAACAGTTTACTAAACAACTAGTGATTTACAACCAAATAAAATAAAATAAAATATTTGTCACATACACATGGTTAGCAGGTGTTAATGCAAGTGTAGCGAAATTCTTGAGCTTCTAGTTCCGACCATGCAGTAATATATCCTAACAATTTCACAACTACCTTATACACACAAGTGTAAATGAATGAATATGAATATGTGCATAAAAGATAGATGAGTGATGGCCAAACGGCATAGGCAAGATGCAGTAGATGGTATAGAGTACAGTATATACATATGAGATGAGTAATGTAGGGTATGAAAACATATAAAGCGGCATTGTGATAACCACAGAGTTAGCACAAATCAGCACAAAGACAACAGGAGCACCACTGTTCCAGCACCATTTAAATTTAAACATTTAAACATCCTCAAATTATCATTTTATTTTTTTATTGTTTAAAAATTTGGAGCTACCTGGCTTCCCTTGGCACCCATGAATACACACCACTGAAACAGTCGTGAGTACCCATCCCGTGTACGAGCGTTGGGCAGGTAACAAGGTAAAAATATGTCGTTCTGCCCCCGAGCAAGGAAGTTAACGTACTGTTCCCCGGGCACCGATGTTGTGGATGTCAATTAAGGCAGCCCCCTGCACCTCTCTGATTCAGAGGTTGGGTTAAATGCGGAAGACACATTTCAGTTGAAAGCATTCAGAGGTTGGGTTAAATGCGGAAGACACATTTCAGTTGAAAGCATTCAGAGGTTGGGTTAAATGCGGAAGACACATTTCAGTTGAAAGCATTAAATTGTACAACTGACTAGGTATCACCCTTTCCCCTCTCTCTCCCTGTCTTTCTTCTCTCTCTCTCCAGTTAATGTCACCTCTCCCAGCTTTTACTGACACCTACCCATGAGCCCCCTCTCTTTCCGTTTACTGTAACCAGCCCTCTCACCCACTGAGCACCTACCACACCTGACGTTCATGGACGTTGAAAAGTAGTTGAAATTTGTTCACTCCAAATCTGAACCAATCATAGATGTCTGTTTCACAAGTTTGGAGAGCATGGTACAGCACTATACAGTAGAGTTTAGTACAGTACAATAGAGCACACTAGAGTACAGTATTTACTGTACTGTACTGTACTACTATGTACTGTAATGTACTGAGCTATACTCTACTGTGCTGTGCTATGCTGTACTGTGATGTCCAAACTTGTGAAACATATACTATGATTGGTACAAATTTGGTCCGGTCTGGAACAACCAAATTTGGTCTTGATTTGGGGCAGAGCTTTTTAGAATAATGGCCACTGTGTAGAATAATACCCAAACAAAACATTGGGTTACAAAACCAACAACAATCAAGCACCTAAAAAATGGGCAGACGACTACGATGCCATATGTACTGAAACAATATATTAACTAAATGGTTCCTATACCAGTCTGTTGCTAAGGGTTACCAGAACAATTGCTTTTAATCCTCCTTAAATCCAGACTGTAGTTTCTCCATATTTGGATTAGCTTTTTAGCTAAATTAGAAGTAGCTTTTAATATGCCCCAGTATAACAACTAAAGTTCTTCCCTGAGTTTAATCAGTTGACCCAAAATGTTATACACACTAAATATAATTTCTATTTTTTTGTCATATTCCATTTTGATGAGAGGAGGAAAAATATTTGGTCAATGTAATCCTACATGTCAAATTACAGAGATCAAAGCTTTGGCAAGCAGAAAAGACATTAACGACACAAACATTTGCTGTCTGTGATGGTTCATCTTTACCAAGGCCTACTCGAGGCCCAATTTCTCATTTCCATGAATTGCACTCTGTCTGTGTAAATCCTAATAACCCTTTTTAAGGCGTTTACTTGGGATCTGAGGTATTAGACATTGGACCAAGCTGGTCTCAATTGCATACTGGGAACAAACTGGAGCACAATGGCATAAGTGTCATCAAAGCATTATGATTTAAATTTCTGTAATTATTCACAACGTGAAAACATAATTGTACTCATCCCAACCATGCTGTTCTTTACAACACCATAAAGGAAAATTGGGCCTGAGGATCAGTCTTTGTGCACCTGCATTTTCCAGCCCTCTGCTCAAATCAGCAAAGATCATTATTTCCATTAGAAATGGTCATTATAAAATTATTTTCATAATGCCTTCATTTCGATCCTGTGAATCAACACAGAGGATTACTTTCATTTGAGCAGAATGAAATTAACAGTCACCACAATGCCCATGCTAAATATAAGCAGTGTAAATATTCCCACCTCTTTGAATGGCCACGAAGGCATTGAATAGAGCCAACAGACAGAAAACAGAATATAGAGGTCCTAGAAGACTCAATCCCTCACATATCTGTCTGTGTTCCTTGCCTAGTAGACCAAATAAGAGTAGTGATGCTGTACTTATGTGAACAAAGCTCACACAATCCAGAGCTGCACCCACCTTGTTTAGCCTTCAGTTGTAGTGGACCACCAAATCCACAGTAAACAAAAGCGATGGGGACTGTCATTGTCACCCAACACCTAGGTTTACCTCAACTGTATTCACATCCCACCATACCATTGTCTGTACAAAATGCACTGAATCTAATTCTACCACGCCCAGAAATTTGCTCCTTTTATTCTCTGTACCCAACGCACTAGACGACCAGATCTTATAGCATTTATCCGTACCCTTATCCTACTCTTCCTCTATTCCTCTGGTGATGTAGAAGTTAACCCAGGCCCTGTAGCCCCCAGTTCCTCTCCTTTTCTCCTGGCACTATGATTTGTTGACTTCTGTAACTGTAAAAGCCTTAGTTTCATGCATGTTAACACCAGAAGCCTACTCCCTACATTTGTTTAATTCACTGCTTTAGCATACTCCGCCAACCCTGATGTCCTAGCCATGTCTGAATCCTGGCTTAGGAAGGCTTTGGGAAGGGTATCCTGGAAGGATATTGACCTCATTCCGTCAGTTGAGGTAATTCTTTAAAAGTGCTTTTCCTCACCATCTTCAATAAGCATGCCCCATTCAAAAAATGTTGAACTAAGAACAGATATAGCCCTTGGTTCACTCCAGACATAACTGCCATTGACCAGCACAAAAACATCCTGTGGCGTACTGCATTAGCATCGAATAGCCCCCGCGAAGTTAGCAACCAATATACACAGGCAGTTAGGAAAGCAAAGGCTAGCATTTTCAAACAGAAATTTGTTTCCTGTAGCACAAACTCCAAAAAGGTCTGGGGCACTGTAGTCCATGGAGAATAAGAGCACGTCCTCCCAGCTGCCCACTGCACTGAGGCTAGGAAACACCGTCACCACCGATAAATCTATGATAATCGAGAATTTCAGTAAGCATTTTTCTACGGCTGGCCATGCTTTCCACCTGGCTACCCCTTCCCCCTTCAACAGCTCTGCACCCCCCACAGCAACTTTCCCAAGCCTCCCCATTCTCCTTCACCCAAGTCCAGATAACTGATGTTCTGAAAGAGCTGCAAAATCTGAACCCCTATAAATCAGCTGGGCTAGACAATCTGGACCCTCTCTTTCTAAAATGATCCGCCGCAATTGTTCAACCTCTCTTCCATATCATCTGAGATCCATGAAGATTGGAAAGCTGTCGGGGTCATCCCCCTTTCCTAAGGGGGAGACACTCTAGACCCAAACTGTTACAGATCTATATCTGTCCTACCATGCCTTTCTAAAAAGTATTTGAAAGCCAAGTTAACAAACAGATCACCGAACATTTCGAATCCCACCGTACCTTTTCCGCTATGCGAGCTGGTCATCGGTGCACTTCAGCCACTCTCAAGGTCCTAAGCGATATCATAACCACCATAGACCTGGCCAAGGCCTTCGACTCTGTCAATCACCCCATTCTTATCAGCAGACTCAACAGCCTTGGTTTCTCAAATGACTGCCTTGCCTGGTTCACCAACTACTTCTCAGATAGAGTTCAGTGTGTCAAATTGGAGGGCCTGTTGTCCGGACCTCTGGTAGTCTCTATGGTGGTACCACAGGGTTCAATTCTCAAGCCGACTCTTTTCTCTGTATACATCAATGATGTCGCTCTTGCTGCTGGTGATTCTCTGATCCACCACTACACAGACGACACCATTATGTATACTTCTGGCTCTTCCTTGGACACTGTGTTAAAGCTTCTTAAGACTAGTGGGCAGTATCCTGAATTTCCGGATGACTGAGGAGTTGGCTTTGGTATAATTGGATAGTTGGTATAATTGGATATAAAACACTCTGACGTTTTTAAAACTGTTAGAATAATGTCTGTGAGTATAACAGCACTGATATGGCAGGCAAAAACCAGAGGATTTTTTTTATTTTTGAGGTCATAGGCCTTTTCAATGCTAACCTATGGGATATACAAAAAAACAGGCCCCAGATTGCAGTTCCTATGGCTTCCACTAGATGTCAACAGTCTTTAGAAAGGGTTTCAGCCTTGTTTCTTGAAAATCGAACAAGTAGTTGCAGTTTATCCAAGGTGTTCTCATCAGGAAAGGTAGACTTTTGGCACGAATGAACGAGGGAGCGCTCTTCTTTATTTTCCTTTTCTATAGAACACCATTCTTTCCGTCTGAAATTGTATCATTTATTTACATATTGGGATACCTGAGGATTGATTAGAAACATTGTTTGACTTGTTTGGGCGAAGTTTACCGGTAGCTTTTTGAAATCCTTTGTATGCATGTTGAAGGAGTGGATTACTGAAATCAATGGCACCAACTAAACAGACTTTTTGTATATAAAGATGGACTTTATCAAACAAAACAAGCATTCATTGTGTAGCTGGGACCATTGGGATTGCAAACAGAGGAAGATCTTCAAAGGTAAGTTAGGTATTTTATCGCTATTTGTGATTTTTGTGAAGTCGGTGCTGGTTGAAAAAGTATTTTGATGTGGGGTGCTGTCATCAGATAATCGCATGGTATGCTTTCGCCGTAAAGCCTTTTAAAAATCTGATGAGGGGGTTGGATTAACAAGAAGTTAAGCTTTTAAATTATGTTATACACTTGTATGTTCATGAATGTTTAATGTTACAATTTTGCCTCGTAAAACTGACCATCCTACTGATCCTTGACTTCGGCGATGTCATTTACAACATAGCCTCCAACACTCTACTCAGCAAATTGGATGTAGTCTATCACAGTGCCATCCATTTTGTGACCAAAGCCCCATATACTTCCCACCACTGCGACCTGTATGTTCTCGTTAGCTGGCCCTCGCTTCATATTCGATGCCAAACCCACTGGCTCCAGGTCATCTTTAAGTCTTTGGTAGGTAAAGCCCCGCCTTATCTCAGCTCACTGGTCACCATAGCAGCACCCACCTTTAGCACGCGCTCCAGAAGGTATATTTCACTGGTCATCCCCAAAGCCAACTCCTCATTTGGCCGCCTTTCCTTCCAGTTCTCTGCTGTCAATGACTGGAACGAATTGCAAAAATCACTGAATCTGGAGTCTTATATCTCCCTGTAAGCATTGGCTGTCAGAGCAGCTTACCAATCATTGCACCTGTACACAGCCCATCTGTAAATAGCCCACCCGACTACCTCATCCCCATATTGTTATATATGTTTTGCTCTTTTCTCATTCATCTTCTGCACATCTTTTACTCCAGTGTTTAACTGCGAAATTGTAATTATTTAGCCACTATGGCCTATTTATTGCCTTACCTCCCAAATCTTACTACATTTGCACACACTGTAAATCATTTTTTTATATTGTGTTATTGACTGTACGTTTGTTTATCCCATGTGTAACTCTGTGTTGTTTGTGTCGCACTGCTTTGCTTTATCTTTGCCAGGTTGCAGTTGTAAATGAGAACTTGTTCTCAACTGGCCTACCTGGTTAAGTAAAGGTGAAATAAAAAATAATTTAAAAAAATCCTTTGGACAGTTACACAAACAACGATATAACGACAACCAAAAAATTTGATCAACATTGAAAAGGAAACAGTGCAATGCTCACTCAGCATTAAAAACTCATTGTTTTATTTAAGCAAAGTTAAAAGCTTGACGTATCGGTTCTGATGAAGGCCATTGATGGCTGGAACGTCAAACTTTCAATAAAATAATGAGTTTTTAATGGTGAGTAAGCGGTGGGCCTTTTCCTTTTCAATACCCTGTACATTTTGACAGGTATGTTTTTCTGTAAGATGGTCACCTCCCTTACATACAGGGGATTCGCTACAGAGAGTTGATCCTTGCTAAGGGCACCAAGTCCAACAAGATCTACAGCACCTTTACTTGAAGTGAGACTGTGTGTGTGTGTGTGTGTGTGTGTGTGTGTGTGTGTGTGTGTGTGTGTGTGTGTGTGTGTGTGTGTGTGTGTGTGTGTGTGTGTGTGTTGTCCCCCAGCCAGCAACAAGCAGAAGCAGCTTTGATCCTGGCTCAGGTAGCTGTATCCGCTCCGCCAGCGAGCTAGAGGTAGCCCTCAGCCCAGGAGGGTCCCAGGGGAGGTGTCTGGTTGACCAGAAAGCTCAACTTTAGGCATCCGATAGCTAAAGGATGGTCTTTCAAGGGGGGTGCAGAATTGGCTTTATATTCCATCATTCTGTCAGTCCCCCACCCCACCGCTCCTTTTGAGGGGCCCAGAGACACACATCACAATGTTACACCAAGGAACTTCTACATAGACTTCAGCAGACACAATAATGATCAGTAACAATTCTAGTTCTATATCAGTCTGATAAAATCACAACATCCAGTAATAGTAACTCCATTAACTTCAAGCTAAAGCACCTGCCTTTTCCTTTTTACATCCACACTGTTTATATTAGCCATCTCTTAGGCACAGAGGTAGGGTGTCAACCTGAGGGGTATACTACAAAGCAGGTTAACTGAGTTAGCTGTCAAAAATGAGTTAACTTTCATAAACAAGCAGAAATACATAAGTATTGATTTTGTGGTTCATTCATCCATGACTGCGTGGCCACGCATGCCTCCAACTCAATCATCAAGTTTGCAGATGACACAACAGTAGTAGGCTTGATTACCAACAATGACGAGACAGCCTACTGGGAGGAGGTAAGGGCTCTGGGAGTGTGGTGCCAGGAAAATAACATCTCACTCAACGTCAACTAAACAAAGGACCTGATGGTGGACTTCAGGAAACAGCAGAGGGAGCACCACCCTATCCACATCGACAGGACCACAGTGGAGAAGGTGGAAAGCTTCAAGTTCCTCGGTGTACACATCACTGACAAACTGAAATGGTCCACCCACGCCTCTTCAATCTCAGGAGGCTGAAGAAATTTGGCTTGGCACCTAAAACCCTCACAAACTTTTACAGATGCAAAATTGAGAGCATCCTGTAGGGCTGTATCACCACCTGGTATGGCAGCTGCATCGCCCACAAACGTAGGGTGGTGCAGTCTGTCCAACACATCACCGGGGGCAAACTACCTGCCCCCCAGGACACCTACATCACCCAATGTCACAGGAAGGCCAAAAAGATCACCAAGGACAATAACCACCTGAGCCACTGCCTGTTCACCCCACTATCATCCAGAAGGCGAGGTCAGTGCAGGTGCATCAAAGCTGGGACCGAGAGACTGAAAAACAGCTTCTATCTCAAAGCCAACAGACTGTTAAATAGCCATCACTAGCACATTAGAGGCAGCTGCCTATATACCTGTATATCGACTTGAAATCACTGTCCACTTTAATAATGGCACACTAGTCACTTTAATAATGTTTACATATTTTGCATTACTCTTATGTATATACTGTATCTTAGTCTATGCCGCTCTGACATTGCTCGTCCATATATTTATATATTCTTAACTCCATTCCTTTACTTAGATTTGTGTGTACTGAAGTTGTTAGATATTACTTGTTAGATAATACTGCACTTGTAACGATGTACGCTGAGAGTCGGAAAGCTAGTTCAGGGAGTGAATACATTTCATTAATAAATGAACATAACAAGAAACACGAACAGCACACGGACATAGCACAGATACAGGAACTGGGGAAGAAACCAAATGGAGTGACATATCATAGAGCAGGTAATCAAGGAGGTGATTGAGTCCAGGTGAGTGCCATTATCCGCAGACGCGCACCATAACGAGCAGCCTGGTGACCTAGAGGCCGGAGAGAGAGCATACGTGACAGTACCCCTTCCCGGCGCGACCTGCTCCAGCCGCAGGATGCCAACCAGAAGGACGATCCCGGGGATCCGGAGCGAGCAGGTCACCGCAGCTGAGGCGCAGACACCTGATAAACTGTAGTGAGAGCCGGATGAGCACGGGATCCTGTTCACCCAGCTGAGGCATGGGAGCCTATCGAACCCGCTGTGGTAGGGGAACCCTTCGAACCCGCCAAACCGGCTGAGGCCTCCCAGGTAGCTCCGATTCTGACACCTGGACCCGACATCACCTCCATTTTTTTTTTTTATTCCCTAATGCTTCCCTTTAGTTCATTTTGTAAAGATGTACGCTGAGAATCGGGAAGCAAGTTCAGGGAGTGAATACATTTCATTAATAAATTAACAAAACAAGAAACACGAACAGCGCACTGACAGAACAGGAACAGATACAGCAACAATGACGGCTGGGGAAGAAACCAAAGGGAGTGACATATTTATAGGGCAGGTAATCAAGGAGGGGATTGAGTCCTGGTGAGTGTCATTATGCGCAGATGCGCACCATAACGAGCAGCCTGGTAACCTAGAGACCGAAGAGGGAGCACACGTGACAGCACTGGTGGAGCTAGAAGCATTTTGCTACACCCGCAATAACACCTGCTAAACAGGTGTATGTGACCAATACAATTTGTTTTGATTTAGTAGTAGTGGCAGTTGTGTGTATGTTTTGAGCTAAGGACCCCATCATCTCCTGCTTCCAGACATTTCACCACCTAGATTATAAGGGTTGGATTTGCACTAAAAATGTAATGTCAGCACAATGGCATTGGTGTTGCATGCCATTATCAGATGCAAAGTGCGATCACATGGCTAAAATCTTGAACAATAAGTGACTGTCTAAAAAATATAATTGGAGAGCTTACAACTGAACAAAATTGTAGGTAATGTTCATTTAAAAATACAACACAGACAAATGAATGACAGATTCCCTTATCCTCTTTATTGCAGGACTGTGAGGTACAGCTGTATGATTAATCAACATTGACACTAGTTCATCTTGAAGAATAGTTTTAAGTTAACAAATTAAACCATTTTAAACACTTCACTTCACAGAATCAACAGTATTTCATATAATTTAAATGTGTACAAGTAAGCTAACTCGTATTTAAAGGTTAGATGTAGTAACATGTGGACTGTTATTAACAAAGCATAATTTCAGGTGAAAAGAAAGTAAATACCAGGTAGCCAACCTCGCTCCACTGATCCCTGATCTATTAGGTGAGCAGATTTATGTTCCAGCCCAGCATTATACTGTGTGTTACTTTTAAACTGTTTTTAAGTTCACAAAATTTGCTAACATACTGTAGGTACACAAATAATCCATTGTATACAAGGATTTACCCTTGTTCTCTTGGGACATTCGTTGCGATCTCTTCATCTGCAGACAGGTCTTCGGGGCTCTCTGTATCTGAGGACAGAAAACATCACAAAGAAACAGGCTGCATTGTACTCAAATTAGACAGCACTGAATATTATATCGCTCTATCTCTGTGTCCTCCGTTTTTCTTGCTAGGGACTGGAACTGGAGAATATTTTCATAATGCCCTCCCAAAAAGGAGCCTGCCCTATCCAGAGTAGCCTACTCTCTCTTCTCTGACAGCTGGAACTGCTAGCTAATCCTTTAACCCTCTTCCATGGCTGTTAGCTAAGTACCTGGCTACAAATGCATTTTGAGTTACAATAATAAATATGTCAAGATGGGTAGCTAACTATCTAATATGAAGTTAGCTAGCTGGTGATATTTAATTTAATTGGCTAGCTATGTGGTATGTAAAGTAGCTACTAGGGAACATTACGTTAGCAGCACATGTAACTGTAGGTCCTTTTCAAAATATATTTACTTACTTGAATAGGTTCTCCCACTGTCTCGATTTTCTGGGCCTTAGAAAACGAAATAATGGTAAATATTCCCGAAGTTTCCAGTGACAGCAAAACGCAGTCAGCCATGTGGATGATAGGACTTCCACCAGACTGAATGGCCTTCCAACATGGCGCCTGGTACAGTTGCTAGGTGATTTGTGATGCAACTGTAAGCCCTCTATACAATGCTTGTGTCACGCCCTGGTCTTAGTATTTTGTGTTTTCTTTATTATTTTGGTCAGGCCAGGGTGTGACATGGGTTAATTATGTGGTGTGTTTTGTCTTGTTTTTTTTGTAGGTATTGGGATTGTGGTATAGTGGGGTTATCTAGAAAAGTCTATGGTTGCCTGAAGTGGTTCTCAATCAGAGGCAGGTGTTTATCGTTGTCTCTGATTGGGAACCATATTTAAGCATATTCTTTGAGTGTTTCGTGGGTGATTGTTCCTGTCTCTGTGTTTGTTTGCACCAGATAGGCTGTTTAGGTTTTCACGTTACGGTTGTTGTTTTGTATTGTTCGTGTTTTCATCTTTATTAAAGATATATACAAATAACCACGCTGCATTTTGGTCCTCCTCTCCTTCGACGGAAGAAAACCATAACAGCTTGAGTTGTCACTTAAACTATTAGAATTTTAGCAACCAGGAAATGGCAGAACAATTTCTGCATATTGCAACTTTATCTTTCTAAAATATAAAGTTATATCAGAATATTTAGGCAAGTTAGCTGGCTAAGTCATTGATCCTTCTTTGTGGTATACCCCTAAAGCCCATAGAAAAGCAGTGAGTTGGAGGAGTTGCTTTTTCTCTCTCCCTCTACCACTCCCTCTTTCTGTCACCATATCGGGTTTTGTGATCAGGTAGATGAGACAGGTAGCAAGTCATCATCCACCAAGCCCTGAGGAGACAGTCTGGGCAGGGGAGGAAAGGGAACAGGGGGGCGGAGGCCCTGTCTTCAGGCCTGCCATATGCCTGTATGAACATTAAGGTCAGAATTAAGAACATTTACATAATCCCACCCCTCCTCTGAGGTTGTTTTATGTGTTTACCAAACTGTAACCCATCATAGATTCATTCCAGTTCATGTCACTGTAGACTATGGGCCTGTCTCCTGACTTGCTGTGTGTGGCTGTGTTTGTTTTGAGGAATGGGATTTAGTGTCACACTAAGCACTTTGGGTTACTAATGCTTGTTTGTACATTCCCCGTTCCCACCCCCAAACTGCTTCCTTCTTTTGCCTTGGCAGGTACAGTAATTCCAATTTGCGGTAGCCTGTCAACTGAGTCTTTTCTCAATTTGACAGAATTCAAAATGTCTTGATGATGTCAGCTTCTTCAAGGTTCTTGTCAAAAAGCAGGGCTTATTACGTTGAGGGATTAATGCACTGCACATACAAGTCATGACAACATCAGGCAACTTTGTTTCAGTACATGCTGATGAACCTACAGACTGTAGGTTATTACCTCTCTAATAACCCAAATCAGATAAGTCATAAAACACATCTTCTGTACTATTCAACACCAAATTATCAACTAGAGCAATGAGGTGTATTTGAAGAGAACATTTTGATTGACAGCACTGTATAGACACAATAATGTTATACTGTCCAGACTACCTTCTTCACTTAAATATTTGACTTGATAATAACCGCTTAGGAGAATTTGAGTTAAATGTTCAAGTTAGCTTATCACAGAGTATGTACAATCAAGTACAATTGCATTATCTACAAACAATTTATTAATGGACTATCAACCTCAACAAAAGAAGGAGAAAAAGCTAATAGAGGCACGTTTATCTTTAAGGTCAAATATGCAATTAACCTCTCTGTTGAACACTAAGATCCAATGTCTGACACAAAAATACTGTGGTGACTTTTGTACTCATAATTAAAAAAAAAAACTTAAGCATGTTATCTTTTGAAAGAAAAAGGAAGTCACAAAGAAAATACGTAAGTTGTCAGTGCCTCCTTGTCTCCCCTTCCCCACCCACAAGTAAACGCAGGGTGCAGGGTGTGAAGTATTCATGCACTCTTTCTAGCTGGCGGTGAGTTAACACAGCACTTATTATTGTCCGTTTTTTATGTTCCATATTGGTTACAGGGGAACAATTGAAATATAAAAAACGGAAGCCGGGTACATTGATATCAAGTTAGTCTTCTGTCAGGTCGGGGTCAATGGGACAGGAAGGGCTCCTGGTCTTTTTGGGAGCCCTCGGGGGAAGGGGATGAGACAACTAGCACCAGTTCACTGGGCGCCAGAGAGAGAATGGAGAGGGATCCTCCGCCCATTCCCAGGAGACTGAAATGGGAACAGGGCAGAGACTGTTGCAGGCAGCGGGGATGAAAAGCCACAGCCAGACGTCCTCCTCCTGATGTGGGTTAACAAAGGTTCAAAATCACTGGCAGGACAGCCAAGGCCCTGCTTACCCCACAGACAAAAGGGACCCACCCAACCCAGTGATGTATTTGTATTCATTAAGGATCCCCATAAGCTACTCTTCCTGGGGTCCAGCAACATTAAGACAGTTAAATACAATTAAAAATGTTACATTACATTATGTTTCATAACTCTTTTCACAACACATTAAGTGTGTGCCCTCAGGTCAGTACTCTACTACCACATGTCACACAATACAAAATCCATGTGTACGTGTGTGTAGAGTGAGCGTTAGTATGTTTATGTGTATGCGTGTATCTGTGCCTGTGTTTGTCTCTCTTCATAGCCCCCGCTGTGCACAAGGTATATTTTTTATGCGTTTTTAAAATCAGATTCTACTGCTTGCATCAGTTACCTGATGTGGAATAGAGTTCCACTTAGCCATGGCTCTATGTAGTACTGTGTGCCTCCCATAGTCTGTTCAGGACTTAGAGGTTGTGAAGAGACCTCTTGTGGGGTATGCATGGGTATACACATCAAGTACGGGCTCCTAACCAATTGTGCTATTTTGTGTGGTTTTTTACATTGTTTTGTAACTCATTTTGTACATAATGTTGATGCTATCGTCTCTTATGACCGAAAAGAGTTTCTGGATTTCAGAACAGCGATTACTCACATCGAACTGGACGAAGAATATTTTCTTCAATGAGACTGACGCGAAGGAAATAATGTTGCTCCTGGACAAGGCCCAAATCCCCGTCATTCACATGCAGAAAAGAAGGAAATACATGGGCCGCAGATCAGGGTGCCTTGAGAGAATTTGTTGGCGAGTGGGTAACCCGCCTCTACCATCCGTTCTATTGGCAAATGTGCAATCACTGGAGAATAAACTGGATGAGCTCTGTTTCGAGACTATCCTACCAACGGGACATTAAAAACTGTAATATCTTGTGTTTCACCGAGCCATGGCTGAACGACAACACAATATACAGTTGGCTGTGTTTTCCGTGCATCGGCAGGACAGAACAGCTATGTCCGGTAAGATGAGGGGTGTGTGTCTATTTGTCAATAACAGCTGGTGCACAATGTCTAATATTAAGGTCGTCTCAAGGTATTGCTCGCCTAAGGTAACCTCATGATAAGCTGTAGACCACACTATCTACCAAGAGCGTTTTCATCTATATTTTTGTAGCTGTCTATTTACCTCCACAAACCGACTCTGGCACTAAGACAGCACTCAACGAGCTGTATAAGACCATAAGCTCCATTGCCCTCCATTTGGCAAATCTGACCATAATTATATCCTCCTGATCCCTGCTTACGAGCAAAAACTAAAGCAGGAAGTACCAGTGACTCGCTCAATTTGGAAGTAGTCAGATGACGAGATTGCTAAACTACAGGATTATTTTGCTAGCACAGACTGGAATATGTTCTGGAATTCATCCAATGGCATTGAGGAGTATACCACCTCAGTCACCAGCTTCATCAATAAGTGCATCGACGACATTGTTCTCACAGAGACCGTACGTATATATCCTGTTATGGTGCGTGAATGAGGACCCAAAAGCGAATTAACAAACAGAGTACTTTAATGACGAACATACGTGGGCTCAGATGGACAGGTAGATTCCGACAGGACAGGACAAGGTTGCAGCACACACGATGATAGTCTGGTTCAGGCATGAGACACACAAACAAACAAACAAGAATCCGACAAGGACAGGAGCAGAAACAGAGAGAGATATAGGGACCTAATCAGAGGGAAAAAGGGAACAGGTGGGGAACGGGGTGAATGGGTAATTAGGAGGAGACAAGGCACAGCTGGGGAAAAGAGGGGGAGAAAAGGTAACATAACAATGACCAGCAGAGGGAGACAGGGTGAAGGGAAAGGACAGAGACAAGACAACATGACAGTACCCCCCCACTCACCGAGCGCCTCCTGGCGCACTCGAGGAGGAAGCCTGGCGGCACCGGAGGAAATCATCGATCAGCGCACGGTCCAGCACGTCCCGAGAGGGAACCCAACTCCTCTCCTCAGGACCGTACCCCTCCCAATCTACTAGGTACTGATGACCACGGCCCCGAGGACGCATGTCCAAAATCCTACGGACCCTGTAGATGGGTGCGCCCTCGACAAGGATGGGGGGGGGGGGGGGGGAAGACGAGCGGGGGCGCGAAGAACGGGCTTGACACAGGAGACATGGAAGACCGGGTGGACGCGACGAAGATATCGCGGCAGAAGAAGTCGCACTGCGACAGGGTTAATGATTTGAGAAATACGGAACGGACCAATGAACCGCGGGGTCAACTTGCGAGAAGCGGTCTTAAGGGGAAGGTTCTGAGTGGAGAGCCAAACTCTCTGACCGCGACAATATCTAGGACTCTTAGTTCTACGCTTATTAGCCGCTCTCACAGTCTGCGCCCTATAACGGCAAAGTGCAGACCTGACCCTCTTCCAGGTGCGCTCGCAACGTTGGACAAAAGCCTGAGCGGAGGGGACGCTGGACTCGGCGAACTGAGATGAGAACAGCGGAGGCTGGTACCCGAGGCTACTCTGAAAAGGAGATAGCCCTGTCGCAGACGAAGGAAGCGAGTTGTGGGCGTATTCTGCCCAGGGGAGCTGTTCTGACCAAGACGCAGGGTTGCGAAAAGAAAGACTGCGTAAGATGCGACCAATAGTCTGATTGGCCCGTTCTGCTTGACCGTTAGACTGGGGGTGAAAGCCGGAAGAGAGACTGACGGAAGCCCCAATCAAACGGCAAAACTCCCTCCAAAATTGAGACGTGAATTGCGGACCTCTGTCCGAAACGACGTCTGACGGAAGGCCATGAATTCTGAAAACATTCTCGATGATGATTTGTGCCGTCTCTTTAGCAGAAGGAAGCTTAGCAAGGGGAATGAAATGAGCCGCCTTAGAGAACCTATCGACAACCGTAAGAATAACAGTCTTCCCCGCTGACGAAGGCAGTCCGGTGACAAAATCTAAGGCGATGTGAGACCACGGTCGAGAGGGAATAGGAAGCGGCCTGAGACGGCCGGCAGGAGGAGAGTTACCGGACTTAGTCTGCGCGCAGACCGAACAAGCAGCCACGAAACGACGCGTGTCATGCTCCCTGGTGGGCCACCAGAAACGCTGGCGAATGGAAGCAAGCGTACCCCGAACGCCAGGGTGGCCGGCTAACTTGGCAGAGTGAGCCCACTGAAGAACGGCCAGACGAGTAGGAACGGGAACGAAAAGAAGGTTCCTAGGACAAGCGCGCGGCGACGGAGTTTGAGTGAGTGCTTGCTTTACCTGCCTCTCAATTCCCCAGACAGTCAACCCGACAACACGCCCCTCAGGGAGAATCCCCTCGGGGTCAGTGGAGGCTACTGAAGAACTGAAGAGACGAGACAAAGCATCAGGCTTGGTGTTCTTAGAGCCCGGACGATAAGAAATCACGAACTCGAAACGAGCGAAAAACAGCGCCCAACGCGCCTGACGCGCATTAAGTCGTTTGGCAGAACGGATGTACTCAAGGTTCCTATGGTCAGTCCAAACGACAAAAGGAACGGTCGCCCCCTCCAACCACTGTCGCCATTCGCCTAGGGCTAACCGGATGGCGAGCAGTTCGCGGTTACCCACATCATAGTTACGTTCCGACGGCGACAGGCGATGAGAAAAATACGCGCATGGGTGGACCTTGTCGTCAGAGAGGGAGCGCTGAGAAAGGATGGCTCCCACTCCCACCTCTGACGCGTCAACCTCGACAACGAACTGTCTAGAGACGTCAGGTGTAACAAGGATAGGAGCGGATGTAAAACGATTCTTGAGGAGATCAAAAGCTCCCTGGGCGGAAACGGACCACTTAAAGCACGTCTTGACAGAAGTAAGGGCTGTGAGAGGAGCTGCCACCTGACCGAAATTACGGATGAAACGACGATAGAAGTTCGCGAAGCCGAGAAAGCGCTGCAGCTCGACGCGTGACTTAGGGACGGGCCAATCAATGACAGCTTGGACCTTAGCGGGATCCATCTTAATGCCTTCAGCGGAAATAACAGAACCGAGAAATGTGACGGAGGAGGCATGAAAAGTGCACTTCTCAGCCTTCACGAAAAGACAATTCTCTAAAAGGCGCTGGAGGACACGTCGAACGTGCTGAACATGAATCTGGAGTGACGGTGAAAAAATCAGGATATCGTCAAGGTAAACGAAAACAAAGATGTTCAGCATGTCTCTCAGGACATCATTGACTAATGCCTGAAAGACAGCTGGAGCGTTAGCGAGGCCGAAAGGAAGAACCCGGTATTCAAAGTGCCCTAACGGAGTGTTAAACGCCGTCTTCCACTCGTCCCCCTCCCTGATGCGCACGAGATGGTAAGCGTTACGAAGGTCCAACTTAGTGAAAAACCTGGCTCCCTGCAGGATCTCGAAGGCTGAAGACATAAGAGGAAGCGGATAACGATTCTTCACTGTTATGTCATTCAGCCCTCGATAATCTATGCAGGGGCGCAGAGACCCGTCCTTCTTCTTGACAAAAAAAAAACCCCGCTCCGGCGGGAGAGGAGGAGGGGACTATGGTACCGGCGTCAAGAGCTACAGACAAATAATCTTCGAGAGCCTTACGTTCGGGAGCCGACAGAGAGTATAGTCTACCCCGGGGGGGGGTGGTTCCCGGAAGGAGATCAATACTACAATCATACGACCGGTGTGGAGGAAGAGAGGTGGCCCTGGACCGACTGAACACCGTGCGCAGATCGTGATATTCCTCCGGCACCCCTGTCAAATCACCAGGCTCCTCCTGTGAAGAAGAGACAGAGGAAACAGGAGGGATAGCAGACATTAAACATTTCACATGACAAGAGACGTTCCAGGAGAGGATAGAATTACTAGACCAATTAATGGAAGGATTATGACAAACTAGCCAGGGATGGCCCAAAACAACAGGTGTAAAAGGTGAACGAAAAATTAAAAAAGAAATGGTTTCACTATGATTACCAGAAACAGTGAGGGTTAAAGGTAGCGTCTCACGCTGAATCCTGGGGAGAGGACTACCATCCAGGGCGAACAAGGCCGTGGGCTCCTTTAACTGTCTGAGAGGAATGTCATGTTCCCGAGCCCAGGTCTCGTCCATAAAACAGCCCTCCGCCCCAGAGTCTATTAAGGCACTGCAGGAAGCTGACGAACCGGTCCAGCGTAGATGGACCGACAAGGTAGTGCAGGATCTTGAAGGAGAGACAGGAGTAGTAGCGCTCACCAGTAGCCCTCCGCTTACTGACGAGCTCTGGCCTTTTACTGGACATGAAGTGGCAAAATGACCAGCGGAACCGCAATAGAGACAGAGGCGGTTGGTGATTCTCCGTTCCCTCTCCTTAGTCGAGATGCGGATACCTCCCAGCTGCATGGGCTCAGCACCCGAGCCGGCAGAGGAAGATGGTAGTGATGCGGAGAGGGAGGCGACGGAGAGCGCGAGCTCCTTTCCACGAGCTCGGTGACGAAGATCAACCCGTCGCTCAATGCGAATAGCGAGTTCAATCAAGGAATCCACGCTGGAAGGAACCTCCCGGGAGAGAATCTCATCCTTTACCTCTGCGCGGAAACCCTCCAGAAGACGAGCGAGCAAGGCCGGCTCGTTCCAGCCACTGGAGACAGCAAGAGTGCGAAACTCAATAGAGTAGTCTGTTATGGATCGATTGCCTTGACATAGGGAAGACAGGGCCCTGGAAGCCTCCTCCCCAAAAACAGATCGATCAAAAACCCGTATCATCTCCTCCTTAAAGTCTTGATACTGGTTAATACACTCAGCCCTTGCCTCCCAGATTGCCGTGCCCCACTCACGAGCCCGTCCAATAAGGAGAGATATGACGTAGGCGACACGAGCAGTGCTCCTGGAGTAAGTGTTGGGCTGGAGAGAAAACACAATATCACACTGGGTGAGGAACGAGCGGCATTCAGTGGGCTCCCCAGAGTAACACGGCGGGTTATTGATTCTGGGCTCCGGAGATTCGAAAGCCCTGGAAGTGGCCGGTGGATCGAGGCGGAGATGGTGAACCTGTTCTGTGAGGTTGGAGACTTGGGTGGCCAGGGTCTCAACGGCATGTCGAGCAGCAGACAATTCCTGCTTGTGTCTGCCTAGCATCGCTCCCTGGATCTCGACGGCTGAGTGGAGAGGATCCGAAGTCGCTGGGTCCATTCTTGGTCGGATTCTTCTGTTATGGTGCGTGAATGAGGACCCAAAAGCGAATTAACAAACAGAGTACTTTAATGACGAACATACGTGGGCTCAGATGGACAGGTAGATTCCGACAGGACAGGACAAGGTTGCAGCACACACGATGATAGTCTGGTTCAGGCATGAGACACACAAACAAACAAACAAGAATCCGACAAGGACAGGAGCAGAAACAGAGAGAGATATAGGGACCTAATCAGAGGGAAAAAGGGAACAGGTGGGGAACGGGGTGAATGGGTAATTAGGAGGAGACAAGGCACAGCTGGGGAAAAGAGGGGGAGAAAAGGTAACATAACAATGACCAGCAGAGGGAGACAGGGTGAAGGGAAAGGACAGAGACAAGACAACATGACATATCCCAACCAGAAGCTATAGATTACAGGCAACATCCGCACCAAGCTAAAGGCTAGAGCTTCTGCTTTCAAGGAGCGTGACACTAATCTGGACGATTATAAGAAATCCTGCTATGACCACAGCCGAACAATCTAGCAGACAAAGCATCAATGGAGGACTAAGATTGAATCTTACTACAGTCGTCGGATGTGGCAGTGCTTGCAAACTATTACGGACTACAAAGGGAAATGCACCCTGGACCTGCCCAGTGATGCGAGCCTACCAGACGGGCTAAATGCTTTTATGCTCGTTTCGAGGCAAGCAACACTGAAGCATGCATGAGAGCACCAGCTGTTCCATTCACAAGGCCACGGGGCCAGATGGATTACCAGGACATGTTCTCAGAGCATGTGCGGACCAACTGGCAAGTGTCTTCACTGATATTTTCAACCTCACCCTGAAAGAGTCTGTAATACCTACATGTTTCAAGCAGACCCCCATAGTCCATGTGCCCAAGGAAGCGAAGGTAACCTGCCTAAATGACTACCTCCCCGTATCACTCATGTTGGTAGCCATGAAGTGCTTTGAAAGTCTGGTCATGGCTCACATCAACATCATCATCCCGGAAACACTAGACCCACATCAATTTGCATACTGCCCCAACAGATCCACAGAAGATGCAATAACAATGCACTCCACACTATCATTTCCCACCTGGACAAAAGGAACATCTATTTGAGAATGCTGTTCATTGACTCCAGCTCAGCATTCAACACCCTGGTGTCCACAAAGCTCATCACTAAGCTAAGGACTCTAGGACTAACACCTCCAACTGCAACTGGTTTCTGGACTTCCTGATGGGCCACTCCCAGGTGGTAAGCGTAGGCAACAACACATTTGCCACAATGATCCTCAACACAGGGTCCCCACAGGGGTGCATGGTTAGTCCCCTCCTGTACTCCCTGTACACCCACGACTGCGTGGCCAAGCACGACTCCAACATCATCGTTACGTTTGCTGATGACTCAATGGTGGTAGGCCTGATCACCGACAACGATGAGACAGCCTATAGGGAGGAGGTCAGAGATCTGGCAGTGTGGTGCCAGAACAACAGACTCTCCCTCAACGTGAGCAAGACAAAGGAGATGATTGTGGACTGCAGGAAAAGGATCGCCAAACATGCCCCCATTCACATCGACGGGCTGTAGTGGAGCGGGTCGAGAGTGTCAAGTTCCTTGGTGTGCACATCACTAACAAACTATCATGGTCCAAACACACCAAGAAAGTTGTGAAGAGACCACGACAACACCTTTTCCCCCTCAGGAGATTGAAAAGATTTAGCATAGGTCCCCAGATCCTCAAAAAGTTATACAGCTGCACCAGCTGCACCATGCTACCGCAATTCAAGCGGTACCGTGCAAAGATCTAGGTGCAAAAGGCCCCTTAACAGCTTCTACCCCCAAGCCATAAGACTGCTGAACAATTAATTAAATGGCCACCCGGATTATTTTTCATTGACCCCCCCCCCCCCCCCCCCCCCGTTAGTTTTTACACTGCTGCTACTGCTGTTTATTATCTATGCATAGTCACTTTACCCCTACCTACATGTACAAATTATCTCAACTAACCTGTACCCCTGCACATTGACTCGGCACCGGTACCCCCTGCATATAGCTTCATTATTGATATTTTATTGTATTACTATTTTTTACTTTAGTTTATTTAGTAAATATTTTCTAAACTCTATTTTCTTAAATTTGCATTGTTGATTAAGGGCTTGTAAGTAACCATTTCAGGTCGACACCTCTTGTATTCGGTGCATGTGACAAATAAAATTAGATAAATTAAGTCAATCTCTCCTCTACTTTTAGCCATGAGAGATTGACATGCATATTATTAATGTTAGCTCTCTGTGTACATTTTAGGGCCAGCCGTGCTGTGCTGTTCTGAGCCAATTGTAAGTCCCTCTTTGTGGCATCTGTCAATAGTGTTATTAATTAAAGCAGAGCACTTTATTATGGACTGACTTCTCCCCATCTTAGCTAATGTTGCATCAGCATGTTTTGACCATTATAGTTTACAATCCAGGGTTACGCCAAGCAGTCAACTTGCTCAATTTCCACATTATTCATTACAATATTTAGATTAGGTTTATGGTTTAGTGAATGATTTGGCCCAAATACAGACTAACTTATTTCTTGCCACCCATTCTGAACCCGACTGCAGCTCTTCGTTAAGTGTTGAAGTGATTTCACTCGCTTTAGTAGCTAACGTGTATAGTGTTGAGTCATCCGCATACATAGACACTCTGTTTTAACTTAAATCCAGTGGCATGTCATTAGTAAATATTGAAAAAAGTAAGGGGCCTAGACAGCTGCCCTGGGGAATGCCTGGTTCTAACTGGATTATGTTGGAAAGGCTTTCATTAAAGAACACCCGGTTCTGTTAGACAGGTAACTATTTATAGACTATATACCAGGCGGTGTAAAGCCATAACACATACGTTTTTACAGCAGCAGACTATGATTGATAATGTCAAAAGTCGCACTGAAGTCTAACAAAACAGCTCCCATAATCTTATTATCATATTTTTTTTTCAGCCAATCATCAGTCATTTGTGTAATGTTGTGCATGTTGAATGCCTTTCCTTATAAGCATGCTGAATGTCTGTTGTCAATTTGTTTACTGTAAAATAGCATTGTATGTGGTCAAACACACATTTTTCCAAAAGTTTACAAAGGGTTGGTAACAGGTTTGGGTGTGCAAGTTCACATTTCAAACTGGTAATTTTCAAGCGATACCAGTACCTGTTACTTTATTGGTATATTGCGAATGTTCAACTTGTGGATGTCTCTGAAAACAACAGCACAGATAACTATAGAATGAAGTTAGATCTAAACGTGCAAGGATTGGTTTCTGAGTTCTAAAATCTCTACATTTAATTAACAAATCATAGTTAATAACTCCAACTCAATTCTGCTCTATTGAAACCCAGGCAGAGTGGTTAGTTATTGTGTAATTTCTACAATAACAATGACATTTCAAAAGAAGGAAGATAAAACCAATTAATAATATGAGTAATTGAAAAGGTTGTCATTGAAAATCTCATTGAACACTAAAAAGCATATTTTTATTTTTAAAGGTTCCACAATAATAACAGAGGGGCCTTGATCAAAAACAAAAAACGAAGGACCAACAAACGATAAACCTTGGAAAACTCATTGCCATTACAGGCTGATTTCACATCATTAATAGCATCAGGAAAATAGAGCGTTCAGAAATGGCTCCCCTTAAAAGAAGGAAAGCTTTTGGCCTTAATTGACAAGTTATGTTTTTCTCAGATTGTCTGATAAAGGGTTACACACAATTGAGAGGTAACATGGCAAGGGAGAGAAACTGTAACGCTGCGAGCCAGCCTACAACGCTGTGTGCTGCCTGCCTGGCACAGAGAAAGCATGTTTAAGTCTGGGTGGACTTAGAGCAGTTCAGATTACCCCAGTTGCTGTAATAGTCACACATTAGCAATTACAGTTGTGATTTCTTGCACGGGGCCCTTTTTGTCATGCTTGCTTGGTTTCAATTTGGTGCTTTCAGTATGTATTCTAGAGACATTCCAAAGTTCAGCCAGTGGGTCTAGTAAATACTGTGCTGTTTGGTTTGTGTGGGACAGATAAAATAAGTGAAGTGGAGAGAATCATGTTATTAAGGATGAGATGTAGGCCTGTGTGTGGTTCATGCTGGTCTCAACAAAAGCATGCAACATGTAGCCTAAATGTGATATCAATTGTGGATATAAGGGTGACAAATGTGTTTTTAATGTGATCAAAGTAGAACGGCATGCTTTTTTACTTACTTCAATAAAGATAAGGAAATGGACGTGAACTGCAATTCTAATCATGTGGCATGAAGAGGCTTGCCGCTTGTGTGCTACAAACGTCTCCAGTTTCACTATGGGTCAAAGTGACCAGAGAATTAACAATCAAGTTCAGGTGAATTTACCACCTAGGGGTTAGGGTACAGATCTACGATCAAGTTTCACTTCCAATGACTAGGAGGCTTGTCACTCACTTCGTATCACTGCACTGACCAGACAGAGGATCACTACTCTTATCCCTGACAGTTTTCACAACAAACCGGAAAAAATCTCCATCCATATAATTATTTGTCTATTAAATAAGTTGACCTGTGCATGCCCATATAGAACAGCTCATTCCGCAGCGGTTTCCCATGACTGACTAGCTGGATTGTATGCTTGAGGAGATAGATTTGGGGGGAGGGTCTTTTGTAGTCTGGGGCTCTAATAATACTCCAACCGGTGGACCTTTGTCTAATATCTTCTGCAGAAACATGCTGTGTAATCCTTGGCTACCCTTTGATAAATGCTGTTTCGTTTATGCCACGTGTCAAGTCCCTGAAGAACTGAATTATTAGCCTAGAAGATTAGAGCCAGCAAATATTCTACTGGCATTGTCTTAAAGGACTGTTTGAGTTTATGATACAAATAAGACGAGGCTAACACACCTCATAGTTTGCTTTTCATTAACCCTAAGAAGCTACCTAGAGCCTTTGGGCATTGGTCACAAATGTATCACACAACTCCTCTGAACCTGGGAGACCTGTGTAGACCATTTACAATGCTTCCTCCAACACCAGCAGTGAGTCAATGGGCACTATCACTGTCTTTATAGGGGTTACACTGACGTATTATGAATTAGAGTTAATATGACAGGCCAATGTTGTGTCTCATCTGGCTGGGGTTGTAGAGATTTCTTCATCTTGAAAGCACTAAGTAACACTTATGGCCATCTGAGTTCAAATACGTCAGAAGATGGAACTTTGCCACACCTCATTTGTAGAAAACAGACGGATTCAATCAAATGTATAAATTGCTAAATTATCCAAGATACAGTATGACAGAATATTTTGCTCGAATCATTCTGTGTCTCCCTCTAGTGTTCAGAAGCCTAGCAGGTTAAACCCAGCATGTTCAATTGTGAGTGTGTGTGTGTGTGTGTGTGTGTGTGTGTGTGTGTGTGTGTGTGTGTGTGTGTGTGTGTGTGTGTGTGTGTGTGTGTGTGTGTGTGTGTGTGCACAAGCAGGAGTTATACATTTAAAAGGAAGATTCTCTGAAGAGGGATTGTTGTATGTGGAGCTTCACCATGGCACCTGCAAAACAAAGCCCGGTCCAGCCTGCTCGCTCTCTCTAACACACACATACACAAACACACACACTCGTCAACCTTTGGGATCTGACAGCTAAGCATGAAAGCAAAGGCGAAACTGAAGCTGAAAATTGCAGTGCGGCGAGAGAGAGGAGGTAGCTATCAGTGGGCTTCGGCTGAAACCTCATCGCTGGGATAGGGTTTCCACCGTGTTTTCATGCCCAGGTCAGCTGACCGTGGCCCCAGGGCTCTATTGGACGCCCTGCTCACAACCCCCGTAATGATGTAACCAGAGTGTGTGGGAACCAGAGTTCCGTGGCACACTGTGTGATAAATGCTACTTTCCCACTCCTGTGCCCGAGAATGGACGCAAATTAATCTGACCGTCTTAGTCCTGCCACTGGTTATCACGAAATCCAACCTGTGAGTGTGTGTGTGGTGTGTGTATATGACTGAGTGAATGAGTGAATGAGAGAGAGAAAGAGTGGGAAAATAGTAAGGGTGAAGAGAGGAAGAGAACTAGAAAGAGTGGGTGAGTGGTAGAGGCGAGACTTGTGCTCCCCTTTTTCACAGTCTCTCACTCAAACAACCCAATCAAGAGACTAGATACTACATCTTCAGGTTAGTGATTCACTTCAATTCCACAGCCACGGCCTTGTTCATATCTGGCCACAAAACATGAGCAGCATGTCCTCAGTGTCAGCACTCCCACAGCACAGTATTCCCTGCTATCTTCCCTTCGCTGCTTCAGAGACGCACTACAAAGGTATGTGGACACATGCTTGTCGAACATTTCATTCCAAAATCATGGGCATTAATATGGAGTTTGCTGCTATAACAGCCTGCACTCTTCTGGGAAGGCTTTCCACTAGATGTTGGAACATTGCTGCGGGGACTTGCTTGCATTCAGTCACAAGAGCATTAGCATTAGTCGGGCACTGATGTTGGGGCGATTAGGTCTTGCAGTCAGCGTTCCAATTTCATCCCACAGGCATTTGATGGGGTTGAGGTCAGCGCTCTATACAGGCCAGTCAAGTTCTTCACCACTGATCTCCACAAACCATTTCTGTATGGACCTCGCTTTGTGTACGGGGGCATTGTAATGCGAAACAGGAAAGAGCCTTCCCCAAACTGTTGCCACAAAGTTGGAAGCACAGAATCGTCTAGAATGTCATTGTATGCTATAGCGTTAAGATTTTCCTTCACTGTAACTAAGGGACCTAGCCCAAACCAGGAAAAACAGACCCAGGCCATTATTTATCCTCCACCAAACTTTACACTTGGCACCATGCATTCCGGAAAGTATCGTTCTCCTGGCATCCGCCAAACCCAGATTTGTCCGTCGGCCTGCCAGATGGTGAAGCGTGATTCATCACTCCAGAAAGCATGTTTCCACTGCTACAGAGTCCAATGGTGGCGAGATATGCACCACTTCAGCCAACGCTTGGTATTGCTCATCGTGATCTTAGGCTTGTGTCCGGCTGCTCGGCCATGGAAAACAATTTCATGAAGCTCCCGACGGACAGGTCTTGTGCTGATGTTGCTTCCAGAGGCAGTTTTTAACTCGGTAGTGAGTGTTGCAACCAAGGACAGACAATTTTTACATGCTATGGACTTCAGCACTCTGTGGTCTCACTCTATGAGCTTGTGTGGCCTACCACTTCGTGGCTGAGCTGTTGTTGCTCCTAGTCATTTCCATTTCACAACAGCACTTAGCGTTTTCCATGTGTAACTCTGTGTTGTTGTCTGTGTCACACTGCTTTACTTTATCTTGGCCAGGTCGCAATTGCAAATGAGAACTTGTTCTCAACTAGCCTACCTGGTTAAATAAAGGTGAAATAAAAAATAAATAAAAAATTACAGAGGCAGCTCCAATAGGGCAAAAATGTTATGCTCTGACTTGTTGCCACGTTGAAAGGCCATTCTACTGCCAATCTCTGTCTAAGGAGATGGCATGACTCTGTGCTCGATTTTATACACCTTTTCATTATTTTAATATCACCTTTATTTAACCAGGTAGGCTTGTTGAGAACAAGTTCTCATTTGCAATTGCGACCTGGCCAAGATAAAGCAAAGCAGTGTGACACAGACAACAACACAGTTACACATGGAGGAAACAATAAACAAGCCAATAACACAATAAACAAATCAATGACACAGTAGAGAAAATAAAGTCTATATACAGTGTGTGGAAAAGGCATGAGGAGGTAGGCAATAAATAGGCCATAGGAGCAAATAGTTACAATTTAGCAGATTAACACTGGAGTGATAAATGAGCAGATGATGATGTGCAAGGAGAGATACTGGTGTGCAAAAGAGCAGAAAAGTAAATAAAATAAAAACAGTATGGGGATGAGGTAGGTAGATTGGGTGGGCTATTTACAGATGGACTATGTACAGCTGCAGCGATCGGTTAGCTGCTCAAATAGTTGATGTTTAAAGTTGGTGAGGGAAATAAAAGTCTCCAACTTCAGCTATTTTTTTGTTCGTTTTTTTTGCTGACACCTGTCAGCAGTGGGTGTGCCTGAAATGTACTTTTGTATATATAGTGTATCCCATGGCTAATTGCAAAACGATTTCCTGCCTCTCATGAATCCAGCTTTTAGTATAAAGGGAAATTAAGTAGAACATAACCAGGATTCTCAAGCTTAATGAGAAAATGCCTCGTTAATTACTTGGTAGCCGTGAGTGCTGATGCTCTCCTAGACCTCAATGCATGCTATTACAGCAGGCAGATTAACAGAGGCTGTGGGTAGAGTACAGCAGGACCATGGAGCCCTTCTCTCTGTGTAAGTCTGTTTGCATCCAGATGTCCTGTTCAATCAGCTTCTTCTTCGTTTCCCCCAACATCAGACACTTGTAATTGCTTAAAGCTCACTTCACACAGGTAAATACATGACGCAAGGAACTATGGAGAACAGAGAAGCCAACTCCTGATAGATAAGTGCACTACAGTTCACCGGTCCCAAATCATAAACAGTACCCTGGAACAAGATATCTAGTACAAGGAACACACTCACAACAGTCCCAAACGAATCGTGTAGGAGTTGACTGTAACACCTTCTGTATATTTATGTTACCGGAAGGACATACATACTCGCAGATGGAGGTGAGTTGATATTACAGTATAGCCACCAGTTTTACTTGGCATTGTCAGTTTTAAAACTCGTAATTGCATATCATGCAGTTAGAGCGCAATAACAGGCTTTAGAAAAAATAAGCATGGGAGGTGTTGTATTTGTGTTGTTTGCTTACAGTAGAGTGGTGCAGGTAATAATATCAGAAATTTCACATGAACAACCCTTAATGAGCAGAGCTGTTTACACCACAGGCCGGGTGGACTGTTAACATGTTTTGAGCCTACAAAACAGCCCAAAATATGAGCTGAAGTAGGCTCAGTTAGATACTGATGTCAGGATTTGTAACTTTACTTGTGTCCTCGCAGCAAGAGTAGTCTACTTGTCAAATATAACAGGGTTCATAACGAGCAGCCCCGTAGGCCAGATTTGGCCCATAGGTGATTTTCTTTGGCTTCCAAAGTTTTCTGATCAAAACATTTACATTGTTATGGGGGAGGAGGGGGACATAAAAGACTGTAAAAACACCAGCAAATCAGCTCTAAGTGATTTTCATTGAGGAAATCTGTTCCAAAGTATTCCTATGCATAATAGAGAGATAAATAAGATCAAATGCAAATGTGAGCAAGGTTTGAAATGGTTTAGTCAGATATTATATTGCAGTACATTTTCAGTATGGAATATTTGTAATTATCTTCCAGCCTCCTTACATAAAATCAGCCTGTGGCTGAATCTAGTTGATGATTTCTGAAATGTAGGCTAGTGGCCAATCCTCAAAGAAATACACAATGCGTTCAGAAAGTACTCATACCCCTTGACATATTCCACATTTTGTTGTGTTTCCGCCTGAATTTAAAATGTTTGCACATTTATTGAAAATAAAATACAGAAATAATACATTTACATAGGTACTCACACCTCTGAGTCAATATTCAAACATGTTTTAATCAACATTGTCAGCGATTACAGCTGTGAGTCTTTCTGGGTCTAAGTCTCTAAATCTTCAAGCTCTGTCAAGCTGGTTGTTGGTCATTGCTAGACAGCCATTTCAGCCATTTCAAGTATTTCCATACATTTTCAAGGTGATTTAAGTCATATTTTAAATAGGCCACTCAGGAACATTCAATGTCATCCTGGTAAGTAACTCCAGTGTATATTTGGCTTTGTCTTTTAGGTTATTGTCCTGCGAAAGGTGAATTTGTCTCCCAGTGTCTGTTGGAAGCAGCCTTTATCGAATTTTGCCTGTGCTTAGATCTATTCCATTTCTTTGTGTCCTGAAAAACTCCCTAGTCCTTGCCAATGACAAGTATACCCATAACATGATGCAGGCAGCACCATGCTTGAAAATATGAAGAGTGTTATTCAGTCATGTCTTGCGTTGGATTTGCACCAAATATAATGCTTAATATTCAGGGAATAAAGTTATTATCTTTGCCATATTTTTTACAGTTTTACTTTAGTGCCTTATTGCAAACAGGATGCATGTTTTTTCCTTCTTTTCACCCTGGCTTCCTTCTTTTCACCCTGTCATTTAGGTTAGTATTGTGCACTCTTAGAAAAAAGGCTTCCGAAAGGGTTCTGCGGCTGTCCCCATAGGAGAAGCATTTTTTTATGGAAAGGATTATACATGGAACAAAAAAAAAGATTTTACCTGGAACCAAAAGGGATTCTTCAAAGGTTTCTCCTATGAGGATAGCCGAACAACCCTTTTTGGTTCTAGATAGATTAATAACTTCACAATGCTCAGAGGAATATTCAATGTTTGCTTTTATTACCCATTTACCCATAGGTACCCTTCTTTGTGGGGTATTGGAAAACCTCCCTGGTCTTTGTTGTTGAATCTGTGTTTGAAATTCACTGATCGACTGAGGGATCTTACATATAATTGTATGTGTGGGCAAAGAGACGTCATGTCAAACATGATGCAACTTATTATGTGACTTGTGAAATTTTTACTCCTGAAGTTATTTAGGCTTGCCATAACAAAAGGGTTGAATAATTGAACTCAAGACATTTCAGCTTTTCATTTTTTATTAATTTGTAAACATTTTTTATTTTTTACATTTAGTTGATTGTCATACTTGAGTAAAAGTGAAGATACAGTACCTTAATAGAAAATGACTCAAGTAAAAGTGATATACTACGGGTAGCTTTGTTATACCTCGGTAGCCAGAGATTTGTTTGGGGGGCCCCTACCTCGCGGTAAAACATTTTAGTGGCCCCCCTCTTAGATATTGTGACACACCCCCTTAACTCAAACAGTGCAAAATCATTCCTGGCTGGAATGCAATATTGCTCTGAATTAGCAAAAATGTGGAACACACGTAGACAATTGTCTATCCTACATACACAAACAGCATTAGGATATCGTAAATGATTTTGTAAATATAGACCTGTAAACACACAGATACAAAAAGTGGGAAATATCAACTGTTAATATTTATGATGAATGTAAACCTACTTTTTGGTAGCTGTTCAATATACAACTTTCTAAGTAAAATTTGCTCTCATTCACTAGTTCATGGTCCTGTCTGACCAAAATGGATACAGTTACAGATTTTTGATGTTGTGGCTTTTGTAACCAGCTCTAAGGCAAGTGGGGTCAGACACTGAGAACTGTCATTGTTATCTGTACTTTACTTTTCTATTTCTATTTTTAAAACCTGTACTTTTACTCCACTATATTCCTAAAGAAAATATATACTTTTTACTCCCATACATTTTCCTTGACACTCTAAAGTACTCATTACATTTCGAATGATCAGGCAGAACAGCAAAATGGCCAAATTCACACACCTATCAATGTAACGCGTTGTTATTCCTACTGCCTCTGATCTGGCAGACAAAAATAAATGAATACTGCTTCTGTAAATCATGTCTGAGTGTTGGAGTGTGCCCCTGTCTGTCCGTAAAATAAAAAAACAAGAACATGTTGTCGTCTGGTTTACCCAATAAGGAATTTGATGTATAGCACTTACTTGAACTTTTACTCAGATAAAACCAGATACCTTTACTCAAGTAGTATTTTACTAAGTGACTTTTACTTGAGTCATTTTCTATTAAGGTACTGTATCTTCACTTTTACTCAAGTGTGACAATTTAGTAGTTTTTCCACCACTGGCCCACTCCCCCACCAGTCCTCTCCTCAGACAGGTACTAGAGACAGAGACACCATGGAACTGGACTGCCACATGTCAGAAGGTCATTCAAGAGCAAAAATGCTGTCTGGAAATTGCTGGCCTAAAACTGTGCTATGTCCCTCACAACCAACCCTTCTTGATCATAGTCTATGACCTAACTACACTTGAACTAACCTGAGGTCACCCTTACAGGTTTTGTCACTGTCCACATCTCCTGCTGGGCATGCCACAGTCCGTAATCAATACCAACCACCCACAGTTAATATCGGCCACATTTTCATCCTATATGACTTCCAAAGGAATGTAAAGAAACATGTAGGACGTGACTTGCAGAACATTTGACCAACGTTCAACATGAAAAAAAAACATTGGCCAATAAGACGTTGTTTGTGACAGCCATTCACAGACTTTCTTTCACAACCAGACAACCAACCATTCCATTACTGGAGAATCCCCAGCATCGTTTCGGTTGGGATACCATTCCAGCTAGTCAATGTCTCTTTGGTATGCAAGCAGCATCCGGTGACTGTCTATAGTGACCTGTAGAAATGGAAACTGATCACGCCACAGCCACAATACCCCACCAGTCATACAAGAAGGATACTACCCTTGTCGCTGCAACTTGCCCAGAATGATTAGTATGAGCTGGTCAGGCTCCGGAAATACAACTCCACTGGCTACTTTTTATGGTTACTTTCCTGTAACTTGGTTACGCTAATGTGTGCTTGTGTCGTGAAAGGCTTGTTATTATAATTTGTGGAATTGTCCGTTGTTGATATGCTGTACTGTAAGTGTGTGAATGAGTTCAAAACATGAACAAATGTTGAAAAACTTGTTGGCTTTGGCTATTCAAACACAACAGAGGCATGGCAGTGCCACTCATAGTCCTAGATAAGATCTACCAAGAGCCGTATAAAACCATTTTAAAGACGGAATGACAACAATACAAAATGTTAGCCATATTGGATTCAGAATATAATTGATTCGCACCAATAGGCATGAGTGTTGTACACAACTCTGAAAATAATGTCTCTTATTTACAAAATTCTTATTTAAAGGTGATTTAACCTCCATAAAATGTTAATATGTCAGCCATATTAGATTTTGGACACCATATTCGATTTGAGGCAAGAAAATATGTGATTGGGCCTTTGACTTAATTGCAAGATAAAGGGCTAAAGATACAAAAGCCTTTAAGGAGCGTTGGACCCCTTAAGGAACTTTGGACATTTCAATGACTGAGACCAATTGTTTTCCTTAGAGCCAAAGATAATGGCCACAACATCAGGAAAATGTCAGGCAATGTTTACAGGTCTCCAGTACCTTTAGAAAGTATTCACATCCCTTGACTTTTTCCACATTTTGTTGCGTTAGAGCCTGAATTTAAAATTAGATGTTGTGTCACTGGCCTACACACAATACCCCATAATGTCAAAGTGGAATTATGTTTGTAGACATTTTTTCAAATTATTTTAAAATGAAAAGCTGAAATGTCTTGAGTTCAATAAGTATTCAACCTCTACTTATGGTAAGCCTAAATAAGTTCAGGAGTAAATTTGTTTAACAAGTCACATAATAAGTTGCATGGACTCACTCTGTGTGCAATAATAATGTTTGACATCATTTCTGAATGACTACCTCATCTCTGAACCCCACACATATAATTATCTGTAAGGTCCCTAGGTTGAGCAGTGAATTTCAAACACAGATTCAACAACAAAGACCAGGGAAGTTTTCCAATGCCTCATAAAGAAGTGTACTATTGGTAGATGGGTAAAAAAAAAAAAAGCAGACATTGAATACTCATTTTTTATTTTATTTTATTTAACCTTTATTGTGAAGTTATTGTGAAGTTATTAGTTACACTTGGGATGGTATATTACTACAAACATACAGATGTCCTTCCTAACTCAGCTGTGATAGGAGAAAACTGAGGATGAATTAATAACCAAAAAAGGTTATTCGGCTGTCCCAATAGGATAACCCTTTGACGAATCCCTTTTGGTTCCAGATAGAACTCTTTTGTTTCCAAGTAGAACCCTTTTGGGTTCCATGTGTAACCCTTTCCACAGAGGGTTCTACATGGAATCAAAAGAGTTCTACCTGGAACCAAAAAAGGTTATCCTATGGGGACAGCCACAGAACCGTTTTGGAATCCTTTTTTCAAACAGTGCACAATACTAACCTAAATGACAGAATGAAAAAAAGTAAGCCTGTACAGAATCAAAATATTACAAAACATGCATCCTGTTTGCAATGTGGCACTAAGGTAAAGCTGAAAAAATATGGCAAAGAAAATAACTTTATGTCCTGAATACAAAGCGCTTTGTTTGGGGCAAATCCAACACAAGACATCACTGAGTACCACTCTTCAGATTTTCAAGCATGGTGTTCGCTGCATCTTGTTATGGCTAAGCTTGTCATCTGCAAGGACTGGGGAGTTTTTTTTAAGGATAAAAAGAAACAAATAGAGCTAAGCACCTACAAAACCTAGTGTTCAGTCTGCTTTCCAACAGACACTGGGAAACAATTTCACATTTAAACAGGACAGTAACCTAAAAGCTACGCAAAATATACACTGGAGTTGCTTACCAAGACAACACAGAATGTTCCTAGTTACAGTTAAGAATATTGTGCAAATATTGTAAAATGCAGGTGTGTAAAGCTCTTAGAAACAGAAAGCTCTTAACCAGAAAGACTCACAGCTGTATTTTTTTTTTAAATGTAACCTTTATTTAACTAGGAAAGTCAGTTAAGTTATCCCCAAAGCCAACTCCTCCTTTGGCCGGCTTTCCTTTCAGATCTCTTCTGCCAATGACTGGAATGAATTGTAAAAATCACTGAAGCCGGAGTCTTATATCTCCCTCACTAACTTTAAGCATCAGCTGTCAGAGCAGCTTACCAATCACTGCACCTGTACACAGCCCATCTGTAAATAGCCCACCCAACTACCTCATCCCCATATTGTTATTTATTTTTGTTCCTTTGCACCCCAGTTATCTCTACTTGCACATTCATCTTCTGCACATCTATCACTCCAGTGTTTAATTGCTAAATTGTAATTATTTCGCCACTATGGCCTATTTATGGCCTTACCTCCCTAATCTTACTACATTTGCACACACTGTATATAGACGTTTCTATTGTGTTATTGACTGTGTGTTTGTTTATCCCATGTGTAACTCTGTGTTGTTTGTGTCGCTCTGCTTTGCTTTATCTTGGCCAGGTCACAGTTGTAAATGAGAACTTGTTCTCAACTGGCCTGCCTGGTTAAATAAAGGTGAAATAAATACAAAAAAGAACAAATTCTTATTTACAATGAAGGCCTACCAGGGAACAGTGTGTTAACTGCCTTGTTCAGGGGGCGAATGACAGATTTTTACCTTGTCAACTCAGGGATTCAATCCAGCAACCTTTTGGTTACTGGCCCAACGCTCTAACCACTACGCTACCTGCTACCAAAGGTGAGTCCAGCATGTATTGACTCAGGGGTGTTATTTGTTAAGTAAATTAGATATTTCTGTATTTAATTTAAAATAAATTAGCAAAAATGTCTATAAACATGTTTTCACTTTCTTATTTGGGGGTTTTGTGTGTAGATGGGTGAGAGAAAATATATATATTTAATCCATTTTGAATTCAGGCTGTAACACAACAAAATGTGGAATAAGTCAAGGGGTATGAATATTCTCTGAAGGCACTGTATATTTCCAAGATGCATGAAGATATCCTTATATTGTATGTGTATGTAGGGCAAACAGCTGACTACTTGTATTTTAAATTCGAACAATATCAGAGCTTGCAATATTGGGTAAATGAGCTTATGTGGAATTATTCTGCACTGATTGAGGTAAACGGGTGTGTCACAATGTCTATGAACGTAACCATTTTTGCAGTAAAATATTTTTACACAACCATTAATTTTATATATGGGAGACCTTAGAAATATGGAAAAAGATGGTTGTGTTTTGTTATACCTCAGGTAGGAGTATCTCAACATTTAGGGGACCTTGCCACTAGCCTAATAGTGGACCAGATCAGATTTACTCATGGAAATCGAATCAAATCAATTAACTTAGTCATATAATGGAAAATATTACATTTGAGAAGGCGTCAGCCCAAATGGATAAAAGGAGTTCCTGTGCCCTCCAGTCATTCCCTGTGGCAGCCCTCACAGCCAAATTATATAAGGGTATTCCAATATTGAGGAGACTCATTTCTTTCACTGCACTTGTTGACTGGGTCATGTTACGGGTATACGACATATCTGAGCCACCCTACAGAAAGGGTTAATACTCATCTGCCTCCTCCTCCTACTGATTCTGCTGAACCTCCTCCACCCCTCCTCCATCCTCTACCCCATCATTCCCTCAGTTCCGAGAGTGCACCTCCACAGTCTTGGCCAATCCTGACCTTAATTAATACAAGCCTGGGTGGAAATGGGAACGAGGCTGGCTCTCAGGCCCTGGCCTCCCTCTGAGCCGCTCTCTGGGGTAATGAGAGAGCATCGGGGGCTGCCAGCTGAGGGGAAGGGGTCACTGGGAATGGATTTGCAGGCCTTCAATGAGAAGCCACTCCATGCTGAGAGAAGATGGTCTGCTTTCGGACACCTGGTCATTAACATTGCTAATTAGTGGCCATTAATCAGCCCTGTGTGTGAGAGCGTGCGTGTGTGTGTGTGTGTGTGTGTGTGTGTCACAAGCTCAGTGTGGAGATTCCTGTTAAGACAAAGATGACTCAATACCAAAAAATATCTGGATGTGGTGTTGGGATAGACGACAGTTCCCCATCTGCACCACAGGTAAGCAGAAAATAGAGTGAGACACAACAGCCCCCCTCCAAGGCTAAATCAATTAACTATTATTAATGAAATGGCACTCTGATCAGCACTAACCTACATGAGAGGCTGGGAAGACAGTCTATTATTTTGAGGGATCAGCCAACCATGGTCTGTTTTGATATACTTTAAATTATCTACGGAGTATTTTCAGTTGGTGACCTTGATCAGAAATAATAATGGCCTTATAACAATAAATAAAATGTCAAATTAGACAAAAATAACATTACAAACAGTTGTACTTAGCTCATGAGGCATGTACAAGTTATATTCTTCAAGAATCATGAATTTATAAATCCAGAAATGGTTGTAGCAACTGTGGAGTTCCACTTTAATCCAAACATATGACCTTTATTTTCACTTTGGTATAATCTGGAACATGTGGTTATTGATCAGCAGAGCAGTTTCAAAGGATCATCTTTTAGTGATGCAATCTTGTTAACCAACATGCATCTCTTCAAATGGACATTTGACCTGGTGATGTGGTGAGGCACCAAGATTCACAAAAGGCAAAAAGAAAAACAATTATTGTAGCATATTGCTAATAAGGCATAATTGTACCATGTCAACTGCATTATTGATATAATTTATGTAATTGTGATACAGTGCAAATTAATGTAAACTTTTTAAAACAGTATCACTGTCTATTCAAAACCAATCAAGAATGCAAAAAGTGTCGTAGCCCATGCAAAAGTGTCGTAGCCCATGCAAAAGTGTCGTAGCCCATGCAAAAAGTGTCGTAGCCCATGCAAAAGTGTCGTAGCCCATGCAAAAGTGTCGTAGCCCATGCAAAAGTGTCGTAGCCCATGCAAAAGTGTCGTAGCCCATGCAAAAGTGTCGTAGCCCATGCAAAAGTGTCATAGCCCATGCAAAAGTGTCGTAGCCCATGCAAAAAGTGTCGTAGCCCATACAAAAAATATTGTAGCCCATGCAAAAGTGTCGTTGCCCATGCAAAAAGTGTCGTTGCCCATGCAAAAATATTGTAGCCCATGCAAAAGTGTCGTTGCCCATGCAGAAAGTATCGTAGCCCATGCAAAAAGTATCATAGCCCATGCAAAAAGTATCGTAGCCCATGCAAAAAGTATCATAGCCCATGCAAAAAGTATCGTAGCCCATGCAAAAAGTATCATAGCCCATGCAAAAAGTATCATAGCCCATGCAAAAAGTATCGTAGCCCATGCAAAAAGTATCATAGCCCATGCAAAAAGTATCGTAGCCCATGCAAAAAGTATCTTAGCCCATGCAAAAAGTATCGTAGCCCATGCAAAAAGTATCATAGCCCATGCAGAAAGTATCGTAGCCCATGCAAAAAGTATCGTAGCCCATGCAAAAAGTATCGTAGCCCATGCAAAAAGTGTCATAGCCCATGCAAAAAGTATCGTAGCCCATGCAGAAAGTATCGTAGCCCATGCAAAAAGTATCGTAGCCCATGCAAAAAGTATCGTAGCCCATGCAAAAAGTGTCATAGCCCATGCAAAAAGTATCGTAGCCCATGCAAAAAGTGTCGTAGCCCATGCAAAAAGTATCATAGCCCATGCAAAAAGTGTCATAGCCCATGCAAAAAGTATCATAGCCCATGCAAAAAGTGTCGTAGCCCATGCAAAAAGTATCATAGCCCATGCAAAAAGTATCGTAGCCCATGCAAAAAGTATCACAGCCCATGCAAAAAGTATCATAGCCCATGCAAAAAGTATCGTAGCCCATGCAAAAAGTATCATAGCCCATGCAAAAAGTATCGTAGCCCATGCAAAAAGTATCGTAGCCCATGCAAAAAGTATCGTAGCCCATGCAAAAAGTATCATAGCCCATGCAGAAAGTATCGTAGCCCATGCAAAAAGTATCGTAGCCCATGCAAAAAGTATCGTAGCCCATGCAAAAAGTGTCATAGCCCATGCAAAAAGTATCATAGCCCATGCAGAAAGTATCGTAGCCCATGCAAAAAGTATCGTAGCCCATGCAAAAAGTATCGTAGCCCATGCAAAAAGTGTCATAGCCCATGCAAAAAGTATCGTAGCCCATGCAAAAAGTGTCGTAGCCCATGCAAAAAGTATCATAGCCCATGCAAAAAGTGTCATAGCCCATGCAAAAAGTGTCATAGCCCATGCAAAAAGTATCGTAGCCCATGCAAAAAGTGTCGTAGCCCATGCAAAAAGTATCATAGCCCATGCAAAAAGTGTCATAGCCCATGCAAAAAGTGTCATAGCCCATGCAAAAGGTGTCGTAGCCCATGCAAAAAGTGTCGTAGCCCATGCAAAAAGTATCGTAGCCCATACAAAAAGTGTCATAGCCCATGCAAAAGGTGTCGTAGCCCATGCAAAAAGTGTCGTAGCCCATGCAAAAAGTGTCGTAGCCCATGCAAAAAGTATCATAGCCCATGCAAAAAGTGTCATAGCCCATGCAAAAGGTGTCGTAGCCCATGCAAAAAGTGGCACCATAGCGCTGTGTCTTATCTTACTCTCCCACTTTTTATTTTTTCCGCCTCTCGCTTGCTTTTTATCCATCCCTTTTTCCTTTACATCCTCAAAATTGGGTTTTACTTGCTTTGATGTGATTTATGTGATTTCCCTGTTGAATAGGCTGAGGCAGATTACAATGACCAAATTATAAAAAAATTGCATTCTGGTACAGAGTCATACAGATGGAGTACATTCTTCCGTTTTTCTCATGACAGATTGCTTGTGAAATTAGTGAGGCGAGCTGGTAAAATGCTAATGAGAGAGATGCATCAATGAGCTGTGTCATCCCTGGGGTGGGGGGGGGTTGGGGGCTCACAAGGGGCACAAGAATTTGCTTTAGCGCTGGGGACAGCAGCTTAAATCCATCGCAGCCCCCTTAGCGAGCAAGCGCATTCCTTCAGTTTCAGGGGGGAGCTAAATCCCCCGAAAGTATTCACAGCACTGGAAAACAACTTAACCCACGCCACACGACACACAGAGGGTTCTTTTGATTGGTCCATTCAGCTTCTGGGATAAATAAACTGAAATGGTTGCAGACAACTCAGAGAGAAGCATGCAATCCATCGCACAACACAGCTGTTCCCTGGAAGTCTTACTGCAGAAGCATTAATTATTAGGAAATGCCACAACAGGTCAACTTTCCTCAAAGAAAAAAAGTGCTGAATCCAAAAACATGTTCTACCTCTATTTACACATGTACACGAATAGAATTTCCTTAAGCACATATTATATACTGTAAACAGTAAAAAAAATTATGAAACATCGAGACAATTTAAAATAGACTACAACTACAAACTTACAGAACACATTTTTTTTTTAAAGGAAATGCTTAGTTTATCGACAGAATAAAACTGTATTTTCCCTGCATAGCTGTATATATAAAAAACTCTGTTTGGCTGATGAAACGATGAGATAGAGGCGAGAGGCGGATGCAGCTCAACCCCCTCATTTAATCATCAGGCGAGGCCTTGAAGGGAAGAGCTCCATGGTAGACAAAAACCCTCACTACCGGTAGCCTATTCGTCAGACTTCAGCTCAAGTTGATGACCAAGCCACTTCCGCAAGAAAGGAACTCATAGAATAGTGCAAGATTCAAATTGAACCAACAAATGTCCTTGGACAAGAAAAATACACACACACACCATCTCTCTCTACCCCCACTCTCTCTCTCTTTTTTCCCCCTCTCTCTCTTTCTCGCACACACACAATCACACGAAGGATGGAACAATAGCCTTGCTGATGCAGTCCTGTCTGGCTTCATGCAACTAATTAATGCAGAGGTCCGTGTTTGCTGAGGACACTGCCATTGGAGGGGGAGAAATTAGGCCCTGGCAGCTTGTATCTCAGCAATTACAGTGTGAATTGCATGAGAGGATTACATGGAGTGCTTGAGGGAGCCAGGCTGCCTCATCTTGAGTACCAAAAACAGCTGCTTAGGGCCCATGCACCTGCTTGTTAACAGACCATTTTCACCTTCACTGCCATCTGAAACAAGAACATTCTCTTTTTTTATGCACATAGTCCTCCTCAATAGTCTTCCAGCAGGAGGAAAGAAAGAGGTCTGAGAAATAAGGCCTGAATGAGGCTGGCAGTGTAAGTGGTTGGAGGTAAGGGGGGTTGGAGTGGAGGCTCCATAAGAAAGTGCTCTGGTTATAGTGGGCATTTTGGTAGCGAAACTGTGGTAAAACTGTCTTCAAAATGTTTGTTTTTCCATGATTATTTTCAATAGACATTAGTTTAAAGAGCAAATGAACCAAAACAACAAATTCTCCTCTTGAAAATGGCCTATGTGGCATCAATATGAGTCAGAAACATTTATTCTAGTGTCAAAATTGACTATGACGTGTAAATAGGATCATTTTGACCATAAAGTCAGTCCAAAACTGAGATTTGCGAGATTTAAGGAATCTAGTATATAACAGCTCATTCCCACAGCTGGAAGCACGACCCGGTCGTAATGCCCACTAAACACATGTGGGCAGAACACACACAGACTGTGGTAAATTTGGTTTCACTTTGGATATCCCTATTGTTCTAGTGAAGGACCATCAATAAATTACACAAAGTACTGTACATGGAACAATATTTACAACTGTCAATAGCTCTAAAGACCAACCAACCTCAAACCAACCTCAAACCACTATAACTTGTAGAAATTCATATACAAAGCCTTTAAATTATGCAACTTGAAAATAATGTCCCATTTATATTGTGTAATTTATTGACAAATAGCCTATCTATGTGGGGCTATCCAACGTCAAACTCAGTTTGCACACACGGCCTGCTGAAGCTAATTGGTAAAAGAAGTTAGCTATCTTGCCAGCTAGCCTATACTACTTCCAGATACCAGACCTGGTTAGACCGTTTCAAGTTATTAGAAGGGTGAGTAACTGTAACTGTGTACTGTTTTGGCAGTGTGAATGCACAAATGCTTCCCAAATGTGAATACACACAAGAGATACCCACATCTACTGTAAGCACGCCTCCATGACCCACATCTCATTCTCAGTCGCATTTCCTAATAAAGAGTATTAAAAATTGGGCTAAATCAGTCAGTTCAGGCCCCCTTTAAGTCTGTAAAGTGTCTCTCAACCTAATATGGTGGACCCCCCTGCCCCCTGGGACTGTGCCCCCCTCAATGACACCACTGGAAGCAGGACTATGGTCCATATCTAGAGTGACCAGATTTAGCGACAAACATACAGTAGCCAGGCTTTCCTTTGACAGTTACAATGTAAATGAGAAGCTGGAATGAATGGTAAAGTCCCACCTACTCCCCCTGCTTTCTGTCTCCCAAGTCCTGTGGATCAACATACGCTTGGCTGTGCGTGCAGTGCATAGCAATGAGGCAGTGGCTACAGTAAAATAAGAAAAGATAAAGAGACAGCCAGAGTCTGGCCAATTCATAACCAACAAGGTAAAATACAATAGCTGTACAATTGAATTGTCATTGTCAACAATTTAAAACAGATTTTTTTTTTTAAAGGACAAGTTCACTTATTTGTTTTATCAAATCTGTATTTTAGATTTAAATGGCATGTTATAGAAGTGTCAAAACACTTTTTTTGCGATTTCACTTGGTTTTGTGAAACTTAGACTTCAGCATGCTTGTTCTGCAGTTGCAGGGGCACAGATAAAACATGAACAGAGTTTCCAAAAACACCCAAACATGTCATTTTAGAAACAGCAATGCTCTCAGTATAGTAATGGAGCTCTTTAGATGTTGAAAACTTGAAATTGTGTCTTTCCGAACTTTATCCACCTCATATATTCCATTTTGTTAGACTTTAGCGATACTTCTCTGTGTAGCCCACGCATGTGAACATGGGAAAGTATGGCTCGAGTCCAACAAATTAGAATAGAATTTTGCGTATTAAGTTCGTAATTAGGGATGTGACAAACGGATAGTTATATTTTTTCATTTAACAGTTTTCCGATAAAACTCTAATAAAAATCTATAAAATTCCACATTAATTCATAATGCAGCTGCCACAACGGTTTGTGTCTCATGGTGCGTTCCTTTCAGATGGTAAAGCATTATACCTGTACTACCATTACTGTACCTCAATTCCACCTCGCAAAGTTTGCATTTCCTTCTCATTTTACTTCTCAAAGTATTGCCATAAAGAACTTTGCTACTTTCGCTTGTCTTTCTCTGCAATTTTTCCTACTGTTAACAAAGATGACGTAGAGGTGAAGAACTCCAAAATAATTGAGTCCTTGACTCCTTGCACGTCAACTCACATTTGTTTGTATTTTATTTTATTTATTTCACCTTTATTTAACCAGGTATTCTAGTTGAGAACAAGTTCTCATTTGCAACTACGACCTGGCCAAGATAAAGCGTAGCAATTCGACACTTACAACAACACAGAGTTACACATGGAATAAACAAAACATACAGTCAATAATACAGTAGAACAAAAGAAAACAAAAGTGCAAATGAGGTAAGTTAAGGAAATAAATACAGTGCCTTGCGAAAGTATTCGGCCCCCTTGAACTTTGCGACCTTTTGCCACATTTCAGACTTCAAACATAAAGATATAAAAATGTATTTTTTTGTGAAGAAACAACAACAAGTGGGACACAATCATGAAGTGGAACGACATTTATTGGATATTTCAAACTTTTTTAACAAATCAAAAACTGAAAAATTTAGAATCATTTGAGAAACCAAGACTGTCGAGTCTGCCAATAAGAATGTTGTGATTGACAGAGTCGAAAGCCTTGGCCACGTCGATGAATACGGCTGCACAGTAATGTCTCTTATCGATGACTGTTATGATGTCGTTTAGAACCTTGAGCGTGGCTGAGGTGCACCCATGACCAGCTCTGAAACCAGATTACATAGCGGAAAAGGTATGGTGGGATTCGAAATGGTCAGTAATCTGTTTGTTAACTTGGCTTTCTAAGACCTTAGAAAGACAGAGTAAGATAGATATAGGTCTGTAGCCGTTTTGGTCCAGAGTGTCACTCCCTTTGAAGAGGGGGATGACCGCGGCAGCTTTCCAATTTTTGGGAATCTCAGATGATACGAAAGAGAGGTTGAACAGGCTAGTAATAGGGGTTGCAACAATTTTGGCTGATCATTTTAGAAAAAGAGGGTCCAGATTGTCTAGCCCGGCTGATTTGTAGGGGTCCAGATTTTGCAGCTCTTTCAGAACATCAGCTATCTGGATTTGGGTAAAGGAGAAATGGTGGGGGCTTTGGCAGGTTGCTGTGGAGGGTGCCGGGCAGTTGACCGGGGTAGGGGTAGCCAAGTGGAAAGCATGGCCAGCCATAGAGATGCTTATTGAAATTCTCAATTATGAGTGTCAAGATTCGATTCCTCAAGGAGGAGTAGACTTCACTGTAAAATGCTTACTTTGAAGCCCTTTCTCAACAATGCAGAGTTAAAAAGTACTTTCATTTTTTGTGTGCTAAATGTATAAAAAATAAAATAGTAACACAATAAAATAACAATAAATTAGGCTATTCATAGGTTTCACCTCCAACACTCGATCGCGTCATGCCATTGTTATGAACGTTCTCAAGCCGCCCTTTATCGGTGACGCCATAGTTGTGCCTCAAAGTGGTGATAAGCCTAGTCATTCTGGACGGAGGCTAACTACTGTTTTATCTAAATTACACGATAGTGCCTGGAAATACGATGACATAGCTAAAGTAGTCAAATATTTAGTATGAAACAACTTTTCCAGCAATATCATGTTGTCAAATTTACTCTAGACATGGCAATGTTGTCATTAGCTAGCAAAGTTTGTCAAAAATAGCTAGCAATGCCAAAGTTACCCAGCTAAAATCTGGTGGCCTCACTTCAATCTTAGCTAGCTAGCTAACTTTATACTGCATCTAAAGTCAATGTGGTGATATCAAAATGATGGTTTTCCTGCTAATTATTTGCCTCCTTTTGAATGTCATTGTATTTACAAGCCACTGTAATGAAGATTAAATCTTCATCAGTGCTCATTGACAATGCATTGAGTAGAATGCTCAGTTGGGCATCAGTTCATGAAACATGCAATCCATGAATATACAATGAGTACCGGTACTGAGTCAATGTGCAGGGGTATGAGGTAATTGAGGTAATATGTACAGTTGAAGTCGGACCTTTACATACACTTAGGTTGGAGTCATTAAAACTTGTTTTTCAACCACTCCACAAATTTCTTGTTAACAAACTATAGTTTTGGCAAGTCGATTAGGACATCTACTTTGTGCATGACACAAGTCATTTTTCCAACAATTTTTTACAGACAGATTATTTCACTTATCACAATTCCAGTGTGTCAGAAGTTGACATACACTAAGTTGACTGTGCCTTTAAACAGCTTGAAAATTATGTCATGCCTTTAGAAGCTTCTGATAGACCAATTGACATAATTTGAGTCAATTGGAGGTGTACCTGTGGATGTATTTCAAGGTCTACCTTCAAATTCAGTGCCTCTTTGATGACATCATGGGAAAATCCACCTCTTTTTTTAGACAAGTCTAGTTCATCCTTGGGAGCAATTTCCAAATGTCTGAAGGTACCATGGTCATCTGTACAAACCAAACAATAGTACGCAAGTATAAACACCATGGGACCACGCTGCCGTCATACTGCTCAGGAAGGATACGCGTTCTGTCTCCTAGAGATGAACGTACTTTGATGCGAAAAGTGCAAATCAATCTCAGAACAACAGCAAAGGACCTTGTGAAGATGCTGGAGGAAACAGGTACAAAAGTATCTATTTCCACAGTAAAACAAGTCCTATATCAACATAAACTGAAAGGCCACTCAGCAAGTAAGAAGCCACTGCTCCAAAACCGCCATTAAAAAAAACTGACTACGGTTTGCAACTACACATGGGGACAAAGATGGTACTTTTTTGAGAAATGTCCTCTGGTCTGATGAAACAAAAATATAACTTTTTGGCCATAATGAGCATCGTAATGTTTGGGGGAAAAAGGGGAGGTCTTGCAAGCCGAAGAACACCATCCCAACCATGAAGCACGGGTGTGGCAGCATCATGTTGTGGGGGTGCTTTGCTGCAGGAAGGACTGGAGCACTTCACAAAATGGATGATATCATGAGGCAGGAAAATGATGTGGATATATTGAAGCAAACATCAGTTAAGTTAAAGCTTGGTCGCAAATGGGTCTTCCAAATGGACATTGACATCAAGCATTCTTCCAAAGTTGTGGCAAAATGGCTTAAGGACAACAAAGTCAAGGTATTGGAGTGGCCATCACAAAGCCCTGACCTCAATCCTATAGAACATTTATGGGCAGAAATAAAAAAGCTTGTGCGAGCAAGGAGGCCTACAAACCTGACTCAGTTACACCAGCTCTGTCAGGAGGAATGGGCCAAAATTCACCCAACTTATTGTGGGAAGCTTGTGGAAGGCTTCCTGAAGTATTTAACCCAAGTTAAACAATTTAAAGGCAATGCTACCAAATATTAATTGAGTGTATGTAAACTTCTGACCCACTGGGAATGTGAAATAAATCATTCTCTCTACTATTATTCTGACATTTCACATTCTTAAAATAAATTGGTGATCCTAACTGACCTAAGACAGGGAATTGTGAAAAACTGAGTTTAATGTATTTGGTGTATGTAGACTTCCGACTTCAACTGTATATATAGGTAGGGGGGAAAGTGACTTGGCAATCAGGATAGATAATAAACAGGGGTGAATGTAAATAGTCTGGGTAGCCGTTTGATTAACATTTTAATGGCTTGGGGGTAGAAGCTGTTCAGGAGCCTTTGGGTCAAAGACCTGTCACTGCGGTACCACTTGTCGTGAGGTAGCAGAGAGAACAGTCTATGACTTGGGCGGCTGGAGTCTTTGAACATTTTTATGGCCTTCCTCTGACACCACCTGGTATTGGTTCTGGCTGGCAAGGAGCTCGGCCCAAGTGATGTACTGGGCTGTACGCACTACCGTCAGAAGCACCTTACCAAGCAGTGATGCAGCCAATCAAGATGCTCTCAATGGTGGAGATGTATAACTTTTTGAAGATCTGAGGGCTCATACCAAATATTTTTAGCCTCCCAAGGTGGAAGAGGTGTTGTCTTGCCCTCTTCATGACTGTATGTCCTTAGTGATGTGGACACTGAGCCCTGTTGAGACCTGTTGATGTGAATGGGGGTGTGCTCAGCCTTCTGTTTCCTGTAGTCCATGATCAACTCCTTTTTCTTGCTCACGTTGAGGGAGCGAAGAGCAAGCACATGCGAACCAGCTGCTTGGGAAAGAGAGGAGGGGGCAAGCAGAAAAAAGGTCTTGGTAATCTGTATCTCAAAATATCTTGTCTTGCGTGCCTCGCAAATTCACCAAAGTAGCCTAAAGTTCACCTCTTCCTCTCTGGATTTATTTAAATTACACAACTTTCCCCAGACTTTTATAGTCTACCATCTAGTTAGGCTATAACTTGGAAAATAATATGCTTTGTGATATCTGCACTGTGATTCAACATTTTGTGTGGGGTAAAAAAAAAAAAAAAAAACATTGTTTTTCGGTTTGGGAGTTTCTTAACTTCAAGGATTCGAACTTCATACACCTATTCGGAATGACATAGTTTCATGTGTACAAAAGTAAAGACCTGCGTCACTATACGGAGAGCGTTGCTGTTTCTAAAACAATGTACTTGGGTATTTTGGGGGCCTTTGTTCATGTCTTATATGTGCCTCTTTAACTGCAGAACGATCATGAGGAAATCTAATTGTTAGTGGGGTAAGTTTCATAAAACCAAATTAAATCGCCCCCAAAAAGTGCCTGGACATGTCTATAACATGCCATTTATATCCAAAATACAGATTTGGTAAAAATAAAAGTGAACTTGTCCTTTAAAGCTCATCTGTGATGTAACTGCACATTGCTTCTCTTTACTATATGCGTGGCATTGAAAACAAGGCCCAGTCTAGCCCAACCAACCCCTCCTGCCATTCCAATCAGGGATTAAAGGTTCAAAATGAGAGGGAGGGAGGGGAAGAGTATTAGACACACACACCATTCACATGATGTCACCAATATCAAACCAGCTACTAATACGCTTACTCACTGATCTGTGCCAATTCATTAAAAAGTTTGGCGACAAATTATTGCGCTTAGTAAAGGTGTCTATTGGAGGTGGGAACGGATAGGGAGTAAGGGGGAGGTAACGAAGGAGTGGGGGTGGCACAGGTGTTTAGATCAGCTTAAAAATAATAAACCCCCTCCCCACTGGGTGTTCCCCTTTCACAAGTCCCCTGCTTTTCTTCCCAGCTGTTAAGAGCTACCTTGAACTACTAATTCCTCACGTGATTGGCCTTTACGAGTGGTGCTGAGTCTTAACCCGGGCCTTGGAGGGGTGATTTGTGGATGACCATGTGAATAACCTTGTTAGGGCCCATATTTCACTTCACACCCAATTAAGAGACGCAGTTACTACTTCACACTTCTCCCAGGAGCATGCTTTATTGACCAGCATTAAAAACGTAACCAAGGGAGCCTAAAGGCAATCACAGATCCCTATAAAGCCCGTTGGGTGTGTGGAGTCTCTGCTTTCTTCAGGCCATTAGCACACACTATTCATATAAGCACACAGCACAGTCAACTGGGAGGTACTGTAGGCAAAGGCTGATGTGTAATATGCAAATGATTTATTACGCAACAATATAAATTACAACATTGTTACAGTTTGATGAATACAACATTTCCATATTTCAATGCAACGTGAATCATATTGACAATACAATCACAATAATATATATATAGATGTTACTTGATCCAATGTTACAGGAAATTGGATCAAGGAAAAGCTTGAAAGATGTTACTTAATGTTGTAGATGTTTAATGCTGTCTTCATATTTTATATATATATATTGGTCTTAAACATCTACAACATTAAGTAACATCTTTCAAGCTTTTCCTTGATCCAATTTCCTGGCTGGTTTAATTATTCCATTAGGGTGGTTAAACTGCCATTAAGACCCTTTAGTCACTAATGGTTCATCACTCAACCAATTACAATCTTTGGCAAGTGCTATTATTTCAGTTAGCTGACACGTCTATGAGCGATATCGCTGTTAATCTCAAAAACATGAAGACAGCATTAAGACAATGGTGCTGTTGCTGATCATACTCCAAATAAATGACTTTATTCACAAGGTTGTTTTTCCCCATTCCCTGTATGAGGAGACTAAGGAAAGGAAGCTACTCTCTCTGACCTCTACAAGCTCCACTCTAGCCTTCATAGCTAGGTTTATTGCTATTTGTGTGTACTATACACTCATCCCTTTTAGCAATTCATAGTAAAAAGGAAGCTCTATTTTGCATCTCATTTGGGGCAGGCACAATTACAGTATAATCCTGTAATCAATGATTATGGATGAAAACCGTCATGAAATTCAAATAACCATCTTAACTGTTTCCAAACTATATATTTGTATGTTGTGGAACAAACAGCAAACAGACTGAAGACTAGACGGCTGGCCATTCATGCTGTTGAGTCAGTTTCCGCAGTAACAAAGTGATGAAAGTTGGTTGCTCCTTGCTGAAACAAACAAGGTGTTGTAGCAAACAAGTCTTTGGTTGCCTAGGCAACGCCCCCCTCCTGCAGCAGAAGCACATGAAGTCAGAAGCGTCTTTAAAAATATTTTTTAACGATTATAACGGTGAACAGCACTGCAGACAACAGTGAGGCAGGCAGGAGTCTCTCTCTGGACCGGAACAGGGATGCAGGGAAAGGGTTTCTCAGCACTGCCTGCGATGGACAGCTGTTACGCATGTCTGCTCTGCTCGCAGAGTCCCGCTTTGTTTGCTAATGCCTGGGAACCCACTGTATGTCCAGGTGAGCAAACGCTGACTATTCCATGTTTCCGAACAAGCGGAGGGCGAGGCAGCTCAATCCCTCCTCTTTCATCTCTCAATACAAGCAGTCATCCAGGCGGCATTTCAAAAACTTAACACAGACAATAGACGCTGCTGCATGAGCAGGGAGGGGGTTAAGGATTCTAGAAATCAACATGGGAAATGGAGAAATCTGGGACAGCCTGTCAACTTGTCAACATGATTAACACTAATAATGGCACAACTCTGTGTATATGTTGACAACTTGTTCAAAGCTGTGCTGTTTGGACGTCTTCATGAGTGACAAGTGGCAGAGACTCTAAAGATGGCATAAACTGTCTTGTGGTGACTGACTGACTCAGCTGAGAGTATTGCTTTAGTGATTGCTGTGTGTGTGTGTGTGTGGGGGGGGGGGGGGGGGTCACTCCCCTGGCCTCCAGCTTCTGTTCAAACAGTGTTCTCTCTTTACGAGTTGGGGAGTACAGCATCCTCCCCCAAACAGGCATCGAAAAGAATGACCTAAGTCTGACCTTTATTGACACAAACTTCAAAACACAGGCCTTTACTCGGCTCCTCATTGTGCAAATGAAGGTTATTACGTCAACTGATCAGCAAACTATAGGAAACTGTTGTTGTATCCCCAACAATAGCAAATTAGGTAGTAAATGTGACCAAGCGTAAGCATTAATTGGTTTAGAAACTTGATACAAGTACAGCAATGAATAAGTAGATAAGGTCCAAAAGCAACCAAATATCTATGAATGGAAAAATGTGAAGAACAGAATGCTATTCATGCTTGATTCTGAAGATGAGTATGATTTTGTATTTTGACAAACACTACACACAACAATTATTCTAATTTTGTCACATCAAATCACCTAGTATAACTACATAAAAATGTATTACAATTACATCTTTGAGAAACTAGTAATCTGTGGGAAATGAGGGGAGTTCTAATCTGCTCCATGGCATATTGCTCCCATATTCCATCACATCATTACATTAACATACTGCTTTTAGTAATTCAAGTAAAGGCTACTTTGAACTAGCATAATGATTATGATGATCATCATCTCAATATTTTATACCATATTATTGTGTGAGCAATTTAAACATATGAGTGCTTCTATTTCAAAGTAGTCAGAAATGAATAAAGCAATTTATCCATATTAATTTCAGAGTTTTAACCATGTAAAATGTTCTAATCAAGCAGGGGGATTGTTTGACAGGCTGCTATGTCAACTTGCATTTAGAATAGGTTATATTACAGTTCAGTGAACTAAGAGTAGAGTAACGAAAGTCTTTTCATGTGTAGGGATATGTAGTCCAATCATGTCCAATCATCAGGCCTCAGTTGTTTAGTTAAAATATTGGACAATGTTTCAAATCTCTACACAATACAAAAATTCAGAGACAGAATGAAAATCAAAAATCAATGTTTATTGATTTAGCTGGCTGTGGATTTCACCAAAGCTTTTGTTCGTTCCAACAGTTGCATAGTTGAAACAGTGCCGTTGGCTCGGATGACGTTATCATTGTCACACATATCTATTAGGCAGGTTAGCTAAGAATTCAAGTTACACACATTACATTGAAAAGTGTGCTGTCTTTTAGGACTGCAATCTTAAACAGTTTACTTGGCTAATGCTTTTCATGGCAGCAGCAATCCAAGACTTGTGTAAGAGCTCAAGAGAGGTCCATCTTGAACAATAATGTCACCAGACAGTTGGTAAGGGAAAATAGGTGATTTAACATTGAGCATGTTTATTTGTAATTTCTACCGTGACTTACTAAGACAGAAAGCTCAAAATAACCTAGGCACAATGTTTTGAAGTACTGGTTGCCATCAAACATGGCAGCCATCCAAAAGGTCATGTAGGTCAGCCCAGAGTTCTGGAATAGGTGTCCACAAAATTGAGTGTCTGCTTCACTTAGACTGTCTGTCGCCTGTAATTGCAACTGTCATCATCAATTAAGAAGGAATGCAGCACAACACAAGTTAAGGCCATTGCTTTACGCTGCATCCATCCAACCACAGGTCAACTACAACCAACACTCGCTCCTCTTCAGTGAACTGTATAAATCGACAACATACAGATGTAGCATCTTAGTTTGACCTACTGTATACTGTCACAGCAAAAAAATCCCGCAGCAACAGGATTTGAATATTTAGTCCATAACGTTGCTTGATTGGTGGTTAAGCTAATAGCTGGCCCACTGTAGGCTACATGAATAGTGCAGTACTTTTAATATAACAGTGTGTTAAAAAAATACAAATAAATAATTAAATACAAAAGTAAACAAAAACACTTTTGCTTTACATGACCTTTTTTTTGCTGCAGTTTTATAGCAAATTTCCTGAAATTCTACTCATTTTGCAGTGAGGTGGGGAGAAATGTTGACAGTTTTAAAAGCTAATTTCCTGCAAATCTATACATTTTGCCATGGGGGGAGACACATTTACAGTTTTAAAAGCACATTTCCTGCAATTCTACACATTTTTCCATATTAATATGATATCTTAGTGAGAGTCAATAACAAAATCAATGGGGGCTCCCTGGAGGTCCAGGCCCTGTGTGACCGACCGGTCAGTAAATCAGCCTTGATTACTACACGTTTAGATGGCTGGAAAGACTAACTAGACTCATTTACCACTCTAAAATGTTTTAACTGACATGGGCTTATTGAGTGACTGTCAGTGACTGACAAACAACAAGAGAACAACTACTGTTGCATAACCAAGTTTTGAAATTGCACCTTATGTTTTCCACTATTCTAACCCTAAACAGTCAGTTGAGACCCAGATTGAATTCGTAAGTTACTATTCTTTTTTTATATATATTTTTTTTTTTAAATGACAGAGGTCTAGACCTGTGTCCTCATACAGTATGTAGCTACAGCCCTTGTTGGCAACAATATTATGACTGTTGTGTACACAACAAGACCTGATCATAGTTAATTAAACATTTTTGTAAATCAAAACACATAAACTATTTGAAAAGCAACAAAATATCTCATCCAAAAGTACAAAACCATTAAAACTTTGCTGTTAATAATGCTCCAATAAGAATACATATCCAGTCAGGTTAGAATATCAATTCAGTCTGCAAACCTGACAGACAGTTAAACAGCCAGCTGACAAAATACACTAAGAAGAAGCACAACAAAGATCCATATGTCATTGGTTTGTGTGCCAGCACACCACTTGGTCTCTAAGAGGTCTAAGAAATCCTGTTGCTAGGTTTTACATGTTGGAAACCATCCAAGAGCTCATGGAGGAGTGTACTGTTGGTCTGTGAATTTATCCACATAGACATCAACACCGTCATATTTACAATGTAAACTGGGACTGAGACTGAATGCATCACTACGGCTGGGCAACTTCAGAGGAGCTAGCCTAAACACACGTTGAGAGGACAATTCCTTTGACACCATTAATCTTTAATTATAATATCTAATTACTCAACCTATTTACTTGTCAGGAGTTCAGTTGGTAAACTCACAGTGGGGAACAGCCCCTTAGCAACCCTTCCTGGCCCCTACTTTGCCCTCCCAGCAGTGTCGGCGTGGCTGGTTGCTTCACCTGCCCAGCAGCAAGCTGTCCCAGGAATGTCCCAGGCTTGTCTGGGGCCCTCCCTCCACGTCATGATTAATGCACAGGCCTCTGCAGGGTCACACTCCATGGGCACAGCCTGAAACAGAAAGAGACCAACCTTGGGTGATGTCCAGGAGCATCCGCTGCAGACGCAGATATTTGGGCAAACAATTTAGTGGCCCATGAGGACGGCTCACAGCTGGTTGAAAAAGATGAATACTACAGATAACTGCCAAAAAATATTCATAATTAGGACCAGACTTAGAGAACGCCTCAGTAAGGTAAAAAAAAAAAGATATCAGTGATACAAATGTGCACATGGCTATTTATTTTGTATTGTTGTTTTGATGATTACTATGTATATTAGTATTATTTTACTAATAGACATTGACACACTTTTCTAGTATTGACACTTTTTTTTTCAAGCAATATTCTAATCTTGAATTTCCTATTCTTTTGTTTTATATACCTGTATATACTTCCATGGTTGGTTTCATTGACACCCCGCTTGTACAAACCCATATTTACAACTTCTGATGATCATTGATTGACTTGGAGAGGACTAGCTTGAGCAAAGTGAGGTGTAGAATCTCTGATCTATAATAATATTCTTGGCCAAATAATAGGCGTTGTGCAATCAAGATTCAGAGAGCTACGCCTCTCCTTGACTCAAGTGATCCCTTTGACAAAACATGTGCGCTCAACCAGACATTGATTGATTGATTGATTGGAGACACCTTGTGTCAAATATAGAACATTTCCTAGGATTTTCTACCTGCAGCGACACTAGTCGGATCATTCTGGAAATCACAGTAAAAGCACAGTGCTATAATGCAAAACACAAGGCCCTAGCCATGGCTAAAGCTTTTTGAAATATTTTATGATTAACAACATGTAAATGACTCAGGAAAATGTATACTTTGTTTATAGTGAACTTCTAACCACATCACAACAGGCTGTGATGGGCCAAATGACACAACACTATTGTTATCATCATCAGACAACGATGATTTATCAATCTTGTTTGACAAAAAGTGTATCTTTCCTGACATTTCAGATTTCTCACGTGTGCGCAGGCTTTTGTTTCAGAGCCTCGCTGTTGTTGCAGCTCACTCTCCTCCAGAGTTGAGAGCTCATACATTTTTTTACACCCTGTATGTGTAGAGGCCTTCCATCTACTAAACAACACAACAGCCACACACTAACACTGGGGAGGCCGGATAAACTAAGCTAAGCTAAGAGGAAGCCCTACACAGCCGCTAAAAAAATGTCTGTGAACATCACTGTATTGATGAACTGTTAAACCCTAAAGATGACAAGCTCAAACCAAATTATTTTTTTTCCAAAAGAGAGCCAAGGCAAACTTAGAGGTTTTTGTGCCAGTTGTTGACACAATGGATGAAACAGGAGAAAGCTTTTGAGCACCCATAAACCAATATTTACCTGAGCTGAGGGTAACAAGTTCAAGATTTATTTTGATATCAGGTGTCCTTCCTTCAGTGCTAAGCTGACTGAAAACAACATGCATTCTATCATCCCTGAAATGAATTGAGTTTTAGCAGGGGACTTTGTTGAAGGTTCTGTTGAACCCATCAGAATTTCCGCTTGCACTCCAGAGGGATTAGGGTCCGTAAGAGCATGGTAGTTCTCTAGCAGCCAAAAAGCAAACAAACAAGAAAATAATTTCCATACACACAGCTGCCATAGTCAAGCCTTTCCTGGGCTTGCTGCCGTAGTCACGCAGGTCCCTAACCACAAGCCATCTGTTGCCAACATCAATCCACACGGCCAATTGTTACTGTACACCTGTATGAAACTTGTGATCTTCTACCCACCTCCGACAGCACTTACAAACCAGAGCACGGTGGAAAATGATGTCACTTGTAGCCATGTGTATGTGTTTGTGTGTGTGTGAGTGTGGGAATAAATTAAAATGTTTCTCTACAATCAAGTACGCACACACACATGCATGGACACACACACACACACACGGACACACAGATACAGTGTCAGGGATTTTCAAAACAGCGGGCACAAAATGTGCAGAAGAGCACTGGAGCTCGACACACCACACAAGAGGAGCCGAAAAAATCAATTTAGCTAAGCAAACAATCTCTCATGTAATGATGCCTAGTTATCCATTTATGTCATATCAGTCTAGCTGAGCCGGGAGAGTGAGCTGCTATGTGTGACATTCGACCATTGATTTGCACCACTGCTATTATTTTCCCCTCGACAACCCTCTGAAGTATATTTAGCCGCAAATAAGGGCTCCCCTGAGAGCATTGATGCTTTTGAGTCATTTTTACTGTTTTGCGTGGACATATAAGACAGAGTACGGCTTTAGATATCGTTAACTTACACCATATTTATTGTTATGAGCAAATAATGCTTCTACGGACAAGGAGTATGTTGTTCTGATTTACCCTCTCTGGATTCTGAGAAGATTGGAATTTCAAAATAAGAACTACAACAACTTGCCTTTATTTCACCTGAAATACAATGGCATTTATAAAATACTGCACAATTATATTTGTCTTAAACCCTTTCCAAATATTTATTTTCAAGTGTTTTTATTTATAATTTCTTAACCAAAAGAAGCTGGGCAATGCAATAGACTGAACGTACCATGCAGCTACCATAATCCTACAATCAAGTTGCATAAGTTATTCTTGATGTCCTTAATATCTGCAATGTTGAGTATAGAACATAATACATTATCGAAAATGATCATATTCGGTGGTTTCAACAGATCTGACATACGGCGTATAACAGTGTAAAACTGAGGTTGGTGGAAGACTGATCCTGTCAAGGCCTGTCCATTATGTAGGCTACCGTGAGTCACACAAGTTTGCTTGATTTGTCTGCAGAACAATTGTAAATTAAATGTAATTACAAATCAGAATTCCCAACCGATCTGAAAGTAAGAAGGGTCAAGAGATTGTCAACTATCTCTGTGTTGGTATTTGGAAAAACCATGACCCTAAAACCACTAGATTAGATAATAGATAGATATAATAGTTTGATTATAAATACACTGCCAGACTGATTTCATGTTAAAGTAGTGACATAAAATAATAATGTGACAAGTGAATGCCACATTCTGTAGTGCAGTAACATGCTACATGTTTTATATTGCTGCCTTTATCTGTTCATTGGTGAGTATATAGTGCCATCTGCTGGTTTAGGAGAGATGGGACTGTGGAGATTATTCATTGTTAAGGATTGTTAGGGATGGATTGAAATTTACAGTGTGGGTACCTTGAGGAAAATGGGGGAGGGTCATGCTTCTTCAATTTCAGTGAAGGGGAGGGTTAAGTATTGTTTAAATCTAGTCCAGGGGAGGGTCATGTCATTTGTAATTGATGAAATGTCTATATTTCTCAGTGTTTTAGAATTAGATGCTTATTAGGCTATATATCGATGTGTGCCCGATGCCGCCCCTCATCTCTGATTCCCTGCTGGGCGCACAATATCAAGTGCACCAATAGGCTATTTAGTGTGGTCTCAATCAAATTATCAATAGCCTATAGGCTACGAAGTGCATGCTCGGAAAAGCACAGAGCGAAGTTATATTTCTAAGATAGCTGCTGGGATAGGGTAAATTATATATATATTTTTAATTACCCTTATTGTAGCAGGTAAGTTGACTGAGAACACATTCCCATTTACAGCAACGACCTGGGGAATAGTTACAGGGGAGAGGAGGGGGGATGAATTAACCAATTGGAAGCTGGGGATGATTAGGTGGCCTTGACGGTATGAGGACCAGATTGTAATTTCTGTCATTTGTGTGGTATTTTAAAAGCTTCTGTTAGTATGTAAAATGACATAGAATTGCAGGATTTTTAAAATAAAAGGCAATATTTTCTCTGACCTGCAAATACGATGATAGACTCATGCAATGCTTTTACTATAAAGGAGATCTTTCCACCCCTACCCTTGTCCACAGTGGTCTGCGAAGCCACAATCTTCTTGCCCACAGCCCTGTACACCATCAAAATTCCTGTGCTGCCATGCAATAATTGCAGAACGAAGAACAGTTTCTTAAACTGCATATCTAAGCCAACCGATCACGGCCGGTTGTGATACAGCCTGGATTCAAACCAGGGTGTCTGTAGTGACGCCTCTAGCACTGAGATGCAGTGTCTTAGACCGCTGCGCCATTCGGGAGCGAGGGTCACTTGTTTCAAGCGTTCAGGGAGGGTTTAGGTAATATATATTTTGCTGAAGGGAGGGCCATCCATTTTCATTTCAGAGAGGTCCGATTTTCTCCATGTAACCCTTATTATAAATAACGTTCACTCCCTTACCCATATACTATTTTTTTGCCCAGAGTTAACTAGTAGCTAATATTTTGGATTATTGTTAAGATTTATGTGCAAGTGTTTATTCAGAATGTAAAGATGAGCATTAATTAAATTCATAACAAGGCATGCAAGATTATAAACAGAAATAAAGTAAAAACAACAAATGTGCTCTGAAAGAGTCAGGCCTATCTCACCTCTAACAAATAGAAACTGAAGAGGATTAAAACTACTTGTGAAAATGAAAAAATATATACATATATATATTTTTTAATACTAGAAAGAAATGGATGGCTTGCTTCCTGCAGCCACTACATATGACATAATTATTTGTTTTTTTTTACCTATTTACCTGATGTATTCTACTTTTGGGGGACTGGCACAGACATGTGTTGTGTTCAAAGCCTGCTTCCCAACCTGCTTGCCTTTGATTCCAGTGTTTAGTAGAGAGGGTAGTCTCCTCTGGGAAAAAAAAGAGAAGGGAGCTGAACTATGAGTGAAGAGTGTGATTAGATCTATGTGATATTAGACTCGCACCACAGCTTGGTTGGCTGTCTCTACGTTTGATATAGGTTGATCTCAGAATGAAAGAATAAAAAATACAAACAAAATACACAACAATATCCCAGCTAGCACATTTGGTTCCTTGGAAATTGTGGGAACATACGTTTTTGGTTTTCCATTGGTTCTGGGAACGAAGCCGTAAGTTTCCTGACCGATAAAATGCTCTGAAAACGGAAGTGAACATTTCCCTTGTTCTGGGAACGTGCATTAGGTTGCAGGAAGGCTATGCTAACTTTTTACTATGGTTCTGAGAACGGAAATTCGAGATTATTCGTAGGTTTTTGAATAACTTAAAACTTTCACTGAATATTTCAATAAGACTTTCAATAACACTGCTTGCTTAGTTGTTTTAGGCCCCTATAAAATCCATAACATGTTTCCCTGATTCCATTTTCTCCAATTTGTTTTCCCAGTTTTACATTTTTTGAAGAAGAAAATGGAGGGGGGGGGGGGGGGGGGGGGGTTCTCTCAATCTCTCAATATCACACTTTTTAATGGAAAAGTCCACAATAATGCTTAAACCACATCAGCGGACCACTTTTGGCATCTGGGAAATTTAGAATTTTGGGTGTAGTTACCCTTTCATGCATGTGCTCACCAGCCAGGGGGGGTTTCCGTAGCGCTTAGTGTCCGTAGTGTCATTTCAGAGTTTGCAAAACAAATGGCAACTAGATTTATACAAATAATCATGGTATTATTCTGCCAGGTAGGCATAGGCTACTTTGTAGTTAACATTTCATTGAGAAGGTTTTTGGGAAAGCCTTTCCTTCTACCAGCAGACCATTATCGTTAGCATTATCGCTAATGGTTACACAAAGTGTAGACTAGACATACGCGTGCACCAGACACAACACACACAGATGGGGGCATTCCTGTGCCGTTTCAGAAGAATACAAATCACTGATGCATTTTGTTCATGTCTTATGATTAACTTGGGCAAATTAACACATTTAGTTGATTTCCTAACAAATTCAATACATTTTTGAATAGTATTCCCTGACAAAGGCCATGCAGCCAAAACATGTCAGGGTTTTAAACTTTGTTTCCATTGAACATGCCATACAAATAAAGGCATTTTAATTAATTACATGAAGAGTGCCTTGGTCCTCCTTTCTTTTTGATTACCAATTTACCCCTTTTCGCAAAGAGCACATTCGGTCTACCAAAACCTACTATTGTGTACCTTAGCAGCGCTTCCCTTCCTCCTTTTTTTCTACATTTTCTAATATTGTTGAATTTCGTTTTAATGTCTAGATTCCGTGATTCCATCCACAATGCGGATTTTATAGGGCCCTACTTTTTTGAACTCCAAGCACTAATAGCACACATGGAAATGAATTTGCTTAGCCATTAATCATGCAAACAAACACATTTTTTAAATGTTTTATTGTGGCACGGCATCAGTGAGATTCAAACCTATGATGTTCTGTTCTCTATCCATGGAATTAGTCCACTGCACCACCAGGATGGACCTAGCATGCTATGTTAGTGGACAAGGCCAACACACATGAACACACTTAACAAGATAGAGGAGTGAGAGTTTTGCTGACGGTGAGAACAGAATGTATGAATGAATGTGTTTTCAATAACATTCTTAGAACGTTCTCAGAACATTAAGAAAACTTTCCAGAAAAACCACAAGAAAACATAAATAACTTTCAAAGAACATTACTTTAATTAGAACCATGAGGAAACCTGCAGAAAAAGTTACGCTGAAGAACTGAAATTCCCACAAAAGAATGTTTTTTTTTTTAACGTTATCTGAACTATTTGAGAACATTCCCATGTCAAACCAGTTGGAGAACATTCCTAGAATATTACCAAACATGTAATTAAATGCAACCATGTTTGGACCTATAAGATACGTTCTGTTAAAGTAATGAAATACCAAGAAAATAATGTTATTTTGTCATGTTCCTTAAAATGTGGTGAGAATGTCCAAAGAACATTATGGAAAGGTTGTATGCAAAATAACCATAGGACAACCATGCTCTCACCAAGCGTTAAGAAACATATGGTACTCAGAACATTATGTGCTACCTGGGATGGCATGACTGAATATTGTGTAGATAAGATAAAGCCAAATGTTTTCATCTTTCCCATCAAAATCTGAGTAGAAAGCAAGGGGAGAAATAATAATGATTAGAGCAAATAAAAAATGATTTGTCACAAACCGCTGGTGCTCTCCATCTCTCTCCACGGTCATGGTAATGCTTTAGGAAATTATTAATTCCTCTTGGGAGACAGGCAGCATTTGATTAGTTAACGATTGACAGGTATACAGCTCTTCGCTTCCAGCAGTTTACATGCAAACACTCCCGACTCTAGACTACAGGTGCAGTAAACCTAATCCCAAAATCTGGAGTCAGAGCTAGCTTTAAACTACAGTCAGGGGCAATTACTGTAGCCCTGCAAAAGTCACCACTCAAATTTGATTTAGTCAGGCTAGAGAGAAAACACGTTTGAATGAGACATTCAAGACCTGTCTTATATTCTGCCAACTGCAGTGAAAACAGTTTGTCTAAGGGGAATTAGAAATGACTCTCTCACAGCTTTCCCACAGCCCAGGTCCAACACAGAAACCTATATGTGACTGCATGACACTATATATGCTTGTTTTGGGTTATTATAGTATCTAACCAACTTCTTTCTCAGATTGTGGGAGGGAGCGTCGTTGGGGGTCAGGAGAGGTGCTTGGAGAGCAGCTTGGGTTGCAGGTGTGTCATGACAGAGTCTGGGCATTCTTCTCTGCCGCTTAAGCAGAAAAAACAACAGAAATTGAGTGAATTAAGACATATGCATGTACTAACAGCTCCAAAAAGGTATTTGACATGGTACTTCAACCTTCTACAAGAGAGGTGGAGCTCACATGATGTCATGGCAATTACTTACATGTTTAAAGGGGGAAAGCTTAGGAAACATGAAAGGCTGTAAGGCTGTAATATATGAAAGGCATGAAAGGCTGTAATATACATGACTACCTATTATTTTCCTTATGTACTAAAGACTGAAGCTTTGATCCATAACAATTTAGGACAATTTATGTTAGACAAATGGTACATTGCTTATATTTCAGTATTCTATCAGTTAATTCAACTCATTGCTGCTTTTTGTAATAATGAAAAATCAACTAAACTTCTTGGTCCGACGCGAAAGGTAGGCTATTTCTCAGTATGGATGATTTATTGCATTGAACTTGGCAAAGTTTATCTGGCATCAGAGCAGTAACAAAGACTTGCCACAGTTTGATCTAGACAAGCAGTCAGTGTGAGCGTGGGGTTCAGTCAGAGACTCCATGATAACATTCACCGAAAGCACCTGGACTGTGCTTCAAGGTGTCAGATACCGCCACTCTGTACACTTAAGCAAACTGTGTTCCGCTCTTAGTCATCCCAAAATCCAGAGCAGTTCAAATAGTTTTGCAATCAAACGGAGGTCAAAGAGTTCCCGTCACCACTGCAAATACCTATCCGAAACCAAACACACTCCACTTCTGGCTGAGAAAGGACATGAATGAGTGCAAAGAAGTTATAGGTCTGATTATAGTGGGCCAGATTTTCCACAATGATCATTCAATGTCATTATGAATTTGTGCATTTCTTGTCTCATTATCACAACCATTTCAAACTATGCAGTATGCATACAATTTCAATTCACCTCGGTGTCCTCAGTCCATTAAAGCCATCATGAATGTTCATATGAAACATGTATTATTTGTCTATTTAGTAAAGGGAAAGAGACTTTCCACCCACAGATACCCTGTTGCCTTTCCAGCCAGTCTGCATTCCTGGCTTTAAACTTATTCACAACAGTATCTTGGACCTGCCTGGTGTGTTCCTTGTTCTTCATGATGCTCTCTGCGCTTTTAACGGACCTCTGAGACTATCACAGTGCAGATGCATTTATACGGAGACTTGATTACACACAAGTGGATTGTATTTATCATCATTAGTCATTTAGGTCAACATTGCATCATTCAGAGATCCTCACTGAACTTCTGGAGAGAGTTTGCTGCACTGAAAGTAAAGGGGCTGAATAATTTTGCACGCCCAATTTTTCAGTTTTTGATTTGTTAAAAAAGTTTGAAATATCCAATAAATTTCGTTCCACTTCATGATTGTGTCCCACTTGTTGTTGATTCTTCACAAAAAAATACAGTTTTATATCTTTGTGTTTGAAGCCTGAAATGTGGCAAAAGGTCGCAAAGTTCAAGGGGGCCGACTACTTTCGCAAGGCACTGTATTTGCTTTCAATGACAGTGATAGATCTTCATTTTGTTGGGTCGACCAAAGAATCACATCTTACAGCTTTAACCTATTTCTTAGGTTATTTTTGAGCATTTTGTTATTGCCTATATGGCGCAAAATTGCTGGGACCATGGCTGGCAAGTGAGCTGCGTCACATAGTCTATGCCTAAAATGAAATTGCGGGACTGTGGTTGGGTTCGGGACCAGTTCATGCAGTAGGGGGGTGGGCGGGTGCGATATGAACAGCTGTGGGTGCAGGCGGGAGCGGGACGAATAAATCACAGACTTTTACTGTAACCTCCCTGGAGATTAAAGCTGTAAATATTGTGGAGAGTGTGCAGCAGCTTTTAGTTACCAGAGGTCGCTTTCACGCCGGCGTGACAAGCAATTTGAAACCACCAACACCATCAGCAATGAGTCCTAGACCACACTCCATCTTCCCCCATTACAAGACAAGAAATGTGTCACAGTCTGCCAGGCTAACCCCACAATTACTCGGCTTCCCCTTGGCTGCCATTGGTGTGCTGTCGGCTCAACAGGAGTTTAAGGGCTGTCAGCAGGGTAACCTTCCTTCAGACTTCATCAAGCAGCAACCTGTCCCTTTGGAAATGAAGCACATCCGAAAACCTAGTTTAAAAACTCCGCAAAATTCCACTCCCATCACATCACACAGTAGGCCTATCCCTCTCCCCTGTTTGTTAGCCGTCTACCTGCCTGGTCTTTGGCACTGCGGTCTTCTATTTAAATCATTCACCGTTCTCACACATGCCCTGACAAATACCACCATGAAGATCCCAGAACAGGCCACTGTGGTCCATTTATACTGGCATGACATTATCATTTTCCCTAATAGCTTAATCATCCCTACATTTCTCCCCTTCACAGTGCCATGTTGTGACATAGGTTTCGTGAAGTCTTGTAGAATCTTGCAGCCTTGTAGACTGAGAGCCTTCATTGGCAGGCGCAGGCCACACAATCTATACTCGCACACAGACACACACACACTGACCGAATAGATACATTACAAGTGTATTGAGTTCCAAGACCTTACTCTCTTGGTCAGTGATTGCAAGGTGAGGGTGTGGGGTAAAGGATTAGTCCTTTAAAGCTAGAATCCGTAATTAAAACAATAAAGCATTCTCCCCGCCCCTGGCTGGAGAAATGTAACCATTCTCAAATTCATAGCCCTATGAGTGAAATGATTGACCATCCATGATATAAATGTAGAATTTTAACCATGTTTTGAGACTATACAGTGTTTGTTTTCATTGTATACATTGTTTACAAACATTGGAGTAAAACAAACGTATATTTGGGGTTCTGATGGGTATGACAGTTTAACTATTCTTGAATAATCAATGGGTATAAGTCAAAAAATGGATGAAGCAACTAAGGATTATAGCTTTAAGAAACTCAATACCTCACACAAAATTTGGTCAAAAGAGTTGGCATGGAGCAACCAACTCTAAGGAATTTAAGTGGACAATTACAAGTGTCTCCTATTAAACAGGATTGAAGATACCAGAAACTTTGTGTTGTGAAAAACAATGAAGTTATACATTAATTCTTCATCTTCTTCTGTGAGGTTTAACGGCGGTTGGCATCCTGTCACGCCCTGGCCATAGAGAGGCTTTTTATTCTCTATTTTGGTTAGGCCAGGGTGTGACTAGGGTGGGCGTTCTATGTTCTTTTTTCTATGTTTTTGTATTTCTTTGTTTTTGGCTGGGTATGGTTCTCAATCAGGGACAGCTGTCTGTCGTTGTCTCTGACTGATACTCTGACTCATACTTAGGCAGCCTGTTTTCCCACTAGGATTTGTGGGTATTTATTTTCTGTTTAGTGTGTTTTGCACCTGACGGAGCTGTTTCGGTTGTTTCTTTTGTTCCTTGTTGTATTTAGTGTTCAGTTTATTAAAATAATGATGAACACTTACCACGCTGCATCTTGGTCCTCACCTTCTTCCACCAACAGTCGTTACACATCCAATATGTTGCATTACCGCCACCAACTGGAAAGGATCTTCCTCCTACACTGCTGCTGTATGACAATATGCTTGTCACCTGAAACACCATAATGGGGTTGGCACAAAAGCTTGCACAGGATAAGTGATATAAAGCACCTTCAGAAAGTATTCTCACCCATTTACTATTTGCTATTTTTGTTGTGTTACAGCCTGAATTTAAAATGTATTCAATTCAGATTTTGTGTCACTGGCCTACACATAGTAGCCGTTAATGTCAAGGGGGAATTATATACAGTGTCTTCAGAAAGTATTCAGATCAATTGACTTTTTCCACATTTGGTTGCGTAACAGCCTTATTCTAAAATGTATTACATATTTTTGGTTTGTCATTTTTAAAAATGTTTACCTTTATTTAACTAGGCAAGTCAGTTAAGAACAAATTCTTATTTTCAATGACGGCCTAGGAACAGTGGGTTAACTGCCTGTTCAGGGCAGAACGACAGATTTGTACCTTGTCAGCTCTGGGGTTTGAACTTGAAACCTTCCGGTTACTACACACAATACCCCATAACGACAGAGTGCTCTTGATGGTGCAGCGGTAATATTTCTAGAGGATCCGGGGCGGCATGCAAAATTTCTTCAGCCACCTTAGGAAGTAGAGACGCTGTTGCGCCCTCTTGACAAGAGTGGTGGTGTTGTTGCTCCATGATAATTCCTCTGTGATGTGGATCGGGGCATGTTCCCTCTGCTTCCTGAAGTCAACAATTAACTCCTTTGTTTTGCTTAATTTGACAGACAGGTTGTTGTCATGACACCACAATGCATTCTGACCAGTTGCATCACAGCCTGATATATGAATTGTATCGTCCACGACCGCAAGGCCCTCCAGCGGGTGGTGAAGACGGCCCAGTACATCACGGGGACCGTGCTCCCACCCATCCAGGACATATTCTCAAAACGGTGCCTGAGGAAGGCATGCAGCATTATCAAGGACCCCACATACCCCAGCCACAAGCTGTTGTCTCCCTTATCGTCAGGCAGACGGTATCGGACAATGAGGTCTGATACCAAAACGCTCAGAGACAATTTCTGTCCACAAGTCATCAGACTGCCGAACACTTGAACTGGACTGACCACCTGCTCTGATTCTCTGCACCTTAGCACTAATGCACACACCCACACACAGACACACACACACACACACATACACAGAGACATACACAACATACTGTATACTGTACATTGATGCTACACACACATCACAACTGCTGCTACCAGACTCTTATTAGTCTGCTCAGTCTTTTATTGTTGTTTTCATTGTTGAGAAGGGACCTGCAAGTAAGCAACTCGTTGGACAATGTATACCGACTAATAAAACTTGAAACTTACAGTGCCTTCAGAAATAACTCATACCCCTTGACTTATTCCACATTATCTTGTGTTACAGCCTTGATTAAATATATTTTTGCATCACCCATCAACACCCAATACCCCATAATGACAAAATGGAAATAACATGTTTCTAGAAATTTTTGCAAATTTATTGAAAAAGATACAGAAATATCTCATTTACGTAAGTATTCACACACATGAGTCTATAATTTTAGAATCACCTTTGTCAGTGATTACACATGTGAGTCTTTCTGGGTGAGTATCTAAGAGCTTTGCACACCTGGATTGTGCAATATTTGCACATTTTATAATCACCTTTGTCAATGATTACACATGTGAGTCTTTCTGGGTAAGTCTCTAAGAGCTTTGCACACCTGGACTGTACAATTCTTGCACATTGTTATTTCTAAAATTCTTCAACCTCTGTCAAGTTTGTTGTTGATCATTGCTAGACAGCCATTTTCAAGTCTTGTAATAGATGTTCAAGCCAATTTAAGTCCAACCTGTAACTAGGCAACTCAGGAACATGTAATGTCATCTTTGTAAGCAACTCCAGTGTAAATGTGGCCTTGTGTTATATGTTATTGTCCTGCTGAAAGGTGACTTTGTCTCCCAGTGTCTGTTGGAAAGCAGACTGAACCAGGTTTTCCTCTAGAATTTTGCCTGTGCTTAGCTCTATTCCGTTTGTTTTTATTCTAAAAAAACTCCCTAGTCCTTGCCAATGATAAACATACCCATAACATGATGCAGCCACCACCATGCTTGAAAATATGAAGAGTGGTACGCAGTGATCAAATCAAATCGTATTAGTCACATGCTTAACCAACAATGAAGTTAAAAAAAAAATATGGACAAGAATAAGAGATAAAAGTAACAGGTCATTCAAGAGCAGCAGTAAAATAACAATTGCGAGACTATATACAGGGGGGTACCAATACAGAGTCAATGTGCGGGGGCACCGGTTAGTTGAGGTAGTATGTACATGCAGGTAGAGTTATTAAAGTGACTATGCATAGATGACAACAGAGAGTAGCAGTTGCTTTGTATACAGGACATAGAGTTCATATCTTTAAAAGAGTTGTCAAAGTAGATTCTAGGGAAGGATTTAGCACAGAAAAAGAGGAACCGGCTGCTGTCCCTTATGGATTGTTGAAAACCACCAGAAAAAGCAGGCAACTGAAATGATCTGGGCCAAGGGTGACTGAAGGTAACTGTCTGGGAAGAAACAGTGCCTACCCACTGGGCAAACACTGGTTGAATCAATGTTGTTTCCATGTCAATTCAATAAAGTTACATTGAACCAACGTGGAATAGACATTGATGTCTGCGCCCAGTGGGTAGTTGTCATGACATATCATTAAAAAGGGTAGCTATGGTATTGGTTGGTGGTTGACTGATGACCACTTGAATGCATGTACAGTATGCTAGCTAATGCAAACTATTCTCCCACTATTCTGCATTTGTAGTCTCAGAGCCGTCAGTCAGCCAGGAGCTGCCAGAGCCGTCAGCCAGCCAGGAGCTGCCAGAGCCGTCAGCCAGCCAGGAGCTGCCAGAGCCGCCCTTCACTCCGGCGCTGCCGGAGTCCCCCGCCCGTCCGGCGCTGCCGGAGTCTCCCGTCCATTCGGGACCCGTGGGTCTCCAGTCCAAGATCGGTGGCGAGGGTCGCCGCTCTAAAGAGGCCACGGTGGCGGGCTAAGAGGCGCACTAAAACTATGGTAAAGTGGAGTCCACGTCCCGCGCCAGAGCCGCCACCGTGGACAGACGCCCACCCAGACCCTCCCCTATAGGTTCAGGTTTTGCGGCTGGAGTCCGCACCTTTGGGGAGGGGGGGTACTGTCACGTTCTGACTATAGTTCTGTTATTTTATCCTTTGTTTTAGTATGGTCCGGGCGTGAGTTGGGGTGGGCAGTCTGTCTTTCTATGTTGGTTTTTGTGTTCAGCCTAGTATGGTTCTCAATCAGAGGCAGGTGTCGTTAGTTGTGTCTGATTGAGAATCATACTTAGGTAGCCTGGGTTTCACTGTTGGTTTGTGGGTGTTTGTTTCCGTGTGAGCCACACGGTACTGTTTCGGTTTTCGTTTTCATCACATCGTTTATTGTTTTGTATTTCAGTGTTCAGTTTGTTTTTAATAAATCGTCATGAACACTTACCACGCTGCATCTTGGTCCGATCCTTACTCTTCAGACGAAGAGGAAATTTGCCGTTACAGAGTCAGCCAGATCAGAGGCTGTAGAGATGACCAGGGATGTTCTCTTGATAAGTGCGTGAATTGGGCCATTCCTGTCCTGCTAAGCATTCTAAATGTAACAAGTACTTTTGGGTGTCAGGGAAAACGTATGGAGTAAAACGTTTTTTCAAAATATTTAGGAATGTAGTGAAATGAAAAGTAAATGTTGTCAAAAATATAAATAGTAAAGTACAGATACCCCCAAAAATGACTTAAGTAATACTTTAAAGTATTTTTACTTAGTTTGAAGACGTCAGCTGTCTCCAGCTGCAGCAGAATCCACTGGAGGAGCTGCCAGAAGGAGTGGGACAGCTCACTAACCTGGATGACATCGTAAACTCAGAATCAGGCTTAAAACACTATTGGAAAAAAAGATGAAGGAGAACACGTGTCAAGGTAACAAAGTGTTTTTCTATTGTTGGTGAAAGGATCTTTCCAACAACCAGCTTACTGCCGTCCCTGACTGTCTGGGCAACTTGAATCATCTGGTGAAACTGAACCAACCTCTCTAACAACAAGCTGAAGAACCTTCCCTCAGGAATCAGTGTCATGGAAAGTAAGACAACATTAGCAGCAAGTTTTTGCTTTCTTTGTTGTTTAGTCTTTCTACACTGTATATACTGTCTGCCGGATGGAAATGGGTGCGTCCACTTCAATATTCTTGTCATAAACATGGCTGAAGCATAACATCCTGTATGAAGGCCTCCACAGATTGGACTGCACACATAATCAGCTTGAGAGCATACCTCCAATCTTGCCTCAAATGGTGTCTCTAGACCAGCTCTGTCTGAGACAAAACAAACTGCTCTTTCTTCCTGAACTGCCCTCCTCAAGGCTCAAGGATACTGATGGTCAGGTTTCCTAGATGAAGAGCTTTTGAATCTTAATGAGATCACCTGTATGAATTATTTGTAAATTAGTAAGTGGCCTATGCAATCTCTGACAGCTTCATTTCACCTGTCTGGTAGGAGCTGCATGTTGGTACCCACTTGGCACAGACGTCAATTCAACGCCTATTTCACGTTAATTCAATGTTATTTCACTGAAATTATGTTGGAACAACATTGACTTAACCAGTGTGTGCCCTGTGGGTTATAACCAGATTGAGGTTAGAGGCAGAGCACGTGAAACATTTGTACACTCTTAGTGAATTGGAGCTGAGGGACAACAAGGTAAAGAGTGTCCCTGAGGAAATCACACTAGATCAAGGCCTGGAGTGCCTAGACCTAATCAACAATGACATCAGCAGGTAAGTTTGCCTGATCTGATCTCCCCTGGTTTCTCCTCAGTGCATTCTGTACTCTTTCACCTGTGCACATAACACATGTATACACAGCACAAATACCAACAAGTCAAAACACCCCAAAATGTCCTGTGTAGTGTTTAACTGCCTGGAGCTATCATTGAGTGTTGTTGATTTTCTACTGTATGTCTTCCTTGTATGTGTGAGCCAGTCTGCCAGCTGCCCTTGGTCTAATGCTCAGACTGAATATCCTGGCCCTGGAGGGCAACCCTCTGAGACACATCCACGGCGACCTGACTGTGAGGATGACATCTCATTACCTTCTCGAAGCTACTTCTCATCAATGTCTAAATACATACAAAGTCCTGTTTGTTTTACCAATGCAGTAGAACCTCAATGTCGAGTTTCAATGTAGCCAATTTAGACTCTGTGATCTGATTATTTTTGTGTACTCCACAGAAAATAACATATAAACTGATAAAATACTTGAGGGGTTGAATAAAAGGTACAGTCTTGTTCTCGTAGTCACTGACTAGACCGTTTTATTTACTTTGTAAGGTTTTGTGGAGAGGCCACTTTTCATTTACTAGACTCATAGTCTCATATCTCTGGACAGATTTGATTTTTTCTTCTTCATTTTGATCTAAAGAGGATCCAGATGGCAACAGAGATGAGCCTGACAGATCAAAGTGCATGCCATTAAAACACTGAAGACTTTGGACTACACGTGTGTGAACTATTGTTTTGTGGCCGTGTTTGAAGCTCCTTAAACGTTCTACCACAAAAGGATACTGCAATGCCATAGCATTGCTTAGTCACACTTTGAGCATAGTTGTGATGTAATGTAGTGCTGTCAGTAAACTGTTGTTTTGTATGTGTGACCCTGGTCCCAGTGACAAGCAGGCGGTGTGTGTTCCTGATGACCTGTTAAATGCTGTGGACAGTGAGCCCATTGCCAGTGTCAGCAAGAACCAGCTGGCTGCAGTGCTTCCTAGGTACTCTGCTTATATCAGTGACTTCACACCACAGTCCAGGCCTCTGGAGGAAAAACACAAACAGTGTGGTAAGAATAACAACACTCTGAAAAGTTATCACAGTTGAAAAAGCCATTGTTGATAGAGAATGTCAGCTAACTGTTGTAATGACATTGTTGGATGTGTTTGAGGGAGCCTCTGCTTGGTCTTCACGGTTGTGGAGATGAGGGACTTTGTCTCTGACATCACACTGTCATTCACCAGGTAAGCACTCAGATCGTAAAGGTTTCAAAGTTTATTTATCAGATGGACAGGATACAGCAGGCCTAAAACAGTACAGGGAAATTCTTACATTAAAGGGATGTAATCATCGTAATATACACACGTAATGAGTTATACTGATGATTCATTTGACATGTCATATTTTGACAGGTTTTAAGTTGTTCCGGAGGTGCTGTACCAGGTTCCTACCTGGACGCTTACTGCATTTATTTTGCCATTGGAGCCTATGATTTGAAGCGTAACTTATCTTGTTGTTTGTTGAACAACAACTATAAGGAGACCCTGCTGTAATATTGTTTACAAGATCATCAACCAATAGCAAAGCTTCATGGCATTCCAAACTGAAAAGCCTGTCTTAGTGCGGCTTATTTTTCTCTATATATGGAGAAAAATAAGTGTTATTTTTCAACAAAATGTGTACTAGCAAGCTTATTATTTTGTAAAAATGTTGCATTCAATGTTTCAGAACATAATGCATGGGTTTACTTTTGAATGTATGGCTATTGTAAGATAATCTGATACATTTCTGATTTACCTTGACCTGTTTGACACTCAGACTTTAGAAGTGTTCTATGATTCTCAAGAATTCATTTCTAATGACACTGTGGAGATACAGAGTGTACAAATTAGGAACACCTGCTCTTTCCATGACATAGACTGACCAGGTGAATCCAGGTGAAAGCTATGATCCCTTATTGAAGTAACTTGTTAAATCCATTTCAATCAGTGTAGATGAAGTGGTGTATATGGGTTAAAGAAGGATTTTTAAGCCTTGAGACATGGATTGTGTATGTGTGCCATTCAGAAGGTGAATGGGCAAGAATAAATATTTAGGTGCCTTTTGAACAGGGTATGTTAGAATGAGCCAGGCAGTTTGAGTGTGTCAACAACTGCTATCCTGCTGGGTTTCTCAAGCTCAACAGTTTCCCGTGTGTCAAGAATGGTCCACCACCCAAAGGACATCCAGCCAGCTTGACACAACTGTGGGAAGCATTGGAGTCAGCATGGGCCAGAATCCCTGTGGAATGCTTTCAACACCTTGTAGAGGCCATTCATTGACGAAGTGAGGCTGTTCTGAGGGCAAAAGGGGTTCCAACTCAATATTAGGAATGTGCTCCTATTGTTTTGTACACTCAGATTGTTTACAGTACCTTTAAAAAAAAAGTAATTTGTCTTCTTCAGTCACTTTTGAACAACTATATGGATTCAAATCCAACCACATTAAAAGCGCACAAAGCAGCGGTGTGTTTGGTGCTTTGATCCTTTGTTAGTGTTGTCTTTATTCTTTTTCTAAACGGTATCACATGTGATACAACACCACCTAGTGGTAATGAAGTGAAGTGTGGAGGGCAGTGAGAATATACCACCAGCCTTATCATATAAACATCTCACAAACATACACAACTGCATTATATGAAATATGTTAAAATTAACTTCATTATGTACAGTAGGGGAAAGAAATACTGTTTTTGATATGATCATTGTACAATATAAAGACCACAGAGGACCATGAGAATAACAAGTGACATTTTTATTATTTGTACAATATACTTTCATACATTATTCAAAACACTTCTTAAATACTGAAAAAATTTACATCCAAAGCCGAAAATGGCTCTGTTATTTGCTGCACAACATTTTTTGTTCAATTTTAAATATTATTTATAAAAATGTATCTTAAATATTTACAGATAGCATCTGCAAAATGCATTCTAAATCCCCCCCACATACATATATACATATATATATATATATACATATATATATATATATATAGTACCAGTAAAAAGTTGACACACCTACTTATTCCAGGGGTTTTCTTTATTTTTACTATTTTCTACATTGTAGAGTCATAGTGAAGACATCCACATTATTAAATAACACATAACATGTAGTAACCAAAAAAGTGTTAAACAAATCAAAATATATTTTATATTTGAGATTCTTCAAAGTAGCCACCCTTTGCCTTGATGACTGCTTTACACACTCTTGGCATTCTCTCAACCAGCTTCATGAGGTAGTCACCTGGAATGCATTTCAATTAACAGATGTGCCTTGTTAAAAGTTAATTTGTGGAAATTCATTCCTTCTTAATTCGTTTGAGCCAATCAGTTGTGTTGTGACATTGTAGGGGCGCCGACAGAGATGGCCGCCTCGCTTATCGTTCTCAGGAAACTATGGGGTATTTTGTTTTTTTAATGTATTATTTCTTACATTGTTACCCCAGGAAATCTTAGGTTTTATTACATACAGCCGGGAGGAACTATTGGATATAAGAGCAACGTCAACTTAACAACATTACGGCCAGGAACACGACTTTCCCGAAGCAGATCCTCTGTTTGGTCCACCACCCAGGACAATAGATCGGATACCAGCAGGCGACCCAAAACAGCGGCGCCGCAGGAGGGGCAGAAGAAGTGGTCTTCTGGTCAGGCTCTGTAGACGGGCACATCGGGCACCGCTCCCGAGTTTACTACTTGCCAACATCCAGTCTCTTGACAACAAGATAGACGAAATCCAAGCAAGGGTTGCCTTCCAGAGAGACATCAGAGATTGTAACGTTCTTTTTTTCATGGAAACGTGGCTCACTCGAGACACACTATCGGAGTCGGTAGAGCCACCTGGTTTCTTCACGCATCGCGCCGACAGAAACAAACATCTCTCTGGTAAGAAGAAGGGCGGGCCTTATGATTAACGAGACGTGGTGTGATCATAACATACAGGAACTCAAGTCCTTTTGCTCACCTGACCTAGAATTCCTTACAATCAAATGTCGACCACATTATCTACCAAGAGAATTCTCTTTGATTATAATCACAGCCGTATATATATATATTTTAACAAGGCTAATCTGAAAACAAGACTCCCTAAATTTTATCAGCATTTCGAATGCGCTACTTGAGCGGAAAAAATCCTGGCCCATTGCTACTCTAACTTCTGTGACGCATACAAAACCCTGTCCCACCCTCCTTACAGAAAATCTGACCACGACTCCATTTTGTTGCTCCCAATCTATAGACAGAAACTAAAACAGGAAATGCCCGTGCTCAGGTCTGTTCAACGCTGTTCCGACCAATCTGATTCTACGCTTCAAGATTGCTTCGATCACGTGGACTGGGATATGTTCTGCATAGCATCGAACAATAACATTGATGAATACGCTGATTCAGTGAACGAGTTTATTAGCAAAAGTGCATCGGTGATGTTGTACCCACAGCAACTATTAAAACCTTCTCCAACCAGAAACTGTGGATTGATGACAGCATTTGTGCAAAACTGAAAGCGCGAACCACTGCTTTTAATCAGGGCAAGGCGACCGGAAACATGACCGAATACAGTGCAGCTATTCCCTCCGCAAGGCAATCAAACAAGCTAAGCGTCAGTATATAGTCAAAGTAGAGTCGCAATTCAACGGCTCAGACACGAGAGGTATGTGGCAGGGTCTACAGTCAATCACGGACTACAAAAAGAAAACCAGCCCCGTCGCCGACCACGATGTCCTGCTCCCAGACAAATCAAACAACTTCTTTGCTCTCTTTGAGGACAATACAGTGCCAACGACACGGCCCGCTACCAAAACCTGCGGGCTCTCCTTCACTGCAGCCAACGTGAGTAAAGCATTTAAACGCGTTAATCCTCGCAAGGCTGCCGGCCCAGACGGCATTCCTAGCCGCGTCCTTAGAGCATGCGCAAACCAGCTGGCTGGTGTGTTTATGGACATATTCAATCAATCCTTATCCCAGTCTGCTGTTCCCACATGCTTCAAGAGGGCCACCATTGTTCCAGTTCCCAAGAAAGCTAAGGTAACTGAGCTAAATGACTACCGCCCCGTAGCACTCACCCCGTAGACCCAATAGGTCCACAGACGACGCAATCGCAATCACACTGCACACTGCCCTAACCCATCTGGACAAGAGGAATATCTATGTAAGAATGCTGTTCATCGATTACAGCTCAGCATTTAACACCATAGTACCCACCAAACTTGTCATTAAGCTCGAGACCCTGGGTCTCAACCCCGCCCTGTGCAACTGGGTCCTGGACTTCCTGACGGGCCGCCCCCAGGTGGTGAGGGTAGGAAACAACATCTCCCCCCGCTGATCTTCAACACTGGGGCCCCACAAGGGTGCGTCCTCAGCCCTCTCCTGCACTCCCTGTTCACCCATGACTGCGTGGCCATATACGCCTCCAACTCAATCATCAAATTTGCAGACGATACTACAGTGTGGCTCGATTACCAACAACGACGAGACGGCCTACAGGGAGGAGGTGAGGGCCCTTGGAGTGTGGTGTCAGGAAAATAACCTCACATTCAACGTCAACAAAACAAAGGAGATGATCGTGGACTTCAGGAAACAGCAGAGGGAGCACCCCCCCATCCACATCGACGGGACAGTAGTGGAGAAGGTGGAAAGTTTTAAGTTCTTCGGCGTATACATCGCGGACAAACTGAAATGGTCCACCCACACAGACAGTGTGGTGAAGAAGGCGCAACAGCGCCTCCAACCTCAGGAGGCTGAAGAGATTCGGCTTACCACCAAAAACACTCACAAACTTTTACAGATGCACAATTGAGAGCATCCTGTCGGGCTGTATACGACAACTGCTCTGCCCACAACTGTAAGGCTCTCCAGAGGGTAGTGAAGTCTGCACAACGCATCACTGGGGGAAAATTACCTGCTCTCCAGGACACCTACACCACCCGATGTCACACAAAGGCCAAAAAGATCATCAAGGACAACAACCACCCGAGCCACTGCCTGTTCACCCCGCTATCATCCAGAAGGCGAGGTCAGTACAGGTGCATCAAAGCTGGGACCGAGAGACTGAAAAATAGCTTCTATCTCAAGGCCATCAGACTGTTAAACAGCCATCACTAACATTGAGTGGCTGCTGCCAACATACTGACTGAATGAATGTAATAAATGTATCACTAGTCACTTTAAACTATGCCACTTTCTATAATGTTTACATACCCTTCACTACTCATCTCATATGTATATACTGTACTCTATACCATCTACTGCATCTTGCCTATGCCATTTGGCCATCGCTCATCCTTTTTATTTTTATGTACATATTCTTATTAATTCCTTTACAGTTGTGTGTATAAGTTAGTTGTTGTGAAATTGTTAGATTACTTGTTAGATATTACTGCATTGTCGGAACTAGAAGCACAAGCATTTCGCTACACTCGCATTAACATCTGCTAACCATGTGTATGTGACAAATAACATTTGATTTGATTTACAGAAGTTAGCCCTATTTGGTAAAAGACAAAGTCCATATTATGGCAAGAACATCTCAAATGAGCAAAGAGACATCATTACTTGAAGACATGAAGGTCAGTCAATCAGGATTTTTTTTGGGGGGGGGTTTCTTCAAGTGCAGTCGCAAAAACCATTAAGTGCTATGATGAAACTGGCTCTCATGAGGACCGCCACAGGTAAGGAAGACCCAGAGTTACCTCATCTGCAGAAGATAAGTTCATTAGAGTTACCAGCCTCAGAAATCTGCAATTAACTGCACCTCAGATTGCACCTCACAGAATTCAAGTAACAGACACATCTCAACATCAACTGTTCAGAGAAGACTTTGTGAATCAGGCCTTCATGGTCGAATTGCTGCAAAGAAACCACTTCTAAAGGACATCAATAATAATAAGAGACTTGCTTGGGCCAAGAAACACAAGCAATGGACATTAGACCTGTGGTGAAATCTGTCCTTAGGTCTGATGAATCCAAATTTGAGATTATTCGTTCCAACCGCAGTGTATTTGTGAGACGCAGAGTAGGTGAGCGGATTATCTCCACATGTGTGGTTCCCACCATGAAGCATGGAGGAGGTGTGATGGCGTGGGGGTGCTTTACTGGTGACACTGTCAGTGATTTATTTCAAATTCAAGGCACACTTAACCAGCATGGCAACCACAGCATTCTGCAGCGATACACCATTCCATCTGGTTTGCGCATAGTGGGACTATCTTTTTTTTCAACAGGACAATGACCCAACACACCTCCAGGCTGTGTAAGGATTATTTGACCAATAAGGAGAGTGATGGAAAAGTAGCCAACAAGTGCTCAGCATATGTGGGAATTCCTTCAAGATTGTTGGAAAAGCATTCCAGGTAAAGACAAGGGTGTGCAAAACTGTCATCAAGGCAAAGGGTGGCTACTATGAAGAATCTCAAATATAAACATATGTTGATTTGTTTAACACGTTTTTGGTTACTACATGTGTTATTTTGTAGTTTTGATGTCTTCGCTACAATATAGGAAAGAGTAAAAATAAAGAAAAACCCTTGAATGCGTAGGTGTGTCCAAACTTTTGACTGGTGCTGTGTGTATATACACTGCTCAAAAAAAATTAAGGGAACACTTAAACAACACAATGTAACTCCAAGTCAATCACACTTCTGTGAAATCAAACTGTCCACTTAGGAAGCAACACTGATTGACAATAAATTCCACATGCTGTTGTGCAAATGGAATAGACAACAGGTGGAAATTATAGGCAATTAGCAAGACACCCCCAATAAAGGAGTGGTTCTGCAGGTGGTGACCACAGACCACTTCTCAGTTCCTATGCTTCCTGGCTGATGTTTTGGTCACTTTTGAATGCTGGCGGTGCTTTCACTCTAGTGGTAGCATGAGACGTAGTCTACAACCCACACAAGTGGCTCAGGTAGTGCAGGATGGCACATCAATGCGAGCTGTGGCAAGAAGGTTTGCTGTGTCTGTCAGCATAGTGTCCAGAGCATGGAGGCGCTATCAGGAGACAGGCCAGTACATCAGGAGACGTGGAGGAGGCCGTAGGAGGGCAACAACCCAGCAGCAGGACCGCTACCTCCGCCTTTGTGCAAGGAGGAGCAGGAGATGCACTGCCAGAGTCCTGCAAAATGACCTCCAGCAGGCCACAAATGTGCATGTGTCTGCTCAAACGGTCAGAAACAGAGTCCATGAGGGTGGTATGAGGGCCCGACGTCCACAGGTGGGGGTTGTGCTTACAGCCCAACACCGTGCAGGACGTTTGGCATTTGCCAGAGAACACCAAGATTGGCAAATTCGCCACTGGCGTCCTGTGCTCTTCACAGATGAAAGCAGCTTCACACTGAGCACATGTGACAGACGTGACAGAGTCAGGAGACGCCGTGGAGAACGTTCAGCTGCCTGCAACATCCTCCAGCATGACCGGTTTGGCAGTGGGTCAGTCATGGTGTGGGGTGGCATGTCTTTGTGCTTGCCAGAGGTAGCCTGACTGCCATTAGGTACCGAGATGAGATCCTCAGACCCCTTGTGAGACCATTTGCTGGTGCGGTTGGCCCTGGGTTCCTCCTAATGCAAGAGTTCCTGCAAGAGGAAGGCATTGATGCTATGGACTGGCCCGCCCGTTCCCCAGACCTGAATCCAATTGAGCACATCTGGGACATCATGTCTCGCTCCATCCACCAACTGTCCAGGAGTTGGCGGATGCTTTAGTCAAGGTCTGGGAGGAGATCCCTCAGGAGACCATCCGCCACCTCATCAGGAGCATGCCCAGGCGTTGTAGGGAGGTCATACAGGCACGTGGGTCCACACACACTACTGAGCCTCATTTTGACTTGTTTTACGGACATTACATCAAAGTTGGATCAGCCTGTAGTGTGGTTTTCCACTTTAATTTTGAGTGTGACTCCAAATCCAGACCTCCATGGGTTGATAAATTTGATTTCCATTGATAATTTTTGTGTGATTTTGTTGTCAGCACATTCAACTATGTAAAGAAAAAAGTATTTAATAAGAATATTTCATTAATTCAGATCTAGGATGTGTTATTTTAGTGTTCCCTTTATTTTTTTGAGCAGTGTATATATATATTACACACACTTCACCAATCTTTGTGTTAATACATAAAAAGAATGGAAGGATTAAACTTGCATGTGCAAATAAATAGTACAATAAACGGTCACTAAATTTGTCCAACTAAACAGAATTATTGTCTTTCAATAGTTAAAATTACTTTTTGCACAAAAAATGAAGCAGCATTCAAGTCCAGTTAGTCTTCATACTGCAAAAGCTTGGAGTACATTCACAATCTATATGAATAAATTATCTCAATTTGTTTTCAGTCACCATTATTTACATCAACACCGCAATTAGACAGAATAGTACCATATATTCACTTTATATTTAATTGTATTTTAAACATATACAAAAATTACTCTTTTATATTCATATATATATATATATAATATATTTGTATAACACAAATTCACAATTACTGTAGAAATATGGTTTTATACATTTGATAGCACAGCTTTTATTCTCCAAGTCATAAGTACTTCACCTATACTTTTTCATTGTCCTTATAAAATCTCGCAATTTGAGCAAAGCTAAGGTATATCAATATATTCTGAATAATAACCTGAAAACATTTAGTAAAAATAATTATATTATCAAACTTTCTCACAATATCTTGAATATTTTAACTCGTAATTTACTGGATATTGAAGTACAACGTACCAGCTTAGCTTGGCACAAATTCAACCAGGGTCCCTCCATAGGATTATAGGTGCTTGGTTTTGCTCAAGAATGTCACAATTGATGCTACATTTGACAAAAATAGTAATGAAACATTGTTAGGGCTCATAAGGTATATGATTTTGATTGTAATAAAAGGGCACCAAATGTCACAATATAATAACGTCTCTTTGTAAACCTCACCGGTTTGCAATGAGAGAAACTTCTTTATGAGAGAGATCCCAAAATTTGAAAACACAGAGAATGTATCCAAAAAACATATCCAAAGACCATTATAACCATGAAAGCATGCTGTAATGTCAGAACTTAAAATGAACATCCATCCAGAAATGGAACAGAGTGAAATGCCTATTCTGGTCAGCAGCATTGTTAAAAAATATATATACATAATTCTCACATGAATACTTTTCCAATAGTGCATTCTCATAATAAACTGAGCTTAAAATGAAGACACCGACAGTCATTTGTGTTCTACAGAGTGGTGCTGAAAAGCTCAGCAAAATTACTTCAAATCATTGTGAACAAACTATTTTGTTTTTAACACAAACAGATGAGAAACAATGTTACAACTTTTCTGTATGGAAATTCTTTAGGAGTTGAATATGGGGGTGTGTGACATTACATACTCCTTGGTGCAATTGCAGCACATACGTGTAAACACAATGTAGCCAGCAGATGGCCCTGTAGGGTAGTCTTGTAATCTAAAATAAACCCTTTCAGATGTGGGATTGAATATTGCTTCTACTTTTAAAATGTAGCTAATTTGTGCAAACATATACATTATTGAGCAACTACCAAAAATCTACCTTATATAATGTAGTGACTGGTTGGGTATAACAATCAATATAGTGTTAATACACTAATGAAATAAACCGGTGGGAAAACCTATAATAATTAAATAATAATTGTTGATAAATTGGCCCTGTATTAAGGTAGGATTTTTATTTATTTTTAACATTTAATTTAAACAATTTAAGAACATTGTAAACATTTTATTTCTGTACCAATCCTCTCGCTACTGTTCATGTCTTTATTGTGAATTAAAATATTTACCCACGGCATATACAAAGTTGAGGCAGTGTTTATGGTGATTAGAATTCCTAAAGAGCTAGTGTGTTTTCATGCTCTGAGAGTAAAATGAGAAGCTACAATGAAAAAGGTACAAAATAAAAGGCAATATAAATACGCAAAAAATGTCCAAATAAAAACTAAGAAAATTGCTCCAACCTATAGCCTCAGGCTGAATGACAAAAATGACTTTCCTTCACATCAACTCAAGAGATACAATTCCTGTTTACATAAAATTCATAGATAAGTTATAAGATATGTATCCTATAGTACATTTGGCACTAGTACTTGCCATTGGTCCAGCAATCGGCAAATGTCACTGTTCCTAGATAAAAACTGGTTGTATACATTTCCACAACCCGTTGGGAGAGAAGCAATGGTGTTATAAAAAAATATTTAAATTGTGCTCTCCCTCAAGATTACTAAGTCCACAGTTTTCTGGAAATTCTTCAGAAGAGACACAGCAGTTTCATGTTCCATGTGTAAAAAACTATGTCCATTGGCCTGCAATGCAAAAATTAAGCAGAGGGTGAACAGAGTGACGTGAGTGAGAAGTGGCAGGGCGGGGCAGGGCGGCACGGAGAGGACTGGGAACAGCCCTAGCTCAGAGGAGATAAACAAACAACACTGTCAAGGAAAAGAGGAGAGACAAAGCAGAGAGATGCACACAGGAAGAGGAGGAGGTCATGCTGTAAAGGAGAGAAGGAGGAGAGAAGTGGATCTTTAGAGGTATGTCCTTCAGCTAACACTTGCATCTGTGGAGAGAGAAGAGAGGTTTCTGCTTCTGCAGGCTACGGGTGGGCAAGGGGCGAGGGCTTCTACTAGCACACATTTAAAGCCACAGAGATACAAGAGACATGCCAATAACTGTAGGGACTTTTCCAATCCCATTCAATTGTATTGGCACAGAGAGCCTGGCTTGTTCATGTAGGCTTCACTGTCAGGTGTTTGACTAGCCTCGACAGTAGCTTCACATGGACCAGGAATCTGACAATCTACAAAGGGTACAGTTCCCTCTCTGCACTATGGTAAACACTTACTTTGACAGCGTCAATCCTATGTACATATGTGTGATGGTGAGTTCCCTTTAAAATAACAGCCGTCTACCTAAGCTAAATACAACACCACATCATAGTGTGTAATTCATGTCTTATCGCATGGGGTGGCAGAGCTCTTATGCTCTTCCTAAAAGGTTGACTCCTGAAATATTTAGAAAAAGAGACTCAGGGATCTGATGATACTGAAGTAGAAGGGAAGACTCAAAAGAAGAAAATAGTTGAGAAAAAATGGCTGCAGGGCTTTCAAGGTTATCAAAAAAGTTGAGGTAAGGTGACGTATCCACAAAGCATCTCAGGAAATATGCTAGGAATCCTATTAAAAATTGGTTTAAGACAACAAAAAACCCAGCTCAGAGTAGGTTTTAAGATGGATGTTAAGACGCTGCTCTGACAAACACAGGAGTCATTTAATCAATTTACAAGTTTCACTCAGCTGGTAATCATGAGAGTTTGAGGTGCCGCAAAGGAAATATAGTGATGACGCACATTGATATTGTTTGATTGGGAATAACCAATCGCGATGAAGCATCGCCAGCTGTGAACTATATCACACTTCTGATAATGTTGAATGTGACTGTAGGCTACACGAAATGTTGAAATGGTAAAATGTTTGAAATCATTTTCACCCGACACGATAACTTTGCCTATTCTTAATTATTGCCTACTATGTTGGCCTGCATAACCTTTTTTTAACCAATTATGATAATTGTTCAAAGTTAAATTTCTATAATATTACCGTTATATCAACACACTCGTCACTCCCGTTAAACAACTCTATATCGCTTTGGCACAGTAGGCATCAAGTCAGGTTGTATCATTTTCATCAAACACAATCAAAGCTAACATAGGCCCTAGTTGCCTTCAATTGCCCAAACGATAGGCATGGTCAATTTAGGAATCTTTTTACCAATGTGATATTGTGCTCCAAAGGGATAACTTGAAATAACTTTATGTATGTTAATTAAATAATTGAAAGAAAAATATTGTGTTTATTTATTAGTCTAGTGGTTAATACTGTAAGTGTTTGAATATCATGGGAAATTGCCCTTGTGTGAAATCATTGTGAAAAGCACAAGGGGGAATTGTTGCATGTAGTCTAGGTCTAGATTACTAATGGATTGATCAGATACAGTGCCTTGCGAAAGTATTCGGCCCCCTTGAACTTTGCGACCTTTTGCCACATTTCAGGCTTCAAACATAAAGACATAAAACTGTATTTTTTTGTGAAGAATCAACAACAAGTGGGACACAATCATGAAGTGGAACGACATTTATTGGATATTTCAAACTTTTTTAACAAATCAAAAACTGAAAAATTGGGCGTGCAAAATTATTCAGCCCCCTTAAGTTAATACTTTGTAGCGCCACCTTTTGCTGTGATTACAGCTGTAAGTCGCTTGGGGTATGTCTCTATCAGTTTTGCACATCGAGAGACTGAAATTTTTTCCCATTCCTCCTTGCAAAACAGCTCGAGCTCAGTGAGGTTGGATGGAGAGCATTTGTGAACAGCAGTTTTCAGTTCTTTCCACAGATTCTCGATTGGATTCAGGTCTGGACTTTGACTTGGCCATTCTAACACCTGGATATGTTTATTTTTGAACCATTCCATTGTAGATTTTGCTTTATGTTTTGGATCATTGTCTTGTTGGAAGACAAATCTCCGTCCCAGTCTCAGGTCTTTTGCAGACTCCATCAATATACGACTGATTGTTGTCCTATGGACAGAGTCTCCCACCTCAGCTGTAGATCTCTGCAGTCCATCCAGAGTGATCATGGGCCTCCTGGCTGCATCTCTGATCATTCTTCTCCTTGTATGAGCTGAAAGTTTAGAGGGACGGCCAGGTCTTGGTAGATTTGCAGTGGTCTGATACTCCTTCCATTTCAATATTATCGCTTGCACAGTGCTCCTTGGGATGTTTAATGCTTGGGAAATCCAAATCAGGCTTTAAACTTCTTCACAACAGTATCTCAGACCTGCCAGGTGTGTTCCTTGTTCTTCATGATGCTCTCTGCGCTTTTAACGGACCTCTGAGACTATCACAGTGCAGGTGCATTTATACGGAGACTTGATTACACACAGGTGGATTGTATTTATCATCATTAGTCATTTAGGTCAACATTGGATCATTCAGAGATCCTCACTGAACTTCTGGAGAGAGTTTGCTGCACTGAAAGTAAAGGGGCTGAATAATTTTGCACGCCCAATATTTCAGTTTTTGATTTGTTAAAAAAGTTTGAAATATCCAATAAATGTCGTTCCACTTCATGATTGTGTCCCACTTGTTGTTGATTCTTCACAAAAAAATACAGTTTTATATCTTTATGTTTGAAGCCTGAAATGTGGCAAAAGGTCGCAAAGTTCAAGGGGGCCGAATACTTTCGCAAGGCACTGTATGTTTTGATATTTCTTCTTTTAACCACTCCAAAGCAATTACATGTGGCGCAGGAACATTTAGCATTTTTGTCATTTAGCAGAAGCTCTTATCCAGAGCGACATGCAGTGCATTCATCTGAAGAAAGCTAGGTGGGACAACCACATATCACAGTCATAGTGAGTACATTTTTCCTCAATAAAGTAGCCATTAGCAAAGTCAGAGCTAGTAACTACTGACTCGCTGCCGTGCTACACTTTTCTATTATCAAGACATCTGCTGGTTAGTCTTCACTTGTTAGGACAGCTCATGAGGTCTCCTAAATATCTGGCGACTAGGTGGGACTCTTATGAAAGAGGCTTCATGCATAGCTTTTATTTTTACTCATAAGAGTAGGAGTAAAATGTCTCTATTCTCAGCACAACCAATTTTCTACTATTAGACGCTTTGTAGATACGGGCCAGGTTGTACTTTGACCTTCACTAGTATTTCAGAAACAAACCAATTCATCCAGCACATTACATTGCTGGTTACTACTTCGTTTTCAGGCATCTAAAACATCACATTAGGAATCTTATCATATCAGTAAAGTTACTTGTATGTGATCCACTTAGATTAAATCTGTTTCCATTGGCCTTTATTAGGAAACAATAACCACTCTTCCTTTTGTCTGACTTAGGGACAAGTAAAGCATGTTGGAGGTTTGACAGGTTTGACCATGCTCACTTGGCTAGACACACGTACATCCAGCACAAAATGCCACATGCAAAGCCTCTACAGGCAATGTGGAGGAGGGAGGATGCGCTCACAGACTCAGAGGACAACGATGATCGATGCGGTGATGAAGAACACGGTTACCTTCAGTATTTTGTCCCCAGGCTGTAGCAGGTTGGAGGCCGGTCCATCAGGCTGTACCCTAGTAACAAAGATACCCTATAAGTCAAAAGTGATATGAGATTAGGAACCACATGGTGAAGATGGTTTAGAATCTGTGCCTTTCAAACTGGTTGTTTGTTGCTTTTGTTTGTATTTTCCTCAAACTCAAGATCTGTGCGTGATTTTGATTGACATGCTATTGCAAACATAAACTTGATAGGTTTAACTAGTCTGTAAAAAGCAGACAACTATCATAAGGATTTTTCACAATCTAAAAAAAAAAATGGAAGTCTATGTGTGCTGTTGGTTAAATTCTAGGACTAGGTGTACTTACATGGCATTTACATCTACCTTTAATGAAAACATTTTAACAGTACTAAAATAGTTACTTTAAAAAAAAATCTATATTTCCAAAAATATGGACACTGGGGGGGGATGTTTTTTCCATTGCATGTTTCCAAAAAATGGCTAGTCAAGGCAGAGATTATAAGTATACCAATCTTTGCATGCGTTTAAACTATATAATACTATATGAAGAGCCTCAATCAACGCAGTTAAACCTCACTTGAACCCGAATTACGTTACTATCATCTAATGACTCAGGTATTATTACAGCAGGGACTCCTTGAGGCATCACGGGAAAGCAGGCTCTCAGAAGATATCCTCAGCAATCAGCATGCACCACCTTTCAGTGGGGTGTTAAGATGGGAGATGATATGCACACAAAATATACAACACATTCAATGGCTATAACAATTTTTACAACATTGAATTTGAGTTCAATTCCTATGGCTTACAAGACCTTCCCCATACAAATCTAATGTCAATGAGAAAAAACTAGGCTTTGATATTTTAAAACGAATAATAAGAGAAAATGTTGCCAGTGGCAACAACATAACTGATTTCGGAAAATTCTAAATGGAAATCTATAAACATTTTTCTCACTGGTTCTTTTCTTTGCTGTTACATGGCAACAATACATTATTGAACTATTTGACATTCGCCAACCTTATGACTGACTACATTACAAATCATTGCTGCAAAAGTGTTGCCTTTTCTTGATTCTTGCTCATCATTGGCGTATAACAAAACGGTTCAAAGTTAACCAAGTCAACTGCAGCACCCCATACAGCAATGCAGCAGCACCTGTTACCATGGAAACTCTGAAGTGAAACAGACAGTGATGTGCAGTGGTTATTGAAACACCTTAAGGAATAAGAGAAAAATGGAACATGTTCCTATGGCACAGACTGCACAGAATCAGATGCACACAGAGAACATTTAGTTGCTTTAATCTTACCATGTCAGAAGGCTTGAAAGGGTTCCCTTGGCCACTGATTCCCCCTGAGATGCTGAACCCTAAACCTGGATTCTTCTCTATCCGCACACAGAACTGCCAAAAGACACAAAAACAACATCATGCCAAAAATAGACATTTGGTATTGTATAACTGTGCAATTACATGGTGCAACATCTCTCCTCTCTATATACCGCTAGCCATAATATAGGCCTCTCAGAGATCTGTTGGTGACAGATTGAGAGAAAGGGAGAGAGCGGGAGAAAGAGTGAAAAGATGATTGAAATGGAGGGGGTGATCGAGAGAAACACAGACAGACAAAAACAGAGAAAGAAAGAGAAACACCGAGACAATCAAAGAGACATATAGAGACAGAGAGAGAGAGAGAGAGAGAGAGAGAGAGAGAGAAACACTGAGACAATCAAAGAGACAGATAGAGAGAGAAAGAGAGAGAAAGAGTAATGGCCAACCTGCTCCTGGAAGTCGTCCATGCTCTTCTGGCCTTTGGTCTGGATGAGGCAGCGTGCACTCTGGGGACGGGTGGTGGTGGCCATGGGCAGGGGAGACTGGTACTGTTGGATGGATATCTTGTTGATGGCACCCTCATACTGCTGGTCCCGCACTGAGCGGTGTGGGGGTGTGGCCGATGTGGATGTCACGATCATGGTCTGTGATTGGTGGGGGTGGTGGTGGTGGCCGCCTGCCTGTGGGTAATTCAACCCGTTAGGCAAAGAGTCAGGAAGCTGCAAAGATGCAAACGTCACGTCTTACAAAATGGCAGATAACATACAGATGAGGTGCAGCATGCTTCTTCAAACCTGAATTACCACATAGAAACGTTCCTTCAAAATAAATGTTATTTGTCACATGCCCTGAACACAACTGGTGTAGACTTTACCGTGAAATGCTTGCTTACGGGCCCTTCCCAATAGTGCAGTTTAAAAGTAATAATTAAAATAAAATAGTAACACAAGAGGAATAAAATAAAATACACAAGAAAGGAGCTATATACAGGGAGTACCAGATCAATATGCAGAGTTACGAGGTATTTGAGGTAGATATGTACATGATTTCAAACCGATTTAAAAACTAACAAGGCCACTTCAGTGTCGTCTACATGATATATACTGAACAAAAAATATAAACGCAACATGCAACAATTTCAAAGATTTTACTGAATTTTACAGTTCATATGACGAAATCAGTCAATTGCCATCAATAAAATGCAATTGTGTTTGTTGTCCATAGCTTACACCTGCCCATACCATAACCCCACTGCCACCATGGATCACTCTGTTCACAACGTTGACATTATAAAACCAACGTCTGATGTTGTGAGACCGGTTGGATGTACTGCCAAATTCTCTAAAAGGAAGTTGGAGGCGGCTTATGGTGGAGAAATTAACATTCAATTCTCTGGCAACAGATCTGGTGAACATTCCTGCAGTCAGCATGCCAACTGCACACTACCTCAAAACTTGAACATCTGTGGCAGTGTGTTGTTTTAGAGGGCCTTTTATTGTCCCCAGCACAAGGGGCACCTGTGTAATGGTCATGATGTTTCATCACCTTCTTGATATGCCACACCTGTCAGGTAGATGGATTATCTTGGTAAAGGAGAAATGCTCACCAACAGGGATGTAAACACATTTGTGCACACAATTTGAGAGAAATAAGCTTTTTGTGAATATGTAACACTTATGGGATCTTTTATTTCAGCTGATGAAACATGTGACCAACACTTTACATGTTGCATTTATATTTTTGTTCAATGTAAGTAATAAAACAGGACACACAACCCACAGTTTTCTCTGTGCATTAATAATTCAGAGGAAGCCCCTGGTCTACCCTTATCATTATTCTTGCACTGATGGTTAGAATGTGACCACAATGAAATGACTAAGACACTGACAAACAGAGGTTGCCATGGAGACCAGGCAAGAATGGAGCACTGCTGGAATGAATTATGGCGCTTAGGCATTCCACAAGAGGAATAAAATAAAATGCACAAGAATGAACCTACACAGTACCAGATCAATGTGAAGAGGTACGAGGTATTTGAGGTAGAAATCTACATGAAGGCCATAGATTTTAAAGCAGATTGAAGTCCCTGGTCTAACTTTTCATTATTCTTACACTGATGGTTAGAATGTGACCACAGTGAAGTGACTAAGACACTGACAAACAGAGGTTGCCATGGAGACCAAACAAGAATAGAGCGCTGCTGGAATGAATCATGGAGCTTAGAAATGACTCCTGACATTTAAAAACATTGACATACTGTAGCAATCACTTAAGTGATAATGACCGAGAAGCCGGTGTTTGGAGGATATATTGGCACGGGGATTGTGCCAATATATCCTCCAAACACCGGCTTCGTTCTTTCTACATATTGTATGTTCAAGTTGAGGGAGCGTGCAATTGGCATGCTGACTGCAGGAATGTTCACCAGAGCTAATGTTAATTAATGTTAATTTCTCTACCATAAGCCTTTTTAGAGAATTTGCATGACCAACATATTCAAATAATGATTGACATATTTTCATTAAAAACGTTCTTTTGATGAATTTATTCATACTATTTCATCCTTCCACAAGATATAGTCCCGACATAAATCTAGGGTTGCTACCTAAGCCGGCTGGTCGTTCATTCTATCGGTTCGGTTGCTAGAGGCGTGACCCAGTCTTTCAGTCTTTTTGTCCTGTATCTATGGCCGCAATGTTCGACTGGAATGCTACCTGGCAACTTTCTTATCTCTTGCTTGCCAACTACGACTAACTTACAGTCACGTCAAAAGTGCAGCCAGAATATCAGCAAAGTAGCTGCATTTGCATTTGTTTAAGCAGTTTTCTAGTGACATTTATTTGGATACATCCATAACAATGAGCTATTGACTCTTGATTTTGCCTGGCATACAAAAAGTACTCACTCATAAGGACACTGTTGTTTCAGAGGAGCTAGCCAACAACACAGCTAACACAATCACTTCAAACTGAAACTGGAAAAACTACAAACTAGCTGCACTTCGGTTTTTTATACCTTTAAAAAAAGAAATGTCTTTGTATATATATCAAGAAAAATGATGCCAGCTGAATAATATGATTTCGACTGACTGAGAAATGCTGCCTAGCTGTTTGTCTCATCCCGACACGTTTATTTATATGGGTAAGCTGGAGATCGAATTTCAAAACTGAAACAATGTTGTAAAATGTCAGAAAGACAGACAACAAGGTTTATACAAATCTCCGCTGTTGAAAGCGAAATGTTAGTGTAAAAGAAATGTGAGATAATGTCTAGATGTTTTTATAGTGGAGATCAAGTTTATAAATTGCCTGGCTGGGCTGATGAGACAGTGGATTGTGCAGTCCGATGGAACAGAGTAAATAAGAATTTTAACGTCATAGATTTAGGCGGTGGTGACTTGTGGAATGGACACTGGCTGGAATGCGGTTTTAACCAATCAGCATTCAGGATTAGACACACCCGTTGTATAAAAGTAAATAAATGAGCCCATTTAAAAATAAATAAAAAAAAGGTGGAGGAACCTTAAGAAGTACAAAAGGGACAAGACCGGGAATCATGACGCATATGGTTTTACAAGTGCCTTCAGAATGTAATCACACACAGACTTTTTCAACATTTTGTTGTGTAACAAAGTGGGATTTAAAAGGATTTAATTTACATTTTTTGACAAGGTTCTACACAAAATTGTTGCCAATTAATGGAAAATAAAACACTAATATATCTTGATTCCATAAGTATTCAACCCCCTAAGTCAATAAATATTGTCTTATTTCACTGCAGAGCCCCCAGCCCTGCTCAATATGCCTTAGATAGCCCTGGAGTCCCACCCCCCACACATGCGGTGACCTCACCTGGCTTAACTGGTGCCTCTAGAGACAAAACCCCACTCATCGTCACTCATTGCCTAGGTTTAGCTCCACTGTATTCACATCCTACCATACCCTTGTCTGTACATTATGCCTTGGATCTATTCTTCCACGCCCAGAAATCTGTTCCTTTTATTGTCTGTTCCGAACGCACTAAACAACCAGTTCTTATAGCCTTTAACCGCACCCTGATCCTACTCCTCCGCTCCTCTGGTGGTGTAGAGGTTAATCCAGGCCATGCAGCCCGGCAACACCGGCAACGCGCTAGCGTCCCACCTGGCTAACATCCAGTGAGATTGCAGAACAACAAATTCAAATACAACATTTTTAAAATTCAGAAAAGATACAACTATTTTACATAGGTTTAAAGATTAACTTCTTGTGAATCCAACCACGGTGTCAGATTTCAAAAATGCTTTACGGCAAAAGCATACTTTACGATTATTTGAGAACATAGCCCAGCAGACAAATCATTACAAACAGTAACCAACCAAGTAGAAGAGTTACACAAGTCAGAAATATAGATAAAATTAATCACTTACCTTTGATGATCTTTATAGGGTTGCACTCAGAAGACATTCATTTATTCAATAAACGTTCCTTTTGTTCATAAAGTCTCTCTTTATATCCAAAAACCTCAGTTTTGTTTGCATGTTTTCTTCAGTAATCCACAGGCTCAAACGCAGTCACAACAGGCAGGCAAAAAATTCAAATTGTATCCGTAAAGTTCATAGAAACGTGTCAAATTAATATTCAATCCTCAGGTTGTTTTTAGCCTAAATAGTCGATAACATTTCAACCGGACAATAACGTTGTCAATATAAAAGGTAAACAAGAAAGGCACTCTCTCGGTATTCTCAGAATACAAGCCTGAAACAATTTCTAAAGACTGTTGACATCTAGTGGAAGGCATAGGAACTGCAATTTGAGTCCTAAGTCAATGGATACTGTAATGGCATTGAATAGAAAACTACAACAACAACACAAAATATAATATCTACAATATCCAGACCCCTTCTACAGCCGGTACGGGGCATGGAACCCCGCAGATCCCCTATGACTGGAATACCGACATAATCTCCCCGAGGACTCCAACAGGCCCCTCAGGCGCAACGCCCGCTGAAGGCCCATTCTGCTAACCAGCTAGGCCTGCTAGCTACCTAGAGCTACTTGGAACCTTACTAATTCCACGACTGGTCTATCGACATCACCGCACGAAGAGGCAAAAACAGACTTACCCCCATCGCGACGTCCCCCAAAGGCTAACTTTCTAGCCCCTGCTATCTGCTTGCTTGCTAACCTGTTCTGCTAACTGCTAGCTTGCCTGCCCGGTCTGCTAACTGCTAGCCCCTGCTAACTGCTTGCTTGATAACCCGGCCTGCTAACTGCTAGCTTGCCCCGGTCTACTAGCTGTTAGCATCGGCCTGCTAACTGTCTGAATCGCCGTGTCCCCAGCCAGCCCAACCACTCACTGGTCCCACATGTTCACTTGGCTATGCATGCCTCTCTCTAATATCAATATGCCTCGTCCATTACTGTCCTGGTTAGTGATTGTCTTATTTCACTGTAGAGCCTCTAGCCCTGCTCAATATGCCTTAACCAATCATGTTGTTCCACCTCCTACATATGCGATGACATCACCTGGTTTAAACATTTCTAGAGACTATATCTCTCTCATCATTACTCAATGCCTAGGTTCACCTCCAATGTACTCACATCCTACCTTACCTTTGTCTGTACACTAAGCCTTGAATCTATGCTATCGTGCCCAGAAACCTGCTCCATTTACTTTCTGTTCCGAACGTGCTAGACGGACAGTTCGTATAGCCTTTCGCCGTACCCTTATCCTACTTCTCCTCTGTTCCTCTGGTGATGTGGAGGTTAATCCATGTCCTGCAGTGCCTACCTCCACTCCCACCCACCAGGTGCTCTCATTTGCTGACTTCTGTAACTGTAAAAGCCTTGGTTTCATGCATGTTAACATTAGAAGCCTACTCCCTAAGTTTGTTTTACTCACTGCTTTAGCACACTCTGCCAACCCAGATGTCTGAGCCGTGTCTGAATCCTGGCTTAGGAAAACCACCAAAAACCCTGCCATCTCCATCACTAACTGTAATGTTTTCAGCCAAGATAGAACTGCCAAAGGGGGCGGTGTTGCAATCTACTGCAAAGATAGAAATACAGAACTCTGCAGGCTATCTAAGTCTGTACCCAAACAATTTGAGCTTCTACTTCTAAAAATGCACCTTTCCAGAAACAAGTCTCTCACTGTTGCCGCTTGCTATAGACCTCCCTCTGCCCCCAGCTGTGCTCTCGATGCCATACGTGAATTGATTGCCCCCCATCTATCTTCTGAGCTCGTGCTAATAGGTGACCTAAACTGGGACATGCTTAACACCCCGGCCATCCTACAATCTAAGCTTGATGCCCTCAATCTCAAACAAATTATCAATGAACCCACCAGGTATAACCCCAAATCAGTAAACACGGGCACACTCATAGATGTCATCCTAACTAACTCACCCTCCTAATACACCTCTGCTGTTTTCAATCAAGATCTCAGCGATCACTGCCTCATTGCCCGCACCAGTAATGGGTCTGCGACCAAACGACCACCCCTCATCAATGTCAAACGCTCCCTGAAACACTTCTGCGAGCAGGCCTTTCTATCGACCTGGCCGGGGTATCCTGGAATGACATTGACCTCATCCCGTTAGTAGATGATGCCTGGCTATTCTTTCAAAGTGCCTTCCTCAACATCTTAAATAAGCATGCCCCTCTCAAAAAATGTAGAACTAGGAATAGATATAGTCCTTGGCTCACTCCAGACCTGTCTGTCCTTGACCAGCACAAAAACATCCTGTGGCGTTCTGCATTAGCATCGAATAGCCCCCGTGATATGCAACTTTTCAGGGAAGTTAGGAACAAATATACACAGGCAGTTAGAAAAGCTAAGGCAAGCTTTTTCAAACAGAAATGTGCATCCTGTAGTACTAACTCAAAATAGTTCTGGGACACTGTAAAGTCCATGGAGAATAAGAGCACCTCCTCCCAGCTGCCCACTGCTCTGAGGCTAGGAAACACTGTCACCCTCGATAAATCCACTATAATTGAGAATTTCAATAAGCATTTCTCTACCGCTGGCCATGCTTTCCACATGGCTATACTCCTACCTCGGTCAACTGCCCGGCACCCTCCACAGCAACCCGCCAACGCCCCCACCATTTCTCCTTTACCCAAATCCAGATAGCTGATGTTCTGAAAGAGCCGCAAAATCTGGACCCCTACAAATCAGCCGGGCTAGACAATCTGGACCCTCTCTTTCTAAAATGATCTGCCGAAATTGTTGCAACCCCTATTACTAGCCTGTTCAACCTGTCTTTCGTATCATCTGAGATTCCCAAAGATTGGAAAGCTGCCGCGGTCATCCCCCTCTTCAAAGGCGGTGACACTCTAGACCCAAACCTATCCTACCCTGTCTTTCTAAGGTCTTCGAAAGCCAAGTTAATAACCTCTTGGAACTACCCATCCCGGATCCGGGAGAATTGTCATCAACTGACACTAATTAGCATAATGCAACGGACAAAAAATCTTACTAGAAAATATTAATATTCATGAATTCACAAGTGAAATATAGTGAAACACAGCTTAGCCTTTTGTTAATCACCCTGTCATCTCAGATTTTGAAATTATGCTTTACAGCCAAAGCAAGACAAACATTTGTATAAGTGTATCGATAGCCTAGCATAGCATTATGTCCAGCTAGCAGCAGGCAACTTGGTCACGAAAATCAGAAAAGCAATCAAATTAAATCGTTTACCTTTGATGAGCTTCGGATGTTTTCACTCACGAGACTCCCAGTTAGACAGCAAATGTTCATTTAGTTCCATAAAGATTATTTTTATAGCCAAAATACCTCCGTTTGTTCTTCACGTTTGGTTGAGAAATCCACCGGAAACTGCGGTCACAACAACGCCGAAAATTTGGCCAAATTAAATCCATAATATCGACAGAAACATGGCAAACGTTTTTTTATAATCAATCCTCAAGGTGTTTTTCAAATATCTATTTGATAATATATCAACCGGGACAGTTGGCTTCTTAGTAGGAGCGAGAGAAACAATGGCCGCATGTCTATTACGCACAAATCACTCTGAGAGCCACCAGCTGACCACTGACGCAATGTTGTCGCTCACGCTCATTTTTCAAAAAAAAAAAAGCCTGAAACTATGTCTTGTGACACTAGACACATTAGGGAAGCCATAGAAAAAGGAATCTGGTTGATATCCCTTTCACTGCTCAATAGGGATGCAGAGGTTTCTAAATAAGATTCACTTCCTGATTGGATTTTTCTCAGGATTTCGCCTGCAATATCAGTTATGTTATACTCATAGACAATATTTTTTACAGTTTTGGAAACTTTAGAGTGTTTTCTATCCTAAGCTGTCAATTATATGCATATTCTATTATCTGGTCCTGAAAAATAGCCCATTTACTTTGGGAACATTATTTTTCCAAAAATTTCAAGAGGAACCTGTTGGGGCTAGGGGGGCACAAGGAGTTCCCTGAAGGGAACATGCCCTCCCATTCAGCTGATAAAAATATTCTTTAGAAATATTTAACTTTCACACATTAACAAGTCCAATACAGCAAATGAAAGATAAACATCTTGTTAATCTCCCCATCGTGTCCGATTTTAAAAATGTTTTACAGTGAAAACACAACATATATTTATGTTAGACGACCACCAAATTCAAAAACACACAGAGCGATATTTCACAGTCGCAAAAGCATAAATATAGATAAAATGTATCACTAACCTTTGATTATCTCCATCAGATGACACTCATAGCACATCATGTTATACATGTATTGTGTGTTTTGTTCGATAATGTGCATATATATATATATATATACAAATCTCAGTTTACATTAGCGCGTTACGTGCAGAAATCTTTTGATTACAAAACATCCGGCGATTTTGCAGAAATACTCACAATAAACATTGATAAAAGATGCAAGTGTTATTCACAGAATTAAAGATAAATGTATCCTCTATGCAACCGCTGTGCCAGATTTTTTTTAAACTACAGAAAAATAATAATTTGAGAACGGCGCTCAGAACCCAAAGAAATAGCCGCCATTTTGGCGTCAACAGAAGCTACAAAAAACACTAAATATTCACTTACCTTTGAATATCTTCATCAGAAGGCAGTTCCAGGAATCTCAGTTCGGCAACAAATGACTGATTTGTTCCATAAAGTTCCAAAAAGCCATAATTTAGCCACTTGTTGTTAGCTTGTTCAGCCCAGCATTCAGTCCTCAAAAAGCACAAGCAATTCCTTCAAACAAAAACTCAAAAAGTTCTGTTACAGGTCGTAGAAACAAGTCAAATGATGTATGCCATCCATATTTAGGATGTTTTAAACATTAATCAGCAATAAGGTTCCGGAGAATTTCATTGTCTGAAGAAAAGCATAGGAACGCAAGAACACTCTCTCGTGACCGCGCGTAATGAGCCCGAGGCTTTCTGCCAGACCACTCACTCAAAGAGCTATTATGAGCTCCACCTTTATAGTAGAATCATACAACCAGAATCTAAAGACGGTGACATCTTGTGGAAGCCCTGGGAAGTGCATTCTCATCCATATCTAAGGTGGACATCCAATGGCACTGTTTTCTAAATTGAGTTCTCACTTCCTGTTTGGATTTCTTCTCAGGTTTTTGTCTGCCATATGAGTTATGTTATACTCACAGACATAATTCAAACAGTTTTAGAAACTTCAGAGTGTTTTCTATCCACCAGTAATAATAATATGCATATATACCCAAAGCATCCTTCACGCATCCTTCACTCATGCTGCCAAACATACCCTCATAAAACTGACCATCCTACCGATCCTCGACTTCGGTGATGTCATCTATAAAATAGCCTCAAACACTCTACTCAACAAACTGGATGCAGTCTATCACAGTGCCATCCGTTTTGTCACCAAAGCCCCATACACTACCCACCATTGCGACCTGTACGCTCTCGTTGGTTAGCCCTCGCTTCATACTCGTCGCCAAACCCACTGGCTACAGGTTATCTACAAGTCTCTGCTAGGTAAAGCCCCGCCTTATCTCAGCTCACTGGTCACCATAGCAGCACCCACTCGTAGCACACGCTCCAGTAGGTATATTTAACTGGTCATCCCCAAAGCCAAAACTTTCTTTGGCCGCCTTTCCTTCCAGTTCTCTGCTTCCAATGACTGGAACGAATTGCAAAATTCACTGAAGCTGAAGACTTATATCTCCCCCTCTAACTTTAAGCATCAGCTGTCAGAGCAGCTTACCAGTCACTGTATATGTACACAGCCAATCTATAAATAGCACACCCAACTACCTCATCCCCATATTGTTATTTATCTTTTTGCTCCCCAGTATCTCTACTTGCACATCATCTGCACATACATCACTCCAGTGTTAATGCTAATTTGTAATTGTTCCGCCTCTATTGCCTATTTATTGCCTTACCTCCCTAATCTTCTACATTTGCACACACTGTACATTTTCAATGGTGTTATTGACTGTACATTTGTTTATGTATAACTCTGTGTTGTTGTTTTTGTCGCACTGCTTTGCTTTATCTTGGCCAGGTCGCAGTTGTAAATGAGAACTTGTTCTCACCTGGTTAAATAAAGGTTAAAGACATTTTTAAAAACATGCTAGAATCACCTTTGGTAGCGATTACAGCTGTGAGTCTTTCTAGGTAAGTCTCTAAGAGCTTTGCACACCTGGATTGTACAATATTTGCCCATTATCAAATGCTTTATTCTTTCCTTCTCTGTCAAGTTTGTTGTTGATCATTGTTAGACAGCCATTTTCAAGTGTTGCCATAGATTTTCAAGCCGATGTAATTAAAAACTGTAACTAGGCAACTCCAGAACATTCAATGATGTCTTGGTAAACAACTCCAGTGTATATTTGGCCTTGTGTTTTAGGTTATTGTCCTCCGGAAAAGTGCATTTATCTCCCAGTGTCTGTTGGAAAGCACACTGAACCAAGTTTTCCTTATTTTATTTTTTTTCATTTATTTTTATCCTAAAACACTCACTAGTCCTTGCCAATGACAAGCAAACAGTGGGGCAAAAAAAGTATTTAGTCAGCCACCAATTGTGCAAGTTCTCCCACTTAAAACAGACAAAACGACAACAAAAAAAATCCAGAAAATCACATTGTAGGATTTTTAATGAATTTGTTTGCAAATTATGGTGGAAAATAAGTATTTGGTCAATAACAAAAGTTTCTCAATACTTTGTTATATACCGTTTGTTGGCAATGACAGAGGTCAAACATTTTCTGTAAGTCTTCACAAGGTTTTCACACTGTTGCTGGTATTTTGGCCCATTCCTCCATGCAGATCTCCTCTAGAGCAGTGATGTTTTGGGGCTGTTGCGGGGCAACACGGACTTTCAACTCCCTCCAAAGATTTTCTATGGGGTTGAGATCTGGAGACTGGCTAGGCCACTCCAGGACCTTGAAATACTTCTTACGAAGCCACTCCTTCGTTGCCCGGGCGGTGTGATTGGGATCATTGTCATGCTGAAAGACCCAGCCACATTTAATCTCCAATGCCCTTGCTGATGGAAGGAGGTTTTCACTCAAAATCTCACAATACATGGCCCCTTTGCAGAAAAACAGCCCCAAAGCATGATGTTTCCACCCCCATGCTTCACAGTAGGTATGGTGTTCTTTGGATGCAACTCAGCATTCTTTGTCCTCCAAACACGACGAGTTGAGGTTTTACCAAAAATATCTATTTTGGTTTCATCTGACCATATGACATTCTCCCTATCTGCTTCTGGATCATCCAAATGCTCTCTAGCAAACTTCAGACGGGCCTGGACATGTACTGGCTTAAGCAGGGGGACACGTCTGGCACTGCAGGATTTGAGTCCCTGGCGGCGTAGTGTGTTACTGATGGTAGGCTTTGTTACTTTGGTCCCAGCTCTCTGCAGGTCATTCACTAGGTCCCCCCGTGTGGTTCTGGGATTTTTGCTCACCGTTCTTGTGATCATTTTGACCCCACGGGGTGAGATCTTGCGTGGAGCCCCATATCGAGGGAGATTATCAGTGGTCTTGTATGTCTTCCATTTCCTAATAATTGCTCCCACAGTTGATTTCTTCAAACCAAGCTGCTTACCTATTGCAGATTCAGTCTTCCCAGCCTAGTGCAGGTCTACAATTTTGTTTCTGGTGTTTTCTCATTTTGTCTGTCATAGTTGAAGTGTACCTATAATGAAAATTACAGGCCTCTCATCTTTTTAAGTGGGAGAACTTGCACAATTGGTGGCTGACTAAATACTTGTTTGCCCCACTGTACCTAAAACATAATGCAGCAAACACCATGCTTCAAAATATGAGGAGTGGTACTCAGTGACGTGTTGTGTTGGATTTTCCCCAAACATAACGCTTTGTTTTCAGGACTAAAAGTTCTTTTTTTTTTGCATTATTACTTTAGTGCCTTATTGCAAACAGGATGCATGTTTTGGAATATTGTTTATTCTGTACTGGCTATTCACTCTGTCATTTATGTTAAGATTGTGGAGTAACTACAATGTTGTTGATCCATCCTCAGCTATCTCCTATCACAACTATTAAACATTGTAACTGTTTAAATCACCACCGGCCTCATTCCTTAGCTGTTTCCTTCCTCTCCGGCAACTGAGTTAGGAAGAGCGCCTGTATCTTTGCAGTGACTGTGTGTATTGATTCACCATCCAAAGTGTAATTATAACTTCACCATGCTCAAAGGGATGTTCAATGTCAGCTGGTTTTATTTTTGCCCTACTACAAATGGGTGCCCTTCTTTGCGAACCATTGGAAAACCTCCCTGGTCTTTGTGGTTAAATCTGTGCTTAAAATTCACTGCTCGACCAAGGCGACCTTACCAGTGATTGACTTGGACTGAAAAGGTGTCGTTACTCATGTTGGTTGCCAGTACAGTTTACATGTAGGTGAAGGAGCACCACAATACCTTTGAGCTAATATTTTATAATAGGAATTGGAGATCAAGCGGTAGAACATTTGAGGGGCCGGTATTCAGCTCCGGTGAGCTCATGCCCAAGTCAAGCACTGGACCATACAGACAATTCTATGTGTGGGGTACAGAAATGGGGTACTCATTTAAACACTATTACTACACACCGAGTGAGTCCATGCAGTCTATTATGTGACTTAAGCACATTTTTACTCCTGAACTTATTTAGGCTTGCCATAACAAAAGTTTGAATATACTTATTGACTCAAGACATTTCAGCATTTCGTTTTTTACATTTATAAACATTTCCAAAAACCCAATTCCACTTTGACATAATGGGTATTGTCTGTAGATCAGTGATACAAAATCTTAAATGCAGGCTGTAACAACAAAATGTGGAAAAAGTCAAGGGGTGTAAATACTTTCTGAAGGCACTGTAGGTGCTTGTAATGTCACCCTTTTTAAAAAAACAATGAATGTGTGGGGGTGGATTGGGATTTGACATTAAATGTACCGATATGTCATAAATATACACTGAACAAAAATCCCAGACATTTTCCATCTGCACAAAAAGCTTATTTTAATAAGATTTTGTGCACAGATTTGTTTATATCCATGTTAGTGAGCATTTCTCCTTCGCCAAGACAATCCATCCACCTGACAGGTGTGGCATATCAAGAATCAGATGAAACAGCATGATCATTACACAGGTGCACCTTGTGCTGGGGACAACACAAGGCCACAGATATCTTAAGTTTTGAGGGTGCATGCAATTGGCATGCTGACTGCAGGAATGTACACGAGAGCTGTTGCCAGAGAATTGAATGTTCATTTATCTACCATAAACTGCATCCAATGTCGTTTTATAGAAATTGTCAGTACGTCCAAACGGCCTCATATAACTGTGTAACTATCCAGCTTCTTCACCTGTGTGATCGTCTGAGGCGGGGTGGGGGTGCTGATGAGTATTTATGTCTGTAATATAGCCCTTTTGTGGGGAAAAACTCAGTCTGATTGGTTGGGCCTGGCTCCCCAATGGGTGGGTCTGCCATGGCTGCACCCCAGCCCAGTCATGTGAAACCCATAGATCATTAGTGTCTAACTGACTAATTTCCATACACCCATATATATGGGTTTGGCCGGTGTAGGCCGTCATTGTAAATAAGAATGTGTTCTTAACTGACTTGTCTAGTTAAATAAAGGTTAAACACAACACTCCCCTATGGGACTCCCAATCACGGCCGGTTGTGATACAGCCTGGATTCGAACCAGGGTGTCTGTAGTGATGCCTCTAGCACTGAGATTCAGTGCCTTAGACCGCTGCGCCACTCGGGAGCCCAAAACTTGGGAGCCCCAAACTTCAAATCTTTGAAACGGTTGCATGTTGCGTTTATATTTTTGTTCAATATATGAATGAGTTACCAGCCCAATGTTTCATTCAGCAAGCTGGGTGATAATGTTATCAGCATAGTTCAGATGCAAACTAACAATGACATTAGAACACTCAGGCCTCCCACCCAGTCCTTTGCCAGTGTAAAGCACCAACCTTTTTCATGATGTTTTCTGGGGGCACGTCTCTCCTGCCCAGTGAGTAGGGGGCCCACTGAGTAGTGGGAGAGACCACCTCCTGGCCGTTGTCCAATATATTGCTCTGTTGAGAGGGGGTCTGGAGAGAGAACAGGGTAAAGGAACACAGTTTAGAGTATTATCACTGCTATGGGGGTAACCTGTATATGCTTCCAACATGACTACAGTTTTTTGCAGAGATAAAGGTGAATCAACTTGCTGTATTGATTATAACGTTATAGTCATTGGTAATAATAATACTTTCGGAGGAGTATTGCAGCTAGTAATCCAGCATTCTTGGATCAATATCATGACCTTAACTTCTTTATAAGTTTAAAGTCCTAAACGTATGAATATATCAGTTGGGTTGTTTGCCTCCTGTCATTTTGTCCACTTACAATACCTATTTGATAAGAATAGGTTATCTGACAGGTTTAGAGAGATTTTGGCAGGCAAAAAAGTACAAGTTGACTTACATGCACTAAAACACCTATACGGGAAAGATAAGCAAGCGAGAAACTCCGATAAAATCTCTTTGTTTCATTACAATGTGCTTGTCTGTGTCCTTAAATGCACAGTGTCTATAAACTAGGCCAAATTGCACTGAGGCTACTGAGTGACACAGGGTACAATAATAGCCTTACACAGTAATACTAACATAGAGTAGTACTGCTGTAACCCATAGAGCAGACACCGTAGCTGACACACATGCAACACACTGCTTTGATGTTTCAGACAACAGATAAAAAACAGCGCTTGGCTTGAAGTTGAAATGGGAGGGATTCTTAAGGCTTCTTTCACACCAACACAGCTGAAATTGTATAATACTTGGCTTCACTGTATGCATTTTATGCTGATACTGTGATACATGAGTCTCGGGTCTAGGCTCGTTTTTTAATGCTGGTATCATTTCTGGGCTCAAGTTTCATCCTTCAAGATTAGAATGTACAATATTGGAATACAAAGTGGACTATATTAAAAAAAGATATACAGGCATAGCATTTCAATGTAATAACATTCTCCATTGTAAGGAAAATGCAGCTTTTGGTAATATTGTGATGCTTATGATGAAAGATATTTTGAAGCTTTTATCCTGACAAAATAGTAAATATGCAGTACACTCCCTGTATCAAATGAATGTGAAAGGGTTGATCTGCACTGAGACTGTTTCTGTGTTTTCTGGTTCATACTCACATTGGGTAGAGGTAGCCACTGTGTTGTTTGGTTTTCATGCTTATTCATGTTATTGTAAAAGTTTATTGTCATGCTTCTGCTGGCATGCGGTGCAGCATAGCCTCCAGAGCACAGCATGCCGAAGTTTACTGTGTTGTGCTTAAGGACAGCGCTCTGATAGGAGGGAAACAATCACTTGACATGAGTAAATGGGTGAGCCACTGGGTTAACGGGATTGCACCAAGACACATTGCGTAGCTGCAACAGATAAAGTGAGCTTGACAAACAGAACAACAACAGAACAGAGTTACTACAGTAGGCTACCAGCACAAACACATTAAAACACACTCATGGATACAGTACTACTATGTATTTCATAAAAGCAACAGTATGTACTTTTATTTAAGAGATGTTTAGCACTGAAGTACTTGCCTATATTATCAAGGGCCGGTTTCCCGGACCCAGATTAAGCCTAGTCCTGGAGTGCTTTCTAGTTCAGAACTAGGTTTAATCAGTGTTAACTAGGTTTAATCAGTGTCACCATCATAATTCATAAGTCCACAGATGCAGGTAGTCCGGCGTACAATTGCGACACAGCTACATGGCTCTGAGTCTACCGTCCGCAGCCCAAATGCGCACCTGCCCAAAATTCCCAACCAACGCGGCTCCACGAACGCATCCTCCATTTCAATGAGGATTTGAAAGTATGAAAGCCATTGTTCCAATATTATAGAACACTGCTGTGCGTACGCGTACACATTTTTGTCTCTGACAGACCCTTTAGGGCAGGGATCATCAGCTAGATTTTTTTCTTGAGAAGATGGTCAGAGGGCCGGAACATAATTACAAATCATTTGATGAAGGGCAGGAGACATGTAAGAGAGGGATTTTTAAGCCTGGAGACAAATTAGACATAGATTGTGTACAGTGCCTTGCGAAAGTATTCGGCCCCCTTGAACTTTGCGACCTTTTGCCACATTTCAGGCTTCAAACATAAAGATATAAAACTGTATTTTTTTGTGAAGAATCAACAACAAGTGGGACACAATCATGAAGTGGAACGACATTTATTGGATATTTCAAACTTTTTAACAAATCAAAAACTGAAAAATTGGGCGTGCAAAATTATTCAGCCCCTTTACTTTCAGTGCAGCAAACTCTCTCCAGAAGTTCAGTGGGGATCTCTGAATGATCCAATGTTGACCTAAATGACTAATGATGATAAATACAATCCACCTGTGTGTAATCAGGTCTCCGTATAAATGCACCTGCACTGTGATAGTCTCAGAGGTCTGTCAAAAGCGCAGAGAGCATCATGAAGAACAAGGAACACACCAGGCAGGTCCGAGATACTGTTGTGAAGAAGTTTAAAGCCGGATTTGGATACAAAAAGATTTCCCAAGCTTTAAACATCCCAAGGAGCACTGTGCAAGCGATAATATTGAAATGGAAGGAGTATCAGACCACTGCAAATCTACCAAGACCTGGCCGTCCCTCTAAACTTTCAGCTCATACAAGGAGAAGACTGATCAGAGATGCAGCCAAGAGGCCCATGATCACTCTGGATGAACTGCAGAGATCTACAGCTGAGGTGGGAGACTCTGTCCATAGGACAACAATCAGTCGTATATTGCACAAATCTGGCCTTTATGGAAGAGTGGCAAGAAGAAAGCCATTTCTTAAAGATATCCATAAAAAGTGTCGTTTAAAGTTTGCCACAAGCCACCTGGGAGACACACCAAACATGTGGAAGAAGGTGCTCTGGTCAGATGAAACCAAAATTGAACTTTTTGGCAACAATGCAAAACGTTTTGTTTGGCGTAAAAGCAACACAGCTGAACACACCATCCCCACTGTCAAACATGGTGGTGGCAGCATCATGGTTTGGGCCTGCTTTTCTTCAGCAGGGACAGGGAAGATGGTTAAAATTGATGGGAAGATGGAAGGAGCCAAATACAGGACCATTCTGGAAGAAAACCTGATGGAGTCTGCAAAAGACCTGAGACTGGGACGGAGATTTGTCTTCCAACAAGACAATGATCCAAAACATAAAGCAAAATCTACAATGGAATGGTTCAAAAATAAACATATCCAGGTGTTAGAATGGCCAAGTCAAAGTCCAGACCTGAATCCAATCGAGAATCTGTGGAAAGAACTGAAAACTGCTGTTCACAAATGCTCTCCATCCAACCTCACCGAGCTCGAGCTGTTTTGCAAGGAGGAATGGGAAAAAAATTCAGTCTCTCGATGTGCAAAACTGATAGAGACATACCCCAAGCAACTTACAGCTGTAATCGCAGCAAAAGGTGGCGCTACAAAGTATTAACTTAAGGGGGCTGAATAATTTTGCACGCTCAATTTTTCAGTTTTTGATTTGTTAAAAAAGTTTGAAAAATCCAATAAATGTCGTTCCACTTCATGATTGTGTCCCACTTGTTGTTCATTCTTCACAAAAAATACAGTTTTATATCTTTATGTTTGAAGCCTGAAATGTGGCAAAAGGTCGCAAAGTTCAAGGGGGCCGAATACTTTCGCAAGGCACTGTATGTGTGCCATTCAGAGGGTAAATGGGCAAGACAAAAGACTTAAGTGATTTTGAACTGGGTATGGTAGTAGTTGCCAAGCGCACCAGTTTATGTCAAGAACTGCGGTGTTGCAACTCAATATAAGGAAGGTATTCCTAATGTTTGGTATACTCAGTGTATATCTCTCTATTATGCGTGGGAATACTTTGGAAACTATATCCAACATTTAAATCACTTGGAGCTGATTTGCTGGTCTTTTTACAGTCTTTCATGTCCAACAATAAAACACTAGAAAAAAAGTTTGTTTTTTGTTTGTTTGATGCTCAGAAAACTTTTTGGGGAAAATAAAATCCCCCGCGGGCCACCAGTTGAGGGACCCTGCTTGAGGAAAACCGACCCAAACAGTAGTAGTACAGACAGATATGCTTGTCTTGTTAAAGTATGATTTCATACTAACAGTAATAGAAAGAAAATAAAAGTTCAGAGAAAGGAGGTCAAGTGTTTGTGTAATTTATACATATAGTGAAACACAAAATGAGACTGGTGCCACAACTGGAGAACATAACTAAGCAGTGGACTGAACACATGTCAATATTGGCGGTCATGCAGTCAGGTGGCGTGTGTGTCAAGACAACAGAAGGCCACATGTAGATGGTGTGCAATCGTGTAATATACTGGAGGCAACGGTGTATTCCCAAAGTGAAAAAGAAGTTGTCAGACTTACCCGGTCTAATCGTTTGGCCTCTATATGTCTAAGTAGCTGTTGCCTCCAGTCTACTGGCATCTTAGAGGACATATCGTCAGGCTTAAGCTGCAGCTGCATGGTGCGCATTTTCATCTCATCAGGGCTCTTTATATTCTCAGTGCAAATGCTCAGATTATAATCTGGGGAAATCTTCTCCAACAAGGCAGCCATGGTGGGTCTGGCAGACACAGGCCTGGCCTGGGACGCCCCGAACGTCTCCGTGCTGTAACTCCTGGCCGACAGAGGCCGCCGCTGTGTGAGGCTCTTAGTGGGGTAGCCCGTGATGGGCTTCTTAGGCTCCTGGTAGGAGGAGTAGTCTTCCTCGTACCTGCCGTTCCTCTTGTTGTACTGTTGATCCTGCTGGGCCATGCTGGCCAGACTGTTCTGGTGCTCCAACATGCCTTTGAAATGCTGCCGGCCATAGTGGTCCGACTTCTGCTGCATCTCCTTGGCCTCCTGAACCCTGCGGAACAGGGCCAGCTCTGTGGAGCTGACCAGGGAGTCGGCCCGCCTCAGGAACCCAGGCCGGGAGCGCTGACTGGGGATGGGGAAAGGTTGCTGCTGCTGGGGAGGCTGGTTCTCCTCGTTGACTGAGGGCTGAGAGTAGGAGAACATCTGGTCCATGGGAGGGTAACCCCGGTAGCCCCTGGGGCTCACCAGCTCCTTGGGCAGGGTCTTCCCCGGATGGTTGACGTACTCAGGGGTGTTGGGGAAGGGTGGAGGGGCCCTCCTCTCCTGCTGCTGATTCCTCAAATCCATAGCCCCCTGAGGGTTGAAGCTCTGGTCGAAGTGGTAGACCTTCTTGGGGATGGAAGGCTTCTGCTGCTGGCTATTAGTTCCGTAGGCATCATCATCGTCCAGCATGGGAGCAGACTGGCTCCGGGACATGCTCTGCTCCATGGGGCCCGGCATGTCTGGACGGTCAACACTCCCCTGATTCTCTATGCTGGAGCTGTAGGTGTCCACGGGAATACTGTACACATTGTAGGAGCCCATGTCTATCTCATCAATGCTCTGAGACTTCTTGAACTTAGCCTTCACCTCCTTCATCATGGGAGAGAGGCGCTCAGAGCTCTTGCTCATCACCATGGCCCCAGAGCTTGGTCTAGTGGGCTTGGATTGGACATGTTGGTACATGTTGGCCTGCTGGCTGCTGCGCCCCTGCCCAGAGTTCCTGGAGTCTAGGTAACCCCACGTTCCTGTGGAGGGGAACGTGCCCGGCAGCTCTCCATGATGCATCTCCTGCTCAAAGTCGTTGCGGTCAGGATTGGGGCTGTTGCCTGGGGAGCTCAGCTTGGAGGGGAAAGCCGTGCGGTCCTCGAAGGGACTGGGCGTCCTCGTCCAGTTCTGCCACGGGTTTGGAGGGGGAGGCTGAGATACTTCAGTTTCGGGCGTGTTGCGGACATTATGGAATTGGTGGGAGGGGTGTTGGTGAGGGGCATCCTGCAGCTCCAAGGGGATGCCCACGATGCGCTCCTGCCTCATGAGGGGCCGGCGGCCCCCATGGGAGGTGGAGGCGCTGCAGGACTTGGAGCCCAGCATGGGGTTACCACTGCTGCTACCACTGGGAGTCTCCATAGGAGCCTCTTCAGACACGAAGCCTGTGTTGTCATAGTGGGAGGAGTCGTTCCACTGGTCAAAGGTGTCGCTGAGGGGGCGCCGCTCGCTGCGCTGCTGCAGTGTGCTGGAGGGAAGGGTCTCTCTGGGGTCTCTCTGACTCAGTAGGGGCTTGGTCTCGATCGGCTTGGGGAACTGCTGGGCCAGCCTGCAGAAAGAGAGTGGGCACAGGTACAGTGCCTTGCGAAAGTATTCGGCCCCCTTGAACTTTGCGACCTTTTGCCACATTTCAGGCTTCAAACATAAAGATATAAAACTGTATTTTTTTTGTGAAGAATCAACAACAAGTGGGACACAATCATGAAGTGGAACGACATTTATTGGATATTTAAAACTTTTTTAACAAATCAAAAACTGAAAAATTGGGCGTGCAAAATTATTCAGCCCCCTTAAGTTAATACTTTGTAGCGCCACCTTTTGCTGCGATTACAGCTGTAAGTCGCTTGGGGTATGTCTCTATCAGTTTTGCACATCGAGAGACTGAAATTTTTCCCATTCCTCCTTGCAAAACAGCTCGAGCTCAGTGAGGTTGGATGGAGAGCATTTGTGAACAACAGTTTTCAGTTCTTTCCACATTCTCGATTGGATTCAGGTCTGGATTTTGACTTGGCCATTCTAACACCTGGATATGTTTATTTTTGAACCATTCCATTGTAGATTTTGCTTTATGTTTTGGATCATTGTCTTGTTGGAAGACAAATCTCCGTCCCAGTCTCAGGTCTTTTGCAGACTCCATCAAGTTTTCTTCCAGAATGGTCCTGTATTTGGCTCCATCCATCTTCCCATCAATTTTAACCATCTTCCCTGTTCCTGCTGAAGAAAAGCAGGCCCAAACCATGATGCTGCCACCACCATGTTTGACAGTGGGGATGGTGTGTTCAGCTGTGTTGCTTTTACGCCAAACATAACGTTTTGCATTGTTGCCAAAAAGTTCAATTTTGGTTTCATCTGACCAGAGCACCTTCTTCCACATGTTTGGTGTGTCTCCCAGGTGGCTTGTGGCAAACTTTAAACAACACTTTTTATGGATATCTTTAAGAAATGGCTTTCTTCTTGCCACTCTTCCATAAAGGCCAGATTTGTGCAATATACGACTGATTGTTGTCCTATGGACAGAGTCTCTCACCTCAGCTGTAGATCTCTGCAGTTCATCCAGAGTGATCATGGGCCTATTGGCTGCATCTCTGATCAGTCTTCTCCTTGTATGAGCTGAAAGTTTAGAGGGACGGCCAGGTCTTGGTAGATTTGCAGTGGTCTGATACTCCTTCCATTTCAATATTATCGCTTGCACAGTGCTCCTTGGGATGTTAAAGCTTGGGAAATCTTTTTGTATCCAAATCCGGCTTTAAACTTCTTCACAACAGTATCTCGGACCTGCCTGGTGTGTTCTTTGTTCTTCATGATGCTCTCTGCGCTTTTGACGGACCTCTGAGACTATCACAGTGCAGGTGCATTTATACGGAGACTTGATTACACACAGGTGGATTGTATTTATCATCATTAGTCATTTAGGTCAACATTGGATCATTCAGAGATCCTCACTGAACTTCTGGAGAGAGTTTGCTGCACTGAAAGTAAAGGGGCTGAATAATTTTGCACGCCCAATTTTTCATTTTTTGATTTGTTAAAAGTTTGAAATATCCAATAAATGTCGTTCCACTTCATGATTGTGTCCCACTTGTTGTTGATTCTTCACAAAAAAATACAGTTTTATATCTTTATGTTTGAAGCCTGAAATGTGGCAAAAGGTCGCAAAGTTCAAGGGGGCCGAATACTTTCGCAAGGCACTGTATCATAGCATATCATTTCATCAAGGTTTTACTTACAATACAGAATAGAGGGTAACATTCATAATGGACCTGAAAATATGCTTTGAAATACAGGTCTACATTTATTTCCAACTTGGAGTTTTGATAGGTCAAATCAAAGGCTGCATTAAAATAGAAAGGTACTGTGTATTTTAAAGTAATGTTTGCCTGAAGCTATACTGCTGGCATTTCAAAGGGAATCCAATTGCTTTTTTACCAATATATCATAAATGGAAAATATGCGCAGATTTGAGCTGGACTGTTTTCCATTTGGTCTGAAAGTATCAGTAGGAATATCAAACAAGTCAACTATAATTGTATCCACGGATGAAAAAAGTATTTTTCAGTGAGAGCTCAATCTGTATAATTTCAGCCATGATTGGAAAAAATAACAATGTTCTTGGAAGTTCTGGCACGAACTGACTAAAACAGTTTCAAGAGCCCCAATGGTAGAGTAGTGTTTCAGCTGCATTTCAATGAAGAAGAGAGTGGAGAGGAACAGACAAACAGAGACACAGACAGACAGACACAGACAGACAGACAGAGACACAGACAGACAGACAGACAGACAGACAGACAGACAGACAGACAGACAGACAGAGAGAGACACAGACAGACAGACAGACAGACAGACAGACAGACAGACAGACAGACAGACAGACAGACAGACAGACAGACAGACAGACAGACAGAAAAGAGACAGCGAGAGAGATGTCTGTTAATGAGAGATGTGCACTACACTTGACAGCTGGAGTTCCACCTCCTGTTCACCCAGGTGCCCTACACAACACCCCTCTGTCTCAGGAAACAAACAGGTGGAATCAATGCCTGCTGGATGACATATTGGCACAGTACAGAACAGTACTGGAAGTGACACAGCTAGCAAGCACTTATCAGACCACAGGTTGCTGTGAGGCCACTGAGCCTCGGATTTTGCTAAGGGCGGACCGATACCGATCCTAGGTCACCGGAAGTTTGTTATCAGGCGAGTGTCTGTGTCTCTGGTTCAGTGTGAGGACTGTATGTTGAGAGTCAGTGAGCCACTACCCACCTGTTGGTCCAGTGTTGTTGAGGCACTCCTCCATCCTTCCCAGCAGCCTGCAGGGTGGACCCGTTCCCCGGGGGGTTGGAAGAGCCAGAAGAACCCTGGGACGGAGAGTAGTCTGAGTAGGTGGCCGACGAGCCACTGTTGTTCAGGCAATGCATCTTGTCTGGGTCTGACTCATCTATAGATTCTGACAGGGGAGTGGGAGAGAAAAGCATTGGTATGTCTCTGACGATAGCTACCTGTGAAATGAATCTGAATAGGGGCTTTAAGGAGACATCTCATTTTCAAAAGGTCACTGCTCATGTTTCCACATAAAATGTCGGTTAAAGCTTGGGGGCAAAAGATACTTGAGAGAATTGGATGTCGTTTCTCCTCAAATCCAACAGCGAGCCATTATGTAATGGATTGCAATTAATATGCTTCATACCGTACCTCATTAGAATACAACACTCCCCAAGGACATTCTATAATAATTGTGCATTTCAGGACTATGTTTTGTAATCTCACAGGAGGAAACACGCATGCAATTAGAAAGAACAATAGCAAACACAGGGATTTTCACTGGAGAGTTTAGAATGCTTGAGGATTTTTCATGTCAGAACAGGATTAGAGCGGAGGGTGAGTGTTTTTACTGATAGATGGTCAGCCTCCCACCGATCGAGATATCAGCCCAAAATGGCCTGTAGCAACTAGTCAATCAGCTCACTCTGGTTTATCAGAGTGTGAGATTAAAAATACAGTATAGCCTCAGAATATAGATACTGGCTTTAAGACACATATACTGTATAGTGTAGTTCTTATAATTGGAGCATACAGTAACAGCTCTTCTTCAACTGTCAAAGTTGACTGTAAATGCTCTAACATCAGTGATAGGCTAATTTACAGCATTCAGATAGGGGAACAGAGGACAGTTATTGCATATCCTTAAATGATATTGGTTGTGTTTGTACTGAATTAGAATACCAGCGACAAAAGTTTGAGGCCTACCTTTCTTGTCTTTCCCCAGTAATACAACTTTTGGTTTGTACATGGGTGGTTCCACCAGGGTGGGCCTCATATCAGAGATACGGATGTCATTCGGAGAGCCGCCCATAGAATCCTGAGAAGAAAAATGTGTTATTACACAACAAAAGACAGAAACATAAAAACACACACACACACAGCTTCTTTAACACCTTACCGACTTAACTCAACAATTTTGGTGAGGTTCCTGAGGGAGGAACTAACTAAAGGACACAAATATCGTACATAACTGTTCATTATTGTACTGCTTATATATATTGCACTCATAGTGTCTACAGGAACTGATATATTTTCTCTATTTCTCACTTGTCCACTGGAGCATGTCCTATCTGTGACTTCCTGCTATCTTAGTGCCCAGAAGGCCAGCTGTTTGCTACAGGAGAGCCTGCTTCCCACACCTGATGTCCCACATCTGCCGCCCTGCTCTGCTCACTGTTCCCCCACAGGGCAGGCTGAGGTTGCTGAGCGAGGAGACACCACCAGCCAGGTTGCCTGGCAATCCCCAGGAACCACATCCCAAGAACACCCACTACACAGCAGCGTCTTACTGACATATCTGAATCTCACTCAATTTCCTGTCTCTGTCATTTTTACAATGCAAATAAGTGGCGCAAGTGTAAAAAGAAGCTGCAACAATTTCCAATAGTCGTGCGGTATATGTTGTAAAAGCTATAATTTCATAAGTAATACAATCCATATCTATGATGGGGCTACTATGAGGGTTTAGCATGTTCAGTGCAGAAGTTAAATGACACGCAACGATGCTGTCGTGTAACGGTTGCATTCAAAGCTCAATTTGATATATATATACCTCTGTTTCAAGTATTCAAAGTGATTCAGTCCATTTTGACAGCTGCACCGTTTTCTGCTTTGGGTAAAAATGCCACCTTAAATCACTCCCAAGGTTATGTTTCCATAATTGACCAACACCTTCTCTGTGCCTGGGAGTAATTGACAAGGCAGGCTCGATGTTTTGACCACATCTCAAATGAATGCTTGATTAACTCATAACCAACAGCTGTGTAGAAACTGTAGTGTGTAATGCCACTAAGTGCTGGAGTTAGCCTTGGCACTGCCAGTCTTCTGCCCATTTGCACACAAAACTAACAGCTATATAAGCTACACTATAGTATACTGTATAAGCTTTACCAGTCATGATCCACAGACTTTACATGAAACAATTCAAGTCCAGCTGTAGTACTGTACATTATATACATTACAGATCAACATATCTTTGCAATATATAGTGTGGCTGTTAGCTTTCTTTCATCTTCATGGTTCATGCCAGTCAGACTTCGTTTCTCCAGATGTTTCATAGCCTTTGTCAGGGTGCACAGAGGCAGTGTGAAGTCACGCCAGCCGAGCCGTGATTGAGCAGACTGCCTAATGTCTGATCTCACAGCCACTTACTATGAGGCAGAAACAGGAAGAAGCTGTAACGGCTGATGATGTATTCTCTGGCTGTGGCAGCTTGGGAACCACGCAATGTAAATAAATCTAAGCAAACAAACAAACACACATACAAACAAATAAAAAATGTAGAGGACGTGTTCATGGTTCTACAAAAAAAAGTATGTGTGAGGTAAAGAAGCATGGGTTATGGCATCAGCACCCCCCACCCAGTGCCCCAGTTCTCATTGCGTCACTCAAGGGTCTCTTTTCCTGGAGCTTTGCGGGGGGAGACAGCATGAGGCAATCCAAAGCAGTGATGGACACAAAGCACACAGGACATTGCAGCTCTGTCAAAGGGCATTGCAGCTCTGTCAAAGAGAGGTAGCGATATAGCAGAGTTTGCCAAGCACAGGAGGACCTTCCAGCTTTAATGAAAATAAGCCGTTTCTAGCTGACACCTTGGAACCTATATCTACTGGAAAAGGGATTCTATATGTATTTTTATCTTACAGGTAAAAAATACATTTAAAAAAATCCCCATGTCATCTTAACTTAAATCTATGTTAAAAGGACTAACAACCAGCATAAGTGCATTTACACCCCTGATGTATACGGCCCAAACCCTGGGCTCATACATTTATTGAAAAAATATTTAACCTTTATTTTGACATGGAGTCAATGCTGCAACCAAGGTCTCTTTTCAAGCACCACAATACACATCAAAATACAACAAACACATTAAACTACACATTCATATGCACAACAAAATACACATTATTATACACAACAATAGGCGAAAATAAAAACACAATCATAAAAAACACACATTCTTCAGTAAAAAGGTCCTCTAACAACCGTCTGAAATGCAGTAAAGGCACCAATTGTGTACTGTAGATCATTCCACACATAAGGTGGAAGGAAATTATAGGCTGATTCACCTAACTCTCTAGACACCAAAGGAGTCTCCAGAGTTAACCAACCCTGTGAACAGGTTTGATAACTTGTCATTTTAAATCTTAATAGAGACGTTAAGTAAGTCGAAAGTTTGTGGAGCAGGGCTATGTAAACAACAAGAGTGTAATGATGTGATCTACGTGACTTCAAAGAGGTCCAGTCAACCTTCTATTAAAGAATACAGTGAAGAGTAATAAAATGAAGGGCACTATGAAAAACGGCATCCAAGGGCTTAAGAGTAGAGGCAGCTGCACTTTGATAAATAGTATCACCATTATCAAGAACAGGTAGAAAGGTTGACAGCACAATCTGCTTCCTGCTGACTAGAGAGACAAGATCTGTCTCTGTAAAAAAAAGCTAACTTTAAAGCTCAGTCGTATGTTTTTAAAACGATCAATCATTGTCAATCCAAATACCAAGGTATTTGTATGCAGGGACTCGTTCGATTATAGAACCATTCGATGAGTAAAGAGGTAATCCATCTGAGACAATCTTGCGAAAACTTGAAAACAACACATATTTAGTTTTGCCTGTATTAAGTATGAGTTATAAAATCAGTAAGGGATCCTGCACAAGTGCAAAATCAGACTGTAGCCTTGTCACAGCCAGGTCAGCACTCAGGCAATTGTGTACATAATAGTACCATCCGCATATATATTAAAAAAACAATTTTTTACCGATTGACCAATAGCATTTATATAAATTGTGAAAAGAACAGGTCCTATTATCAACCCCTGCGGAACACATTTATGTAATTCCAGACTTAACACCATCAATCACGATGGCCTGAGCTTACAAAGAAATGACCGTAAGAAGATACAAGAGACAGTACATATTGTATGTCCTGCTTTATTCAGCTCCAGATGCTGGCCACTTGACTCTGGGAACAGGCGTTTAGAGATTACCTATTCAGATCTAGCCTCTGAATACCATTGACACGGATCTTTGCTCTGTTTGTTCAACAGCCTCTGCTGTTCATTGTACAGTATTTTTCTAGCCTTATCACAGCCAAAACTTGAGCGCCAGGTTACCCCTTCGGGACTTGCAAATGCACTAATACTTAACATTTGAGTTATGGCCGAGTTAACTTCCATTTTAGCCACAATATGATATTATGTTTGCCAAAATAATGCACCTTTTCACACACTGCATTAAAAACAATGAAAACAGCACCTCAGCAGACACTAACTCCTCTGCGTATTCAGAGAAAGAGAGCTAACGATTTAACAAAGACCCAGTTGAGGCCATCATGGGGGCTTTGAGGCTTCCAGATGAAAGGATCCTATGATCTCTGCAGGTTTTATTCACATCACCTCTAACAACAACTGTAGACATGTCTAGTATTAACCAGCCTTTAGTCTTGAAATCTTTGGTTGTACACTACCATACCCACTGTTCAGAACATGGCCTCACGTGGAATCCTTAAAGAGAAGGGTGGGCCTAAGGCTTAATAGGGTGTGAACAATGCTGAATGGGTGTAGACAAAGAAGGGCTGTCCAGTAGATGTACCTAAACATTCAAGGGCCATTTTCTCAAAAGTGGGGTTACAAGTTTATCAACTTTCAAAGCAGAATCACTTTTCCATTGTTCCTCAACTGTAGTGTATGATATACCATTCTCAACCTCCGAGTCTCTACTTTTATCCAATCTAAAAAACATAATTTCAAATGTTGCTACACAAGACCGAATCGAGCCAGTCGATCACATTTTTGGTTGATTTCACATTAGTTGACAACTGACGTCTGCGCCCAGTGGGCTGAGCCTACATTAATCTTTCGAAATTACGTTCAGTACAACTGGTCTCACCTCTACCGGAACTCTCACGTTGAACCAGAGGCAACTGAGGACAACTAAATCTGACATAATCACCTGAAAGGACCTTGAGGCTGCAGTGTAAATATTTGTCATTACTCCCTCCCGCATCGTGCCCAATACAAGCTGTTGTTTAGTTTGTTTTCCTGGTGTTACAAGAGCGTAATAAGTACAACCTTCTTAATAACATGTCCACAAAGAGATTGTTCCTGTACCTCTGAGCTCTCAGTCAGATCCTCCTTGTCTTTGCGCTTTGGGATGTCGATGGCAGAATTGTGGATTACACCCTGCTCTGTCATCTGAGTCTTGTTGAACTCTCTTTCTCTCTCTTTCATCTCTCTCTCCATCACCTGGAACAGGACACTCTGAGTGAAACATATTTATCCCATTCATCCAAAAATGTATAATCTATGCATTTGTTTTTGTACATATATATACACACACACACACACACACACACACACACACACACACACACACACAAATGAGAGAGAGCGAGAGAGCAAGAGAGAGAGAGAGAGAGAGATGGTATGTGTGGGTCTCTGGGTGTGTGGTGTGACCTGGCCTGTTACCTCTTTGGGGGGCATGGGCCAGGGGGGTTCATACTGTTCTTGTTTTCGTGACTCCATATTGGTACCAGAGCAGTTAGTGCTGAGGGGATGCTGGTTCTTGCCCACCATGTTCTGCACTGACTTCACCATGTTCTTCAGATCCTCTGGGTACGGTGTAGGGTAGCGCTTCAGATTGATCTCAACCTGGACAGAGAGGACGGGCAAAAATAAGCGGGAATAACAAAATAAAAACAGTGAGAAACGCTCAACAAAAAGTCCTATGAAACCTTGACTTTTCCAGAGTTGTCCTCTTCCTCCTTCTTCTCCTCGAACTCAAAGGCCACAGTCATCCTCTGCTGACGCTGTTCCTCCCATAAGGTGGGGTTGAAACTGTCACTGTCTGACTGGTAGTCTACGGAGGATGGGCAGAGAGACAGGGAGGTGTCACTGACTTACTGTGCACTGGTCTCACACTGATGCGATTCTGACATGCTCACTTCACCACCAGCATACAGTGCACTGGCACATAACCTAACCACCTGTCAACTCCCTCAAAGTAGAGTTCTTCACGGGTTCAACAGACCTGAAATTCCGAGATCCGAGCAGTCGCAAGCGTCTACGGCTCATAAACGCTGACTTCTGTTCGGATCTGGGTCAGGTCTGATATAATTGCCACGGGTCTCAGGTATGTGCAATTAAAATGGATTTACCGACCGGACCCGATTTGACCCGTCATCTGTTAATTTAATGTGTGAGGTGATGATAACTGCACACGCTTATAATCTGTGTCAGCCAATTGCAACTCAATAAAGCGTATAGCTTATGTACAGCTGAAACTGCTTCCGGCTGCTCACCTCACGTGTGTCTGCTGTTGAGGAGAGAGAGAACGAGAGAGAGAGAGAGAAAGGAGTCTTGGCCTAGGCTACTGTTGATTGATTTTTCATTTAAGTAAAACTAAAGTTAGAAGAGAAAGAGTATAGTGAAAAGAAGCCGACAAGACAATGTCCTTGGGGACAGGTTTCAATATTGTAGTGGACAAAGATGATAAGAATGTTGTGTAACTGGAAATTTTAACTGTATGTGTCCACATAACTGAGCATGTGACTAACCTTGTGAAACTATCCTATTATAATCTGCTGTTCTCGGGAGAATCATCCTGTGTTGCAAACCAGCTTGCTCATGTGTCCTTGTATAAAAGGAGAACTGACAGTCCCGCCCAATAACAGGAAACTATAAAGATATTTGCTTATCACCCAATGCTTCAGAATTCTGACTGTGCAGTGTAACTCTGTTGTTCCCTCTGAGCTCAGATATAAATAACCTTAATTTGGTCTCCAGCAAATCCTTATTTTATAATATCCACCACAGTTGGCACGGCAACATGGACTGTGTGCTAGTCAGGTTTGATGGAATTTTCAAACTTTTATTTATTTACTATTATTACTGTATATGCTTGTTATTATTGGAAGCCTATTTAAGAATCTGTTTGTTTCATATTGTTGAGCCATTTTCTTTGGTCAAATTAAGTTCCAACTGTAATGTTGTATTTTCCACAATATAATAGAATTACCGCTAGGCCTGGGGCTACTCGCACTTAAAGCATGAAAAGCAAAAACCAAAGAGGGAAAGATTCAAACTGTATTTAATGTCGCAATATAACAACCTGTTTGTATTTTCTCTATAAACAATGACTTGACTTACTTTGGATATTACCGAAATAAAGTAAAGACACTTTGGTGTGGTATGGTAATTATTAGGCTTAGCTACTGCATGCCTACAAAGGTAGTGCGCACCAGTGCTCCAACTGATTCCGGACAATTGAATTTGAGGTGAGGAAGAATGTTTTAGGCCTACCAGAGTTACTCCTTTAATCTAACAGTATAATGCTTATCTTTATACAAAATATTCTAAATGGAAAATTAATGAATTAGCCCCCTTCTGTACGCCTATATCTGAGCAGACAAGTATAAAGAAATGCAGGTCGGTGTCGGGAACATGGCTCCGGCATATCTTTCTCTCGGTCTCTCTAGGGATAAGCCTAAGCTTCTTCTCCTTTACATTTATTTTAAAAATGTATGAATATCATAGAGAGGACACCTAGACCTGTAGGCCTAAATGCATGCAATGCCCTGATGCATTTAAATAAAAAGATGGCTATGAAGTTTTGAATATGCTACACATCAAACAGTTTTGTCATTTGTTAGAGGTTTCATCTTTCTCTTCGGATCTGAACGAGTCTCTCAGATCTGAACCAGCACGGGTCTGTTTGGGTCTGTTTTTCCACGGGCTATTTCAGAACTGGTCTGACTTTCCTCAGGTCAATTCACCCACAACTTTTTGGACCTGTGAAGAGCTCTACCTCAAAGGGTAGTTCAGTGACACGTGCTCTGCACACGTACTACTGTACATTACTAGAATAGATGGGTATATCAAACACCATTAATCAATTGTAAATACATATCCATGACACCTTAGCCATCACTAAATCACACACGCCACACTGGTCCTCAAAACAGGGGCCCCTCAGGGGTGCGTGCTCAGCCCCCTCCTGTACTCCCTGTTCTCTCATGACTGCACAGCCAGGCACAACTCCAAAACCATCATTACATTTGCAGATAAAGCAACAGTGGTAGGCCTGATCACCAACAACAACAAGACAGCCTATAGGGAGGAGGTCAGAAACCTGGCCGTGTGGTGCCAGGACAACGACCTCTCCCTCAACGTGATCAAGACAAAGGAGATGATTGTGGACTATAGGAAAAAGAGGACCGAGCACGCCCCCATTCTCATCAATGGGACTGCAGTGGAGCAGGTTAAGAGCATCAAGTTCTTTGATGTCCACATCACAAACAAAAATGGTGCAAGCACACCAAGACAGTTGGGAAGCGGGCACGACAAAACCTATTCCCCCTCAGGGGACAAAAGATTTGGCATGGGTCCTCAAATCCTCAAAAGGTTCTACAGCTGCACCATCGAGAGCTGGTTGCATCAGTGCCTGGTACGGCAACTGCTCAGCCTAAGACCGCAAGGCACTACAGAGGGCAGTGCGTACGGCCCAGTACATCACTGGGGCCAAGCTTCCTGCCATCCAGGACCTCTATACCAGGCAGTGTCAGAGGAAGGCCCTAAAAATGGTCAAAGACTCCAGCCACCCTAGTCATAGACTGTTCTCTCTGCTACTGCATGGCAAGCGGTACCGGAGTGCCATGTCTAGGTCAAAGAGGCTTCTAAACAGCTTCTACCGCCAAGCCATAAGACTCCTGAACATCTAGTCTAATGGCTACCCAGACTGTGCATTGCCCCCCGTCCCCCGTCCCCCGTCACCCCTCCACATCACTGCCACTCTCTGTTGTCATCTATGCATATAGACACTTTAATAACGCTACCTACATGTACCTACTACCTCAACTAACCGGTGCCACCGCACATTGAATGTACCGGCACCCACCTGTATATAGTTATTTTTTTACTGCTGCTCTTTAATTACTTGTTACTTTTATCTCTTGTTCTTATCCATATTTCTTTGAAACTGCACTGTTCGTTAGGGGCTCGTAAGTAAGCATTTCACTGTAAGGTCTACCTGTTGTATTCGGCGCAAGTGACTAATAACATTTGATTTGATAGTAGTACTACATCCACTTTGAGGGAATAGTTGGCTGTCAGGATTTCCCCTCATGTCAGCATGTGTTACATGTAATTTACATGTAATTTCTACCTCACCCTCATCATGTCGTGGTTGCTGAGGGAACATGTAGTTGGTGAGGACCCTCTGCTTGGTCTCTGGATGGGCCTCGGTCTGGAGAGGGATCAGGGCCTTGGACTGCACACAGCACACATCATTAACTCTTCAAGTACCGCTGATACACAGGTATTACATCATTAGAATGTATCAGTAAATGTAATTTCTTCCCAAGAAAACAACACATAAGATCATATTTACCTGATTGTCTGATAGCCAAAGAGCAGCAAGATCTTTTAGTTTTGTGAAAGTGAACGGAAGGTTTTTTAATCTGTGTAAGGGAGAAGAAGACAAAATAGGCAGTAAGAAGGCATATCATCTAATTGAGTACATATTTTTGTTTATTAAACTTCAAAAGGTTACTTAATTTGCAATTAAAAGTGAGAAGTGATTATATGGAAATAATTCAGACAAGTGGCTTCAGCTCAACTTCACATCATTCTCCACAGAGTGTGTAAGAGGCACATTGTGTTCTGATGTGTTCAAGGACACAGATCGACATATAGTCCAATGTGAAAATCCAAGACTATTCCTCTGCCAAACACAATCACAGCCTGTCTGCCTCTGACTGACTGACACCCACCACACAGGAAAGTTAACCAACACACAAAGGGGGAAAAGTAAGTTACCGTGGCAACACACTCAGTGAACTTCGCTTTTACAACAGAAATCTGTCAGCGGGAGACAGTGTTGATGGCTACCGTAGGTAGAACGAAGCAGGGTTGGAGTGGTTGAACGCTCAGCTCTGTGGTGTCGCGTGTGGACACAGGTCTGCCTAATGGGTGCCGTGTATTTAGTGATAGTATGGTTTAATTACCTTGGATCCAGTAAATCACTGGCAGAGCAACTAAACATCTCATAAAGAGCTTAATTAGCCCGGGGGCAGGGGAAGTGCTTTCTAATGTTGTGCAGCTATCTTAATGGGCCATTAGCAAAATAATAACCACTAGTTTATATAAACTCCTCAGAAGAATGTCCCATTCCACCTACGCGCTATGTAAATAAATAGACACATAACACAAGCCTACAGTATTAAGCTGTTGTCTTATCAAGGAGAGTGTGAGGAACATATGGATTCACTGTGTGTGTGTGTGTGTGTGTGTGTGTGTGTGTGTGTGTGTGTGTGTGTGTGTGTGTGTGTGTGTGTGTGTGTGGTAACCAATAGTAACCTATTGTCGCTTAAATTGAGAACATGTAGCTTGGTCATCTGCCCAATTTCGTCAGGTAGAAACTCCAGCTTATTGGAGCGTAACGACATGACTGTCACATTCTTACAGTTCCCAATCTGCAACAAAAGGGATGCAAGCATACATTTCAATGATCACTTTCCATCTTCCTTTCACCAAACCATATCAATTACAGAAATACATGCATTGTGTGTGAGTGTACAGTGGGGTCTGGAATTATTGGTTCCCCTGATAAAGACCAGCAAAAAAGACAGTGTAAAATAAATAACACAAATACTGAGATACACTATATATACACAAAAGTATGTGGACACTCCTTCAAATTAGTGGATTTGGCTATTTCAGCCACACCCGTTGCTGACAGGTGTATAAAATCGAGTACGCCTCCATTGGACTCTGGAGCAGTGGAAACGCGTTCTTTGGAGTGATGAATCATGCTTAACCACCTGGCAGTCTGTTGGACGAATCTGGGTTTGGCGGATGACAGGAGAACAGTACCTGTCCCAATGCAGAGTGCCAACTGTAAAGTTTGGTGGATGAGGAATAATGGTCTGCGGCTGTTTTTCATGGTTCGGGCTAGGATCCTTAGTTCCAGTGAAAGGAAATCTTAAAGCTACAGCATACAATGACATTCTAGATGATTCTGTTCTTCCAACTTTTTGGCAACAGTTTGGGGAAGGCCCTTTCCTGTTTCAGCATGACAATGCCCCCCTGCACAAAGTAAGGTCGGTGTGGAAGAACTTGACTGGCCTGCACAGAGCCCTGACCTCAACCCCATGGAACACCTTTGGGGTGAATTGGAAAGCCCGACTTCAAGCCAGACCTAATCGCCCAACATCAATGGCGGACCTCACTAATGGTCTTGTGGCTGAATGGAAGTCCCCGCAGTAATGTTCCAACATCTAATGGAAAGCCTTCCCAGAAGAGTGAAGGCTGTTATAGCAGCAAAGGAGTGTAGTGTATATTGTATGCTCAAAAAATATATAAAAAATTATATTTGTTTTATACTAATACAATCGCTCTTGGTAAAGTTCATGATGCCATTGACCTTAACAAGAATCCCAGGACCAGTGGTAACAAAATAGCCTCATAACATCAAATATACACCACCACATTTTACAGTACGGATGAGGTATGTTCTGCATATGCATTGTTCTTTCGAAGGCCAAACCCACCATTGGTGTATCTGGCAAAAGATCTCATGTCATCGGACCTGTTTTGCTCATCTTTATCAAGGGATTGAAACATTTTGAACTCCACTGTATGTGTATGTGTGTATAGGATCAGTGTGAGGTTATTGGTGTGGGACAGACAGACGTACCTCCCTGGGTAGTTCAACAAGGAAGTTCTCATCAGCAGAAAACGTGCGGAGGTTATGCAGGTAGCCAATGGTTGGGGGCAGGGACTCCAATTCATTACAGCTGCAGTCAAACTCTTCTAAAAGCGATAAACTGGGTAGAGATAGAGAGAGGAGAAAGAGACCCTTTGGAATCCTTCGTGCCACAGCTACTTTCACTTGGTTAGTTATTGGTGTAAGAGCAACAAATTAAACATAACCAACACACTATCTACAATAATACAGGCAAAATCACAATTCTGCATAGATACTCTACTTCACATGTCTTTGATGTACCATGTTAATATTTGCATATCATTTTGTTAAGAACCTACAAAGCACAGACCAACTTCATTCGTCTGCTAAAAATGTGCTGTGAATTCTTGAAGTGGAACATTTAGATATATCATAATGATACAAATATTATTTCACTCAAACACTTTGAGGAAAAGCCACCGGTAGATTAATTTCAGCCACAGGTTGCATTCTTTTTTGTTGACAGATGGAGCCTCAGATGTTTGATCCCTCCTTGGTGTCCATGGCAACAAATATTAATTGGGTTCCCTTTAAGACTAGATGCATCTAAGACATGTACAGGCTACAGAGGTGAAAATGGTCAATCAAGTGGATTTGTGAGAATCATGACAATATTCAAAAACCATGACTTGATAGAATGAGATATTCCTCTAGAAGGCAAACTAAAATAAAATAAACATGATTTGAACATAAACTGTTTTAATCCCACGAGAGGAAATGAATCATTGATGTTGCCGACTCCCTTTCACAATCAGTATCTGGTGGTGCAGAATCTCTTTTCAATCAGAATATAATCAACAGTATGCTTTTAAAAATATATATTGAATATTATTCTCCAATTGAACTTCATGAATGACACACTTCACTCTATATCTTATATCTTAAACTCTAAAGCCACAGTGTTTATTGAGTCAAATGCCCTTGCCTCTTTGTCAGATTTGAAAGGACAATGGATTTGATGATTTGATTTGTAAGCAAAATCAACAACTGTCCAGCTTTAAAAATGTCCTCCCACAGCCTCCAACAATTCTAAATTCAAGCTCCAACAGAGCGTATAGTGTACAATGTCAGTGTATATGACCAGGAGAGGACGAGGGGAAGAGAAGCCTCCCCTCAGTGGACAGAGTTCATTTGTATTTATTGTACACACAGCAGTGTCATTAGCTTAACATTTGTCCCAGCTGGCCTCCCATATGCAGGACTTTCACTGGATCCCCTTCCCCGGCTGGAACATACAGTACAGACAGGGAACGTTAAGGTGAGCACTTGCCTGAATAAACATGCTGTGGCGAGGAGGAACGTATACAGGAGACAGTGATTCGCGGTCTACTTACCCTAATTTGGCGCGTCCACTAAGTGGCCCATTTTAGATGCATGTGAAATAACCACAACACACAAAACCGACCAATGACAAACCAAGAAAAAAAGGTGCACTGAAAACAGTATCACAGGCTTGGGGATAAGGATGAACATGACATGATGAACTGTAAGTTGGTGACCCCTGACCTATTAGATCACAGTCTCAATGACATGGCATGTTCAAAGTTGACCCACAGAATTTCCTCTGACTCATTATATTTTCCAAATTAAACTTTTGATATAATATAAACAGCATATCAAATAAAACAAATATATTAGGCCGGCTGTTGAAACTGCAATACTGGCACAGAGTCAACTCCTCTAAGAGAGCCATATTCCACAACAAATGAATGGCATACACCCAAAATGTCAGTGCACATTTTAGAACAATGCTAAGCCGGAGGGGGGAAGAAAGAAAGAGAAAAAGAGAGAAAAAGAGAAAGAGAAAAAGAGAAAGAGCAAAAGAAAGAGAAAGAGCAAAAGAGAGAGAAAGAGAAAAAGAGAGAGAGAGAAAAAGAAAAAAGAGAGAGAGATGGATAGATCTATCTATCTCCTCTCAGTGCCGCTAACTGAGACACAATGTACTGCATCACTCTACTTGGTGTGAACAGTGATGGAACCAATCAGCGTTAGTCAATGTGAGGTGAGAAGGAGCAGCAAGGAGAAGGTGCCAGACTCAGCAGAGTTTCAGAACCCTTCTATCCACAGGCCGTGTTGAATACAGCTCAGCTCAGTAGCAAACCAGCGGAGGAGAAGACGAGATTCAACGTGTCAACCGGTTTTACCATCAAAATTGCTGTCTCTGACGCCTTTTAATTTGGTTATGCAATAGATGCCCTAAAATTGACTGCCATTCAGTTCCATGATAGATATTAACTAATAAACAAGACTTGGAATGTAGTTTAGCTTTTGGCGTAATAATTTCAAAACATTTTATTTGACTTGAGGGGAGTTCTGGGATTGCAATCTAAGAAGTGTATGTAAACAAAATAGTGCAATCGGTTTCCTAATCGGTCTCACCTTCCAATGGTGTTAGGCAGTGAGGTGAGCTGGTTGTCATCCACTTTTAATGTTGTGAGTTTTTTCAACATTCCTGCAATAGAGACAAACACTCATTTGATTATTTAAAAAAAGGAACAAACAAAAACAAAAAGCGAAGAACACAGTTAAAAGGAAGTATTCAAACCAATTGCCAACATAATCCTCTTACCATTTCATTAATTTACAGCCAGGAAATTATTTAAAAACTTACTAAGTACAAAATAACTTCATAGTTTGTGTAAATTAAATCCCAGGATTCAAACAAATAAATGTTTCACTCCAAATACAAATGACATTTTAATGACGCAAGCCATTTGATTGTTAATGACAAAACAACTCAGGGAAATGCACTCTCAGATAACAGCCTCCGAGAGGAGCCACCATGATGAATGCAGTCATTACAGAATTAATCATCCTCTCTCAGCCTTCTTTCCTAATCATCCTTTCTTGATCCTTTCTCTATTCTCTTTAACCAGGAGATACCATTGGTTGCAGACGGGAGAGAGCAGAGACAATCTAACCAGGAGATACCATTTGTTGCAGATGGGAGAGAGCAGAGAGATTATAACCAGGTGATACCATTTGTTGCAGACGGGAGAGAGCAGAGAAAATATAACCAGGAGATACCGTTTGTTGCAGATGGAAGAGAGCAGAGAAAATCTAACCAGGAAATACCATTTGTTGCAGAGTGGAGAGAGCTGAGACAATCTAATCAGGAGACACTATTGTTGCAGAGGGAAGAGAACAGAGAAGTTCTATGGCTTCACCTATGGTGTCAGGCAGATGCTGCAGCATGTTGGAGGAGAGCAGGAGGTCCTCCAGGGACTCACAGCCAGAGATGTCAGTGTCCAGGCTTTCAATCCTGTTTTTAGCCAGGTCCAGGTAGCGCAGATGCCTCAGCTTCCCTATACACTTCAGAAGCAGGGGACGGAGATACATGGAGCGATGGATGTTAGAGGGGGTGGGAGAGAGAGAGACAGAGACAGAGACAGAGAGACAGAGAGACAGACAGAGACAGAAAGAAAAAAAGGGAAAGAGAGAGACAAAGTGAGTGAGTGAGAAAGGGAGACAGAGCAAAAAAGCAGGGTTTTGAGAGACAAAGCGATGGATGTTAGAGGGCGTGGGGGGGAGAGAGAGAAGGCAGGGTTTTGAGAGACATGGACAGATGGATGTTAATATGTACAGACTCAGTGAGCATAGCCTTGCTATTGAGAAAGGCTGCCGTAGGCAGACATGGCTCTCAAGAGAAGGCAGGCTATGTGCTCACTGCCCACAAAATGAGGTGGAAACTGAGCTGCACTTCCTAACCTCCTGCCCAATGTATGACCATATTAGAGAGACATATTTCCCTCAGATTACACAGATCCACAAAGAATTTGAAAACAAATCCAATTTTGATAAACTCCCATATCTACTGGGTGAAATTCCACAGTGTGCCATCACAGCAGCAAGATTTGTGACCTGTTGCCACAAGAAAAGGGCAACCAGTGAAGAACAAACACCAACACATATGTATGCTTATTTATTTCCCCTTGTGTACTTTAACCATTTGTACATTGTTACAACACACATACGTATACATATATCTTTATTGTTTTGAAACTTCTGTATGTTTAATGTTTACTGTTCATTTTTATTGTTTATTTCACTTTTGTATATTATCTACCTCACTTGCTTTGGCAATGTTAACACATGTTTTCCATGCCAATAAAGCCCCTTGAATTGAATTGTTAGAGGGGGTGGGAGACAGAGCAAAGAAAACAGGGGTTTGAGGGAACTATTTTCAAAGGTTGCCCTATGGTGGTGCATAACTAACCCCTATGCACTGACCAACATGAACTAACTAGCGCATCACTGCCCATACACAGACTTCATTAGGGCCAATGAAAAATTACACAGACAGATAATAAATGGAGGTGTAGGCCTACCCCAGGTATTGTCTGCAGTGAGTTGTTGTCCATCCACAGCTCCTTTAGGTTATGGATCTGCTCCAGGACTTCAGGCTGAAACACAAAACACACACACATTACGTCTGTGTCTAGAACCAGCGCAGGAGAGCTGGACAGTAGAAAATATCCCAGAAACTAAGGCAGAGAGATAAGAAAGCCCTGGCCATTTTGTCTCATGGGCAGGCTGGCAAGTGGTATGTAGTTTTAAGTAAATGAAGTGCAGTTTTAACACCAATCAATATAAGAAGTGAATAACAATACCAATGGGCATAATTACTAAACAAAGTAGGCATGTCAATGATGGCATTTGCACAATGAGTGGTGCAAAGTCGCTCCTCCAGATGTATTCTAGAATTAATCTCATGTTCCGTATTCTATAATGGAAGCGGTGTGTTTGAATCTCGTATAGAGTCCTGTGAGTGATTGTGTTCGATACAGACGTGTGGAGAGGTCTAGCCAGACTGTGTGTGACTATCGGGACTAAAGGCTCTACCTGACTATTTGAAATCACTCCATTAGACCAGGCTGGGAGACTAGGTGACAGACCTCACGGTCCTTCATGCTGCCCTAATCAATTCCAATCTTTCTCATGCATTTCTTTTCGCAGCATGGTGTGGCTTTACTCAGTGGCATAGCACAGTTTACCGGGGCCCCCGCAAGGCTCGAGCAAGGACGGACCTTTTTTGTGTCTATAACATTTTTTTTTATGCCATGGGTTATGGAGATGTGAAGTTTTTATTGCTAATCTCTTGCTATTTTACATATTTTGCATTGACGCTGAGAGAAAATGTTGCTGTTTAAGAGCTCATTTCCTGCTATTATATACATATTGCCATGAGGCTAACAGAAAGATCATCAGCTTAAAGCAAACTTACTGTAATGAAAACAAATATGTAATGGCTTATGACGTGTGGGGGGGGGGGGGGGGGGGGGGGGGGGGTGCTACGCCTGTGGTTTTACTGGCAATCGATAAGGACTCCAAATGGTTTTCTGGAATATTCCATTATTCCATAATATTACTATTTGTTTGTATTATTTATTCTCACAGTTGTTTTTTATTTTATTTTACCTTTATTGAACTAGGCAAGTCAGTTAAGAACAAATTCTTATTTTCAATGACGGCCTTTCAATGACGGTTGTGAGGGTAGCTACAGTACCTTGTGTGTTCACTAAAAAGTTGTGATGTTTTATTAAGTTTGGAAAGGGCATGCTCCTAAAAAAAAACTGGATGTGCTTGCTTCAGTTACATCATTTGTGATAGACGTTGATAGAATCCTCAGTATGGAATCAGGCAAAACCTAACAACAACAACAAAAACAGGAGGTACACAACCACTTCCTAAAACAATATTGAAATTCCTACAGTATCAACAGAGCCTTTACAACATAGCAATCTAAAATCAAACTGATGCTAAGCATATTCTATTAACTACTGAACCAGAAATTGTTAGCAAACTTCAAACAAAAACTAATTAAGTTCCCTTCCCACCAAGGGTATAAACAAGGTTGACTGGCATTGGGTAATGGAAGCGCTGCTAAAAACTCTCTGTAGTTTCTGTGTCCCCTACCTTCCCTCTACCCTCCCAAAACATCACACAAAATCTCCAAATCCCCATTAAACTCATGAAGTGTTGAGTGTAATATGAGTCAATACTCCACTACTCACAATCTACAGTACAGTAGAGCTGGAGTCAGTACAGTAGCACCACACTGTTTTGCTTGTAAGTTTTAATGAGAAACAAAGAGAGGGTTTGGTTGGCACCTTGTCCATATCTCCGGTTCTCTCCGGATAGAGATGAAACACTTGGTTAGTGCTCGGTGCAATGGAGCTTCCTGTGCAGAGGCATGTCTTCTTGTCCGTCTTTGAAGCTCTGCGATGTAATTGCTGATGCCATCCACTGCTCTGCTCTCTACACCGGCCCTCTGAGCACCAGCACCCCCCCCCCCCCCCCCCCCCCCCCCCCCCCCCCCCCCCCCCCCCCCCACCAAACCTCTCTTCCTTCCCCAGGCAGGGACTAATTAGGAAACTTTCCTCACAGTACTCCCTGAATCACTTTCTGCCACTGTGACACACACCTCAGCATCTGTTCTTGACTCAGCTGGACCCAAATGTGCTGAGGTCATCACCTCTGATGTTGCACTTCCCTGTAGTTCTGTCAGTGGCAGACGTTTTTACATCTGCATCTTCTGCATTGCATGTGCTTAGCCTAGAGTAAGACAGACAACTTTTTCAGTCTCATTCATATCAATGAGCTGCTTGTGCTGAATGTCTTCTTATGTCAAAAAAGCTAAAGGTCTTCTGAATCCTGGTCTTATACGTGTAAATGTTGGCAGTTTAGTAAAACTGGGTATTAATATACAGCTTCTCAGCTGAAGACTGATTGCCACTAAAATAAGGCATGAGCTTAAATCCGTTGGAGGGAGCTTTCATAGAGCCTCTGGTTCAGTCAGCCTCTTAGAAGCTCTTTTGACTGAAAGCTGTCTCCCTCCACAAAACAATACCAGTAAACCAGGGTGGATAAAGTCCATTCATTCTCAGGGCTGAAAAACACTTACATAGTCAAAGATTCACCACAAAAACCATCAGCTGAAGAAAATGCATGTTGGCACAAAGTATAGGGTAGACAAGGAAGCAACAACAGCTTAAGGAATGTGAGAAAATGCACTCTATTTTCCCTGGGCTTCAAAATCACCAGGCAATAAAGCTACACTAGAGGGTTCTATCTGAGGGGAATTGAGATGGCAATTGGTAATGTTGCTCACACTATCAGCAAAAAGCAACAGGAGTCCTTGAATGGGGATGAGGTAGAGCAGTGGTTCCCAACCAGAGGCACTAGGACCCCAGGGGGTACTGGGCCTATCCACCAGGGGTACTTGAGAAGACTCATGAGCAGGCAGAGCAAAAATCAGTTGGTGGTAGAATAACTGAAAAGGGATGGGAACCACTGAGAGAATGAGATAGGTCATAAGTAGAAGGAGAAATGCTTGTATTTAAGTAGGGCACAGATTGGGAGTTAAGACTATTGCATGAGAAAGAGTAGGAAAACATTGGAGTCATTCTGAGCTGACTATTTGTGCTGGTCTGTCTTTCCCCTTGAGTGAGGAGGCGGCAGGTGCTGCTGTGTGCATTGCAGAGGGCTCTGTGGAGGCAGCCCGGGCCTCACACTAACAGCATATTTACAAATGCACAATTAAGGCATCAGTGGGACCTGTGGCACAGAGCATGTCATGCATGGCTCCAGCCAGCAGCTCTCCCCAGGGCTCCCCAGTCCTCAGCCCCAGTCCCAGCACAGTGTGAGATCTTGTTAAGCAGGGATGACTTTGAGACGTTACGTTACACCCTTGAAAGGCATCCCTCCCTGAGCATTCTGCATCCTCACACTTCATATCGCCCCCTTCCAGATATCCCATGGATTGTTGGTCAATGACCATGCAGCATTTTGATCAAACCTTGCCCTCACAGTACCTCTCTAGTGTATCATCCATTTCCCATTCTGAGAACCTGGGAATAGTATGACTGTTTTTATCTCCCTCCTCTGTTCTATTACTCTGCTCTAAACTTGAGGGGTATACTACAATGCAGGATCAATGAGTTAGCTAGCTAACTTGCCTAAATATTCTGAAATCATGTTTACATTTTTTCAAAAGATAAGGTTGAAATGGGCATGGTCTCTTTGACTCAACTTCCAAAACGGTTTAGCTTTCGTAATGAACCAGGAAATCAATAGTCATTTCTGGTTGTTAATCAAAGTTAACTGGCTAACTCATTGATCCTGCTTTGTAGTATACCACTCCGGACCACTAATCAGTGAGATAAATACACAGAACACGGTCCAGAGAACATAGCCAATAGGATGAAAAGGGAGGGTTAAAAGAAAGGTAAACTAGTCAAATCACAAGCTAAAAAAAAACACAATCATGGCTTACTCTTTGGTTTCAGACTCAATGTTTTCTCCAGACTCTGTGGTCGTTTACCGCTTACAGACCAGGCGATTGATTTAGACAACCACTAAATTAATGTGACATGGCCAGCATCAAGCACAGTGCAGGGGGATCGGGCTGGATTGTTTGATAAATTCCCTGCCATTGTTTACTCCAGCTCCAACAGCCAATTAAAATGTGCTCAGTGGTGGGTGTCCTGATGTGCCAAGTCGTGCACATTTGAGCTACCCTAGTAAATAATGCATCAAGTGTACACACACACACACACACACACACACACACACACACACACACACACACACACACACCTGCCTGCCTGCACACCCACCACCTATCCACAGGCACACACTCACGCACACACAAATGCCTGCCCGCCCAAACACGCACACACACACACACACACACACACAGCGGGCGGGGGAGCAATGCTGGAGACCTAATGAGGGTGTAGAGCAGATTGAGGGGGGTCCTGCTCTGACTTGTCCCCCAGGTCTTCTGGGCCATGGATGCCTGTGTGGTGACAGCTGCTGTCCATGTGACTGGCGTCTTCAAATAGCCTCTTTTCTTACCAGTTCAGTGAATTCATTGCTTCCCAAGTCTAATCGCTCCAGCTGTGACAGTCTGTGTATTGACCTGCAGCAAACAAGAGGGAAGAGCCTCAGATTCTGGCATAGAAACAAAGTCCCCATTTAGAAAGGCCAATCACCAGCAACACTCCCTCCAAACCAGGCTTCCTGCAACTCTGCCATCCCAGAGGGGTATGGCATGCTAGCCAGACATCCCCACACATTCACATAATATTCACTGCAAATTTAAACAGCTCAAATCAAAACAATGCAGTTAGTTAGTTAATGATTAATATAACATGAAACGGCTTTCTCCATTGCACCAGGCAACACCTCAAATTAGACTTGTTCATCCATGCAATGTAATGTACACAATGTCAGCCGGGGAGAGCAATGTCAGAATGATTCAATCTAAGATGTTTTGCACGGCATTACTAGTTATATTGGCTTGGTATTGCAGAGGACCTTTGTCTTGAGTGGTGAATAGTGAGCGTCCATTGGTCAAATCACTAAAGCAGATACTGCTGTTTTATGTCATGATATAGAGCAGCTGGCCTACATAGCAATTAGTCAATTCCAATAATGATGTGAGAACAAACAGATCAGAACCCTCATGGCAGAATGTCTCCCCATCCTTCATAACATATCAAAGCCTATGTGTTATCTATACCCTTCCTCTAGGATACACTTCCCCTCCAATGACTCCACGGTAACATGATAAACTCATTAATTGAATGAGGACATTACACTTATCGCCAAGGGGAAACACGTTTCAGTTGGTTTACACAAATGAACAAACATCCCTTGCTGTGCCACACCTGAGGCGGAAGAGGAGGAGTTTACTTCATTCAACTTGGTTTCTAGTGTGGGGGATAAGTTTATTGGTCATGTTTGGATGAAAATAGTTTTCAATCAGGACACCTGAGGGAGCCAGCATGCACCAACTAATGTGAGCAGTGTGTGTGTCTCTGGGGCTTGCAGCTCAGCACTCTCCACGATGATAAATCGCAACATCATTGGCTGCGCTCCACTGGCTACACACCTGTACACACACGTTCCAACATGGGGCCTTCTTCACATTTCATTTAGACATCAAATAACAAGGCCTGAGCAACAGGGACTGGCCACAGCACAGCACAGTGCCCCTCCTCTGACACATGCTACCCGTCGCACAGAGAGAGACAGATGGCATTTGCTTTAGAAGCTGCTATTTACCATGCTCTCACACTAATCTGCCCATTAGAATTCCAGCCTGGAATGTTACTCAGGCTATTTGGCCACCCGGAGGTGTATATTTCTATTTGTACTTATTATGGATCCCCAATGCCAAGGCAGCAACTACTCTTCCTGGGGTCCAGCGAAATTAAGGCAGTTATACAATATTAAAAACATAACACATTCACAACACATGAAGTTAAAGCCATATGTATGTGTGTGTATAGCGTGTATGTTATTGTGGTATGCATGTGTCTGTGCTTGTGTCTCTTCACAGTCCCGCTGTTCCATAAGGTGTATTTTTATCTGTTTTTTAAATGTAATTTTACTGCTTGCATGTGTTACTTGATGTGGAATAGAGTTCCATGTAGTCATGGCTGTATGCAGTACTGTGCGCTTCCCACAGTCTGTTCTTGACTGTGAAGAGACCTCTGGTGGCATGTCTTGTGGGGTATGCATGGGTGTCCGAGCTGTGCGCCAGTAGTTCAAACAGACAGCTCGGTGCATTCAACATGTCAAAACCTCTCACAAATACAAGTAGTGATGAAGTCAATCTCTCCTCTACTTTGAGCCAGGAGAGATTGACATGTATATTATTAATGTTAGCTCTCTGTGTACATCCAAGGGCCAGCCGTGCTGCCCTGTTCTGAGCCAATTGCAATTTTCCTAAGTCCCTCTTTTGTCGCACCTTACCACACAGTCCAGGTGCGACAAACTAGGGCCTGCCTTGTTGATAGTGCTGTTAAGAAGGCAGGGACAGACTTCTCCCCATCTTAGCTACTGTTGTATCAATATGTTTCGACCATGACAGTTACTCCAAGCAGTTTAGTCACCTCAATTTACTACATTTCCACATTATTCATGACAATATTTAGCTGAGGTTTAAGGTTTGTGTGGTGCAGGGGTAATGATACAAATCGAAGCCTTCCATATGGAGTAGTTTCTTGGGCAGGGTTGGATGATTCATAGGGGCTGTATGGGCATGTTGGCTGCTAAAACTGTCAAGGCTTTCATTAACAGACACGTTTCATGGTTAGATCAGTGGCTTCTACATAAGAGAGAGGGGACAGATTGAGGTGGGTAAGCTGGCTAGAGTGCAATGGGAAGAGGGATATAATTTATTTTAGGTGCTTGGTGAAAGTACAGACATTGTAATAAAGGACTCTCTACTAACATGTGGATAGATAACACTCAAAGTTCAGCATGATAGTTCTCTCTATTTGCAGGAATCAGTGATATTGGCTGCAAGTTACCCATGAAGTTCAGTGAAAAGTATGTTGGCAAAGAGCAAAGTTTAGTTTATTGTAACCTTTCCTTTCAATCCCATGATCAAACACGCCTCTGTAGCTAACACTAACTGCCCTGGTGAGGTGAGGTCTGTGTGCTGAGTCACTCACTTTGGCATCGTTTTCAGGTGGTTCTCTCGCAATTCCAGGATCCGTAACTTGGAAAGTCTGAAAGGTAGAGGATGTCAAAAACACACGCATCCACAAGACAGAAAACAGATTTTTCCATCTCAGTATTAATAGATGCTAATGCTATGCATAGGACAGTAATGTATTGGAGAAAAAAACATGACATCCCAACCTTAAATTCCATTACACTGAGCCCAAGAGTAATATCACTGCTGTTTTGATAAATCATGACTTTTTCTCCATTCATCATCAAACCAGATAGGAGATGCTGCTAAGTGACAGATCGAAATTGACTGGGGGGGGGGGGGTCCAAAATAGGGGAGGGTTGTAAAACAATTTGTTTGCTTTAGGGAGGGTTGTGCATTTTTTGGAAGGGCATAGGGGAGGGTACTACGTTTTTTCCCTGGTTTACAGTAGCTCCTCTGCTCGTATTTTCCCGATAAACAACGGCTTGACTTACTTTTGATATTACCCTAATAAAGTTTGGAAACGTTTGTTATGGTTTGGTATGGTGTAGCTATTATTAAGCTTTAGCTACTGCAGGCCTATGATAAGAAGGTAGTTCGCCCCGGTGCTCCAACTGACTCTGACAGTTGAACTGTTTCAGATCTACCAAAGTTACTCCTATAATCTAACAATATAATGCTTATCTTTATTACCCTCCTTCTGTATGTCTATATCTGTATAGCAGATGCAGTAGCCATCTGATAAAGAAATGCATGTCTGATGTAAGCAGTAAAATTAGATTTTAAAAAACAGACACAAATACACCGTATGGAACAGCGGGGACTGTGAAGCAACACAAACATAGGCACAGACACAAGCATACACACACATGAAAACATATGCACTATACACACACGTACACATGGATTTTGTATTGAAGATATGTGGTAGTGGTGGAGTAGGGGCCTGACGGCACACAGTATGTTGTGGAATCTGTGAAGGTATTGTAATGTTTTTAAAATTGTAAAACTCCCTTCATTTTGAGAGTAGCTGCTGCCTTTTCAACAGCTAATGGGGATCCATAATAAATACAAATGTCGGTGTCGTAGCATGCCACCGGCATATCTATCTCTCTGGGGTTAGGCCTAAGCTTCTCTTCCTTTTATATATATATATATATATATATATATATATATATATATATATACATAAAAACAAATGATAGTCCCATATATATATATATATACACTGCTCAAAAAAATAAAGGGAACACTTAAACAACACAATGTAACTCCAAGTCAATCACACTTCTGTGAAATCAAACTGTCCACTTAGGAAGCAACACTGATTGACAATAAATTTCACGTGCTGTTGTGCAAATGGAATAGACAACAGTTGGAAATTATAGGCAATTAGCAAGACACCCCCAATAAAGGAGTGGTTCTGCAGGTGATAACCACAGACCACTTCTCAGTTCCTATGCTTCCTGGCTAATGTTTTGGTCACTTTGAATGCTGGCGGTGCTTTCACTCTAGTGGTAACATGAGACGGAGTCTACAACCCACACAAGTGGCTCAGGTAGTGCAGCTCATCCAGGATGGCATATCAATGCGAGATGTGGCAAGAAGGTTTGCTGTGTCTGTCAGCGTAGTGTCCAGAGCATAGAGGCGCTACCAGGAGACAGGCCAGTACATCAGGAGACGTGGAGGAGGCCGTAAGAGGGCAACAACCCAGCAGCAGGACCACTACCTCCGCCTTTGTGCAAGGAGGAGCAGGAGGAGAACTGCCAGAGCCCAGCAAAATAACCTCCAGCAGGCCACAAATGTGCATGTGTCTGCTCAAACGGTCAGAAACAGACTCCATGAGGGTGGTATGAGGGCCCGACGCCCACAGGTGGGAGTTGTGCTTACAGCCCAACACCGTGCAGGACGTTTGGCATTTGCCAGAGAAGACCAAGATTGGCAAATTCGCCACTGGCGCCCTGTGCTCTTCACAGATGAAAGCAGGTTCACACTGAGCACGTGACAGACGTGACAGTCTGGAGACGCCGTGGAGAACGTTCAGCTGCCTGCAACATCCTCCAGCATGACCGGTTTGGCGGTGGGTCAGTCATGGTGTGGGGTGGCATTTCTTTGGGGGGCCCCCCATGTGCTCGCCAGAGGGAGCCTGACTGCCATTAGGTACCGAGATGAGATCCTCAGACCCCTTGTGAGACCATATGCTGGTGCGGTTGGCCCTGGGTTCCTCCTAATGCAAGACAATGCTAGACCTCATGTGGCTGGAGTGTGTCAGCACTTCCTGCAAGAGGAATGCTATGGCTATGATGCTATGGACTGGCCCGCCCGTTCCCCAGACCTGAATTCAATTGAGCACATCTGGAACATCATGTCTCGCTCCATCCACCACAGACTGTCCAGGAGTTGGCGTATGCTTTAGTCCAGGTCTGGGACGAGATCCCTCAGGAGACCATCCGCCACATCATCAGGAGCATGCCCAGGCATTGTAGGGAGGTCATACAGGCACGTGGAGGCCACACACACTACTGAGCCTCATTTTGACTTGTTTTAAGGACATCACATCAAAGTTGGATCAGCCTGTAGTGTGGTTTTCCACTTTAATTTTGAATGTTACTCCAAATCCAGAGCTCCATGGGTTGATAAATTTGATTTCCATGGATCATTTTTGTGTGATTTTGTTGTCAGCACATTCAACTACGTAAAGAAAAAAGTATTTAATAAGAATATTTCATTCATTCGGATCTAGGATGTGTTATGTTAGTGTTCCCTTTATTTTTTTGAGCAGTGTATATGCCCTGATGCATTTTGTGCTAATCTCTGACAGCTGAACCGCGGGGCGGACAATTATTGTTTTAGGAAAGTAAATGTGGCTCATTTGGCCAACATCCCTCATTTATTGATGGCGCTGGCTGCGCTAGGTTGGATCTGAATGTATATGAATGTCCATAAAATTTCTTAAAATGTCCGGTAAATTAAAATATTCCCTGTCATGTTATGGTGCCAAACTCTGATATTGTTTTTATGAAGATTTTAGAATATTCACATTAAAATCTGTCACCAATTGGATGGAAACCTAGCTATAGACACCGAAAAAGTACCTTTGATTAAGCCTGCACATCATGGTTCACCAGCAGCCCCAAACATCTAAAGAATGAGCTACCAGCCAAACAAGCTTGTAAGAATTGTACTTAAACTCGCCCCTCATACTCATCTGGAGGTTGAGAATGTTTTCGTCTCTATCTCTGTAATGTGTCTGTATATACAGTGGGTCAAAAAAGTATTTAGTCAGCCACCAATTGTGCAAGTTCTCGCACTTAAAAAGATGAGAGAGGCCTGTAATTTTCATCATAGGTACACTTCAACTATGACAGACAAAATGAGGGAAAAAAAATCCAGAAAATCACATTGTAGGATTTTTTATGAATTGATTTGCAAATTATGGTGGACAATAAGTATTTGGTCAATAACAAAAGTTTATCTCAATACTTTGTTATATACCCTTTGTTGGCAATGACAGAGGTCAAACATTTTCTGTAAGTTTTCACACACTGTTGCTGGTATTTTGGCCCATTCCTCCATGCAGATCTCCTCTAGAGCAGTGATGTTTTGGGGCTGTTGCTGGGCAACACGGACTTTCAACTCCCTCCAAAGATTTTCTATGGGGTTGAGATCTGAAGACTGGCTAGGCCACTCCAGGACCTTGAAATGCTTCTTACGAAGCCACTCCTTCGTTGTCCGGGCGGTGTGTTTGGGATCATTGTCATGCTGAAAGACCCAGCCACGTTTCATCTTCAATGCCCTTGCTGATGGAAGGAGGTTTTCACTCAAAATCTCACGATACATGGCCCCATTCATTCTTTCCTTTACACGGATCAGTCGTCCTGGTCCATTTGCAGAAAAACAGCCCCAAAGCATGAGGTTTCCACCCCCATGCTTCACAGTAGGTATGGTGTTCTTTGGATGCAACTCAGCATTCTTTGTCCTCCAAACACAACGAGTTGAGTTTTTACCAAAAAGTTATATTTTGGTTTCATCTGACCATATGACATTCTCCCAATCTTCTTCTGGATCATCCAAATGCTTCAGACGGGCGTGGACATATACTGGCTTAAGCAGGGGGACACGTCTGGCACTGCAGGATTTGAGTCCCTGGCGGCGTAGTGTGTTACTGATGGTAGGCTTTGTTACTTTGGTCCCAGCTCTCTACAGGTCATTCACTAGGTCCCCCCGTGTGGTTTTGGGATTTTTGCTCACCGCTCTTGTGATAATTTTGACCCCACGGGGTGAGATCTTGCGTGGAGCCCCAGATCGAGGGAGATTATCAGTGGTCTTGTATGTCTTCCATTTCCTAATAATTGCTCCCAGAGTTGATTTCTTCAAACCAAGCTGCTTACCTATTGCAGATTCAGTCTTCCCAGCCTGGTGCAGGTCTACAATTTTGTTTCTGGTGTCCTTTGACAGCTCTTTGGTCTTGGCCATAGTGGAGTTTGGAGTGTGACTGTTTGAGGTTGTGGACAGGTGTCTTTTATACTGATAACAAGTTCAAACAGGTGCCATTGATACAGGTAACGAGTGGAGGACAGAGGAGCCTCTTAAAGAAGAAGTTACAGGTCTGTGAGAGCCAGAAATCTTGCTTGTTTGTAGGTGACCAAATACTTATTTTCCATCATAATTTGCAAATAAATTCATAAAAATCCTACAATGTGATTTTCTGGAGAGAAAAAAATCGAATTTTGTCTGTCATAGTTGAAGTGTACCTATGATGAAAATTACAGGCCTCTGTCATCTTTTTAAGTGGGGAAACTTGCACAATTGGTGGCTGACTAAATACTTTTTTGCCCCACTGTATTTCATTGTATATGTATTTATGTAAAAAATAGGGAACACAATGGAAATAAATCCCAGATCAATCAATAATTCAATCCAAACTGTGCAGCAGGCGCTTGGTGAATGGAAAGAGACTGTTGCAAAACACCAAAAAGTTTAATGACATTCAGAGATTTTCAAGCCAAGCCTTTCGATACTGGGTATCAAAATGTTGAAAACCTGATTTCCCCCCAGCTGATCACTGTCTGCAGACGGCTCTGATCATAGGTTAATGACACAGGCAGGGAGAGAGAGTCTGTGGTGCTCGGCAAACGCTCACCCTTCTGACCCGTAGCCCTGCGTGGCATCGACTGGGCCACAAAAGCATGCTGAAGTGGCAAAGTTGATATCCACGTTCATAAACACATGGTCGCTACAGTTATTGTTATTTGTGGTCGTAAATATTATTTTGAGTTAATTAGATGAGGAGGTAGTGTGTTTAATTAAGGGTCATGTGAAAATATTTATAACTTTGGGGAGGGGGGTGCATTTTTTTTTCAGGACACCTAGAGTTGGACGGTCCCTCGCCACCAGTACATTTAGATCTGTCCCTAAACCATTGCTTTATTCATGCAAGCCCCAGGCAAGTGACGTTTACCAGGCGTTGTGTGCAGAGAATGAAGAACAGTCTGTTTGAACCCACCCAGGCATACTGGTAACTGAATAAAAGCTCCAATCCAAACACAGAGGGCCTCTCCTTCTGCAACTGAGGGCCCTAGGCCCCACAACACCAGAACAAGGGAGTCCATAGGCTGAACTCACCTCCCAAAGTTGGCGGGGAGGTATTCCAGAAAGGCATCGTTTAAGAAGAGCTGTGTCAGGTTGAGGAGCTGGGTGAAGCCCTCTGGGAGCCTACAGTGGAGAGATGGGCAATGAGAGACGGAAAGGGAGAGAGAGAAAGAATCCCTGTGCAGATGTCATCACAGTACAGTACCCCTTGGATATAAAAAAATTACACAGCACGGAAGAAGTACAAAAAGAAGCTCCTGAAGGACAATCCAGAGACACTATTTGCTGACCGCTACAAAGAGGGGAACGTAAGCAACTTCATTTTCCACAAAGACCATCCCCTGGCATGGCACAGTGCTATAAGAGCACACTACCCCTATGTCAAGAGAGAGGGTATTGGTCCAGGGTGGAAACTCAGAATACTAGACATTGAGGAAATTTAAACAACCTCTGTCAACGTGTACAAGCCTGGGACAGTAATGGTGCAGGGCATGCTCAAGCAGTTCCAGCAGGACTTTTACGGGATCAAAGAGAGAGCACATCAGGAAAATCTCTCTCTCGGTGAGGACTCGTCCATCCTGAGTAGAGGTCGACCGATTATGATTTTTTTACGCCGATATAGATGCCGATTATTTGAGGACCAAAAAAGCCGATACCGATTAATCGGCCGCTTTTTAAAAATGTATTTGTAATAATGACAATTACAACAATACTGAATGAACACTTATTTTAACTTGATATAATACATCAATAAAATATATTTAGCCTCAAGTAAATAATGAAACATGTTCAATTTGGTTTAAATAATGAAAAAACAAAGTGTTGGGGAAGAAAGTAAAAGTGCAATATGTGCTATGTAAGAAATATAACGTTTCAGTTCCTTGCTCAGAACATGAGAACATATGAAAGCTGGTGGTTCCTTTTAACTCGAGTCTTCAATATTCTCAGGTAAGAACTTTTAGGTTGGAATTATAGGACTATTTCCCTCTATACATTTGTATTTCATTAACCTTTGACTATTGGATGTTCTTATAGGCACTTTAGTATTGCCAGTGTAACAGTTTAGCTTCCGTCCCTCTCCTCGCTCCTCCCTGGGCTCGAACCAGCAACACAACGACAACAGCCATCATCGCAGCAGCGTTACCCATGCAGAGCAAGGGGAACAACTACTAGAAGGCTCAGAGCGAGTGACGGTTGAAACGCTATTAGCGCGCGCTAACTAGCTAGCCATTTCACTTCGGTTACACCAGCCTCGTCTCGCGAGTTGATAGGCTTGAAGTCATAAACAGTGCAATGCTTGACGCACAACGAAGAGCTGCTGGCAAAATGCACGATAGTGCTGTTTGAATGAATGTTTACGTGCCTGCTTCTGCCTACCACCGCTCAGTCAGATCCTTAGATACTTGTATGCTCAGTCAGATTATATGTTGCATCTAGCGTTTCGCAGGACACGCTAGATAATATCTAGTAATATCATCAAACGTGTAGTTAACTAGTGATTATGATTGATTGTTTTTTTATAAGATAAGTTTAATGCTAGCTAGCAACTTACCTTGGCTTACTGCATTCGCGTAACAGGCAGTCTGCTTGTGGAGTGCACCGAGAGAGAGGCAGGTCGTTATTGCGTTGGACTAGTTAACTGGAAGGTTGCAAGATTGGATCCCCCAAGCTGACAAGGTGTTGTTCTGCCCCTGAACGAGGCAGTTAACCCACCGTTCCTAGGCCGTCAATGAAAATAAGAATGTGTTCCTCTCAAGGCTAAGGGGCACTATTTTAATTTTTGGAAAAATAACGTTCCCAAAGTAAACCGGCTATTTCTCAGGGTCAGATGCTAGAATATGCATAGAATTGACAGCTTAGGATAGAAAACACTCTAATGTTTCCAAAACTGTAAAAATATTGTCTGTGAGTATAACAGAACTGATATTGCAGGCGAAAGCCTGAGAAAAATCCAACCAGGAAGTGACTCTTATTTTGAAACCTCTGCGTTCCTATGCATCCCTATTAACTATTGAAAGGGATATCAACCAGATTCCTTTTTCTATGGCTTCCCTAATGTGTCTACAGTCACTAGACATAGTTTCAGGCTTTTATTTTGAAAAATTTGAGTGAACGACAACTGGTCAGTGGTCAGCTGGTGGCTCTCAGAGTGATTTGTGCGTAATAGACAAAGGCGGCCATTGTTCCTCTCGCTCCTAGTGAAAAGCCAATTGTCCCGGTTGATATATTATCGAATAGATATTTGAAAAACACCTTGAGGATTGATTATAAAAAACGTTTGCCATGTTTCTGTCGATATTATGGAACTAATTTGTAATTTTTATCGGCGCTGTCGTGACCGCAATTTCCAGTGGATTTCTCAACCAAACGTGAACAAGAAAATTAGGTATTTCGGCTATAAAAATAATCTTTATGGAGCAAAATGAACATTTGCTGTCTAACTGGGAGTCTCGTGAGTGAAAACATCCGAAGCTCATCAAAGGTAAACAATTTAATTTGATTGCTTTTCTGATTTTCGTGACCAAGCTTCCTGCTGCATTTCGCTACACTCGCACTAACATCTGCTAACCATGTGTATGTGACAAATAAAATTTGATTTGATTTGATTTGATTTGCTGCTAGCTGGACATAATGCTATGCTAGGCTATCGATAAACTTACACAAATGTTTGTCTTGCTTTGGCTGTAAAGCATAATTTCAAAATCTGAGATGACAGGGTGACAAGGCTAAGCTGTGTTTCACTATATTTCACTTGTGATTTCATGAAAATGAATATTTTCTAGTAAGATTTTTTGTCCGTTGCGTTATGCTAATTAGTGTAGTTGATGACAATTCTCCCGGATCCGGGAGGGGTAGTTCTAAGAAGTTAATTAACTGACTTGCCTAGTTAAATAAAAGGTATAAAAAAAATACAACATGTTTTTTAATTTTTTTATTATCGGCGCCTAAAAATACCGATTTCCGATTGTTATGAAAACTTGAAATCGGCCCTAATTAATCGGTCGACCTCTAATCCTGAGTGAGTCTGATCACACCTCTTCAAACTGTCCTGCAGACGAGGATAGTCATCCCTCCGGCACTGAACACACCCAGGTCCCACAACTGCACTACTCATCCATCATTGAAAGGGATGAATTCACAGAGCTGGAGAGAGACATGGAGCTCAGAGTCCACACTATCCAGACAGAACAGACCCACAAAACAGACCACCACAACAACAGAGAAACACATGGCACAGGTAACAGCAGTGAAGGAGGAGAGAGAGAAACACATGGCACAGGTAACAGCAGTGAAGGAGGAGAGAGAGAAACACATGGCACAGCTAACAGCAGTGAAGGAGGAGGGAGAGAAACACATGGCATAGCTAACAGCAGTGAAGGAGGAGGGAGAGAAACACATGGCATAGCTAACAGCAGTGAAGGAGGAGGGAGAGAAACACATGGCATAGCTAACAGCAGTGAAGGAGGAGGGAGAGAAACACATGGCACAGCTAACAACAGTGAAGGAGGAGGGAGAAAAACACATGGCACAGCTAACAGCAGTGAAGGAGGAGGGAGAGAAACACATGGCACAGCTAACAGCAGTGAAGGAGGAGGGAGAGAAACACATGGCACAGCTAACAGTAGTGAAGGAGGAGGGAGAGAAACACATGGCACAGCTAACAGCAGTGAAGGAGGAGGTGAGAAAGCTGAGGTGTTACAGACACTCCCCCAGAGAAGCCAGCAAAACATCCCACCTCAGACACAGACCACAACCTCAACACCACAATGGGACCGACAACATAGGACACACCAACCCAACAGACCCCACCCCCTCCTAACAGCCCCCGTCAGCTCCACCGATAGCTCTCCTGACAACCCATTGAGGACACACAAAAGCCAGAAATTGTGCTCCTCATTGACTCAAATGGCAAATTAGCTTTTTCCCAAACACAAACTGGCAAAACTCTGGTGCCCAAACACTAGGCATGTCCTAGAGCTGTTGTCAGAGGACATATTATAAATCACACAGTCACAAATGACCTGAGAACCCAGCAGGAAAGGATGGCCACAGCACTCAACGGAGTGATTGAAAAAGCTTCACCCATAGCTTCACAAGCCACACAACCAGCTGAGAGCATCCCAAACAAACCCTGGCCACACCCTATATTTATTATTTTTATTTTACCTTTATTTAACTTAAGAACAAATTCTTATTTTCAATGATGGCCTAGGAACAGTGGGTTAATAACTGGGGCAGAATGACACCTTGTCAGCTCGGGGATTTGAACTTGCAACCTTTAGGTTACTAGTCCAATGCTCTAGCAACTAGGCTACGCTGCCGCCCCATATAGGTCCCCCCAACCTGGAATATACAAGGTCTGAGGTCATCTGCCTTTGGCCTAAAGAGCAGGAACCCAGACTTCATCAAAGAAATTGGAAATACAGACACTGTTATCCTACAAGAAACATGGTATAGATGAGACAGACCAACTGGTTACCTTTTAGGTTACAGAGAGCTGGTAGTCCCATCCACCAAACTACCAGGTGTTAAAAAGGGAAGAGAGTAGTTTTAGACCCCCAACCCTAGCCTGTGGTTGACCAAATAGAATTCCTGGTAATAAAATTGGGCCAATGGCCAGATAACAAGTATCCCATTTCAGGCTCAATGTATAGACAACTTGAACCAATGAGAACTTGCCACATGTAGCTATGAGTCCCGGACTGACATTCCTCCCATGTCTCTGACACATTAATCATGTAATCCCCATTACAGAAAAACAACTAATTCCCTCTTGACCTTAAGTCCTCTGCATTGTGTATGTATCTTAAAATATTACTACATCACTGACCTCAACCCAGAGTCTCTCAGAGCATTCATAGTCAGGCCATTAACACCCCTATCAGATCACAGCAAAATCAGTCTACTTAAACAGAGCAATACTCAATCATGAGGAGGCATCAAAGCCAAAATAACTGCACTATATTAAGAAATGCTATAGATGGAAAGAAAGTAGTGTAGAAACCTACCAAAAACAATTAGGCAACAACAAATTCAATCCCTTTTAGACAACTGGACAAAACTTTTCACTGTAATAGTGAAGGTGTAAACCTGGCAGCAGAATGCCTAAACAATATATTTGACCTTTCAGCTTCCCTATCAAATCTAAAAATTTCAAGCACAAAACCTAAGAAAATCAACAACAATGACAAATGATTTGATAAAGAATGCAAAAACCTAAGAAAGAAATTGAGAAACCTATCCAACCAAAAACATAGAGACCCAGAAGACTTGAGTCTACACTTTCACTATGGTGAATCAATAAAACAATACAGAAATACACTACAGAAAAATAAGGAACAGCACACAATGTAATTGAGGAATCCATAGCACCTAACCACTTCTGGGAAAATTGGAACACAATAAACAAACAAAAACACAAAGAGTTATCTATCCAAAACAGAGATGTGTGGATAAACCACTTCTGGCACTATAACAAAGAACAAACAGCAAAAACATATACATGATCAATTACAAATCTTCGAATCAGCTATTAAAGACAACCAGAACCCACTGGATTATCCAATTACACTGAATTAACAAAATGACAAAATATACAAACCCTTCCAACCCAAAAAGGCCTGTGGTGTTGATGGTATCCTACATGAAATGATAAAACATACAGACCACAAATTCCAATTAGCTATACTTAAACTCTTTAACATCATCCTCAGCTCTGGCATCTTCCTTAATATTTGGAACCAAGGACTGACAACCCAAATCCACAAATGTAGAGACAAATTTGACTCCAATAACTACCATGAGATATGCGTCAACAACAACCTGTGAAAAATCCACTGCAATATCATTAACAGGAGACATGTACATTTCCTCAGTGAAAACAATGTACTGAGCAATTGTCAAATTGGATGTTTACCAATTTACTGTATGACAGACCAGGTATTCACCCTGCACACCCTAATTGACAAACAAACTAACCAAAACAAAGGCAAAGTATTCTCATGCTTTGTTGACTTCAAAAAAAGCTTTTGACTCAATTTGGCATGAGGGTCTGCTATACAAATTGATGGAAAGTGGTGTTGGGGGAAAACATATTACATTATCAAATCCAAGTACACATACAACAAGTGTGCAGTTAAAATTGGCAAAAAAAACACACATTTCTTTCCACAGTGCCGTGGGGTGAGACAGGGATGCTGCTTAAGTCCCACCCTCTTCAACACATATATCAACAAATTGGCAAGAGCACTAGAACAGTCTGCAGCACCCAGCCTCAACCTACTAGAATCTGAAGTAAAATGTCTAAGGTCTACTGATGATCTGGTGCTTCTGTCCCCAACCAAGGAGGGCATACAGCAGAACATAGATGTTCTGCACATTCTGTTAGACCTGGGCCCTGACAGTAAATCTCAGTAAGACAAAAAATAACAGTGTTCCAACAAAGGTCCAGTTTCTAGGACCACAAATACAAATTATTTCAAGACACTGCTGCTTTAGAGCACATAAACTATAAACTATACATACCTCGGCCTAAACATCAGTGCCACAGGTACGAACTTGCGCAAAGCTGTGAACGATCTGAGAGACAAGGCAAGAAGGGCCTTCTATGCCATCAAAAGGAACATAAATTTAACATACCAATTAGGATCTGGCAAAAAATACTTGAATCAGTTATAGAACCCATTGCCCTTTATGGTTTTCACAAAATGGGACAAACACCAAATTGAGACTGCATGCAGAATTCAGAGAAAATATCCTTAGTGTACAACGTAAAACAACAAATAATGCATGCAGAGGATAATTAGGCCCATACCCACTAATGATCAAAATCCAGAAAATACATGTTAAATTCTACAACCAACTAAAAGGAAGCGATTCCCAAACCTTCCATAACAAAGCCATCACCTACAGAGATTTGTATTTTGAGAAGAGTCCCCTAAGCAAGATGTTCCTGGGGCTCTGTTCACAAACACAAACAGACCCCACAGAGCACCAGGACAGCAACACAATTAGACTAAACTTGACACGTTGGAAAGAACTAACAAAAAACTGAGCAAACTACAATGCTAATTGGCCCTAAAAAGAGAGCACACAGTGGCAGAATACATGACCACTGTGACTGACCCAAAATGAAGGAAAGCTTTGACTATGTAAAGACTCAGTGAGCATAGCCTTGCTATTGAGAAAGGTTGCCGTATGCAGACCTGGCTCTCAAGAGAAGACAGGCTATGTTCACACTGCCCACAAAATAAGGTGGAAACTGAGATGCACTTCCTAACCTCCTGCCAAATGTGTGACCATATTAAAGACACATATTTCCCTTAAATTACACAGACCCACAAAGATTTTGAAAACAAATCCAATTTGATAAACTCCCATATCTATTTGGTGAAATACCACGGGGTGCAATCACAGCAGCAAGATTTGTGACCTGTTGCCACAAGAAAAGGGCAACCAGTGAAGAACAAACACCATTGTAAATATAACCCATATTTATGTTTATTTATTTCCCCTTTTGTACTTTAACTATTTGCGCATTGTTACAACACTGTATATAGATATAATGACAATTGAAATGTCTCTATTATTTTGGAAATAATGAGTAATATTTACTGTTCACTTTTTATTGTTTATTTCACTTTTGTTTATCCATTTCACTTGCTTTGGCAATGTAAACATATGTTTCCCATGCTAATAAAGCCCCTTGAATTGATTTGAAAGAGAGAGGCAGGTAGAAAAATAATCTAGGAGAACCCATTTGTTTGTCAACCTATGATTTCCCACCAACAAATGCTAAATGTATGACGTATTGCTCAGGGGTAACTCCCTGGTTTTCCAATGTATTTTATAGCATGAGGCACATTATGTCAAGAACTCGCAGAGAGACCTGCATTACCCTCTGTAAGGACAGGAAACTACAAAATATTTAACAAATGGAATACAGTATTTACACAATGCAGGAAAGAAATGTCTTACATAAAAAGTGATGGAATTGTTTCCATTCTTCTATGCTAATCATTAAAATTCAGACAAAAGCCTCAGATACACAAATACAACAGTCTCCCATGTAGTTAATTTTCCTCATTCTGTTTATCAGTTCATTTCAAAGTTGCCATGAGGTGTCTAAAATATATATATATATATATATTTAAAAAAAATGTATTTCTACAGCCAATTTGACTGAAAGCATTTTCATATGAAAATTCCTGGTTTTTGTTTTTAGGTAATCTGTGATTGTTGCTTGACACAAAGCAACAGACACAGCTGTTGGCAATGATAATACAGCATTACCATTGTCCCTATAGACTACAGCCATCCCACCACAATGATATACTTCTTTCTTCACTTACTTGGCAATAGGATTTACACTGGCCTCCACAACAGATAGGCATTTACAGCATTTAATGTTGTCTGGGAACTCTTGAATACCTAAAGAAGGAATGGAAACATGTTTGTCATTCATAACAAATGAACACACATTTTTAATACTCATGCCTCGTCATATTGTACATCATGCTAATATTTAGAGTGACAGTATCAGTAGAGAGTCGACAATTTAGAATATATCAGAGTAGAAACTAGCAGAGATTGCTGTGGACATCACATCTCACTCGCTTACCGTTTTTACTGATGTCCAACTCCCTCAGGTTTACAAGGCTGGCTATGGTGGTTGGCAGGTTTGACAGGTCATTGTCAGGTATGCTCAGTTTACGGAGAGCCTGACAGTTAAATAGTTGCTATGGAGAGAGAGGGGCAGAACAGAAACAAGTTATACTGGTGTTATATCAATCTCTTAGCCTGCGGTGTTGAAAAAGTCTAGACTTTGTGAGATTTCATGCACTGTTTCAATAAGGCCGGTCTCTAATGATCCTGCTGTGCTGTTGTTAAATGTGAAACATGAGAGAAACGCTGAGGTAACGTCTTTTTCAATGTTCTGACACGTTTCCCCTTCACTGTAAGAGCAGCAACTCTCAGTTGAGTAACCTTGTAGGACAACATTAGTAGTCCACAGCTCTATATGAAGGGAGGGAGAGAGCCACATCAGTCCTCCCCAGAGAGAGAGAGAGAGAGAGAGAGAGATGGAGCATAGAGAGGGAGAGAGCCACATCAGTCCTCCTCAGAGAGATGGAGCATAGAGGAGGGAGGGAGAGAGACATCAGTCCTCCTCAGAGAGAGAGAGGGAGAGAGAGAGAGAGAGAGAGAGAGAGAGAGAGAGGGAGAGAGAGAGAGAGATGGAGCATAGAGTAGGGAGGGAGAGCCACATCAGTCCTCCTCAGAGAGAGCGAGGCAGAGGGAAAGAGAGATATGTAGCATAGAGGAGGGAGGGAGAGAGAGACATCAGTCCTCCTCAGAGAGAGTGAGGGAGAGAGAAAGAGAGAGATGGAGCATAGAGGGAGGGAGGGAGGGAGGGAGGGAGGGAGGGAGGGAGGGAGGGAGGGAGGGAGGGAGGGAGGGAGGGAGGGAGGGAGGGAGGGAGGGAGGGAGGGAGGGAGGGAGGGAGGGAGGGAGGGACACATCAGACCTCAGAGAGAGCGAGGGAGAGAGAGAGATGGAGCATAAAGGAGGAAGGGAGAGAGAGAGAGAAAGCATAGAGGGAGGGAGGTTGAAAACGGTGCTATGCAGAGTTAGTGTGCATGCGCATCATGCCATATGCAGTATGTTTGAGATAACAATTTAATAATTACCATTCTGTGTAACATGAATAATGAAGATCAATATTTACATTCATAAATGTACAGAATTTGTTTTAACAAAGCCAGCCAATACAGTATCAACAAGCGCTTCCTCCCATCTCTGTAGTCAAATCCTTTCTCCATGTAAAATATAGATTAGAGCAGTTGATTCCTTTCTAAATGTAGAGCAGAGACTAGAGAGGGACAAGTTCTAAGGGCCTACATCCCAAATGGAACCGTATTCCCTATACAGTCCACTACCTTTGACCAGGGCCCATCGGGAAGCATAGGGAAGAGGATGCCATTTGAGACAGTCAGGGAGACATTACAGTCCAGTAAGGACATTACTGTAACACGCCCATTATGAGAGGCCATTACTCTTTAAGAGCTATAATAGCCAGAGGGGGAGTATCTACATCAATGGAGACTGGAGAGGATCAGGACAGCCAGCGTTGTCCAGTCTTGCCCAAGGCATCACTTACATAAAAGACCACACACTTTGGATCTATCAATGCCTGGTTCTTATGCAACCCTGTGAGGCACCACACTGGCTCTGAAGTCTCTTCACAAAGACCCTGAACAAACCTCACTGAGATCCATAACTTAACGTATCTAATTGGGAGTTGGTTGATGAACACAATACACTGTCAAATGTATTAAACAAATAATAATTCATTAATTCCACAGAACCTCGGAAGGATATCACTGTACACATTCAGACAATTAATTGTTGAAATTCATGAATGTTGTATTGAACTTCATTGAATGTTAAAATTGTATTGAATGCTATGATGTATTCATCCAGGAGTTTCCATTTCAAATGAAGACACTATTGTCATAACATCTAGACTGTAATAGATCTCCTTTGAAAGTTAGAATGAAACCTACATTCACTGAGTGTATTGTTTTCTATTCAGTGTGAAGGTTAGATAAAAGTCAGCAAGTCCATTGAGTGGGGGCTTCAGGCACAGAGCACACGCTACATCGCTCTATGAGAAACTGAAGAGTTTATTTCCAAAACGCTACAGTATATCCACAAATTTTTCACACTTGTACTTTTTTGTCAGAATTTGCTTCATGTATGTGCAAAATATTACTGATCTCAGATTTGTTACTCATATATTTGAACTGTGTGTATAAAATGTTCTTTTTTTCCCTCAAACTCTATATCTCCATTGTTTAGCAGGAATTAACTTTGTATACTTGTCTGTGATATGTGGATGTCTCAGATAGCTATCTTAAGATGAATGCACTTACTGTAACTCACTCTGGGTAAGATTACTAAAAATGACTTAAATGTCAAATGTACACTACTGTTCAAAAGTTTGGGGTCACTTAGAAATGTCCATGTTTTTGAAAGAAAAGCAAAACAATTTGTCCATTAAAATAAATACAGTGTAGCCAATGTTGTAAATGACTATTGCAGCTGGAAACTGCAGAATTTTTATGGAATATCTACGTATATACAGTACAGAGGCCCATTATCAGCAACCATCACTCCTGTATTTCAATGGCAAGTTGTGTTAGTTAATCAAAGTTTATAATTTTAAAAGGCTAAATGATCATTAGAAAACAATTTTGCAATTATGTTAGCACTATTGAAAACTGTTGTTCTGATTAAAGAAGCAATACAATTGGCCTTCTTTAGACCAGTTGAGTATCTGGAGCATCAGCATTTGTGGGTTCGATTACAGGCTCAAAATAGCCAGAAACAAAGAACTTTCTTCTGAAACTCATCAGTCTATTCTTGTTCTGAGAAATGAAGGATATTCCATGCGAGAAATTGCCAAGAAACTGAACATCTAGTACAACGCTGTGTACTACTCCCTTCACAGACAGAGCAAACTGGCCCTAACCAGAATAGAAAGAGGAGTGGGAAGCCCCGGTACACAACTGAGCAAGAGGACAAGTACATTAGAGTGTCTAGTTTGAGAAACAGATGCCTCACAAGTCCTCAACTGGCAGCTTCATTAAAAAGTACCCACAAAACACCAATCTCAACTTCAACAGTGAAGAGGTGACTCCAGGATGCTGGCCTGAGGTCACAAATGTATCATTTGTACAGTTCTTTATTAAAATAAATGTAGTTATTTGCTACATTTGACCGTGTAAAACCTAGCAGTACTACTTATTTCTCTGAGAGCGAGTCAAACATATAGCGTTTTAAAAAAAACATGATTATTTGTCTCACTGAAATGAAACCATCAAGTGAAAGATTTCAAACAACTACATGTCTGTCATTGAAAGGAAGAAAACACTTTCATAAATTCAAAAAATAAAAGTACATTTTACACCTTTTCTGAAAATATAGTGTATTGGAAAGTGCTCTCTCATTGACTGGGAGCTGTCCATGGTGCTTATTCATAACCAACCCCCTTCCCTCCTGACCACATAGCTTCTTTCTCCCTCTCTCCCTCTCTGAATGTTTTTCTCTCTGCTTTATTAACAGCTCATCTACAGACAGGAAGAACATTACGCCACTCTTTGGTCTGTGGGGGTTTGGTTGGCTTGGCAACGCATTTAGACAATCAACACTGAGCGCCAAATGAAGAGAGAGAGTGCATAGAGCTGAGATAATGTTGACATCGATCAGTATGCCATGCTTTGTAATGTTGGGAAATGGTCTGAACTATGACTTTACAGAGTCCCTTTTATACACTTCACCCATTTCATCCCACAGCCCAGCCCCAGCCCTCAGGACCCAGTCCCAGCTCTCAGACCCAAGCCTCAGTCCCAGGCCCAAGCCCCATCAGAACCCACCTTGGGCAGCTCCTCAATCTGGTTGGCGTCCAGGTAGAGCTCCTCCAGCGTGCGCTCGAAGCTGAAGATCTCCTTGGGCACCTGCTGCAGACTGCAGTGGGAGTAGTCCAGCACTGAGATGACCTCTTCCTCACCCCGGAAGCACCGGCATGGCACCAGGCGCCCAATGATCTTCCTCTTAGTTGTCATCTCCAGACACTGCACTGTAGTGGGGGAGGGGGAGGGGAGACAAAGGAGAGAGAGATAAGTGAGACAACATAAACTAGCTGAGCGTTCCTCTGACCCACTCTGCTTTAAATAATCTCACCATTGCTTGGCCCTTGTATCGCCAGCCTCCTGATAAGGTCAGGACAGTACCGCAGAAGACTAAATGGAATTAGCCGCAGCCATGCTAAACCACACTTGTCAAACTGGCTCTTAATTGTCTCCGATAAAGTTAAGTGCAATTAGCCAACCTTAGTCAAAGCCCCCATTCACACTGTTACACGGCACAGTAATACCAGCCTACCTCACTGCCAGTCCCACACACTCCTAATTCACCAATGTGAAGTATAGAGTAATTTCACACACATAAAAATGTCATATTCTGCTCTTGACAACAACTCCTATAGCTATATTTCTTGAGCAAATGAGATTTACTGGGGAACGTCAATGGTAGATATCAGGGCTCATAACATAGTCTCTAACTAATAAATATTGATAGACTACCTGCACATCCCCACTGGGCCAACTAACACTGTGAGGAACATGTTTGTGTGAAGACAATTTACACTAAATAATTAGCTGCTCTGCCGCATATTCCTCTCTCTTGGAGGTTGTATAAGAGGGGTCTTGTAAAAAGAAGTCAATCATTCCCCCAAGATAATGAAAGTTCTGATTAAGTAGTGGTAAAAATGTGAATGTACCCTTGTGATAATAAAACGTATTTCTATCATACTCAACCCTGTGAAGCGCATTCAATGCAGCCATTGTTCAGCCTCTGCTGATAACTTAGGCCCATAGTAGTCACAGCATCACAAACGCAGGGAAATCAAATTAACAAGACACTTGTTCATCCTTTTACTTTTTCCGGTTTTATTAATTGTAAATACCACATTAAATACCACAAAAATACCAAGACACAGCAATTATCTTGTAAAGCTGTTATTGCCCCAAAACATTGGGATGCTCTTTGTAACTACAAGTAGTCTGTGAATTACCCTGTCCCTGTACAAATCAAGTGTTTACTGTAACTGGGCTCTGACTGTAAACCTTACAAAGTTGTGTCTTTTGTCAGCAGGGTAGGTTGAGACCAGGGGCAGCTGGGTGATGATTCACAGCCTCCACCAGCCAGCAGCAACTCCACAGCCAACAGGCTGGGGCCCACCACTCATCTTTGTTTTCCACCCAAACACACAACAAAAACAGACACGGCACAGGCAGAACAACCTGTTTTCCAGAAGCCACATTCTCCATCTAATAGTCTTTGTATTGTTCTGTAGTCTCATTGTAAAGGAGACAAACAACCTTGTTTCAATCGGAGTGCCTTGTAAAGATCCTCTCTTCCAGATGCAGTAGGGCAGAGCAGAGAGATGAATGACATTTCAGCTTGGGAGACATAAATCCTGTATGGAGCCGGGCTCTCAGGAGTACATATCAGACAAGGTCACAGTGAAATCCCTCCATCATCTCCCCACTCCTACTTCCAGGAACAAAGCAGCAACTGCAGTTCCCTCTCCTGTCCTCTGCTCAACAACACAGCATCAGGGGTCACACCCACAGAGAGGTCAGAGAGGTGTCAGCAGCCAATCAAGACGCAGGGAAGAGGCTGTCTGAGCAGCAAATCTATTAAGCCAGTGATATAGCACAAAATACACTTAGAAATACACAGCAGCTTCATGTGTCTCCTAATCAGAGCCTTTGAGTGGGATCCCTGCTCTAATGACTATGGCTGTATAGCTTACAGAGGGGCTCTCATAGAAGTATAATAGTGACTATATAGGGCCTCTTCACACAGATCAGACCTGCAGGACTCTAGGCTCAGCTGCCTCTGTACGTGACAATTCCCAATGGGGCGAGAGAATCTGAAGTCAAATGTCTACTGATGATCTGGTGCTTCTGTCCCCAACCAACGAGGGCCTACAGCAGCACCTAGATCTTCTGCAAAGACGGTCAGACCTGGGCCCTGACTGTAAACCTCAGTAAGACAAAAATAATGGTGTTACAAAAAAAAAAGACCCAGTTGCCAGAAATACCAGAAATACAAAATTCCATCTAGACACCGTTGCCCTAGAACACACAAAAATTATACATACCTCAGCCAATTGTCAGCGACACAGGTAAGTTCCACAAAGCTGTGAACAATCTGAGAGAAAAGGCAAGAAGGGCCTTCTACGCCATTAAAAGGAACATAACATTTTACATACCAATTAGGATCTGGCTAAAAATACTTGAATCAGTTATAGAATCCATTGCCCTTTATGGTTGTGAGGTCTGGTGTCCTCTCACCAACCAAGAATTCTCAAAATGCGACAAACACCAAACTGAGACTCTGAATGCAGAATTCTGCAAAAAAATATCCTCCGTGTACAACGTACAACACCAAATAATGCATGCAGAGCAGAATTAGGCCAATACCAGTTAATTATCAAAATCCAGAAAAGAGACGTTAAATTCTACAACCACCTAAAAGGAAGCGATTCGCAAACCTTCCATAACAAAGCCATCACCAACACCGAGAGAACCTGGAGAAGAGTCCCCTAAGCAAGCTGGTCCTGGGGCTCTGTTCACAAACAGACCTCATAGAGCCCCAGGACAGCAACACAATTAGACCCAACCAAATCATGAGAAAACAAAAAGATAATTACTTGACACATTGAAAAGAATTAACAGAAAAACTGAGCAAACTAGAATGCTATTTGGCACTAAACAGAGAGTACACAGTGGCAGAATACCTGACCACTGTGACGGATCCAAAATTAAGGAAAGTTTTGACAATGTACAGACTCAGTGAGCATAGGCTTGCTATTGAGAGCGGCCGCCGTAGGCAGACCTGGCTCTCAAAAGAAGACAGGCTATGCGCACACTGCCCACAAAACCTCCTGCCAAATGTATGACCATATTAGGGACACATATTTCCCTCAGATTACACAGACACACAAAGAATTTGAAAACCAGTGAAGAACAAACACCATTGTAAATACAACCCATATTTATGTTGATTTGTTGCACATTGTTAAAACACTGTAAAAAACCACAATATGACATATTCCTTTTGAACTTTTGTGAGCTTAATGTTTACGGTTCATTTAATATTGTTTATTTCACTTTTGTTTATTATCTATTTCACTTGCTTTGGCAATGGAAACATATATGTTTCCCATGCCAATAAATCCCTTTGAATTTAATTTAGAGATAGGGGGCTGAAGACAGGCAGCAGAGAGAAAGCAGAAGCAGTATCAGCCAGACAAGATAAGGCTATTTTATCTCCACACTAGTATATAAAGCAGGTTGATAAAGCCACAAACATTTTACACACTTGATCCCCAGTAATAAGGCCCATTGAGGTGTGGTATATGGCCAATATACCACGGCTAAGAGCTGTTCTTAACACGATGCAACGCGGAGTGCCTGGACACAGCCCTTAGCCATGGCATATTGGCCAAATATCACAAACCCCCGAGGTGCCTTATTGCTATTATAAACTGGTTACCAACATAATTAGAGGAGTACAAATAAATGTGTTGTCATACCCATGGTATACCACGGCTCTCAGACAAACAGCATTCAGGGCTCGAACCACCCAATTTATAATTGAAAATGTATCACTTGTTGAATTGTATGCAGCTGATTAAGCTTCTATTAAGAATATCATTTTGTACACAGTACAATGTGTATTATTCTATTCTACCCAGTCTTGCCAAGTGTCAAAAGAGAAAAAGAAGAAGTGATAAATAAAAGCATTAAAGTATCTTGTGTTATTACAAGTGATTTCTGCTCAGGGTGCTATGGAAACCACATGACAGAGGACCAGATTCTGCAAAGGTGAGGATTGAGGACACCTGCTCAGCTCCATCTCCATCTCTCTCTCAGTTCTATGGGAACATCTCTGCTGGTTAGATTTAGTTTGCCAGGCAAGTCAATCCAAATGTCTCTAAAGTGAGGCCTAACTCTAGAGTATAATACACTAAATAACTAAACTAAGGCATGTGGACACCTGCTCGTCGAACATCTCATTCCAAAATCATTGGCATTAATATGGAGTCAGTTCTCCCTTTGCTGCTATAACAGCCTCCACTCTTCTGGGAAGGTTTTCCACTAGATGTTGGAACATTGCTGCAGGGACTTGCTAATGCTCTTGTGACTGAATGGAAGCGAGGTCAGGCACTGATTAGGCCTGGCTGTCAGTCGGCGTTCCCAATACGTTCCAAAGGTGTTCGATGGGGTTGAGGTCAGGGCTCTGTGCAGGCCAGTCAAGTTCTTCCATACTGATCTCATCAAACCATTTCTGTATGGACCTTGCTTTGTGCTGGGGGGCATTGTTGTCCTGAAAGAGGAAAAGCCATTCCCAAAACTGTTGTCACAAAGTTGGAAGCACAGAATAGTCTAGAATGTCATTATATGCTGTAGAGCTAAGATTTCCCTTCACTGGAACTAAGGGGCCTAGTCCTACCATGAAAACAGCCCCAGACCATTATTCCTCCTCCACCAACTATACAGGTGGCACTATGCAATGGGGGAGGTAGCGTTCTCCTGACAATTGTCCATCGGCCTTGCGCTGAAGTTGCTTCCAGAAGCAGTTTGGGACTTGGTAGTGAGTGCTGCAACCAAGGAGAGATTTTTACTCACTCGGCGGTCCCGCTCTGTGAGGCCTACCACTTCACAGCTGAAATTTGACGAACTGACTTGTTGGAAAGGTGGCATCCTATGACGGTGTCATGTTGAAAGTCCGTGAGCTCTTCAGTAAGGCCATTCTACTGCCAATGTTAGTCTATGGAGATTGCATGGCCGTGTGCTTGATTTTATACACCTGTCAGCAACTGGTGTGGCTGAAATAGCCAAATCCACTAATTTGAAGGGGTGTCTCAATACCTTTGTATATATAATGTATCTAGAGTCGATTGACCTACAGTCGTTTTGCCCCTGAACAAGGCAGTTAACCCAGTGTTCCTAGGCCGTCAATGAAAATAAGAATTTGTTCTTAACTGACAGGCCTAGTTAAATAAAGGTATTAATAAATAAAATAAAAAAATTGGATGTGTCTCAATCCACCGCATTCGCCAATGTAGCATTTCCGCATCTGCGGTGAAGGGTGGAAGACCTAGAGCGGTGTTTGTCAGACAATGAGACATACAGAAAACCGGTCTTCTCACGAAAACGCCTGTAGCATCTGAACGGTTGTAAACCAACAAAATATAGTAAACGATGGTGGTCTCTGTTTTGCTCTATGACCCCCACAAGTGTCACAGGACTCGTCTGATAGTAACCGTTAACAGTTTAAAAAAAATTGAGGTATGAAGGTAGTTGTGTGCCTACCCAGAAAAAGGGATTAAATATGTGCAAATATATATATTTCCTAAGCTTTCTTATATATCCTAGATATAGGCCAAACACTTCAAAACCTATTTTTTGACTGTACTGTCATTGATGACTGTTATTCAATGCGTTTCTCTGGGCTATAGTAGTAAAGGCGAAATTCAATATCTTATTAAATATTTTGAATATACAGTACAAGTTAAAGGTTTGGACATGTGACAGGTTAAAGGAAATATTCATAGCCTGTTATACATTAACCAGTTGAGTCTATGGGGGCGCTATTTCATTATTGGATAAAAAAACGTGCCCGTTTTAAGCGCAATATTTTGTCACGAAAATATGCTCGACTATGCCTATAATTGACAGCTTTGGAAAGAAGACACTCTGACGTTTCCAAAACTGCAAAGATATTGTCTGTGAGTGCAACATAACTGATGTTACAGGCGAAACCCAGACAAAATTCCAACCAGGAAGTGCCGCATTTTTTGAAACCGCCTCATGCCAATGACTCCTTATATGGCTGTGAATGAGCTACGAATGAGCTTATGTTTTCCACGTTTTCCCCAAGGTGTCTACAGCATTGTGACATCTTTTTAGGCATTTCCCTTGAAGAATGGCTGTAAGGGACCATATATGGCATGTGGTCGGTCACATGGTGTCTCCCGCAGAAAACCTTGCGTAAAATACTGAGGTAGCCATTTTTCCAATCGCTTCTTATGAGAAACCATCTGCCTCGACGGATATATTAATCAAATATATTTGTTAAAAACACCTTGAGGACGGATCCTAAACAAGGTTTGCCGTGTTTCTGTCGATATTATGTAGCTAATTTTGAAAAAAGTTTGGCGTTATAGTTGTAGCATTTTTCGGTCAATTTCTCAGCCAAGCATGGTGAAGAAACGGGAGCTTTTTCGCCTACAAAAATAATATTTTTGGAAAAAAGGACCATTTGCTATCTAACTAGTCTCCTGAGTGAAAGCATCCATTCTTCAAAAGGTAAATTATTTAATTTGGTTGCTTTTCTTATTTTTGTGAAAATGTTGCCTGCTGCCAGCAGAGCCTAGCATAGCATTATGCCATGATAAACTTACACAAATGCTTGTCTAGCGTTGGCTGTAACACATATTTTGAAAATCTGAGATGACAGTGTTGTTAACCTCTTGAACCTCTGGGGGCAGTATTTCATTTTTGGATGAAAAACGTTCCCGTTTTAAACAAGATATTTTGTCACGAAAAGATGCTCGACTATGCCTATAATTGACAGCTTTGGAAAGAAAACACTCTGACGTTTCCAAAACTGTAAAGATATTATCTGTGAGTGCCACAGAACTAATGCTACAGGCGAAACCAAGATGAAATTTCATACAGGAAGTGAGCCAGATTTTTGAGGCGCTGTGTTCCAATGTCTCCTTATATGGCTGTGAATGCGCAAGGAGAGAGCCTACACTTTGTCGTTTCCCCAAGGTGTTTGCAGCATTGTGACGTATTTGTAGGCATATCATTGGAAAATTGACCATAAGAGACTACATTTACCAGGTGTCCGCTCGGTGTCCTCCGTCGAAACTATTGCGTAATCTCCAGGTGCGCGCATTTTTCCATTTTGAACAGAGGAGGAACCAAACTGCCACGAGTGACTTATCATCGAATAGATATGTGAAAAACACCTTGAGGATTGATGCTAAACAACGTTTGCCATGTTTCTGTCGATATTATGGAGTTAATTTGGAAAAAAGTTTGCGTTTTGAGGACTGAATTTTCGTTTTTTTTTGGTAGCCAAATGTGATGTACAAAACGGAGCTATTTCTAATACACAAAGAATCTTTTTGGAAAAACTGAGCATCTGCTATCTAACTGAGAGTATCCTCATTGAAAACATCAGAAGTTCTTCAAAGGTAAATTATTTTATTTGAAGGCTTTTATGTTTTTGTTGAAATGTTGCGTGCTGGATGCTAACGCTAATGCTAATGCTAAATGCTACGCTAGCTAGCTACTTTTACACAAATGATTGTTTTCCTATGGTTGAGAAGCATATTTTGAAAATCTGAGATGACAGTGTTGTTTACAAAAGGCTAAGCTTGAGAGATGGCATATTTATTTCATTTCATTTGCGATTTTCATGAATAGTTAACGTTGCGTTATGGTAATGAGCTTGAGGCTATAATTACACTCCCGGATACGTTTTTTTTTCTTAGCCAAACGTGATGAACAAAACGGAGCGATTTCTCCTACACAAATAATATTTTTGGAAAAACTGAACATTTGCTATCTAACTGAGAGTCTCCTCATTGAAAACATCCGAAGTTCTTCAAAGGTAAATCATTTTATTTGAATGCTTTTCTTGTTTTTGTGAAAATGTTGCCTGCTGAATGCTAGGCGTAATGCTATGCTAGCTATCAATACTCTTACACAAATGCTTGTGTAGCTATGGTTGAAAAGCATTTTTTTTAAATCTGAGATGACAGTGTTGTTAACAAAAGGCTAAGCTTGTGTTTGAATATATTTATTTCATTTCATTTGCGATTTTCATGAATAGGAAAAGTTTCTAGGGGTATTTATGTCCGTTGCGTTATGCTAATGCATTTGAGGCTATGATTACGCTCCCGGATACGGGTTTGTTCGTCGCAATAAGTTAATAAGATATTTTGCTGTGTTATTTGTATAATGGTTTTTCTGTAGTTTTGTAATGTGTAACTTTTGTAAAATGATTGCACTAAAAGTTTAATTGAGAAAACAACACCGTATCACTCTCGTGATTATTTCTCCCCTGTTTTCAGGGGCGTAACATTTTTGGAGGCTCCGCTGAGATTGCTGCTCAGATGTCCAGTTTCCACATCCTGGTCACTGAATTCCGAGCCAGCTAAATCCCCACATAACAACTCAGGCAGGCTGCAATGAGGAAAGTGTTGCTGTTCGAGGGAAGCTGGAAGTTAGTGGTTAAGTACGTGTCAACGGAGGCCATTGATCGACCATCAGAGACAGTAAGGACCATCTAATTCAGAATCAACTCCTGCACAGTAAAAGTTCCTCCTGTTCTGTCAACATGACAAGCGCCTTGGAAGAACTACAAGAAGAGGTAGTAGGAGAATTACACACCCTGACTAAAGACAAGTTACTAGAGATATGTGATTTCCTTGAAATATCAGGCGAACAGAGAAGAGATGTTAAAAACAAATCCCGCATATCATTAATGACTCACATAATGATGTTCCTTGAAAGAGAGGAAGTTGCAGAGTTAGAAGATGTCGGCATGTCGGAATTGTTGCTACTTAAAGACGAAATGACAGAGATGATCAGTGGCATAGATAACAAAACAGGGCAAATTGACCATGATATTGAACCAGCCGGAACACATCACAGAATAGAGGAACTGAGAACTGTAACCCCACAACAAGGGGTGGGAACTGAGCAGATTACTGTAGCCAAAGCCAGTGATTCTCTGCGTCAGCCCCAACCCCATGCCAATCTTCAGGGAAGCGTGCCGCTCTCACCCAATGCACAGCTCAGCCTTGCCCATCAGATCGAGAATGGACATAACAGAGGCTATCCTGAGGTAGAAATAGTAGACGCAGTAGTCAGGGCTATTTCTCCAGGCTCACAGCTACTTGGAAGGTAAACCCCAGCTAACTCTTCCCACACTTAGATGTATCCTGTGTTCCCACTTCCAAGAGAAGAGTGCAACAGAGCTTTACAAACAGCTAGCTTCAGAAGCACAGCATAGCAAGGAGACCCCTCAAAGCTTCCTGATGCGCGTCTTAGATTTGAGGCAGAAAGTACTGTTTGCATCCCAGGAGTCAGAATCAGGGCTTAAGTATGACCCTGCTCTAGTCCAGAGCATGTGTATACACATAGTCCTTACGGGTCTCCAGAGTGACAGTATCAGGATAGACATGCAGCCTCTCCTGCTAGAGAGCGAAACATCAGTTGAGGTTTTGTTAGAGAAGCTTAACATTGCTTGTGCTAATGAGATAGAAAGACGAAACAAAAAGCGGTTTAATGCCCCACAGCCTGCTACAACTGTAAGTGTAGTCCAGTTAGAAGATACGCCATCTGCAAAGTGTCCTGTGAAGGATGTCAAAGCTAAGATACCCGCAGAACTGTTAACAGGGTTGGCTGAACTTAAGACAGGTGTAGCTTCTCTAAAGGGTCTCAGTGCAGAGATTGCTCAGATTAAGGAGACATTACAGCAGCCTGTTTCAGTCACCACCTTGTGCCTATGCCCCACCCCCAGTTAGGAGGCCAGATAGGGACCCCCAGCCACCTGTTTCCCAGCAGCAGTATTACAGCAACTACAGTCGGTCCCAAGCACCTGACCCTGCGCAGCATCAATATGCACCTAACCGGTATACCAACCGCTCTGCTCAAGCTCCAAGGAGGTGTTTTGTCTGCCAGCAGGCCAGAACAGATGCACGCTGCACACACTGCTTCCGATGTGGGAGTGGAGAACATTTTCAAGCTGGATGTAAAATCCGGGGAGACAGACCATCAAGGGAGGCCCCTTTAAACGGAAACAGGTTACCGCTGAGGGACGAGAGCTAACCGTAGCTACCAGAAAGTCCCAGAAATGTGCAAATTGTGCCAGAGAAGATTAATTTGAGAACCTGAAACAATGTTCATCATGTAAAGAGACACTGTACTGTTCCAAAGTATGTCAAAACCAGCATTGGACTAAACATAAGGAAAAATGCACTCACCTCAAAATTGAGTCAGGAAAGATGTTTTTCCAGTTATCCTGCTTGATGTCTCTAACCCCACTGACCACGACATTGCCCTGCTAGGACGCACAATAATTGCTACAATACAAACCATTATGACTGTGTTACCTGCCCAAGTCTTTGAAAAAACTGTCACCCCAGCCACAGTGAATCACACCAGCGTTCGAACCCCATGTACTGCTACTGAACAGTGGGATCCACCAGTAGGTTTAACTCACCTAACCGAAGAGCAGAGAGAGGTTGTTAGGCAAATGCTTAGAGAAGAGTGTCACTCCTTCTCCAGATCAGACAATGACATTGGCTGCATTGAACAATTGAAAATGACTATTTCTCTAAAGGACTCTGAACCAGTAAAGCGCACATACATGTCAGTGCCCAGGCCACTGTATCAGGAGACGATGAAGGGTTACCTTTATGACCTCATAGTCCAGGGCAGGGTTAGATTAAAGAGATCTGAACAGAAAGACACATCCCGACCGCCAGCCCATCCCTCGGGTCCAAGACATCATGGACAGTTTAGGTGGTAATTCCTGGTTCTCCCTCTTAGATCAGGGAAAAGCGTATCACCAGGGGTTCATCTCTGAAGAAAGCAGACCACTGACAGCATTTGTGACCCCGTGGGGACTCTATGAGTGGATACGTATGCCATTCGGCCTCATGAACGTTCCTGCAGCTTTTCAGCGGTGTATGGAGGAGTGTTTGGAAGGGCTCCGGGATAACATCTGCATTCCTTATTTGGACGACACGCTAGTTTTCAGTAAACCATTCGACAACCATGTGAATGATGTGCGAAAAGTTTTGCAGCGTCTCAGAGAGTATGGCATTAAACTCAAACCAAGTAAGTGTGATCTCTTTAAACCCCAGGTCCGTTATTTGGGCAGAATAGTGTCTGCAGAGGGCAGCCGAGTTGACCCAGCCGATTTTCAAGCAGTAAGAGCATTGAAAGAAATCAGATCAGAGACTGTGGGCCAGCTCAGAAAAATGCTTGGTTTACTCACTTACTACAGACAGTACATCAAAGACTTTTCTAGGAGTGCCAGCTGCCTGTATGACCTCTTGAAAGCAGATTCAGAGAAATGACCTGACCACCCACGGAAAACAAAGAAAGTAAGTCATGTGGCACCCTCAAACAAGCTAATCCTGTGGACTGATCAGCATCAACAGGCACTTGAACAGCTGATTGAGTGTTTGCTTCACCCAGCAGTTTTAGGTTTCCTTGATTTCACTCAGCCATTTGTTGTACACACTGATGCGTCACACCAAGGCTTGGGAGCAGTTCTTTATCAAAAGCAAGATGGGAAGCTTAGGGGCATTGCTTATGGCTCTCAAACCTTAACAGCAGCTGAGAAGAACTATCACTACCACTCGAGCAAGCTAGAATTTCTAGTTCTAAAATGGGCAATCACTGATAAGTTCCATGATTATTTGTACTATGCTCCGACCTTCACTGTATACAGTGATAACAACCCGCTCTGCTACATTCTGTCTACTGCAAAACTGAAAGCAACCACTTCCAGGTGGGTTGCAGACTTGGCTGATTTCCACTTTACAATAAAGTACAGGCCAGGCAGAGAGAATGGTGATGCAGATGCTTTGTCAAGGATACCACTGGATGTAGAGTCACTGATGAGGGAATGTTCTGAGGAGCTTCCACCAGACACCATTGCCGCCACGATACAAGCAGTTGAGGTACAGAAAGAGGCTGTTGTACCTTGGTCACTTTCAGCTGCATCTATGTCAGAATCAGCTGAAGGTGAGACAACCACTGCAACAACCAGCTCGATCCCAAAAGATGGGATAAGAGAAGCACAAGAATCTGATCCGGTCATCCGTCCTGTGCTCAATTTCAAACTGTCTGGTTCCAAACCGCCAGTTAAAGAGCAAAATAAATTCAGTCCAAAGACAAAATGCCTATTCAGAGAATGGAACAAATTGACAATAGACAGTGATGGCATTCTGTACAGAATCACTACAGCCCGCAAGCAGTTAGTTCTACCAGAGCAGTACAAAGGTAAAGTGATGGAAGAGTTGCACAATAACATGGGACACCAAAGCACTGTATCACTAGTACGTGATCGCTTTTTCTGGCCATATATGCAATCTGACATCGAGCACTATGTGACTAAAACTTGTAGCTGTGTCAAGCAGAAAAAGCCAGCTTATGAAACAAGAGCTCCTCTGAAAAACATTGTGACAACACAGCCATTTGAACTGGTATGTATAGACTTCCTTCATCTCGACAGATGCAAAGGGGGATATGAGTACATCCTCGTGATTGTTGATAATTTTACACGTTTCACTCAAGCCTACGCCACCACGTCAAAGTCAGGTAAAACTGCTGCAAATCTCATCTTCAATGACTTTGCCCTGAAGTTTGGGTTCCCGTCCCGCATCCACCATGACCAAGGGGGAGAATTTGAAAATCAGTTGTTCCATCAGTTAAAGAAACTCAGTGGCATGGTGGGGTCCAGAACAACACCCTATCACCCGATGGGAAATGGTCAAGTGGAACGCATGAACAGAACATTGTTGCAAATGTTAAAGACACTAACTGAGACACAAAAGTCAAATTGGAAGGAGTCTCTGAATAAACTGGCTTATGCCTATAACTGCACCCGTTGCGAAGTGACTGGCTATTCACCATTTTATCTTCTGTTTGGGAGATCACCCAGGCTTCCAGTTGATATGCTCTTTGGATTGTGCACAGAGGCAGGTTCCAGTAACCAGCGAGACTACGTGGAGAACTGGAAACGAGGGATGGAAGAAGCATACGTCATTGCAAATGAAAATGCTCAGAAAGCCGCTGAAAGAAGTAAGAAGTACTATGACACTAAAGTTAGGAGTTCAGTGCTACAGCCTGGCGAGCGAGTTCTGATTAAAAACCTGACACCAAGAGAAGGACCAGGAAACTTCCGTAACTATTGGGAAGATACAATTCACACAGTGGTGAGACAAATGGGTTCAGACCTGCCGATTTATGAATTGAGACCAGAAAAGGGTAGGGGACGCTGCAGGGTCCTGCACAGAAACCTGCTCATGTCCTGTGACTACTTACCTTTTGAGACACAACCAGAAATGACCAAAGTGGACAAAAGTCAGAAAACGAGGAGACACCAGCCTGCATCACAGCCTCCAGATTCTGATGAAGACAGTGGGGATGAATATGACCTTCATCATGAGCCGCTACAGGTTCCCACATCTCCTACAGTACCTGAGGAGAGGAATGCTGAACCAGCAAGAGTGGGAACACAGGCCCCCAACAGTGAAACAGACAGTCGCAGTGCCAGTCCCTGATACACAACCAGCACAGCCTCTTGTTGAAAAGCGGCTGGAGGAGACAACAACAGTTAAAGACCTGCCTGCTGAGGAGATGAACTTGCCTGCTGAAAATTTGCCTAATGATCGTCCACCAAGTGCCTTTCCTTCATTAACTGATGCTGCTGAACCTGAGGAACCAGCCTACCAGCTGCCACAAAGAGAGAGACACCCTCCAAGACGTATCACCTATGATCAGCTTGGTATCCCTTCCTGCTACAGTATCCAGCCACAGCCACAGTTGTTCCCTGTCTACTCTGCACCAGGACTGGTTCCATGGCTGCCATCACTACAGCAATGTTACTTTCAGCCACCTTACATGTATGGGCTTCAGCAAACATGAGGCTACAGAGTTGACATGTTTGACCATGGACTACTGTCTGATTTCACAGACTGTCAAAAGAGACAATTTGCATTTGCAATTTGCAACTATGCATATAGATCATTAAAATTGATGGACTGTTGATCAATAGTATGAGAAAATACTGCTTATGTTATATAGCTGGTCAACAGATATGGACTGTGAATACAACTTGTTAGTTATATTTGAACTGTGACCCTTGACCTCTGCTCAAGTACTACCTTACAGAAGAGGATTTTCTAGGTCCAGTGCATATGGACTGTTGAAGAAGACAATGTTGGTAATGTTGGGACAACATTTATTTTGTCAGGGAGAGTGTGACAGGTTAAAGGAAATATTCATAGCCTGTTATACATTAAAAAGTATTAGTAAGTTCATAGTATGTGAGGATCTTAAAACATCCAAGGTTAAAAAGATAATGCATTCAGTATTAGTTGATAGAGATTGATAATTCATATAATTGTGTTAAAGTTCAAATCCGTCAAGCGTACAAAGGGTACGAATTGTGAGAGTAATGTGTAAACGTTATATTGATTACTTTATTTTGTGGTGCCTAAAAGTGTTAATCTGTGATCTACGAAATGCTCTTAATCTATGAGCCTGAGATCGATTGCTCTGGTCTCCACCCATATTCCTGGGGAAATCGCGGTCTTTTCTCATTGCACTAAAAGTTGAATTGAGAAAACACCGTATCACTCTCGTGATTATTTCTCCCCTGTTTTCAGGTACGTTATTGATGATAAAAAATAGTAATTTAAATGTAATAACTCGCTAACATGTCAAGAGTGTTTAAGGTGTATCTTAGTAACATCTTGAGGAAATTAGAGTTAAGTTTGCAGAGAGTAATATGAGCCCTGCTCGGTTGTAGCGAAGAATAGCATCGTACTGAGAGTAGCTGCCATTTTATGTCGATTGTGAATGAACATGTGCGTTGGTTTTTTTGTTTGAATTTTACCCCTTTTTCTCACCAATTTCGTGGTATCCAATTGTTGTAGTAGCTACTATCTTGTCTCATTGCTACAACTCCCGTACGGGCTCGGGAGAGACGAAGGTTGAAAGTCATGCGTCCTCCGATACACAACCCAACCAAGCCGCACTGCTTCTTAACACAGCGCGCATCCAACCCAATGTGTCGGAGGAAACACCGTGCACCTGGCAACCTTGGTTAGCGCGCACTGCGCCCGGCCCGCCACAGGAGTCGCTGCAGTACAGCGCCCTTAACCACTGCGCCACCCGGGAGGCCACATGTGCATTGTTAATAAGATATTTTGCTGTGTTATTTGTATAATGGTTTTTCTGTTGTTTTGTAATGTGTTACTTTTGTAAAATGATTGCACTAAAAGTTGAATTGAGAAAACAACACCGTATCACTCTCGTGATTATTTCTCCCCTGTTTTCAGGGGCGTAACACACACCTACTCATTCAAGGGTTTTCTTTCTTTTTACTATTTTCTACATTGTAGAATAATAGTGAAGACATCAAAACTATGAAAAAAACACAAATGGACTCATGGAGTAACTAAAAAAAAAGTTAAACAAATCCAAATAAATGTTATATTTGAGATTCTTCAAAGTAACCACCCTTTTTTCTTGACAACAGATTTTTCACATTTTCACAACCAGTTTCATGAGCTAGTCACGTGGAAAACATTTAAATTAACAGGTGTGACTTGTTAAAAAGGTCATTTGTGGAATTTCTTACCTTGTTAATGTGTTTGAGCCAATAAGCTGTGTTGTGACAAGGTACGGGTGGTATACAGAAGATAGCTCTATTCGGTAAAAGACCAAGTCCACAACAAGAACAGCTCAAATACGCAAAGAGAAACAACAGTTCATCATTACTTTAACCTCTACAGGATCATGGGTCCCCCGCTGGACGGTTGAGCTAACGTAGGCTAATGCGATTAGCATGAGGTTGTAAGTAACAAGAACATTCCCCAGGACACAGACATATCTGATATTGGAATAAACCTAAACCCTTCTTAATCGAACTGCACTATCCAATTTACAGTAGCTATTACAGTGAAATAATACCATGCAATTGTTTGAGGAGAGTGCACAGTTATGAACTTGAAAAGTTATTAATAAACCAAATAGGCACATTTGGGCAGTCTTGATACAACATTCTGAACAGAAATGCAATGGTTCATTGGATCTGTCTAAAACTTTGCACATACAGTTGAAGTCAGAAGAATACATACACCTTAGCCAAATACATTTAAACTCCGTTTTTCACAATTCCTGACTTTTAATCCTAGCAAAGATTATGTCTTAGGCCAGTCAGGATCACCACTTTATTTTAAGAATGTGAAATGGCAGAATAATAGTAGCGAGAATAATTTCTTTCAGCTTTTATTTCTTTCATCACATTCCCAGTGGGTCAGAAGTTTACATACACTCAATTAGTATTTGGTAGTGTGTTGTTGTGTGTTAATAACATTTAGACTACAGTACCCAGCAGGCTATGCGGGCTATGCGGATGGTTAAAGAATGCCTTGCATGGCTAAACATGGAGTTTTCTAGCTGAAGTATATGTTCATTAAAAGTAGTTAAACTTATGCCCCAGTTTGTCATTATTTAAGGAACAAACATAACATGGTGTCAGATTGGTAGTCACTATGACGAGACAAAGAAAAGGAGTAACTCTGCAAATTTCCGCAACGAAAATTGAACATTCTACCACAAGTCAAGTGACGTGAGTAGTCGAAGATGCTAGCTTGCAAGAGCGAGGACAACGAGCCGCAGCAGCGAGAGTGACAGCAGCGAGAGCGAGGCTGCATTGGAATCTGTTGACGAGCAAGTTGATGAGCAACATACTGAAGTAAGAGAAATTGACACTGTTCCTGTTCTCCGTCATGGATAGGCTTAGTCCTCCTACTCCTATGCAGTTAACAGGCAATTTAGCTGACAATTGGAAACGTTTCAAGCAGAGATTCAATATCTACCTAGCAGCCAGTGGTGCAGGGGGAGATGATGACAAATTGAAAGCTTCCATTTTCTGCATGTTATTGGAGAGGATGCATTGGACATTTACAATAGCTTTCAGCAAGACGAGGCAAACTTGACATTGACTGTGCTAATGGATAAATTTGAGGAGTACTTTGTACCAAGCCAGAACGTCACGTTTGAGAGATACAAGTTTTTCTCTCATGATCAGAAACAGGGAGTCAGTTTTTACCAGTATTTGGCTGAGCTGAACACACTGAGCAAAACGTGTAAATTTGAACATCTGAAAGACTCACTAGTGAAAGACAGGATAGTCTGTGGCATACTTGATAATGGACTCAAGGAGAGATTGCTGCGTGAGCAAGATTTAACTTTGGATAAAGCAGTGAATGTGTCGAGCAGCTGAAACCACCAGAGCACAAGCTAAAGAGCTGTAATAAAAAGTGCATGCAATAAAAAGAGAGGAGCAATACACAAATTACAAAATAAAAACAAGCAAAAGAGAGAAATCAAAACACTACATGTGGAAAATGTGGATTTATCCACAAGCCAAAAAAATGCAAAGCTGAGGCTACGAAGAAAAAGGTTCACACAGTCGAGGAGATTGAAGAATTCTTTGTTGATTCTGTGGAAATATGCAGTGCCGTAAATGCTGAATGGATTGTGCCATTGACTATTATTGAAACTATAATACCATTCAAGCTTGATACTGGAGCACAGGTAAACCTGTTGTCGCTGGATGACTACAAAACACTGAAGGTGAAGAGCAAAATACACCCGGTGAAAATTAAGGTTACTGGTTATACTGGGGAGAACGTACCAGTCAAAGGTAGCTGCATAGTAACTTTACAGCACAAAGGAAAACAGTTCAGAGCACAGCTGCTGATTGTGGAAAAGAGTGTACAGCCTATTCTAGGAATCAATGCATGTGAAAAGCTCAATTTGTTGAAAAGAGTATGTAGTGACATCACAGACTGAAAATGACCAAGAATCGCTACTGGCTGAGTATGAGGATGTGTTTGAGGGTCTTGGATGTTTACCAGGAGAACACAAAATATGTACTGATGACTCCAGTTGTGCATGCATGCAGAAAAGTTCCATTTGCACTGAGGAAAAAGCTCAAAGAGGAACTCAGACGCATGGAAAAGATGGACGTCATCACAAAAATGTATGAACCGACAGACTGGGTAAGCTCTCTGGTTATTGTTGTGAAAAAGAACGGCGATCTCAGGATATGTCTAGACCTGAGAGATCTCAAAAAGGCAATCAAGAGAGAGCATTTCAAGTTGCCAACCAGAGAATAGATAATGTCGCAGTTTGCTGGAGCAAAGTGGTTCAGTAAGCTTGATGCCTCATCAGGGTTCTGGCAAATGAAGCTAGATGATACAAGCTCAAGGCTACGCACATTCAACACACCTGAGGGCAGGTACAGATTTCTTCGTCTACCATTTGGGATTCTCTCAGCGCCAGAGGTCTACCACAAGACAATCCACATGATCTTCGAGCACATTCCAGGAGTGGAGACTATGATGGATGACATCATCGTCTGGGGGTCCACAAAAGAAGAACACGATGCAAGAGTGAGACAAGTGCTGGACCTGACACAAAAACTCACCCTAAAACTAAACAAGGACAAATGCGAGTTTGGTGTGAAAACACTTAACTTCGTGGGAGACGTACTTTCAGAGGATGGAGTCAAACCAGACCCGAGGAAAACATCAGCCATCAACAACATGGAGCGCCTGAAGAACAAGGACGATGTGAGACACTTCATGGGCATGATCACCTACCTTTCAAAGTTCATACTAGAGGTTGACCGATTAATCGGAATGGCCAATTAATTAGGGCCGATTTCAAGTTTTCATAACAATCGGAAATTGGTATTTTTGGACAATGATTTGGCCGTTTTTGAATATTTTTTTACACCTTTATTTAACTAGGCAAGTCAGAAGAACACAGAAGAACACAAAGAAGACATTCTTATTTTCAATGACGGCCTAGGAACGGTGGGTTAACTGCCTTGTTCAGGGGCAGAACGACAGGTTTTTACCTTGTCAGCTCGGGGGATTCAATCTTGCAACCTTACAATTAACTAGTCCAACGCTTTAACGACCTGCCTCTCAGTGCACTCCACGAGGAGCCTGCCTGTTACGCGAATGCAGTAAGAAGCCAAGGTAAGTTGCTAGCTAGCATTAAACTTATCTTATAAAAAACAATCAATCAATCATAATCAGTAGTTAACTACACATGGTTGATGATATTACTAGTTTATCTAGCGTGTCCTGCATTGCATATACATCGATGCGGTGCGCATTCGCGGAAAAAGGACTGTCTTGCTCCAACGTGTACCTAACCATAAACATCAATGCCTTTCTTAAAATCAATACACAGAAGTATATATTTTTAAACCTGCATATTTAGCTAAAAGAAATCCAGGTTAGCAGGCAATATTAACCAGGTGAAATTGTGTCACTTCTCTTGAGATCATTGCACGCAGAGTCAGGGTATATGCGATAATAATAAACGTTTTGTTATCGAAATGATAGTTTCTGGATTCGACCATATTAATGACCAAAGGCTCGTATTTCTGTGTGTTATTATGTTAAAATTAAGTCTATGATTTGATATTTTGATAGAGCAGTCTGACTGAGCGATGGTAGGAAGCAGCAGGCTCGTAAGCATTCATTCAAACAGCACTTTCGTGCGTTTTGCCAGCAGCTCTTCACTGTGCTTCAAGCATTGCGCTGTTTATGACTTCAAGCCTATTAACTCCCGAGATTAGGCTGGTGTAACCGATGTGAAATGGCTAGCTAGTTAGCGGAGTGTGTGCTAATAGCGTTTCAAACGTCACTCGCTCTGAGACTTGGAGTAGTTGTTCCCCTTGCTCTGCATGGGTAACACTGCTTCGAGGGTGGATGTTGTTGATGCGTTTCTCGTTCAAGCCCAGGTAGGGGCGAGGAGAAGGACGGAAGCTATACTGTTATAAGAACATCAAATAGTCAAAGGTATATGGAATACAAATGGTATAGAGAGAAATAGTCCTATAAATACTATATTAACTACAACCTAAAACCTCTTACCTTGGAATATTGAAGTCTCATGTTAAAAGGAACCACCAGCTTTCATATGTTCTCATGTTCTGAGCAAGGAACTTAAACATTAGCTTTTTTACATGGCCCATATTGCACTTTTACTTTCTTCTCCAACACTTTGTTTTTGCATTATTTAAACCAAATTGAACATGTCTCATTATTTATTTGAGGCTAAAATGATTTTTATTGATGCATTATATTAAGTTAAAATAAGTGTTCATTCAGTATTGTTGTAATGGTCAATATTACAAATAAATAAATAGGCTGATTAATCAGTATCGGCTTTTTTGGTCCTCCAATAATCGGTATCGGTGTTGAAAAATCATAATCGGTCAACCTCTAGTTCATACCTCAACTGTCAGCACAGTCCGCTCCACTCAGATGTCTTCTGGAACAGAGAAAATTAATGGGAATGGTCCCATGAACAGGAAAACTGCTTCAAAAACCTAAAGAAGACCATCACAGAAGAGCCAGTGCTCAGGTTCTATGATCCAGAGAAAAGCAGAAGGATTTCTGCAGACGCGTCACAGTTTGGCAAGGTATGCACAAATAGAGAAAGAACTAGAGGCGAGCACATACGCTTGCGAAAGGTTTCACCAATACGTCTACGGACGAGACTTCGAAGTAGAAACAGACCACAAACCATTGGTGTCAATCATGTCTAAGCCACTGAATGATTGTCCAATGAGAACCCAGAGAATGTTGATCAGACTGCAAAAGTATGATGTGAAGATGATCTATACCCCGGGAAAGTTCGTGTTCGCTGCTGACACTATTTGTCGAGCAGTCGACAAGAAGAAGAGCACACAGAAAAACACAGATTCAAGCCTACGTCGACATGATTGTAGCATCACTTCCTGTGTCTTCTGAGAGAATGGAGCAGATCAAAAGAGAGACCGCAGCTGACCAAACAATGACAGAGTTGAAAGAAACAACACTGATAGGATGGCCTGCACAGAAAAACAACTGTCCAAGGAGAGTACAGGAACCCTGGATGTGCAGAGCAGAGCTCACCGTTGTGGATGACATAGTGTTCAACATTGTCATTCCCATGACACTACACAAAGAAATGCTACAGAAAATACACAAGAGGGCCTCCGGGGTGGCGCAGTGGTTAAGGGTGCTGTACTGCAGCACCAGCTGTTCCACCAGAGACCCTGGGTTCGCGCCCAGGCTCTGTCGTAACCAGCTGTGACCGGGAGGTCTGTGGGGCGACGCACAATTGGCCTAGCGTCGTCCGGGTTAGGGAGGGTTTGGCTGGTAGGGATATCCTTGTCTCATCGTGCACCTGCGACTCCTGTGGCGGGCCGGGCACAGTGCACGCTAACCAAGGTGCACGGTGTTTCCTCCGACACATTGGTGTGGCTGGCTTCTGGGGTGGATGCGCGCTGTGTTAAGAAGCAGTTTGGTTGGGTTGTGTATCGGAGGATGCATGACTTTCAACCTTAGTCTCTCCCAAGCCCGTACAGGAGTTGTAGCAATGAGACAAGATAGTAGCTACTAAAAACAAACAATTGGATACCACTAAAATGGGGTAAAAATATATAGATATATATATTTTTTTAAATACACAAGGGCCACTTGGGTGAAGAAAAATGCAAATGACAAGCACGAAAAGTAATGTACTGGCCAAGAATGAACCAGGAAATCAGCCAAACCACTGCTTCATGTGAACTGTGTTTGACCTACAGGCCAAAGCAGCAAGCAGAGCCGCTAATGTACCCAACAGACCCTACTATAAAATTGTCAATGGTCTGATGAAAAAGGCACACGATGGAAAGGAGGATTTCCTAAAAAAATCTGATGATCTACCACAGCGCACCGCTGCAGAACGGACTTTCACCTGCACAAATGTTGATGGGACGTCGCATCAGAACCAACCTACCCATCCATGAGGACTTGCTAACACCCAGAGGTGCTCACAAAGTCAAACTCGCAAAGGAAAAACAGAAAGACAAACAAAAACAGCGACACGACAAAAGTGCAAGACACTTACCTGAACTGAAACCCGGAGATCATGTACGACTCCGAGACATCACTACAGGCACCTGGAAGCAGCAAGGGTGTCCTATGAGATCCAAACGGAGCATGGATCACAACTGAGACAAAACAGATGGATCTAAGGCTGCAGCCATTCAATCAAGGGACTGAGGATCATCAGGAGGATACTGCTGAAGCGTCAAATGCCTTTAGAAAATGACAATTCAGTCAGAACACCCTGACTGACAATGAACGCTGTCCAACTGTTTCAGGAAGCACTTCAGCAGAACGACCAACGACGACTGTCAGAGCCCTTGAAAGGCTTATTGAGAATTGCTAAAAAATTTAAAAAAGGGGCACCTGGAATGAATGTTTGGTTTTGTGAAAAGAAATAGGGCCACAATAGAGTATTGTTGGACAGACTATATTTAGTTGAAAAATGTATTATTTTTAAGGAAGAAAATTGTGTTATTGAAAATTGCATGTTATGCAGGTTGAGTAAACAAATGTGATGTTACGAGTAGTTACATAGAAAATATGTTTTCTTTTAAAGGAAAGAAGATGTGTTGTGATGTGTTAATAACATTTAGACTACATTACCCAGCAGGCTATGCGGGCTATTCTGATGATTAAAGAATGCCTTGCATGGCTAAACATGGAGTTTTCTAGCTGAAGTATATGTTAATTAAAAGTTTGTCATCATATAAGGATCTAACATAACAGTAGCATTGCCTTTAAATTGTTTAACTTGGGTCAAACATTTTGGGGAGCCTTCCACAAGCTTCCCATAATAAGTTGGGTGAATTTTGGCCCATTCCTCCTGACAGAGATTGTGAAACAGAGTCAGGTTTGTAGGTCTCCTTGCTCACACATGCTTTTTCAGTTCTGCAAACAAATTTTCTATAGGATTGAGGTCAGGGCTTTGTGATGGCCACTCCAATACCTTGACTTTGTTGTCCTTAAGCCATTTTGACATAACTGGAAGTATACTTGGGGTCATTGTCCATTTGGAAGACCCATTTGCGACCAAGCTTTAACTTCCTGACTGATGTCTGGAGATGATGCTTCAATATATCCACATAATTTTAATTCCTCATGATGCCATCTATTTTGTGAAGTGCACCAGTCCCTCCTGCAGCAAAGAACCCCCACAACATGATGCTGCCACCCCCGTGCTTCACGGTTGGGAAGGTGTTCTTCGGCTTGCAAGCCTCCCCTTTTTTCCTCCAAACATAACGATGGTCATTATGGCCAAACAGTTCTATTTTTAGTTCATCAGACCAGAGGACATTTCTCCAAAAATAACAATCTTTGTCCCCATGTGCAATCACAAACCGTAGTTTGGCTTTTTTTTTGCAGGTTTTGGAGCAGCGGTTTCTTCCTTGCTGAAGCGGCCTTTCAGGTTATGTCGATATGGGACTCGTTTTACTGTGGATATAGATACTTTTGTACCCGTTTCCTCCAGCATCTTCACAAGGTCCTTTGCTGTTGTTCTGGGATTGATTTGCACTTTTTGCACCAAAGTACGTTCATCTCTAGGAGACAGAACATGTCTCGTTCCTGAGCGGTATGATGGCTGCGTGGTCCCGTAGTGTGAACGTGGTACCTTCAAGCATTTGGAAATTGCTCTCAAGGATGAACCAGACTTGTGGAGGTCTCCATTTCTTTTCTGGGGTCTTGGCTGATTTCTTTTGATTTTACCATGATGTCAAGCAAAGAGGCACTGAGTTTGAAGGTAGGCCTTGAAATACATCCACAGGTACACCTCCAATTGACTCAAAAGATGTCAATTAGCCTATCAGAAGCTTCTAAAGCCATGACATAATTTTCAGGAATTTTCAACGCTGTTTAAAGGCACAGTCAACTTAGTGTATGTAAACTTCTGACCCACTGGAATTGTGATGCAGTGAAATAATCTGTCTGTAAACAATTGTTGGAAAAATGACTTGTGTCATGCACAAAGTAGATGTCCTAACCGACTTGCCAAAACTATAGTTTGTTAATAACAAGGAATTTGTGGATTGGTTGAAAAACGAGTTAATGACTCCAACCTATGTGTATGTGAACTGTGCACTGCAGCTAGTGGCCAAAATCTAAATTGCACCTCGGCTGGAATAATACATTATGGCCTTTCTCTTGCATTTCAAATGTGATGGTACAATTTATTTTTTAAAGCATGTTTTTTTTCTTGTTATTATCTTTTACCAGATCTAATGTGTAGTAGTCTCCCACATTCATTTCACATTTCTACAAACATCAAAGTGTTTTCTTTCAAATGGTATCAAGAATATCCATATCCTTGCTTCAGGTCCGGAGCAATAGGCAGTTAGATTTGGGTATGTCATTTTATTAAGAGGAAGGTCAATCAAGGTCAATCAATCTGGAAAATTTCAAGAAATGTGAAAGTGCATTCGCAAAAAAAACCATCAAGCTCTACGATAAAACTGGCTCTCATGAGGACCGCCACAGGAAAGGAATCCCCAGAGTTACCTCTGCTGCAGAGGTTAAGTTCATTAGAGTTACCAGCCTCAGAAATTGCAGCCCAAATAAATGCTTCACAGAGTTCAAGTAACAGACACATCTCAACATCAATAGTTGAGAGGATACTGTGTTAATCAGGCCTTCACGGTTGAATTGCTGCAAATAAACCACTACTAAAGGACACCAATAATAAGAAGAGAACTGCTTGGGCCAAGAAACACAAGCAATGGACATTAGACCGGTGGAAATATGTCCTTTAGTCTGATGAGTACAAATTTGAGATTTTTGGTGTATTTTTGGTGTCTTTGTGAGATGCAGAGTAGCATTGCGAAGGATGGAGGAGGAGGTGTGAAGGTGCTTTGCTGGTGACACTACCTATGATTTATTTGGAATTCAAGGAACACTTAACCAGCATGGCTACCACAGCATTCTTCAGCGATACGCCATTCCATCTGGTTTGCGCTTTGTGGGACTATCATTTGTTTTTCAACAGGACAATGACCCAAAACCCAGCTCCATGCTGTGTAAGGGCTAATTGACCAAGAAGGAGAGTGATGGAGTGCTGCATCAGATGACCTGGCCTCCACAATCACCTGACCTCAACCCAATTAGTTTGGGATGAGTTGGTCCGCAGATGTGAAGGAAAAGCAGCCAACAAGTGCTCAACACATGTTGGAACTCCTTCAAAACTGTTGGAAAAGCATTCCAGGTGAAGCTGGTTGAAAGAATGCCAAGATGCAAAGTTGTCATCAAGGCAAAGGGTGGCTACTTTAAAGAATTTAACTTTTTTGGTTACTACACATGATTCCATGTGTGTTATTTCATAGTTTTGATGTCTTCACTATTATTTTACAATGTAGAAAACCATAAAAATAAAGAAAAACCCTTGAATGAGTAGGTGTCCAAACGTTTGACTGGTACTGTATATTTGTTTTATATCTAAAGGGGTCCTTAAATTCAAAATAAATAGCTAAATGATCCATAGTATGACCATCTTTAAAAAAAAACATATGACAGCTTAGAACTCCCCCTTCAATGGCTTAACATTTGAAGAAATAAAATATGTATTTTTTTTGTTGGCTTTTCAAGAACATTTCTGAGAACATACTCATCAATGGAGATGTTGCCTGTAAAGGGGGGTTATTTGTGGCTGAAGATTTGAATAAATCAGCAAGCTCGGTCTTATTACTTGAAATGAAAGTTGTCATTTGTGTCTATGTTAGTGGCTCCGGTGAGAGAAGCTTCTCTCCCAGGAAATGTGGAACAGCAGAACACTGTATATACACTCATAAAAAATGCATGTGTATCCAACAGCTGGAATTCCCCAGGGTCAGCTTGCAGCCAACATGACATGTGCAGCTCCTCACAAAAGCTCCAATCCGTTACCCCGGTAACCATCTCTAAAGGGTCAACATGTACTTTTATAGATTCATTTATTTATTTACAGGACAGTCAATATTCAGGAGCCAAGGCAAATTAGCATTGATTAAGATATCCAGAGAACATTGTGACTGCACCATATTAAATATCTCCAATGTTTACAGCATATTATTGGTTTAGAGAAGAAGGCAAAAAATAATGTTTTTTTCCTCTGTGAACAACATAGTAATAAGGATAGATGCTGCAGGATGGATTGAGAGCTATGGCTTGCCTGGTTTTAAATAATGAAAGATTATTATTATTATTATGAAATAAATCAAGCCATCTGTAAAAGGTCCTCGTAGTACGGGTTTATTCAGAGAGCCTGTGCAGAACCTATGACCCACTGACAGAAAGACAAACACAGAAAGACAAACAGGCAGACAGACCCTATAGTCTGTGACACGGTGACTATGCTACCAGTATTAAAACACACACCATCTGCTCCCTAGCTGGCATCTCCATGCATCCTGTAGGTCTAATCGTACATATTCAATGATATGTAACGTTTGATGTGAATGTTCTGTCATAATGCTTACACAAGGTTGTCATAAACTTAGCTTAGACTGTGAGATTACATTTAATGATGGTTTACAGTAACACTTACACTATATGACAAAAAGGTATGTGGACATCTGCTCGTCGAACATCTCATTCCAAAATAATGGTCATTCATTTGGAGTTGGTCCTGCCTTTGCTGCTATAACAGCCTCCACTCTTCTGGCAAGGCTTTCCACTAGATGTTGGCACATTGGCTTGCGTTCCAATTCATCCCAAAGGTGTTCGATGGGGTTGAGGTCAGGGCCCTGTGCAGGCCAGTCAAGTTATTCCACACCAATCTCAACAAACCATTTATGTATGGACCTAGCTTTGTGCACGGGGGCACAGGCATGCTGAAACTGGAGAAGGCCTTTCCCAAACTGTTGCCACAAAGTTGGAAGCACAGAATCGTCTAGAATGTCATTGTATGCTGTAGAGTTTTTAAGATTTCCCTTCACTGGAAATAAGGGGCCTAGCCCAAACAATGAAAAACAACCCCAAACCATTATTCCGCCTCCACCAAATTGTACAGTTGGCACTATGCAGTCGGGCAGGTAGCGTTCGCCCGGCATCCTCCAAACTCAGATTTGTCCATCAGACTGCCAGATGGTGAAGCATGATCCATCACTCCAGAGATCGCGTTTCCAATGCTCCAGAGTCCACTGGTGGCGAGCTTTACACCACTCCAGCCAACGCTTTGCATTGCGCATGGTGATCTTAGGCTTGTGTGCGGCTGCTCGGCCATGGAAACTCAATTCATGAAGCTCCCGACGAACAGTTCTTGTGCTGAAGTTGCTTCCAGAAGCAGTTTGAGACTTGTAGTGAGTGTTGCAACCGGGGATAGACCATTTGTATGCACTCAGCACTCGGCAGTCCCGATCTGTGAGCTTGTGACGCCTACCACTTCGCGGCAGAGTCGTTGTTGTTCCTAGATGTTCCCACTTCACAATAACAGCACTTACAGTTGACCGGTGCAGCTCTAGCAGGGAAGACATTTGACGAACTGACTTGTTGGAAAGGTGGCATCCTATGAAGGTTCTATGTTGAAAGTCACTGAGCTCTTCATTAAGGCCATTCTACTGCCAATGTTTGTCTAGGGATATTGAATGGCTGTGTGCTCGATTTTATACACCTGTCAGCAACGGGTGTGGCGGAAATAGCCTAATCCACTAATTTGAAGGGGTGTCCACATACTTTTGTATATATAGTGTATGTCATGTCACATTATGTGCCATAAATAGGTTAGGAAGGTCTCAGTGAGTCATGCTTCATAACAGCTAGGTTAGTGGCGGAGACCAGCATGGAGAGTAAATTAAACAAAAGTAACAGCAAAAGAAAATACAAAACATTGCGATGAAACACGAGAGCAGTCGAACTCGTTTCAAACACGAGAGCAGTCGAACTCGTTTCAAACACGAGAGCAGTCGAACTCGTTTCAAACACGAGAGCAGTCGAACTCGTTTCAAACACGAGAGCAGTCGAACTCGTTTCAAACACGAGAGCAGTCGAACTCGTTTCAAACACGAGAGCAGTCGAACTCGTTTCAAACACGAGAGCAGTCGAACACGTTTCAAACACGAGAGCAGTCGAACTCGTTTCAAACACGAGAGCAGTCAAACTCGTTTCAAACACTAAATGCTCTACTTTTACAACCCCAAAGCCCTCTGTTGTAATTTGCTAGCATTGCTTAACAAGGTGTATTATTTGCCACCAATAATTCAGACATCAGTCAATTAATATGTACTGTCATGTCTAGCAGCGATGGGAATTTGCAACAGCTGGCTGAGCCCAAGTTGAAGGTTGACAACTTTGTCAATGGCTCCTTTGAATGGAGACACAGAGCAGAAGTCCCAAAGCAGTCAAAGTGTCACGTCAATATGAACACGTATGCCTACATACTTTTCAAGGGATACACACAAGAGGGAAGTTAGTACAAATATAGCATGTCTAACTCTCATCCAGCTCCCCTATTTGTTCTACTCACACTATTACTGTGCCTGCAGCCCTGTCAGAGAAGATGCAGTTTATTTAACAGTGAGCAGCACATCCCTCTGAAGCAGCATGGGCCAGTTTGATTCACTTGACTGGTCTTCTACCTCCACTGTGAAGCCCTTGTGTTAGGTTGGGTTGAGAACAGGGCCCTGTGGAAGTCCCAGCCAAGTTAGGAGGAGTCAGACCAGCACGGCTCCGTCACAATGTGCAGTCATACAACACAAGCATCACAAGCTGGACATCAGTCAACAGTGGATTACAAAAGTTAACAGATGAGACTGTGGAGGGCACACAAAGTCACTAGAAACAGACTTCTTGTCAGTTTAAATGCTTTTAGAAAAATGTAAATGGGTATGAAATCACACACACAGCAGCATGTATGAGGCATACTATTTCCTCAAGAGAATGTCCAACTATGTCTGTGCTATTGGAATGTCTCATCTTAACTCAGCAGACTTACAGGATACCAGGGTTCAGACCCCAGTCACTCACACTAATAAACAGCTTCTCAGAAAGAAATTCTGTGGATTGGGTGCTGTTGGATTGGTGTTACGCCACACTATATAGCCTAGTGTGGTAGACCAGTGTTAGAGCATGCTATGCAGCCCAGGATAACAATCCCTGGACATTAAGATTAGAAAGATACTCAAGGGCACATGACACAGAGAGGCAATGAAAAAGGGTGAGAAAGATGATGTGTCAGACAGAAGAGCGTGTGAATCTCTCTCCAACTGGCAGTAGGAGGGAGAGACCAGTTGAATGAGAGCAGAGTCAGATCAAGTTACTGAGCACACCTAGCCAGCATTTTATATTTTATCTCGGGCACCAACTATATGTTTGGATTATCCGTGATAGGCATTTTCACCTCAGGGTGTCTGCAAAGCTAAATGGAGTCTAATCCTCCAACAACACTAGCTACATGATAAACACAAATAGGAAGGATTCACTTTAAGATTCAAAGTGTATCCAACCAACAGTTGTAATACATTAATTAAAATTAGAGTCCACCTAGAGTAAAACTACTCATGTACTGTGTAAACACATAAAATATATAAAACCATTCAAGCAGTCATTTGAAATTAACCCCTAGCATGGGTGTGCATTGATAGTAGCAGATATGATTAAGTACACATTTAATCTAAGAAAATATTATATAATTGTCCATAAAAGGCATGTAGAGTCTCTAGTCTCACATTTCTAAATGCAAAATGACTTTTTAGTAGTAGTACACATCCAGATGAGACAACAGACAGACTACTGGTACAGATCTGTTTACTGAGAGCTTATTTGTAAGACTCTCAAGAACATGAAATGGAGTCAGACTCAGCCATACAAATAATTGGTGGACTGACTTCATACTCTGTGGCCTTAGAGAGCCATACATCATGAGTGGAGGCTCTCTCCATTTAAACATGGTGCCCAGGGATCTACTGCAGTGTATCACTGATGCTCTCTCAGACACAAATACAGACGCACAGGCAGTGGCAGAGGGTAGGGACTAGGCATCTTCAGAATGATATCATCACAGCTGCCTCTCCTCTCATCATGGGCCAGTCAACACCATCATAATTTACACTGGAATGTGGATTTTAACATACTGTACTGCATATGGTTCAAACAATGACATCGATATACAGCATTGATCTGGAGCAAATCAGATCTAGCATGTACCAGTTGATACAATGGCATCTGTCTTTTATTTATTTTATTTATTTTACCTTTATTTAACCAGGTAGGCAAGTTGAGAACAAGTTCTCATTTACAATTGCGACCTGGCCAAGATAAAGCAAAGCAGTTCGACAGATACAACAACACAGAGTTACACATGGAGTAAAACAAACATACAGTCAATAATAAAGTATAAACAAGTCTATATACAATGTGAGCAAATGAGGTGAGAAGGGAGGTAAAGGCAAAAAAGGCCTTGGTGGCAAGGTAAATACAATATAGCAAGTAAAACACTGGAATGGTAGTTTTGCAATGGAAGAATGTGCAAAGTAGAAATAAAAATAATGGGGTGCAAAGGAGCAAAATAAATAAATAAATTAAATACAGTTGGGAAAGAGGTAGTTGATAGGGCTAAATTATAGGTGGGCTATGTACAGGTGCAGTAATCTGTGAGCTGCTCTGACAGTTGGTGCTTAAAGCTAGTGAGGGAGATAAGTGTTTCCAGTTTCAGAGATTTTTGTAGTTCGTTCCAGTCATTGGCAGCAGAGAACTGGAAAGAGAGGCGGCCAAAGAAAGAATTGGTTTTGGGGGTGACTAGAGAGATATACCTGCTGGAGCGTGTGCTACAGGTGGGAGATGCTATGGTGACCAGCGAGCTGAGATAAGGGGGGACTTTACCTAGCAGGGTCTTGTAGATGACATGGAGCCAGTGGGTTTGGCGACGAGTATGAAGCGAGGGCCAGCCAACGAGAGCGTACAGGTCGCAATGGTGGGTAGTATATGGGGCTTTGGTGACAAAACGGATTGCACTGTGATAGACTGCATCCAATTTGTTGAGTAGGGTATTGGAGGCTATTTTGTAAATTACATCGCCAAAGTCGAGGATTGGTAGGATGGTCAGTTTTACAAGGGTATGTTTGGCAGCATGAGTGAAGGATGCTTTGTTGCGAAATAGGAAGCCAATTCTAGATTTAACTTTGGATTGGAGATGTTTGATATGGGTCTGGAAGGAGAGTTTACAGTCTAACCAGACACCTAAGTATTTGTAGTTGTCCACGTATTCTAAGTCAGTCTATAAAGAACACTGAACAGCAAGAGAGAAAATGTTGGTTTCATAATTAATATTACACTTTATGAGAGCCACAGCTGGCTGCAGAAACAAATATCTGTGCAGATAGAGATTAAAGGTTAACACAGGTAATTCTACATGTAACTTTAGAAACCGGACTACACCCTCAATTGGTGATACAAAAATAAAATAAATGACTGTAGCTGGTTAAGGAGGGCAGGAAGCGGAGGCCGTGCAGACTTGACTGTGATACAGTATTAAAAGGTCACTCAGTCTACAGTAGATCTAGACAATGAAGACGTATGCTACATAACAGGACTGGGCTTCTGATTGAGCTATTCTAATCCTAGAATCCACGTCAACATCATAGGCACTTTGTTTCAAAAACTCTGACATCACTTAAAAATACTCCAAGTAGAATGACCAATTCAGTTGGTTTAACACAATGATTTCCAATAATAGTCTGACTGAACAAGGGAAATAATGTCATGTACCGTGCCATGAGTCATCCAGTGGAGGCTCCTCAGTGGAGGAAGGGGAGGACCATCCTCCAGACTGAATTTCATAAAAATAGTGAAACATTGTTTTGCAAAGAAGGTCTACAGTAGTCTCATCAGCACTCTGTAGGGTAGCAACATGGTGTAGCCAGAGGACAGCTAGTTTATGTTCTCCTCTGGGTACATTAGACTTATAAAACCTAGGAGGCTCATGGTTCTCACCGACTTCCATATACTTTTTTTTCTCTTCTTCTTCTTCTTCTTTTAGGGGTGGATCAGCTTAATATAGCGGAAAGATTGTTGCTTCCATCAATGTAATTGTCAGCACCATTTCCAATCCGACATATATTTTTTGGGTAAATATATATATTCATATACAGTGGGGAGAACAAGTATTTGATACACTGCCGATTTTGCAGGTTTTCCTACTTGCAAAGCATGTAGAGGTCTGTAATTTGTATCATAGGTACACTTCAACTGTGAGAGACAGTTGAATCTAAAACAAATATCCAGAAAATCACATTGTATGATTTTTAAGTAATGTGACACGAGCCTACCAGACGAGCTAAATCACTTCTATGCTCACTTCGAGGCAAGGAACACTGAGGCATGCATGAGAGCATCAGCTGTTCCGGACGACTGTGTGATCACACTCTCCGTAGCCGACGTGAGTAAGACCTTTAAACAGGTCAACATACACAAGGCTGCGGGGCCGGACGGATTACCAGGACGTGTGCTCCTGGCATGTGCTGACCAACTGGCAGGTGTCTTCACTGACATTTTCAACATGTCCCTGATTGAGTCTGTAATACCAACATGCTTCAAGCAGACCACCATAGTCCCTGTGCCCAAGAACACAAAGGCAACATGCCTAAATGACTACAGACCCATAGCACTCACGTCCGTAGCCATGAAGTGCTTTGAAAGGCTGGTAATGGCTAAGGCTGGTAATGGTTAACACATTAACACTATTATCCCAGAAACCCTAGACCCACTCCAATTTGCATACCGCCCAAACAGATCCACAGATGATGCAATCTCTATTGCACTCCACACTGCCTGTTCATTGACTACAGCTCAGCGTAGTACCCTCAAAGCTCATCACCAAGCTAAGGAACCTGGGACTAAACACCTCCCTCTGCAACTGGATCCTGGACTTCCTGACAGGCCGCCCCCAGATGGTGAGGGTAGGTAGCAACACATTTGCCACGCTGATCCTCAACACTGGAGCTCCCAGGGGTGCGTGCTCAGTCCCCTCCTGTACTCCCTGTTCACCCACGATTGCATGGCCAGGCACGACTTCAACACCCTCATTAAGTTTGCTGACGACACAACAGTGGTAGGTCTGATCACCGACAACGATGAGACAGCCTATAGGGAGGAGGTCAGAGACCTGGCCGGGTGGTGCCAGAATAACAACCATTTGGCATGGTTCTACAGCTGCACCACTGCCTGGTACGGCAATTGCTCGGCCTCTGACCGCAAGGCACATCAGAGGGTAGTGCGTACGGCCCAGTACATCACTGGGGCTAAGCTGCCTGCCATCCAGGACCTCTACACCAGGCAGTGTCAGAGGAAGGCCCTAAAAATTGTCAAATACTCCAGCCACCCCAGTCATAGACTGTTCTCTCTACTACCGCACGGCAAGCGGTACCGGAGTGCCAAATCTAGGACATAAAGGCTTCTCAACAGTTTTTACCCCCAAGCCATAAGACTCCTGAACAGGTAATCAAATGGTTACCTGGACTATTTGCATTGTGTTCCCCCTCCAACCCCTCTTTTACGCTGCTGCTGTTTATCTTATATGCATAGTCACTTTAACTATACATTCATGTACATACTACCTATATTGGCCTGACCAACCAGTGCTCCTGCACATTGGCTAACCGGGCTATCTGCATTGTGTCCCACCACCCGCCACCCCGTGGGGGGTGCAGGACTGTTGACCGGGGTAAGGGTAGCTAGGTGGAAAACATGGCCAGCCGTAGAAAAATGCTTATTGAAATTCTCAATTATCGTGGATTTATCGGTGGTGACAGTGTTTCCAAGCCTCAGTGCAGTGGGCAGCTGGGAGGAGGTGCTCTTATTCTCCACGGACTTTACAGTGTCCCAGAACCTTTTGGAATTTGTGCTACAGGATGCAAATTTCTGTTTGAAAAACATAGCCTTAGCTTTCCTAACTTAGTGTGTATATTGGTTCCTAACTTCCTTGAAAAGTTGCAAATCACAGGGGCTATTCGATGCTAATGCAGTACGCCACAGGATGTTTTTGTGCTGGTCAAGGGCAGTCAGGTCTGGAGTGAACCAAGGACTATATCTGTTCCTGGTTCTAAATTTTTTGAATGGGGCGTGCTTATTTAAGATGGTGAGGAAAGCACTTTTAAAGAATAACCAGGCATCCTCTACTGACGGAATGAGGTAAATATCCTTCCAGGATACCCGGGCCAGGTCGATTATAAAGGCTTACTCGCTGAACTGTTTTCAGGAGCGTTTGACAGTGATGAGGGGTGGTCGTTGGACCGCAGACCCATTACGGACGCAGGCAATGAGTCAGTGATCACTGAGATCCTGGTTGAAGACAGAAGAGGTGTATTTGGAGGGCAGGTTGGTTAGGATGATATCTATGAGGGTGTCCGTGTTTATGGATTTGGGGTTGTACCTGGTAGGTTCATTGATAATTTGTTTGAGATTGAGCGCATCTAACTTAGATTGTTTGACGGCCGGGGTGTTAAGCATGTCCCAGTTTAGGTCACCTAACAGTACGAGCTCTGAAGATAGATGGGGGCAACCAATTCACATACGGTGTCCAGGGCATAGCTGGGGGCAGAAGGGGTTCTATAGCAAGTGGCAACGGTGAGAGACTTGTTTATGGAAAGGTGGATTTTTGAAAAGTAAATGCTCAAACTGTTTGGGCACAGATCTGGATGGCATGACAGAACTCTGCAGGATATCACTGCAGTAGATTGCAACTCCGCCCCATTTGGCAGTTCTATCTTGTCAGAAAATGTTATAGTTAGGGATGGAAATTTCAGGGTTTTTGGTGGCCTTCCTAAGCCAGCATTCAGACACGGCTATGACATGCGGGTTGGCAGAGTGTGCTAAAGCAGTGAATAAAACAAACTTAGGGAGGAGTCTTCTAATGTTAACGTGCATGAAACCAAGGCTTTTACGGTTACAGAAGTCAACAAATGAGAGAGCCTGGGGAATGGGAGTGGAGCTAGGCACTGCAGGGCCAGGATTAACCTCTACATCACCAGAAGAACAGAGGAGGAGTAGGATATGGCTACAGCTAAAGGCTATAAGAACTGGTCGTCTAGTACGTTCGGAACAGAGAGTAAAAGGATATGACTAAAGAGTTAAGTCAGGGTGATTTTTCCACAAATAGACAGGTATTTTCCTTTCCATGGTAGCAGGATCTTATCTATTTTTTGCTAACTTTCTATAAAAATGTATTGGAGTGAGATAATTTCTTATTTTGGGATTTGTATACCGAGTATACTCGGAGATGTCTTAGGTCAGTTAGGATCACCACTTTATTTTAAGAATGTGAAATGTCAGAATAATATTAGAGTGATTTATTTCGGCTTTCATTTCTTTCATCACATTCCCAGTGGGTCAGAAGTTTACATACACTCAATTAGTATTTGGTAGAATTGCCTTTAAATAGTTTAACTTGGGTCAAACGTTTTGGGTAGCCTTCCACAAGCTTCCCACAATAAATTGGGTGAATTTTGGCCCATTCCTCCTGACTGAGCTGGTGTAACTGAGTCAGGTTTGTAGGCCTCCTTGTTCGCACACATTTTTTCAGTTCTGCCGACACATTTTCTATAGGACTGAGGTCAGGGCTTTGTGACTTTGTTGTCCTTAAGCCGTTTCGCCACAACTTTGGAGGTATGCTTGGGGTCATTGTCCATTTGGAAGACCCATTTGTGACCAAGCTTTAACTTCCTGACTGATGTCTTGACATAATTTTAATTCCTCATGATGCCATCTATTTTGTAAAGTCCACCAGTCCCTCCTGCAGCAAAGCACCCCCAAAGCATGATGCTGCCACCCCGTGCTTCACGGTTGGCATGGTGTTCTTCGGCTTGCAAGCCTCCCCCTTTTTCCTCCAAACACAACGATGGTCATTACGGCCATCAGACCAGAGGACATTTCTCCAAAAAGTATGATCTTTGTCCCCATGTGCAATTGTGAATTATTAGTGAAATAATCTGTCTGTAAACAATTGTCGGAAAAATGACTTACACAAAGTAGATGTCCTAACCGACATGCCAAAATGATAGTTTGTTATCAAGACATTTGTGGAGTGGTTGAAAAATGGGTTTTTATGTCTCCAACCGAAGTGTATGTAAACTTCCGACTTCCACTGTATTTTCAAAGAAGCTTGGATCATCATTATTTGGACCATATAGGTTAATAAGCCATATCTGTTAATTGTCTGATAACATATTTAAAATAATCCATCTACCTTGATGACCTGTTTGGACAATTTGCACATTTGGATCAAAATTACTGTTAATTAATACCATCACCCCTTTTGAATTTCTTTGTCCATGGAAGAAATATATTTCGCCCCTCCAGTCCTTTTTCCACAAAACTGCATCTAAAATTGTTGAATGAGTTTCCTGTAAACAACAGATATTAAATTCCTTCTCTTTTAGCTAGGTAAATACTGATCGTCTTCTCTTATTATCTGCTTAGCCATTACAATTGTAACTGGCTATACTTATTTCCCCACTTACCATAATGAGACAACTTTCAATTATATTTATCAAAATATATGTTTGTAAACGTAACATTAAAAAGTAACATGATGATTGAGTGTCTATATACCTGTACCATGATATTTGCATTGCTACTAAGTAAACCTCCAACTGATCCCCACTATTCCACCCGCTAAAAGCCCTCCTCATCCCGAGTTGGGTTGTCATCCCAATGCCCGGCAGACCACCCCCGACCCCCCGTATAACTTCCATAGACTTACACATTAATTATTACAACTTCCAGAGGACGTCCTCCAGCCCATCATAGCTCTTGCAGCATGAACTGACATGTTGTCCACCCAATCAAAGGGTGGATTTGCTACCGGTACCACCTGTATACAGTCTCGTTATTGTTATTTTATTGTGTTACTTTTTATTATTTTTTACTTTCGTTTATTTGGTCAATATCTTCTTAACTCTTCTTGAACTGCACTGTTGGCTAAGGCATTGTAAGTAAGCATTTCACAGTAAGGTCTACTTCGACGCATGTGACAAATAAAGTTTGACTTGAATCTGGTACTGAAAGCATAAGCTACAGCTAGCTAACACTGCACTGCATAAAATGTGGTGAGTAGTTGACTAACTAGAAAGACAATAGCTGAAAAGTTTTTAACAAATACGTTTCTTTAAAAATGAAGTAGAAACGAGAGAGTTAGCTATATTTCATTGTGTAATCTTTTCACTTTCACTTAGCTAGCGAATGCAGCTAGCTAGTTTAGCCTACTCAAACACCTGGGCTGTTTTTCATGGTTTGGGATAGGCCCCTTAGTTCCAGTTAAGGGAAATCTTAACACTACAGCATAGTAGAATCTAGACGATTCTGTGCTTCAAACTTTGTGGCAACAGTTTGGGGAAGGCCCTTTCCTGTTTCAGCATGACAATTCCCAAGTGCACAAAGCGAGGTCCATACAAAAATGGAGCTCAACGAAACACCTTTGTGATGAATTGGAATGCTGACTGCGAGCCAGGCCTAATCGTGCCCGACCTACAGTGCCCGACCTCACTAATGCTCGTGGCTGAATGGAAGCAGGGCCCTGCAGCAATGTTCCAACATCTAGTGGAAAGCCTTCCCAGAAGAGTGGAGGCTGTTGTAGCAGCGAAGAGGGGACAAAATCCATATTAATGCCCATGATTTTGGAATGAGATGTTCGACGAACCGGTGTCCACATACTTTTGGTCATGTAGTGTATTTACCATCACAACAATACTCACATGTTCAATCACCAGGTGTGCTATTCACTGAGAAAACAATAGTGCAAATAAGGCTCAGCTCTTCTATTGGCTGCAGTCTGTATGCAAGGTTTTGCAGTCATGGATACTGACACTGCCATTGGTTGGCTGCAGAATTGCCTAATTAGCCTCACTAAATAGGTCACCGTTTTAGCCATACATTTCTGCCACACTGAACAGATACATACACACACACCCTCATGTTTCACTTGCTCTCTGGTCCTTGCCTGCCTGCTTGCCCATCCTCCTTTATAGCTCTAGGTGGATTTGAGGTTAGAAGGAATCATCTGTTACTACTCTGACTCTTCACGTAAATGTCAGACCATAGGCCTCTGCAATAATTACAGGCAAAATGCTCAACATCACAAAGCCTGAGACCATTTACTGTAGAAAGTTTTTAAACTCAGTGAGTGAACTTGAGAATGTCCTTAAATACTTGGGATTTACTGGCTTCAGTTGTCTGAATTACAAGTGCGGAGAGAGGTTTCATGGCTTAAAATAGAATCATTTGTGTTCTTAAACTTAGCAGTCAGGTCACAGACTCTTAAACCAAGGAGCTATCCAAGCCTTCAAGTGAGTGACAAAAATCTGGTTAGAACATTATAGCATTACCAACAACCTCATCGTATGGTACAGCACTGAGGGATTTAGCTATATTTGAGTGTGCCTCTTTTGAGGCCAATCTCACCACCACTTTAGTTTTTTCTCTTTTCTTGGCAAAAAGCCTGTGATCCATGGCCCAGTTCTGCCTCTGTTGCAGAGGATCCTTGAGCATGAGAGTGGGCAGGAACCAGAGCATAATGATGTCTCACTCTCCGTTGCTAGAAATAGGGAATCTATCACAAACTTTGGGGTGAATATGGGGGAAAAGCCAGACAGGGCATGTACCAACAACCTATTATTACAGGGTAAGCATGCTATGTTGTGCCATAAAGATACAGGTCTCCTGGCAGAGGCAGTATGCTTCCTATGCAGGGAGGATACACTATGTCCTCTCTTGAGAAGCAGGCCTATGTCCAAATCCCGACATGAACAGGAGCTCACTTCCAAAAAAGATCAGAGATGGGAGTATCCTATTCCTGCCACTGGTGTGGTGTCTAAGGAGGAACAGCTTGAGGGCTTTAACCATAAAGCACAGTGCTTTTCACACAGTAGAGAGAGGCTTTAATGTCAATTCATATCCAGGTAATAATCATTTATGTAGACACCTTTATACCTTTTACTATTTTCCCTTTACGTCAAAAAGTCTATTTTGAAAATTAGCTTGTGTGCACTACTTTAATAGTGTTGACAACAGCTAAATGTCTGGAGAGAGTGCAATGCTGAGCAATAAAGTTAGGACTGAGGATGGTGGTGATTGGTGCTGTATTTTAGGTCACATCGATCGGGCCCTAGGAACTGGGGACACAATATAATGGAGACAGATCCAGGCCACCAGGCAGAGCAGACCTTTATAGAGAAGATGTAGGGGAAGTAGAACAGGTAACTCACCCTGCTGGAATCTGGCAACACCTACTGACATTTGGGACTGTTCTGTGGCACTCAAACCAAGGTATCACTGTAATCAACACTGAGCATTACATTTAAGTAATTTATCAGACACTTATCCAGGAGTGAGTGCATACGTTTTCGTACCGGTCCCCTGCGGGAATCAAACCAATAACCCTGGTGTTGGAAGTGCCATGCTCTACCAACTAAGCTACAGGGCACAATTAATTGCCAAAAGCGATTCATATGACAAGAATGTATTCAAATGTAACATCTGCAAGTGAACAAGCCTTGATGTTTTTTATTTTATTTTTATTTCACCTTTATTTAACCAGGTAAGCTAGTTGAGAACAAGTTCTCATTTGCAACTGCGACCTGGCCAAGATAAAGCATAGCAGTATGATCAGACAACACAGAGTTACACATGGAGTAAACAATTAACAAGTCAATAACACAGTAGAAAACAAAGGGGGGAGTCTATATACAATGTGTGCAAAAGGCATGAGGTAGGCGAATAATTACAATTTTGCAGATTAACACTGGAGTGATAAATGATCAGATGGTCATGTACAGGTAGAGATATTGGTGTGCAAAAGAGCAGAAAAATAAATAAATAAAAACAGTATGGGGTTGAGGTAGGTGAAAATGGGTGGGCTATTTACCAATAGACTATGTACAGCTGCAGCGATCGGTTAGCTGCTCAGATAGCTGATGTTTGAAGTTGGTGAGGGAGATAAAAGTCTCCAACTTCAGCGATTTTTGCAATTCGTTCCAGTCACAGGCAGCAGAGTACTGGAACGAAAGGCGGCCAAATGAGGTGTTGGCTTTAGGGATGATCAGTGAGATACACCTGCTGGAGCGCGTGCTACGGATGGGTGTTGCCATCGTGACCAGTGAGCTGAGATAAGGCGGAGCTTTACCTAGCATGGACTTGTAGATGACCTGGAGCCAGTGGGTCTGGCGACGAATATGTAGCGAGGGCCAGCCGACTAGAGCATACAAGTCGCAGTGGTGGGTGGTATAAGGTGCTTTAGTGACAAAACGGATGGCACTGTGATAGACTGCATCCAGTTTGCTGAGTAGAGTGTTGGAAGCCATTTTGTAGATGACATCGCCGAAGTCGAGGATCGGTAGGATAGTCAGTTTTACTAGGGTAAGCTTGGCGGCGTGAGTGAAGGAGGCTTTGTTGCGGAATAGAAAGCCGACTCTTGATTTGATTTTCGATTGGAGATGTTTGATATGAGTCTGGAAGGAGAGTTTGCAGTCTAGCCAGACACCTAGGTACTTATAGATGTCCACATATTCTAGGTCGGAACCATCCAGGGTGGTGATGCTAGGCGGGGATGCGGGTGCAGGCAGCGATCGGTTGAAAAGCATGCATTTGGTTTTACTAGCGTTTAAGAGCAGTCGGAGGCCACGGAAGGAGTGTTGTGTGGCATTGAAGCTTGTTTGGAGGTTAGATAGCACAGTGTCCAATGACGGGCCGAAAGTATATAGAATGGTGTCGTCTGCGTAGAGGTGGATCAGGGAATCGCCCGCAGCAAGAGCAACATCATTGATGTATACAGAGAAAAGAGTCGGCCCGAGAATTGAACCCTGTGGCACCCCCATAGAGACTGCCAGAGGACCGGACAGCATGCCCTCCGATTTGACACACTGAACTCTGTCTGCAAAGTAATTGGTGAACCAGGCAAGGCAGTCATCCGAAAAACCGAGGCTACTGAGTCTGCCGATAAGAATATGGTGATTGACAGAGTCGAAAGCCTTGGCAAGGTCGATGAAGACGGCTGCACAGTACTGTCTTTTATCAATGGCGGTTATGATATCGATTAGTACCTTGAGTGTGGCTGAGGTGCACCCGTGACCGGCTCGGAAACCAGATTGCACAGCGGAGAAGGTACAGTGGGATTCGAGATGGTCAGTGACCTGTTTGTTGACTTGGCTTTCGAAGACCTTAGATAGGCAGGGCAGGATGGATATAGGTCTGTAACAGTTTGGGTCCAGGGTGTCTCCCCCTTTGAAGAGGGGGATAACTGCGGCAGCTTTCCAATCCTTGGGGATCTCAGACGATATGAAAGAGAGGTTGAACAGGCTGGTAATAGGGGTTGCGACAATGGTGGCGGATAGTTTCAGAAATAGAGGGTCCAGATTGTCAAGCCCAGCTGATTTGTACGGGTCCAGGTTTTGCAGCTCTTTCAGAACATCTGCTATCTGGATTTGGGTAAAGGAGAACCTGGAGAGGCTTGGGCGAGGAGCAGCGGGGGGGGCGGGGCTGTTGGCCGAGGTTGAAGTAGCCAGGCGGAAGGCATGGCCAGCCGTTGAGAAATGCTCATTGAAGTTTTCGATAATCATGGATTTATCGGTGGTGACCGTGTTACCTAGCCTCAGTGCAGTGGGCAGCTGGGAGGAGGTGCTCTTGTTCTCCATTGACTTCACAGTGTCCCAGAACTTTTTGGAGTTGGAGCTACAGGATGCAAACTTCTGCCTGAAGAAGCTGGCCTTAGCTTTCCTGACTGACTGCGTGTATTGGTTCCGGACTTCCCTGAACAGTTGCATATCACGGGGACTATTCGATGCTATTGCAGTCCGCCACAGGATGTTTTTGTGCTGGTCGAGGGCAGTCAGGTTTGGGGTGAACCAAGGGCTGTATCTGTTCTTAGTTCTGCATTTTTTGAACGGAGCATGCTTATCTAAAATGGTGAGGAAGTTACTTTTAAAGAATGACCAGGCATCCTCAACTGACGGGATGAGGTCAATGTCCTTCCAGGATACCCGGGCCAGGTCGATTAGGAAGGCCTGCTCACAGAAGTGTTTTAGGGAGCGTTTGACAGTGATGAGGGGTGGTCGTTTGACTGCGGCTCCGTAGCGGATACAGGCAATGAGGCAGTGATCGCTGAGATCCTGGTTGAAGACAGCGGAGGTGTATTTGGAGGGCCAGTTGGTCAGGATGACGTCTATGAGGGTGCCCTTGTTTACAGCGTTAGGGTTGTACCTGGTGGGTTCCTTGATGATTTGTGTGAGATTGAGGGCATCTAGCTTAGATTGTGGGACTGCCGGGGTGTTAAGCATATCCCAGGTATCCTGAATATGTTTCCTTACCAGTATCTGCAAGAACATTGGCTAACGACCCAGTTCACTGCAATTTGTCTTCTTGTTTTGCCTGATATTTCTGCAGCACTTACGCCTCTGTATGACCCTAGCCTTGGCCCATTAACCACTATCTAAACCATGTCCACTGTCTCTGGCTGGGCAGGAATAAATTATTCCCCAAAGTAATAACTACTTTTAAACCTACAGATATCTGGATTAGTCTATTTCTTCTCCATCTGTTGGTACCAACCATTAGTTTGTGTGATTAACGGGGGCTGAGCTAGAGCGGTGTTTGTGAAACATTGGCGGATCCCAAATGGGCCCGGGTCTTTTTACAAAAGACATCTGTAGAGACCGAATGGTTTGATCTTACAACCCATTAAAAGCTATCTATGAAAAGTTGAGACTCTCACAAACACACACATGTAACAACTTTTGCTCTATGACAATCTACACAAGTCGATTGCTCTATCATAAGCTACACAATAGTTGTTAGAAGGTAAGGGGTTCTTCTACATAGAAGATCATAGAAGATCCAAGGACATATTGTCATTACAGTGCATTTGGAAAGTGTTCAGAAAAAAAAATCCCTGCTATGGGTAAATGCAGGTTTTAACTAATTAAACAACAAAGAATATAAACCACATGATCAGTCTGTGTGTAAAATAAAAAGTGGTTAATGTGAACCTAACTCACAACTAAAAAATGTAAAGAAAGCAATCCAATGTTATTTGTTGCCTAGACTTTACTGCAAATGACACTCAAGTCTTGAGAAAAAAACAATACACTAATATTGCAGCTAGCCATGACAGCCTTTATAATAGAACACTTGTGACCACACACACACACATCTAAATATTGCACTTGGGAAGTATAAATAGAATGAAACAAACAGACATTCTATTTTTGCTCTATTATAGTGGTCACTATAGACATTGATCAAATGCACAAGGCTACATGTGTGCAAAAATAAGTTCACTGAGTAAAAAAAATGTTTTAATCCCCCCACACACGTGTTACTGTCAAGTTCAACACAACAAAAACAATATCTTTGGTCAACACTACACATTATTACATTGTACACTTTTGCCTGTGGACATCTGTTCTTTGTTGGCATAATTGATCTCTTTCAGGCAGAGAGTATACCTGGCATACCCCTTTTTATCCACTGTATTGACAATGTGAGAAAGAGGGAAAGTGTGTGGTGTTCCTTTCACCTCTATAGTGGCATCCATCTTAAGCCAGGCCCAGCTCCAGCTACACTTGTAACAAGCAACGCCTCATTTTCACCTAATTATCTCATTCTGAAAAAAAATTAAGCACATAGAGGGAAAACATTAGTTCAGAGATAGTAGTTAACTAGCTAACAAACTAACATTTCACACAGATTGCCAGGGTCCAGTAAGCAACTGACGTGTTATAACTTGGAGGAATCGCAAGGAGTCGTATAACGTTACCAGTTAATACTATAGCGAATTGGTTGGTTACTAATGTTAACTCATCTGTCATTAGCTAGCTAACGTTAGCTGTCTGACATTATTAGCCAGCTAACTTTCACACCATAAACTCAATTATTTGATCAGTTGGCTAATGTTGCTCAACATTTCCCTGGCTAGCTAACGGATAATTCGATCCAGCTAGCAATATACTTAACAATGCTAACAATACTTGTTCCACCACACTTTCTCCCTCACCTCAAACTTTCCAAATGCCAGTTGTTTTCGGTTACAGTTCATGAAGTACACTTCATCACCTTCTCACCCCCGTCTCCGTGGTCAGGCTTCTCAACTACCTCTTCGGTATTGTTCAGGGGACGCGCTGCTGTACGTTAACTGGCAAACTGCCTTTCCACTCTCTCGCTATCTTTCCAGAGCGCGCGCTGATGCTGTAACTAGAAAATTGGTAGTCTCTTCTCTCTTCAGTCGCGTGCTGCCTTCTGTTGTTATGTGAACAATTTGCTGAGCCTTGGATACAGCCAGTATTGCTCCAAACGCACATCACTAGTCATCCAGCAGTCATCTCTAGTCATCCAGCAGTCATCACTAGTCATCCAGCAGTCATCCTTTGCTCCTTTCATCTTTCTCTCGATTCTGAATAGTCTCCCAGTCCCTGCCACTGACGTTCTAAGAACGTTCTAAGAAAGTTGCGTGATGGTCCCAAGGGAATGTTTGCTGCGGGACCTTTGTCTATATCCCTGTACCTTCCCAGGACGTAGCTGGGAACAATTTCACGACTTTCATTTTACTAGTCCTTAGGACTTTGCGTGATGATCCCAGGGAACATTCTCTGGGAGACCTTTATGTCGTTCCCTGTAAGTTAGCAGGACATCACTGAAGACAGGACGTTCTCGGGACTTTCATTTTACTAGTCCTTAGGACGTCGAGTGATGATCCAAAGTGATCTTTCTATAATAATAAATATATGCCATTTAGCAGACGCTTTTATCCTAAGAGATTTACAGTCATACATTTGACCTATGGGTGGTCACGGGAATCAAAGCCATAACCCTGGCATTTCAATTGCCATGCTACTACCACTCTTCGGGGGTCATCGTGTACTGTAGTTCCCTGTAAGTTACCAAGATGTCATGGAAGACCATGTCAGGGCGTTCTCAGGACTGACATTTTACTAGTCCTTAGGACGTTGTGGGATGGTCACAAGGGAACGTTCTCTAGGGGACCTTTTTCTAGTTCCCGGTTTGTCTCGTGGAGGTTTTAGCACGTTCTTGGGACGTTGTGTCATGGTCCCCATGATGTTTTTTTTGTTCCCGGTTGGTCCCAAGAATGTCCTGGAGGACGTTTTTAGCATGTTCTTGAGACATTGTGTCATGGTCCCCTGGAGGTTTTGTCTAGTTCCCGGTTTGTCTCAGGGATGTTTTTAGGACGACATTTGGACATTGGTCATGGTCCCCTGGAAGGTTTCTCTAGTTCCCAGTTGGTCCCGAGGACGTCCCTGAGGAGATTTTAGCATGTTCTTGAGACGTTGTGTCATGCTCCCCTTGAGGTTTTGTCTAGTTCCCGGATTGGTCCCGGGGATGTCCTGATGACTTTATGCGACCATTTCGTGACATCTTAATGACTCATTCTGCAGTGACACTGCCCATCCAACCTGACTTGAAAGGATCTGCAGAGAGGAATGGGAGAAACTCCCCAAATACAGGTGTGCCAAGCTTGTAGCGTCATACACAAGAAGACTTGAGGCTGTAATCGCTGCCAAAGGTGCTTCAATAAAGTACTGAGAAAAGGGTTTGAATACTAGTAAATGTGATATTTCATCTTTACTACATTTGGAAAAATGTAAAATAAATCAGTTTTTGCTTTGCCATTTTGGGGTATTGTGTGTAGATGGATAAAAATATATATATTTCTCATCAATTTTAGAGCAAGGCTCTAAGTAAACAGTCAAGGGGTCTGAATACTTTCCGAATGCACAGTAATTCAGAATACTACACCAGGAGTAGGCCTATAATTTTGCCCCAGAGGATCAATAGCTTATTTTTTTTAATTGCCTAGCTGTGGATTGTGTGTAGCCCAATCACAAGGAATACAGTCGGGAATGAGCGGCAAATCTGTCAGTGAACAGCATGCAGCCAAAACAGGCCTTTCGTAATATTTCAAATACAATCACAGGAAAATATATGTCTATAAGCTACCAAAATATTTGATCAACTTCCAAATAGTCCTATTGAGCAAACAGCATTGGTTTACAAAGTAAAACAAAAGAGAGATAGGCTTTTGGCACTTGAGTGCATCAGCCAGCCCTGCTGAGTGAGCGGCACATCATTGAGTTTATTCAGTGAAACTGGAAAGCTTTTTTAGGACTATAATTTCCTCCTCATATTGTATATGTCTCCACAAACCTAGGCCTAGGCTATTGGTGGATTCACGACGAGGTTGTTTTAATTGATCGCAGATTGTCAGTGCCAAAGTAGCCGGTCATTTCGATCATTTGTGCGGTATAAAAAAATGCAGTCATGTAAAATTATGTAGAATTGCATGCATTTTTCCTGGACCCTAGGCTAAAACCCCCCAAATAATCCCCATTTGTGCAACTTCTGCAACCACTTCTACACTACGGCAATATTCCACTATGCAAAAGCGGTGATAATTCATGCAAAGCTTTATTATAAAAGGTGATTATTTTTCATGCGTTCCAGTACCTCAGAGCCCCCCAGGTCACCTCTCTATTGAACTCACTTTTTGTTCCGGCACCTCCCAATTTACAAATGAAGCAATGCCTCTAGCCTACACACATTAGACCATCCTCTGCATCCATTATTACACTCATCCCATTAAGGCCCAACTTTAATGAGTCCTGGGGAACAAGTGACCTTCCCATACAGAACACATTTTACTCTCACGCATAACTGCTGCATTTCAGAATTTCTCCATTGATGCATTATTCTGGGAAAGACTCCCCTCGCCTTTGCTAGCACCAATTTAATTTCTTTGTAGTCTGTGCCAGCCAATTTCTCTGCAAGGCTCTCCATCTCCATCTCATGTGCTCATTTATGAGCTACACACAACCCCGATCAACTACAGTACAGATTTTTCCTTTCACTCCTGCTCACAACACATTTTACCACCTCCCCCTCTCGATATACACCATTATGTACTTTGGCCAACCTCAAGCACCTTTTCCAACACACAACATCAATTTGGGGGCTAATAAAGCATTTAGCATCAGTGCATGAAGCATTTAACTGTGCTAAACTACCACTTTAAATATGAAATAACAAATAAGCCGTGTTCATCAAACCTCGTCTCAGTAAATGCAGAGAGGAGAGAAAGGGAGAGAAAGGGAGAGATTTCTCCTTTTCACAGATCTTACAGTACATACAGTGCATTCAGAAAGTAGTCAGACCCCTCAACTTCTTCCACATTTTGTTACGTTAGTCATATTCTAAAATGTATTAAATAGTTTATTTTCCAGATTAATTTACACACAACAGCCTATGACAACCAAGCAAAAACCTGTTTTTCGACATTTTTGCACATTTATTACAAATGAAAAACTTAAATATCACATTTACATAAGTATTCAGACCTCTTACTCAGTACTTTGTTGAAGCACCTTTGGCAGCTATTACAGCCTCGAGTCTTCTTGGGTATGACGCTAGGAGCTTGGCAAACCTGATTTTGGGGAGTTTCTCCTATTCTTCTCTGCAGATCCTCTCAAGCTCTGTCAGGTTGATCAATGGATGATCAATGGAAAGAGGATGCACCTGAGCTCAATTGTGTCTCATAGCAAAGGGTCTGAATACTTGTAAATAAGGTATTTGTCAGGCGGTGAGTGTAGCTGGTGCATGAAGTCAGGCGCAGGAGAGCAGAGATGAGTGAACAACGCACTTTACTTAAGAAATAGCACAAAGTAACAATACCAATGTGCCCACAATAACAGTTGCCACAAAGCACAGGTGAAAACAGCACCTGGGGGAAAAAACAGCCAGAAACGTACCGACCTGAATAACAAACAATCACAGACAAAGAAATGGGGGAAACAGAGGGTTATATACATGACCAGTAATAGGGAAATGAAAACCAGGTGTGTGGAAAACATAGACAAAACCAACGGAAAATTAAAAGTGGATCGGTGACGTTGACCGCCGAGTGAAGCCCAAACAAGGAGAGGAACCAACTTCGGTGGAAGTCGTGACAGTATTTCAGTGTTTTGATAATTTATTTGACCTGTTTTCACTTTGCAAGTAGGGGGTATTGTGTGGAGATTAATGAGGAAAACAATTTATTGAATCAATTTTAGAATAAGGCTGAAACGTAACAAAATGTGGAAAAAGGAGTCTGAATACTTTCCAAATGCACTGTACACTAAGCCTGTCCCACTTCACATCCCAATCTGCCTGAGAGGGGAACCTTGTGTGTGTGTGTGTGTGTGTGTGTGTGTGTGTGTGTGTGTGTGTGTGTGTGTGTGTGTGTGTGTGTGTGTGTGTGTGTGTGTGTGTGTGTGTGTGTGTGTGTGTGTGTGTGTTGTGAGGAGACGTGAAAGTTGCTTCGAGGTAGCTGAAACAGCCTGCAATCTCATTGAGGCACCAGTAATCAGGTCCGTGTTAGACAACACGGGCCCTGACACCAGACTGCTTCTGTACCACAGAGTAGTCCAGGCCTGATAAGCAGCACAACGGTAACTAGTGCTTGTGGCTTCAGAACATATCATCAACAAGGCTATGTAAATATCTTTTACCACTACAGGGATCTCCGCCGGTGTTATAGATGGCTGCAACAAACAACGCTGATACATTTGGACTTAGTTGCCTCCCAGCAGCAGTTAAGAGGAAATAATTAATACAGGGCCTTTATTAACATCAAAACAAAAACTTAAAAGCCCCACTTAGAAATAATTAAATGAAATCATGTTGTTTATCGATGACTTTCCAGTGCATAGCTAATGTAGTAGATATGCTGCCTGAGCATGCAGGCTCTCACATGATACCTCATTCTCCTGAGTGGCCTAGAACCACTTTCAGAGATAATCCAAAGCAAGTTTAAAAATGGAGGAGGAGAAGAAGAGAGCTGGATGCAACGGAGAGCATCCAGCTCTTTTCTTCTCCTCCTCGCTCAAGCTTCACCTTGAGAGTGACTGGTGATCTACAAAACTGATTCTGGTGATCAAAATCCTGTTACAATTAATCAGTGAAGTTCTCCACTGACACCTCCATGATTTGGGACTGACAGAGGAGAGCTCCTGCTAAATTACTGTCCTTACATCACCATACCCAACAGGACGAATGATGAAAATATTTCTAATACGCTGGAACAAAGCAAATGTTTTATTTTTTGTTTTTCATCAGAAAATAGTGATTTCATGCTGACGTGAGTGAACCGAAAGAGAGGAAAGGCTGGTTAACAGTGTGCATTAGAAAGCAGGCTGGAGAACGAGGCATTGCAAATAATCAACCTCTATTGTCTAATTGGGATTCCAGTGGTGACGCAGCGGGCCATACCATTCAGAACTCTGGGAAAGGAATAAAGAAGAAAACAGACCCAATCCAGTATGCTTTGATTTCTCATAACAATATTTGCAACAAAAACATGATGTCTAAACTGGTACAGGAAGACAAAAACTAGGAACTGTCTAAAACAATACAAAGCAGTCGCAGGACTCTCCGATGTCAAGTGAAAACATTGCCAAAATTCCATCGCAAAATAAAAGCTCGCTCTACCTTAGGTGTCACCTAATGGACTGGCCTGAATTCACTCTGACAGCAACAATGTGCAAAGAATAGGATTTTAGAAAACCAAAACGAGCAATTCATGAACCCCTGTCCTTGATACTATAAAAGCTACAAGGTTAAGCACTGAGAATGAAAAATCCTTTACTATATTCCATAAAACTATTATGAGGCCATGCAAGAATTTAACATATATTATTTATCTCAGATTTTACTTTGACCTACTTCAAAATTATATGCAGTGCAATATAATGGTATGAAGCTAAATGCAAAGACTGATACAAAGATAGATAAGACTGCTTTACAGAAGATGCAAACAATGCACATCTTCATTCACAGAATGACTATGATGACTTTCACTGGTGCTCACCCAGCGGGCAACATTTAGAATGGGACATCATAATAACGTGACATTCTTTTTGTTTGTTGGGTAATATGGTGTATCCCCTCCCCTTCCCTGTTATGCTGATTGCATTGGTACCAATCAACGCTGTTGGTGGAACCGATCACACAACCCTGAGATATCAAAATGGTATTATTTATTTCAACATTACTGGAAGACTGTGCAACACACATAACACGTCAAGGGCAAGGTAGATTTTGTGGGTTTTTAGACCCTTATGTACAGTTGAAGTCGGAAGTTCACATACACTTAGGTTGGAATCATTAAAACTTGTTTTTCAACCACTCCACAAATTTCTTGTTAACAAACTAGAGTTTTGGCAGGTCGGTTAGGACATCGACTTTGTGCATGACAAGTCATTTTTCCAACAACTGTTTACAGACAGATTATTTCACTTGTAATTCACTGTATAACAATTCCAGTGGGTCAGAAGTTCACATACACTAAATTGACTGTGCCTTTAAACCGCTTGGAAAATTCCAGAAGTGCAAATCAATCCCAGAACAACAGCAAAGGACCTTGTGAAGATGCTGGAGGAAATAGGTACAAAAGTATCTATATCCACAGTAAAACGAGTCCTATATCGACATAACCTGAAAGGCCGCTAAGCAAGGAAGAAGCCACTGCTCCAAAACCGCCATAAAAAAGCCAGACTACGGTTTGCGAATGCACATGGGGACAAAGATCGTACTTTTTGGAGAAATGTCCTCTGGTCTGTTGAAACAAATATAGAACTGTTTGGCCATAATGGCCATCGTTATGTTTGGAGGAAAAAGGGAGAGATTGCAGCATCATGTTGTGGTGGTGCTTTGCTGCAGGAAGGACTGGTGCACTTCACAAAATAGATGGCATCATGAGGTAGGAAACTTATGTGGACATATTGAAGCAACATCTCAAGACATCAGTCAGAAAGTTAAAGCTTGGTCGCAGATGAGTCTTCCAAATGGACAATGACCCCAAGCATACCTCCAAAGTTGTGGCAAAATGGCTTAAGGACAACAAAGTCAAGGTATTGGAGTGGCCATCACAAAGCCCTGACCTCAATCCTATAGAAAATTTGTGGGCAGAACTGAAAAAGCATTTGCGAGCAAGGAGGCCTTACAATCCTGACTCAGTTACACCAGCTCTGTCAGGAGGAATGGGCCAAAATTCATCCAACTTATTGTGGGAACCTTGTGGAAGGCTACACGAAACGTTTGACCCAAGTTAAACAATTTAAAGGCAATGCTACCAAATACTAATTGAGTGTATGTAAACTTCTGACCCACTAGGAATGTGATGAAAGAAATAAAAGCTGAAATAAATCAATTACTCTCCTATTATTCTGACATTACACATTCTTAAAATGAAGTGGGGATCCTAACTGACCTAAGGCAGGGCATTTTTTTAAAGTTTTGGTCCCCTAAAATGGACTATGTACAAAAAATGCTGTAATTTCTAAACGGTTCACTCGACCGTCTGGACTTTAACCTCATTGTCACTCTATAATTTCAAATCCAAAGTGCTGGAGTACAGAGCCAAAACAACAACAATTGTCACTGTCCCAATACTTTTGGAGCTCACTGTACAGTAGCTCCACTGTTTATAGCAGCAGTATGGACTCAAGTGCTGCACCTCTCAAATAACATAATTTAAAAAATGAAATCCAATGGGAGAGTCAGGTGCAATGACAGGTCAAAGGAATGAGCTCCATTCAATAGCGGTTACCGTCGCGTCATCAAACAAGCACATCTAAAACAGAACATGTTTCCTCAGCAGAAAAGGACCTCTTTCGATAGACCTACAGTAAGTGGATCAAAGCTCTATGGACTCGGTCTAGATTCAGAAGAGAGAAGAGTGAGTTGTTCCGAGAGCAGGAAGGAGTTTCCAGGGAGAACAATCTCTGGAAAGTTATAGGAAGCCTTGTAAAACTTGTCCAATACCATATCTTTGGTTCCTCCATTCTTTTTCTTAATATAGCGCTGATTAAATGGGGTATTATGAAGTAATCCACCCTATCTAACATCTCATTTGAGCACTGGTGAATTAGGCACAAATCAAAACATTAGTCAAATCTTACAATGTCAAAGGTCCATATTTGTTATTGTTACTACAAAAAGAAATGAGTGACTGATTGGACTAATGAGCCAAATCGGTGTTCAAATCCTGCTAGTGCTCTGAAGCAGTGTATTTCTCTTTCTTTTCATCTCAAAAGTGTTATTACAGAGTGTTGTGCCATTCCCTCAGGCCTGAGCAGGCCTGATAGGGCCCTGCAGAGAGAGGGTAAGAATGGTTTAAGGTGCCCTGTAATCTGGGAGAATAGTGGAATTACACCACAGCAATGTAAAAGCATTCTCTGAATTGAACCGTCTGGTCAGCATTCTTCAGATCCTCCCTCTCTAAGGACCACTAATGTCACCCACAACACCCATCAACCAGCCGTAGAACCACTAACCAGAAGCATGTGAGGTTATTACAACTCCAGAGCTCATTGTTGAAGGCCATCGGCCATGATTCATGTGGAAATTGCATCACAGTTGCATCTTATCAAATCAAACAAATGTATTTATAAAGCCCTTTTCACATCAGCAGATGTCAAAGTGCTGTACAGAAACCCAGCCTAAAACCCCAAACAGCAAGCAATGCAAATTACATGTAGTAGCTAGAGTCATATTCCTAATGTATGTGGTATATTCATGCACTTGACAGAATGTAGGTTGAATTAACCTCTACTTTCTATTGAAGTCCTCACTTCCTCCTTGATGACAACCTTGGCCATGTATACATTTTCATACTTGTGGAAGTACTGCTTTGCTATAAAGACCCCAACCATGATGGTTATTCACATACTACTGAATAAATCCACAGTGCTGTGTGTCACCCTCACACCTGCAGTGAGGTGAGAGAAAAAGGAGCAGAATATATATACAGCACCAGTCAAAAGTTGACACACTTACTCATTCAAGGGTTGTTCTTTATTTTTACTATTTTCTACATTGTACAATAATAGCAGTGAGAAAATATTCTGCTTCGTTCTCTCTCTCACCTCACTGAGGGTGCACACACACACTATATGACAAAAAGTATGTGGACACCTGCTCGTCGAACGTCTCATTCCAAAATGTTGGGTGAAGGGTTGCTACTTTGAAGGACCTCAAATATTTGTTTAACACTTTTTTGGTTACTACATGATTCCATATATGTTATTTCATAGTTTATGTCTTCACCGTTTTTCTACAATGTAGAAAATAGTTTAAAAAAAACACAAAAAACAACAACCCTGGAACAAGTAGGTGCGTCCAAACTTTTGACTGGTAGTGTAGATAACACCCACACTCATTCATACTAACACACGCACGCACACATACACTCACATACAGTGCATTCGGAAAGTATTCAGACCCCTTGACTTTTTGTCATTATGGGGTATTGTGTGTAGATTAATGAGGAAAAAACAAACAATTTAATCAACTAGAATAAGGCTTTAACGTAACAAAATGTAGAAAAGGGGAAGGAACACTTTCCCGAATGCACTGTATGCTGCTGCTACTCTGTTTATCATATATCCTGATGCCTACTCACATTTCCCTTGTTTTTTATATTTCTACTGATTACTGCATTGTTGGGGAAGAGCAAGCAAAAATGACAATTCACTGCACTTGTGCACGTGACAATAAAAACATTCAACTTGATGTGCACTTAATGACACGTGATTCAAAAGGTAGATATTCTTGATGTAAAATGTTTTATTGATATAGAAAATGAAATGCCACCTGTAAGAAAAGAGTAAACCGGCATTTTTACAACCATTGGGAGATTCTGGACATAGTGACAAACAGAAATAATATCAGTAGATGTTTATTACCCTCCAAACATTCTACATCAAGCTTACAGAAGCAACAGTTCCTAAATCCAAGGTATTAACAGCATATTAAGAGAATAGGTGAATCATCCAAGTGTGTCTGCATGCAAGAGTTTGTATTAGTGTTATATAATGAAGCACCTTTTCAATAAATATGACAGGCTGATGTTTAGCCAACAAGGTCAAATAATTTATTTTTACCCCACATTAATATTTTTTTTATTAAATCTTTTCATTTTCACAGATGCTCTTATCCAGAGCAACTTACTGTAGTGAGTGCATACATCTTCATACTTTTATACTGGTCCCTCATGGGAATTGAACCCACAACCCTGGTGTTGTAAGTGCCAGGCTCTACCAACTGAGCTACATGGGACTAGAGGATCAGATATTTAATAACAAACATACTCCATCAAAACGACAAAGAAGCCATGAAAATCATGCAAAGTTATGGTTGTACAGAGTGTAAAAGGCGTTGTATGGTCAATCAGAGGTCTGCAATGGCCGTGCAGCATTTACGATGATACGGCCTCTGCAGAAATCAGGGCATTCATACATACATCTTGAGCATCGTGGAGCAGAGCAGAGCTGTTGAGCAGAGCTGTTGTGAAGGAAGTTGTCAAGGAATTGAGTTTGTGTTTATGCAGGACCTCCCGCACCTACCTACCGTCAACCAATCATGTCAATGTGGAGCTATAAGGAGCCCTCCGCACTGTTACAACATTTGGGAGGCGCACAGAGATGCGTTACGGAGCTCAATTTAGCCTCAGCAATTGCGTCACACCCTCCATACAGAGCCTCCGGACACATTTTCGGCTCAAGCACAAATTGGATTTTATCCAAGATAATGGTGTTCAGTTCATCATACCTATTCTTTGCTTTGAAAAAAAAGAGTGAACAGCTGGTAATAAAGCTTAATGAAACATGCAGAATGGGATGTGTTTCAATTGTGAGCTCTGACAATTAATGCATTAGCTCATTCCTTTTGTGACATGTGCAGGTCATTTTCTATGAACCTATATCAGCAGGAATGAAATTAAATGAAATTAGGTCTATGTCTATCTAAAATTTTACGATTTAGAACAGAATTGGTTTTTAATGCAGTATTGGAATGAGTTCTTCAAAATAAGTTAACATGAGCCAGAAACTGAAGCTAGCACATCAGTCTCACTACACCTTCGGGAGTGCAAAAGGAGATAGCATTCACTTTAGGTACAACAAGGTAGTGTACAGTACAGCCTTACCTACTACAGTAAGCATTCATGTAGGGTTAAAACACATTGTGAACTCAATAGCATCAGTTGACTGCAGCTTTATAAAATTACACATCTGTTTGGGTCTTCAGGCACATGATGAGTAGACATAATATAATGATTGACTAGTTGTGTTGTTGTCCTGAGATCTACCTCAGAGGCTATTATCTGCCATCCTCATCTCCCTTTTGTCCTCTAGCCAAGCCTGGCCAATGGCAACCCTGATGAGACACAAATCAAAGCTGACTGCTGCTTGCCCTGTCTGTCCACTCAGACTACACACTTCTGTCAGCTGCCTGTTAGCACATGGTTAGCTACTCTTTATACATTCAGCATAAATGTACAACATACTGTACATTAGTCTTGCTTGGCCAGACTTACAGAACAAAGAGGCCAGGTCTAATTTGACGAGAAGACAAGATGTGCATTGATCAAATTGTATGATTCTTAAAATGCAACTTCAGACTTTGTCAGCTTAACAAGTTGCTATGGGTCTTCCTAGGATATCAGTGGCCCTTCAGATTCAGAATATAAAAACACACAGAGAGATAGGAGTTTTTATTACTCGTCATCTCCAGTCAATTTCCGTCATTTCTATAGTTGAGATAATGGAACCCAAAAGGCAGGAATACTTTTACTCGCTAATGTGGGAACTCATACTAGAATAAAAAAGCCAGTAGATTCATACAAAAAACATTGTCCTTTCAGACAGGCAGAATAAGGCACAGAGCCAGGATGAACCCATGGCTATACAAGCCAGCCAAAGCCTACCATTTCTAATTTTGCACTTCATATACTGGATCAATAGTTGAGAATTATTGGAAAGGGGAATGGGAAAAAGCAAATTCCTCAAGTGATACAGTCCATGTTGCTTCATGGTGCCATAATTATTAGGAGTAATAGGCTAGGTTGTTACAAAACATCAGACATCAGGTTTCTTGTTTTCAAGCCTGAGGGGAAAAGTGATCTGTTTGTTTTTGTCCCAGAAATAATGTAAAGTCCATTCTTTCTACACTACTGTTCTTCGTGGCCGAGGTCCAGGTAATGCAAATGCAATGCCACATAATCATAGAGGTGAGACCTTACACAGGAAGTGCATTTAATACTGCTCAATGCAGCAGTTTGCCTCTCTCAATTCAATTCAATTCAAGGACTTTATTGGCATGGGAAACACATGTTAACATTGCCAAAGCAAAAGTGCCAAAGCAAGTGAAATAGATAATAAACAAAAGTGAAATTAACAATAACAATTGACAGTAAACATTACACTCACAGAAGGTCCAAAAAAAATAGACATTTAAAATGTCATCATGTCTATCTATATACAGTGTTGTAACGATGTGCAAATAGTTCAATTACAAAAGGAAAAATAAATCAACTTATATATGGGTTGTATTTACAATGGTGTTTGTTTCTTCACTGGTTGCCATTTTCTTGTGGCAACAGGTCACAAATCTTGCTGCTGTGATAGCACACTGCTATTTCACCCAGTGTGTAATCTAAGGGAAATATGTGTCTCTAATATGGTCATACATATGGCAGGAGGTTAGGAAGTGCAGTTCCGTTTCCACCTCATTTTGTGGGCAGTGTGAACATAGCCTGTCTACTCGAGAGCCAGGTCTGCATACGTCGGCCTTTCTCAAGAGCAAGGCTATGCTCACTGAGTCTTTACATAGTCAAAGCTTTCCTTCATTTTTGGTCAGTCACAGTGGTCATGTATTCTGCCACTGTGTACTCTCTGTTTAGGGCCAATTAGCAATCTAGTTTGCTCTGTTTTTCTGTTAATTCTTTTCAATGTGTCAAGTAATTATCTTTTTGTTTTCTCATGATTTGGTTGGGTCTAATTGTGTTGCTGTCCTGGGGCTCTATGAGGTCTGTTTGTGAACAGAGCCCCAGGACCAGCTTGCTTAGGGGACTCTTCTCCAGGTTCTCTCTGTGTAGGTGATGGCTTTGTTATGGAAGGTTTGGGAATCTCTTCCCTTTAGGTGGTTGTAGAATTTAACAGCTCTTTCTGAATTTTGATAATTAGCGGGTATCGGTCTAATTCAGCCCTGCATGCATTATTTGGTGTTTTACGTTGTACACGGAGGATACTTTTTGCAGAATTCTGCATGCAGAGTCTCAATTTGGTGTTTTTCCCCATTTTGTAAATTCTTGGTTGGTGATTCAAGTATTGTTAGCCAGATCCTAATTGGTATGTCGAATTGTATGTTCCTTTTAATGGTATAGAAGGCCCTTCTTGCCTTGTCTCTCAGTTCGTTCACAGCTTTGTGGAAGTTACCTGCGGCGCTGATGTTTAGGCTGTATAGTTTTGTGTGTGCTCTAGGGCAACGGTGTCTCTCTCTCTCTCTTTCTGCCGCTCTCCTTACCACACACTGCATATGAATGAATGCAATTAGACATGGCCGACTGGCACCCTGATCCCCAATGCAGGCTGGTAGGGATATTTACCACACTCACAACAGCTCTTTACCACTTTAAGCAAAATCAATTGAGATTATGCTGTGAGAAATATGCAGTGCTTCTGCAGTCAGCACAAGTTGCAAAGGGATACAGATTGTAATCGCTGGCTCTCTTTTCTTATCCACTCTGAGTTATCCATTGAGTTTTACAGATTAGAATAGACTCAACACACCTTAAAACTACTCAGCAGGAGGAAACAATATCCTAAAGGCTTTATTAACAGGGGGTGTTTATAGTGGATAAAGGAAGTTAAATGGTAGAATATGGCCCAATGCTTGTAAACCCATGAAGAGCATTTTGTGACTTGCTCGACAGTAAAACTTACCATCCTTTGTGACTAATATCTAAATGCCTCCATATTATTTAATGCAATGAAGTGAACAACTGTCAGGCAGGCAGTAATAAATTAAAATAGAGGAGCTATTCCCCTCAATGTGTACACTCTGACATTGGAAAAGAGGCAGTCAATTTATTCAAGTCATTACAGTATATTGTCCTCTCAATCAGTATCTTTTCATTGAAATGTCTAATAAAACACAGCCTACTGTACAGATGTAGGATCTTATTTTGAGCCAGTTTGCTACGGCAGGAAAATAATCCTGCATCAACAGGACATCTGAATTGTTATATGGATTATAATTCATGGATATTTTTTGTAGAGGTTGATACATTATACGTTAGGGCAAATACAGTCTGATATTTTAAAGTAGAATTTACAAACTTCTGAAGCCTTTTTAAACTTAGAATACACTACAAGTTTGCATTTCCTGCCAAACAGAAACATTCTCATCAACAAAATAGTGATCAAATTAAGATCCTACATCTGTATATTGCGAGTAGAAAGACAGACATTACAGCAACTTATGTTGCTTAGTTACAAGACAAACTACAGATGATTAAATGCTACTAGCAATAGAAACCCAAACCGTATCAAAACTGGATAATAACACAAATGCCTCATCTTGAACCTGATGGTGACAATTAAATCATCAGAAGGACAGATATTAGCGCAAGCGTATTGCTATATCCTCTGTTATATCTGCAATGCAATAGTTATACCCCACTGGTAAACCCCTCCATGTTAGAGCCAGACACAGGAAGCTATATTTCCAGAGAGCATCTGATGAGCTCAACATTGGGTTATAGGAGATAAGGATTTGACCTGGATTCTGCAATGCCTCATCTCCAAGCCAACAGTGGGGTTCCCTTGGCAACTCAAAGCAGACACACCATAAGGTAATTAAGAAGGAATAGCATGTTTGGCAGATTCTGAAATTTGTCTTTAAGAGGTAGTGGGAGTGGCAGAACACACACCGATTTGGACATATTATGTGACACTTTCTGGTAATATGTTGTGGTTGAGGCGGCTGTCCAGACAGGGGCCGGGTGGATGGGTAGATGGTAGATGAGCTGCCCTTGGCGACAGGCCCCATGGCTCTCCCAGAGCGGCTGGCAGGGATCCAGGGGAATCAGGCCTGCCTGCCCTGCCTGGCTCCTCTCCTCTCTGCTACTGAAGAGAGACCCCATTAATCTCCTGCCAGCGCCAGGGCCCATCATACAAACATCACTCCCCTTACACTGTCACTCCCAAATGTTGTGCTGCAGTCAGGCCTGATCCATTCCCATGGCAGTGCTTATGGGAGACACCACCATCGCCGCCACATCGAATCTCCTCCGTGCAATCCCACGGCAGGCCCGGGAGAGTAAAGTCTCCTGCCCATATGACTAACAATCAAACCACTCTCCACTTTAAGCTGGCCGCTCCCATCAGTGAACAGAAAATCAACTGCGGTGTAGATACCACACCAATTTTGACAACTGACTCCTATTAGCATCTATCAAGGCAAAAAAATAAAGTAGAGAGTGAAGAGGAACTGAGAATAGATACTGTAGGATAAAATAGGTCCAAGGCTGTAACTGTATTCTCTCTGTAATATTGATTTCCTCTTCAGTTTTGACTCCAGAGTTGCATTTGTTGCCCTGGTATCTTGCTTCAGCAATGAACACACAGACTGGTGGGGAGGAGGGAAGTAAAATATCTGAGAAGAATACTGTTGGTAGAAATATATTGTATTTATTTGCAAAATGAAATGGCTGACATTTTCAGTGTGGCAGATGGACTTGTCAGTGAAATATTATGAATAAGATACTGCATGTAAGGAAGCACAGACAGCAGCTGCCCATGACCATGGACAGATGCCATACCAAAGAACACCTTTTCCACTGTGTTCATATCTTTTCATTTTTTACAAGTCTAAATATAGTTCTGAAGTCCTCTAAACTTCAGAACTATATTTAGACTTGTAAAATATGAAAAGATGGTAATTAATTTGTCATTAGCAGTTGTTAAACTAACAGCAACTCTACAAATTTACAATTCATTAACACACAAAAATAAAACACATTTATGTTAATTGATGAAACCCACATATAGGGTTATGGCCGGGGGCTTAACCAAGTTGAAGATAATTTGATTATTTCCGCTTCCACTGCAGTTGTTTTAAGAGCACTAAAGTGTAATTACGAAAGGTTGAGATATATTAAAACCCCTAAAAGTCTAAGCACTTGGGATGGGGGGTGGGGGTGGGGGGGGGTTCTACTAGGCTAACATATGGAATTGTTTTAAGATGGTCATACCATGGATGATTTTGCCATTTGAGTTAGAATTTTAGGACCCCTGTAGGTATAAAATATATACACATATTATTTGATAAATCATTGAATTTGGCCTGTACTGCTATAGCCCATAGAAACACATTGAACAACACATTCATAAATGGAAAAACAGACATTCCTTATTATTTAATTTGTGACTAAGGTTTTGAAGTGACTGTCCCATATCTAGGAGATATAAGAAAGCTCAGGAATTATTATTTTATTTTTTTTACAGATATTTAACTCCTTTTTTGGGAGGGCACAAAACTACTTCCAGTACCGGGTTACCTTCAGATGAGTCCCGTGACACTTGACACAGGGGGTTGTAGAACCAATTGGAGACCTCCATTGCGTTTGTGAGAGTCCCCCTTTCCATAATAGGGTCATATTAAACAGAAGTTGGCTCATCGGCTGTACCGACTTCAGAAAAGTCCCATGGGGCACAGAGAACACCATCGTGTTCGTGAGAGCCTCATCTTTCCATAGTTTGTAGGCCAAACCGTTCGGACGCTACAGTGCGGATGGCCGACATAGGTGGATGCGGTTAATTGAGACGAAGCCCATGAGAGATATCTCTAGCTTAAACAGGCAGATTTTTATGGGGATTTTTATATTATGTTAATTAGACTGATGCACGGGTGCGTTAATCAACTCTTAACGGGAAAGACCTGTTGTCAACTTTGAATGGCTAGCTAACTTTAATAGTGCAGCCTGGAGCAGTTAGCTGCTGCCTCTCTGCCACAGTGAAGTGACTATTAACTGGCAGGTTGAGCTTTCATCTGCTCCCTTCAAAGGCACAAAATGTGAACAGTACCTGCTTACTAATGAGAATGGAAGACAGCTTTCAACCAGTAGCAGCAAAAATATGAACCAAATGAAAAATTAAACACCTTGGTCAAACATATGCAAAAAGGAAGCTGTCAATGGCAAATTAAGCTGTATCCTTGACTGGACCTCTAAACAGATACATTCCCATAAATTGCAACATGATTTAGACACAAGCTAACCTGCATCATGGCAATGCATTATCAGTTCGAGTGACCTAATTACACCACTCATTAAACAGCAGGCAATTCATGACCTTCTCAATAATTGATCAATTTAAGAAACAGTTGATTGGATTGAGATTGGATTGTACTAATGGACTACTAATAGACAAATATGCTTCCTTTTGGGGAGGGGGGAGATAGATATATATATATCTATGTGAAAAATAGTACTTTTTATGAATATTGCTAGCTAAAACAGAATACCATCATGGATACCATTTTTATGTATCTGAGTCCCATATGAAGAAAATCAGAGGTAGTTTCACGAGCCAATTCTAACTAGCATTATAGCAATGACTGGAAGGATACAGGGACAGTTAGCATGCTAGCTCTTCCAGTTCTCTAGTGAAGTAGATAAATGGCTTCATTTTTTAGATTTTTTATAGAACATTTTCGGGATTGAAAAACTATTTCAGTGACAACTTAAACAACCAAAACCATATTTGAGAACTAACAATCAAATAAAAAGCTAGAAAGTCAGGGATAATTGAAAATTCCAAAAACTGGGCATTCAGGACCCATGTACATTGATGTTATAATGTTTGAGCAGTGGAAGACAGCATTAACCATGGCAAAATGCATATAATTGCTGGAAATCAGCTTCAAATCTGCAAAATGTTCTCTCAGCTCAATGGAGAATTATTCATTGAATTGCAGAAAATGTACTTTTTAGAGGCAACATTTTCTCTCCTCCGCCATGATACCTTTACCTTCGTAGCTAATAGGCTATGTTAGTTTTCACTTCCTCTTCTAATGGACTATTAATTTTAAAATCTATTAATTTTGAAATGGTTTACTTCTACTTGCAATTCAAATTCACCTTATGATAACACAACACAGGTTTGCCTGGGCGGGGGTCCCTGCCTGGGCGGGGGTCCCTGCCCGGGCAAGAAAAGTTCAAAAAAACCTGTTCTAAGATGAGCAGGGTTCACCTTGAATATCTCTGATACCAGAGGCACAATTATGTCAATCATGTATATCAGGGACAAGTAGCAAGCCTGATGTCACCTATACTGTAGGTTAACGAAAAACAAATAATGGGTATATTTAATTCTAATATAAATACAACCAAGTCTTTATCAAACTTGAGTCCCAACTAAAGGAAATTATGCCTGTTTGTAACATAATATTCTCAATTAAGACACACTACTTCACTTGAATTAATCATATCTGCCTGAGGTGAATGCAGATCACTGCCAGCCTATATGTGAAATGTGTACATCATCTTCCAATTTTTTTAATCAAATGGTAACATTTGTGATCAATTGAGTGAGCTACAATATTTAATTAATTATGTCATTGCTCACTATACAATTTCCTATTGATGGCAAGGCTATACAGCATTAACAATACAATTGTTACTTACGTTGTAGATGTGAGTAATTGTCCATTGGATTGTTTTACAGCATTTCTTTGATTCCAATTGTAATTCCAACACCGGGCCGTAGCCTTCTATAGCAGGTCTATGCAGGGGTCAGTAGCCTATTCAAGGAGCATCGAACCATGGTCCGGTGTTGGTTTGCCTTCCAGGGGCAAGGAATGAACGGGTCTCTTCCAAGACAGAACAAATGAGCGTCCACATGCTGACCATATACGCTAGACTGTTAACAAATCATACAATTGTATTCCAATTCAAAGAGCAGATTTCAGGAGATGATAGGCTATTGATCAAGCTACTACGGGTATGCGCTTTATATCATTGTAAACCGATAGATGACCACCCAGCAATTGATCCCCATACTTTTATCAAAGTGTTCAAGTTCATAATGCAATTCTAATCTTCCTTACGCATAGGCTACAATCCCGTTTAGGCGAGGTGCACATACACCGCAAAAAGAACCGGGCTGAGGCTGATTAGGGTTTGATAAATTACGCTCATTGGGTGATTCCGTCATCGAATTTCGAGACAAGCACGGGTTAATTCCTCTGTCCTCATCGATGTCCTTCTTGGTGAGGTTACTGGAGGACTACTTACGAACGAAATAAAACGAGCGTTTCCTCTCCTTGCATCGATATGAGAGGAGACGAAACGGGGACGCAAGAGGAGTGGTCTGCGTGCATACGCGCGTGAGTGAAGTGCGCGGCAAGGGAAAAACTGAGTTAGGATAAAACCTGATTAAACCGTTCATAAAACTAGAACTCCACTCCACTTTGACCACTGCTCCACCGCCATCTAGAATCGATAGAGCCTGCCATATACTATACTGTATTATATTTGGATAAAACCCTTCCATGTCGATGTTAACGAACAGTATAGCCAACTTTCAGGGAACTAAACGTCCACTAATGAGGTTTAACACAGTATTTTTCAGCCTATTATTGCATATTGCTTTCACCCTTTATCTTCCAGATATAAATTTGGGCAAGCAATCTCAGCACTCTCCATATTAAACACACAGAGGAATGGTGAGCACTCTGACCATATTTGGCTTTATTAGAAATCTGCTGCATCTGTATGGAAAACTGGATTGAGGTCCAGTTACCTGTTGTTATACCTACAGTCGATGTCAGAAGTTTACATACACCTTAGACAAATACATTTCAACTCTGTTTTTCACAATTCCTGACATTTAATCCTAGTAAGAATTCTCTTTTTTAGGTCAGTTAGGATCACCACTTTATTTTAAGAACGTGAAATGTCAGAATAATAGTAGAGTGATTTATTTAATCTTTTATTTGTTTCATCTCATTCCCAGTGGGTCAGAAGTTTACATACACTCATACACTTGGTAGCATTGCCTTTAAATTGTTTAACTTGGGTCAAACGTTTTGGGTAGCCTTCCACAAGCTTCCCGTAATAAGTTGGGTGAATTTTGGCCCATTCCTCTTGACAGAGCTGGTGTAACTGAGTCAGCTTTGTAGGCCTCCTTGCACGCACATGCTTTTTCAGTTCTGCCCACACATTTACTATAGGATTGAGGTCGGGGCTTTGTGATGGCCACTCCAATACCTTGACTTTGTTGTCGTTAAGCAATTTTGCCACAACCTTGGAGGTATGCTTGGGGTCAATGTCCATTTGGAAGGCCCATTTGCGACCAAGCTTTAACTTCCTGACTGATGTCTTGAGATGTTGGTTCAATATATCCACAATTTTCCTACCTTTTGATGCCATCTATTTTGTGAAGTGCACCAGTCCCTCCTGCAGCAAAGCATCCCAACAACATGATGCTGCCACCACGTGCTTCACGGTTGGGATGGTGTTCTTCAGCTTGCAATCTCCCCCCTTTTCCTCCAAACCTAACGATGGTCAGTATGGCCAAACAGTTCTATTTAGGTTTCATCAGACCAGAGGACATTTCTCCAAAAAGTACAATCTTTGTCCCCATGTGCAGTTGAAAACCATAGTCTGGCTTTTTTGGAGCAGTGGCTTCTTCCTTGCTGAGCGGCCTTTCAGGTTATGTCGATATAGGACTCGTTTTACTGTGGATATAGATACTTTTGTACCTGTTTCCCCCACGATCTTCACAAGGTCCTTTGCTGTTGTTCTGGGATTGATTTGCACTTTTCGTACCAAGGTACGTTCATCTCTAGGAGACAGAACGCGTCTCCTTCCTGAGCGGTATAATGGCTGCGTAGTCCCATGGTGTTTATACTTGCGTATTATTTTTTGTACAGATGAGCGTGGTACCTTCAGGTGTATGGAAAAAGGTCTTGGCTGATTTCTTTTGAATTTCCCATGATGTCAAGCAAAGAGGCACTGAGTTTGAAGGTAGGCCTTGAAATACATCCACAGGTACACCTCCAATTGACTCATATGATGTCAATTAGCCTATCAGAAGCTTCTAAAGCCACAGTCAACTTAGTGTATGTAAACTTCTGACCCACTGGAATTGTGATACAGTGAATTATAAGTGAAATAATCTGTCTGTAAACAATTGTTGGAAAAATTAGTAGATGTCCTAACCAACTTGCCAAAACTATAGTCTGTTAACAAGAAATGTGTGGAGTGGTTGAAAAACAAGTTTTAATGACTCCAACCTAAGTGCATGTAAACTTCTGACTTCAACTGTATATTACAGCTACTGTGGTTAAAGCTTTAGAGTGTGCATTATGTTCTATGTATTAGGGAATACAGAGAAAACACGTAAAGGTTTTAAAAGGGCATGGCTTACATTGCGTTGTGCCTGAGCCCAGATCTCAAGCAAAATACAAAAAAGCAGCTTTGTAAAATGCATACCGTAGTTAGGATTCATTTCAACTGATAGCTCAACTACAGGGATAAATGCCCCAGTGGATGATTCCTATAAACAAGCTCTTGAGTGATGACTAAATCTCCTATGACTTTTCAATAGATCTCCCTCCATACATTGCAGGACGACAATTATTGTAATTTCTCCATACCATTGCTAGCCAGCCAGTAGGCCACAGTATATGGGATAAAGCGCTAGAATGGGGACAGAGGCATTGAGTTACAAAATAGATAACACACTCAGATGGATATTTGAATGTTTCAGGCTAATTGGGGCCTGGTCCAGTAATAGTACACTCTTATTATTAGTGGTGAGTCGAGAAACCCTGGGTATCCTCAAGGAACCATTGCTAGTCAAAGGTTCATATTTGCACCTTAGGTTAGTTGAGTGGTTTTTGGAGGAACCTTAAATGGTTAAATGTAGCAACGGTTCCTGGTGGACCCCTAATGTGAAGGTGTGGCTTAGTAGGGGCATGGCTTTAAGATATATATTTTTGGGGCCACCCACTAGAGCAGTGGTCACCAACCGGTAATATATACATTTGGTAATATATTACATTTGGGCCAGATAACTCTCACAGGAATCGGCCCAAACACCAAGTAATACATATGGGCCAGATAACTCACACTGGAATCAGAGCTCAATCCCCCCATCCTAGCCATAAGTAATACTGCCGAAGGCGGCCCAGACTCGGGCCACATGACGTCGGCCGAGTCTGACTCTCAGCCAAGTGCCCCGACTCTCAGCCGGAATCAGCCCAGATCCACTGTGCTAGCTGGGATAGCTCAAATCACCGTGCCTAGGGCTCCCAAGACCCAGGCCACACTAAAGTTTTATACTAGCCTACGTGAGATTTCATAACTTTTAAAACAATGACCAGAGAGAGACTGTCAAAGACCACAGCAAAGAGCTGCTGTTTTTATGAGTGAGTTCATGCCTAAGTTTATTCAGCACTGTCAACACTGTTTTTATGAGTGAGTTCATGCCTACGTTTATTCAGCACTGTCAACACTGTTTTTATGAGTGAGTTCATGCCTACGTTTATTCAGCACTGTCAACACTGTTTTTATGAGTGAGTTCATGCCTACGTTTATTCAGCACTGTCAACACTGTTTTTATGAGTGAGTTCATGCCTACGTTTATTCAGCACTGTCAACACTGTTTTTATGAGTGAGTTCATGCCTACGTTTATTCAGCACTGTCAACACTGTTTTTATTCAACACTATTACAAAATATACTTCTCCCTTCTTCCCTTCTGCGTTTTTATTATCATCAGCAGCTCGCCGTGTCTATTTTTATATTGTGGAAGATTTCACTTTAGCTGATCATAGGAACAACATGAATTTGCGCATGAGGCAGATTTATTTTTTATTTTATTTAACCTTTATTTAACCAGGAAGGGCTCATTGAGATTAAAATCTCTTTTTCAAGAGCGCCCTGGCCAAGATAGGCAGCACTAAGTCATTACAAAAAAATTACAGACAGACAACATGAAAAACTACAAGTAATCTAGTAAAAACCATTGAATTCACAAGAGTATAAAACAGCAAATTAAAAACATTGACAGGTCAGAGAATCCGCCTCAAAATCCTTCATCAGTGATTTAAAAACACCAAACGGGACAAGTTCTTTCAGTTTAAAAGTATTTTGTAAGGTGTTCCAAGACGATAGCGCAGAGTGCATAAAAGCCCTTTTACCAAATTCAGTTCAGAAATTTGGAACAGTTAGCAGGATAAAGTCAAGCGAACGAAGAGAGTAGCCACCACATTTCTGAACAATAAAAATGCACAAATAAAAAGGTAATTAACCCAAAATTGCTTTGTAAATAAAAGTGTACCAGTGACTGAGCATACAAGTGACTAGAGAAGGCCAGCCAACCCTGGTATACAAAGTGCAGTGGTGCGTAAGGGTTTTGCAGTTTAAAATAAACCTCAAAGTGCCATGGTAAAGAGTGTCAATTGATCTCAAACACTGAGCGGAAGCATTCATATATAAAATATCCCCATAGTCTAGTAAAGGCATACATGTAACTCATACTAGCCTTCTTCTGGCTTCAAAAGAAAAACAGGCCTTATTCCTAAAATAAAATCCCAATTTCAGCTTCATTTTTTTTGTAAGTTGTTGAATATGCAATTTAAAAGAGAGGCCGTCATCAATTAAAATTTCAAGATATTTATATGAGGTTACAACGTCAATCACCTTGCCCTGACAGGTAGTGATAGGTGAAAGGTTCAGAGGTCTATTTCTTGCATTAGAAAACACCATTAGTTTAGTTTTTGCAGTATTGAGGATAAGCTTCAATTGACACAAGGTATGTTGAACAGTATGAAAAGCAGTTTGCATGTTCTGGAAAGCTTTTGTAAAAGACGAGGCACAACAGTAAATAACAGTATCATCAGCATAAAAATGAAGTTGTGCATTTTGGACATTTTTGTCTAAATCATTTATATAAATGGTGAATAAGAGAGGACCAAGTACAGAGCCTTGGGGCACACCATTCAAGACAGACAATTTAACAGACATAAGCCCATCAAATTGAGTGCACTGAGTTCTATCAGACAGATAGTTAGCAAACCATGCAACTGCATGCTCCGAAAGACCTACACTCGACAATCTCTGCCTTATAGCATGATCAACTGTATCAAAAGCCTTAGAGAGATCAAAAAAAAGTGAGACACAGTGCTGTTTTTGTCAATGGCTGCTGTAATTGTGCTATGCTTCTTCCTGAAGCCCGATTGGTACATTGATAAAATAGAGTTAGTAAATAAAAACTATTTTAGCTGTTCACTTACAAGGGTTTCAAGTATTTTCACCAGGGGTGACAGCTTTGAGATTGGCCTATAATTATTTAAAAGAGTTGGATCTCCCCCTTTTAAAAGTGGTAGGACAAATGCTCATTTCCAGATCTTTGGAATTTCATTACATTCCAGGGTTAGATTGAACAGAGATGTACAGTAAGTGGTTCAGCTATGAAATCAGCTGCCAGATTTAAAAAGCAGGGATCCAAAAGATCAGGACCTGCAGTCTTTCTCTGATCCAAGGATTTCAGGGCTTTATGTACCACCTGCACTGAGAATGGCAAAAAGCAAAAAGTTTGACCAGCTCTCACTGGTTCATCCACACAAGGTTGTACAGAGACAGAGGACACTGAATCAAACAGCCTACCAGATGATACAAAATGCTCATTGAAACAATTCAGCATTTCAGTTTTGTCATATATAGCAACAGAGTCCTTCAAAACACATGACGGTAATTCATTAACATTACTGTTACCAGAAATAGACTTAATAGCCTTCCAACACTTTCTAGGGTCATTCAGGTTATCAGTGGTAACAGATATAAAATATTCAGACTTGGCCTTCCTGAGAAGAATATAATACTTGTTTCGGAACTGCCTAAAAATAAGCCAATCAGCATCAGAACATGATTTCCTTGCTTTAGCCCAGGCTAGATTACGGTCGTGAATAATACAAGACAGCTCAGAAGAAAACCATGGATTATCCCGCCCTTTAACTCTGAACCTGCAGAATGGGGCATGTTTGTTTACTATTTGGGAAAAACCATCATGAAAGAATTTCCAGGCAGTTTCCACATCAGGGATAAGCTCAATCTTGCTCCAGTCAAAATAAAACAAATCATGAAAGAAAGCCTGCTCATTAAAACACTTCACATTTCTTTTACGAATAAAACGTGGGTTTGTCTTTGGAACCTTAGTATTTCTAACAGCAACAACAGCACAATGGTCACTTAAATCATTACAAAAAACACCAACCGCAGAATATTTATGTGGAACATTTGTCAATATCAAATCAATCAGGGTAGATTTATCTGGGCATTTAAGATTTGGGCGAGTGGGTGAGTTCATCAACTGGGTAAGATTCATAGAATTACAAAACATTTTTAAATCATCAGACACTGGCTTTAACCAACACCAGTTGAGATCACCAATCAAGATCATTTCACTGTAAAGAAGTTTAGACATAAGGTGCGTCAAAGAAGAAAATGCATCACCGAGAGCAGAGGGGGGTCTGTAACAGCCAATCACAGTTATAGAGAGCAGAGGGGGGTCTGTAACAGCCAATCACAGTTATAGAGAGGCCCTTTGAAACCTCAATATTCAAAGCAAGAAATTCCAACTGTTTACAAATAGTTTCAGACTTTGCCACACTTACATGGAATTTAGATTTTACATATATAGCCACACCCCCACCTTTCTTAACCCGATCAGTGCGATAAACATTGTAACCACTTATGCAAATATCCTTATCAAAAACAGACTTGCTGAGCCAGGTTTCAGAAAACACAATTACATCAGCATCAGTTGATTTAGCCCAAATCCTAACCCCATCAATTTTTGACAACAGGCTGCGTACATTTAAATGAAAAATACCAAAACCAGATCTTGATTTAAGATCTTGATTTTAAAATCAGAGGGGGTTTGGAGACAGGGATACCGCTGTCTGAAGAGAGCATCGACAGTGAGAAGCGGACCCTGTGCTATTCTCTCCCTCCCTCTGCTGAGACTAATGCGGTATTCAAGACAACTGGGAACTCAGAAAAAACTAGATCCGATTCGTAAAAATCTTTTTGAATGATCATCCAACTCGGAATTCGAAGTCGGAAACTCGGGCATCTTTCTAGAGCTCCAACTTTTAGACCTGAAGATCATTCTTGTTCCCCCAGTTGTCATGAAAGCACAATGACCATCAGATGCAGTCCAGTAAAATAGAAAAGCAAATTATTTGCAAATAATTTCAAATTCATGCTCAGCTGTGCCTCGCAACTGATCCATTTTGTTATCAAAGCTCAAATTTTGATCTACAATATGGTCTGAGATGAACAATATTGTCAGGCCAGGCATATAGCCAATATGCTGTGATAATGTATTAGACCTACTGCACAAACCTCATTCCTACATTGCTGTTTTTATTGACTGCGAAAGTGATCTTGAATCAGAAAAGTTTGTTGACCACTGCACTAGAGTAAATGTCATTCCTGTTAATCTGTTCCGTTGTATAGTCATCACATGTTAAGGTTGAACACTAACAGTTTTTGTAGATTCAATGAGGCTAACAGAGGTGTATGAATTCCTGAAGAACCTTTACAAATCCCAAAATTGGGATAGTTACCACTTTATTACTGTATGAAATCAGCAATGTTAATATTATTAATATTATATTAGAATATGTAATATCGCCTCCCGCAGTGGTTAAGGGCACTGTACTGCAGCGCCAGCTGTGCCACCAGAGACCCTGGTATCACGCCCAGGCTCTGTCGTAACTGGCCGTGACCAGGAGGTCCATGGGGCAACGCACAATTGGCCTAGCGTTGTCTGGGTTAGGGAGGGCTTGGCCGGTAGGGATATCCTTGTCTCATCGCGCATCAACGACTCCTATGCTGGGCTGGGCGCAGTGCACGCCATCCAAGGTTGCCAGGTGCACGGTGTTTCCTCCGACACATTGGTGTGGCTGGCTTCCGTGTTGGATGCGCGCTGTGTTAAGAAGCAGTGCGGCTTGGTTGGGTTGTGTATCGGCGGACGCATGACTTTCAACCTTCGTTGAAAAAAACAATTGGATACCACAAAATTGGGGAGAAAAAGGGGTAAAATTCACACGAAAAAAAGAATGTAATATCCATTAATATTCAAGGAACATTTTAATTTGCAGTGTACTAACTCAACATATGCTGAATTGTCACGGATCCCTCCGGAACTTTCATTACGCACACTTGTCCCCTATTCACACTGATTAGTACTAGTATAAGTGTGCCCTTTGGTTTCCCATGTGCTGTCGATTATTGTTACAACGTCCGTTGGTGCATGTGAGTACCTGTGCTGTGTGTTTTGGCTTTCGTGCCATTGTGGATTGCGCAGATGATTACGGGTCTCGTCCCATGGGTCAATCATTGTGCGCGTGTGTTATTTATTCGAGGTACTCCTCGCTCTTTTGTTTTGGGTACGGCATGCTGTAATTTGGGTTTAATAAAAACCCTTATTATGCATTCCTGCGCCTGTCTCCCGAATCGTTCATACCAACATGACATTAATCAACTGGGTTGACATGCACATGGTGCAAAATAGGTTTACATTCATTACAAATGTTATTCTACACACCAAAATGTATACTTTTTTAAACTGCACTGTTGATTAGAGGCTCGTAAGTAGGCATTTCACTGTAAGGTCCTGTTGTATTCGGCGCATGTGACTAATCAAATTTGATTTGATTTGAATATTCATTGTCATAAATCATACTACACAAATTAGGAAGGCAACAAAGTAATCCCCAAATTTAGCTCAATCAACACACAGCTACACTGAGATCACTGAGAGTATAAAACATCAGTGGGAAGCCATCGTAACTTAGCAACATTGCCTCAAAAAATCCATATATTGAAAGGGAAGTGGCAGCTGCAGTGGAATCCACTAAACCTAAGAATTCTATCACTTAATCTGTATTTCTATTTTATCTATTGGACATATGCATCTGGTCCTGGTATGACTGGATGATGTTATTGATTAATCAATGCATTAAATTGCATTGTCAGGACCCTTACCCCCTCTGACAGCAGTCTACTCCACACAGTATGCCCACAACACTGCACAGTCGGCAGGAGACAGACAGCACACAAACAAATTGCCCACTTTAATAAGTGATTACCTACAAATATCTAATCGGCAATATTTATGACCCTCAGATAGTTACCCAGATCTGACCAAATCATGTTTTATGCTCCTTAGTGAATACATTTCCCATGTAGTATAAACACACACAGTCCCTGGGCCTTGGAAACATGGAGCGGTCAGATCACTTTCATTTGGTTCTTCATTTGCAACTGTCTCAGTGAGATTGGTCAGGCCCTGCCTGTTTCGTTAAAGACGTGTCTAAGTCTGGTCTTTGGTGTTGAAGCAGAGGCCTGATGCTGTATGCTGGCAGAGTGCGTTGCCAATGTTAACTAGCTCGCCGAGTCCCCACGAAGAGGGTCTCTCCAGACATGCTGCGCTTGCTGTCAGCCTAGCTAATTTAATCGGACACTTCTGAATCAGTGTTGAAATGGACCCCTTCCCACCGCAGTGCACTGTGGGGTTCCACCTGGGGATGTCTGCCTGTGATGACAAGGTGGTTTGGCTATGGAAACAAGGCCACGGAGTGCATCTCATTACAAAGGGTTCAACCCAGCAGTTGTTTCTCATTTAATAGCTTAATTATCATGTAATAGCCCTATACAGCAACCACACTAGCAGAGCACATTAAAGAGCTTGAAAGTAGAACATAGATTCTGTTTATTTTAATATTGTTACCATCCTAATGGAACTCGGCATCTTTGCCATGCTTATAATGGATTCTGGATCATTCATGACACTGTCAAGGTCAGTAAACTAGCTCATCATTCTCACAGGCTTATGAAAATCATCCCCTGGCTGTATCTAGCAGAAGGACAGACAGCTATGAGAGTTTACAGTGGAGAAGCCATTCACTGGGCTAGACACAGAGAAAACAGTGCAAGATAAGAGTTGTGTTAACAGTGTTAGCAGTAAATTGTCATTGATTCTTTCCTCAAAGGGAGCAGACTACAAACGGTCCCCTTTGACTTCTCACAAATTGCACCATTATCTCATTGTTAACATTAGTATGCACACAGGTCTTGAATACACAGAGAGTACATCAAGCTAAATACATTTCAAAATCCTGAGAAGTTATAGCGCTAATACAATTTAATATATTTCTGGTCTCTTGTGATCGTTTTTCCATCTACAGCCAGTAAACCTACAGTATGATATTGCACTGGGACTGGATACGGTGAATTAATCAGAACTAGGCAATACCTTTGCATTAATTTCCTCCTTCCTGACAGCATTGTTATTGGCTACCTCAGACTATAAAGAACAGATTGATTTTGTCATTTTCAGACTGTGAGAGCAATACCACCAGAATTTCCATATTTTAAACCAATTATGCCTGAGAGTGCCTGTAGTCTTAGCACAAAGTAAACATTTAGACAAAGATCCCTATGCTATTCAATACAAATATAGCTGTCACGATCAATTTAACCTCTAAAATGTAGTTTAGGCTGCAAAAATAATCCAAGCAACAGGTTAAAATCCATGTTGTTTCATTTTCCACTTCCTACAGTGCTTGCTTAGACTAACAAAACCCCATGAAACTGAGTTGCCTTTTCTGGTTATGATGTGAAAGTATAAGATATGGAATACATACTAAATCAAATCTCAAAATGGGCCAACTATGGCTAAACATACACAAATAATCTCCCACTCCCCCTTTCAGAAGTTCGAAACTTTCCCCGTGGTTGAACCTGAGTGTCAGCACTTCTGCTTGTAGATTAATACATTAATGAGATTATTTTCCACAGGCCCTTTCAGCAGTATTTCAGCCCCTCACCTTGGGGAAGGAGAAGTCAACTTGTGTCTTCTTAGTTCACAGCTCATGAAGGCTCTCCAAACCCCATCTAATTAACATTGGTGCAGTGTTGTCAATGATCAGTTCAGAAACTCTACCAAGGACCATTAATCCAAAGGCTGAGAATTAGGCTCTGACACTTTAATACCCTCATTAATTATGATCATTTTAAAACACAACCTCAGGAAGTCCGCCCTTGCAAATCAATGTCATCAATACGGGCTGTATATCTTTCTGGGGCCCACAACACAGATCTTCTTCTCTTATCCATTAAATATTTACCAGCATAACATTTCCCCCTCGTTAATACAATAATACAATATCAGAGAAGTATAACAAATGTCAAATCATTACCAGGAGACTTTCAATGTATTCTGTATGTAGCTGCATTGTTATAGGTAAAAGTGTAGAGGGAATAGGTGAAAACCCTGGAAAAAGATAAATAATAGCTTGAGAATAACCAGAATACATATCTTTCCTTTTCCATTGGGAGCATGCATCCTTCTAAGCTTGAAGACCAAGGGAATGCCACAGAAAGCTTTCTAAGAGAATGGCAAGCAAAATAATGACAGCGTGAGCACAAATGCAAGCAAATCATCATTACTCCAAATCGAGCTTACTTCCTCTCAATAACACTAGAGGAAACTTGCCCTGTGCAGTACACTACTACTACAACTACTACTGCTAATTCAACCACACACACACACACACACACACACACACACACACACACACACACACACACACACACACACACACACACACACACACACACACACACACACACACACACACACACACACACACACACACACACACACACACACACACAAATGAGAAAGAAAGCCTGTTCCCCTAGGACTGTGTGTGATGGCAGTCTTCTCTAGCATAATGACAACATGTCCCCTAGACCCAAAGCTTTAATAGGGCCTTTGGTCGATGGGTCTAGTGGGCTGGATGGAGAAGAACACGTGTCAGAATGTGCACTCTGAGCAGGCAAGGACATGGACATGGCCAGGGACGGAGGGAGTGGGACAGAGCAGTGAAGTGGCCTAGCTGGGCACTGTAATCACAGGTCACTGAGGCCTCTCATCACTCAGTGATCCCTCAGCATTGGCTCCTCCAGCCTTAAACACAACTTCCCAATGAGTCCCCTCCCTGCACATAAAGATTCAATACAGGGAAAACGATGGGGACTGGAATCGATCACATTGTCAGGAGCATGTATAAGTAAAATATGTGTGGGAGCTGCAGCCTTGGTTAAGTGTACAGTACCAGTCAAAAGTTTGGACACACCTACTCATTCCAGGGTTTTTCTTTCTTTTTTAAAACTATTTTCTCCGTTGTAGAATATTAGTGAAGACATCAAAACTATGAAACAACACATGGAATCATGTAGTAACCAAAAAAGTGTTAAACAAATCAAAATATATTTTATATTTGAGATTCTTCAAAGTAGTCACCCTTTGCCTTGATGATAGCTTTGCACACTCTTGACATTCTCTCAACCAGCTTCATGAGGTAGTCACCTGCAATGCATTTCAATTAAGTTAATTTGTGGAATGTCTTTCCTTCTTAATGAGTTTGAACTAAATAGTTGTGTTGTGACAAGGTAGGGGTGGTATACAGAAGATAGCACTATTTGGTAAAAGACCAAATCCATATTATGGCAAGAACAGCTCAAATAAGCAAAGAGAAACGACAGTCCATCATTACTTTAAGACATGAAGGTCAGTCAATCTGGAAAATGTCAAGAACTTTTAAAGTTTCTTCAAGTGCAGTCGCAAAAACCATCAAGCGCTATGATGAAACTGGCTCTCATGAGGACCGCCACAGGAAAGGAAGACCCAGAGTTACATCTGCTGCAGAGGATAAGTTAATCAGAGTTACCAAGCTCAGAAATTACAGTCCAAATAAATGCTTCAAAGAGTTCAAGTAACCGATACATCTTAGCATCAACAGTGACCAACAGTGGTCTTATGTAGAAAAAATTGAAATTGTGTTTTTTACATTGGATAAAAGCAGAGACACAGAGCTACAAAATGCTATATCATATACTGGATTTGAGGAAAAATGGGAAAGTAATTCTGCTTTGAAAGTTGATAAACTTGTAACATTACTTTTAAGAAAATGGCCTTTGAATATTTTGGGAGACAGCAGGGGTTCAGACTACAGGACTATAGAACCCATTTCCTACATTTGAGTATAAAAATAGATTTTATCAAACAAAACTATACTACATTTTATCTCTGGAACCCACAGAATGACAAATCAGAGCAAGATTACTAAATATAAGTACATTATTTACCTTCAGAAGTGAATGTATCAAACCAGTTGCCGTGATAAAAGTGTCTTGTTGTTGTGCACTCTCCTCAAACAATAGCATGGTATTTTTCCACTGTAATAACTACAACGTTTTAAGATGTCACCGGAGGAAATGGCAGCCGTTTTACGGGTGTCTAACCAATTGTGCTATTATGTGTTTTTTTGTGTTATTTGTAACTTATTTTGTACATAATGTTTCTGCCGCCGTATCTTACGGCAAAAAAAGAGCTTCTGGATATCAGGACAGCGATCACTCACCTCGGATTAGACTAAGATTTTTTATTCAACAAGCAGGATGTACTTCAGACACCCGACAAGGCCAACATCCCAGTCATTGGCAAGAGAAAGAGACGCAGGTATAGAGGACACAGGGTGGGATGCCTCGTAAGGATCCATCGACGGCGAGTGGGAAATCTGCCCTTACCATCAACATTACTTGCCAATGTACAATCATTGGACAATAAATTAGACGAGGTACGATCACGAATATCGTACCAACAGGACATCAAAAACTGTAATATCTTATGTTTCACCGAATCGTGGCTGAATGATGACATGGAAAACATTCAGCTAGTGGGATATACACTGCACCGGCTAGATTGAACAGCACACTCCGGTAAGACGATGTGGAGCGGTCTGTGTATATTTGTAAACAACATCTGGTGCAGGAAATCTAAGGAAGTCTCTAGATTTTGCTCGCCCGAAGTAGAGTATCTCATGATAAGCTGTCGACCGCACTATTTGCCACGAGAGTTTTCATCTATTTTTTTTTGTCACCAAAGACAGACGCTGGCACTATGTACTGAGTCAGCTGTATAAGGAAATAAGCAAACAGGAAACCACTCACCCAGAGGTGGAGCTCCTAGTGGCCTGGGACTTTAATGCAGGGAAACTTAAATCAGTTTTTACCTAATATCTATATCTATCTATCTACCAAACGCGCAAGCAGAGGGAAAACAATTCTAGATCACCTTTACTCCACACACAGAGACATGTACAAAGCTCTCCCTCGCCCTCCATTTGGCAAATCTGACCATAATTCTATCCTCCTGATTCCTGTTTACAAGCAAAAATTAAAGCAGGAAGCACCAGTGACTCGGACTATAAAAAAGTGGTCAGATGAAGCAGATGCTAAACTACCGGACTCTTCCTATGGCATTGAGGAGTACACCACATCAGTCACTGGCTTTATCAATAAGTGCATCGAGGACGTCGTCCCCGGAGTGACTGTACGTATATACCCCAACCAGAAGCCATGGAGCTGCCATTTTCAAGGTGTGGGACTCTAACCTCGAAGCATATAGGAAATCCTGCTATGCCCTCCAATGAAACATCAAACAGGCAAAGCGCCAATACAGGACTAAGATTGAATCGTACAACATCCGACGATGCTCAGACTACAAAGGGAAGCACAGACGCGAGTTGCCCAGTGACACGAGCCTACCAGATGAGCTAAATCACTGTTCGCTGTTCTGGACGAATGTGTGATCACGCTCTCCATAGCCAACGTGAGTAATACCTTCAAACAGGTCAACATTTACAAGGCTGCTGGGCCAGACGGATTAACAGGATGTGTGCTCCGAGCATGTGCTGATCAACTGGCAGGTGTCCACTGACATTTTCAACATGTCCCTGATTGAGTCTATAATACCAACATGCTTCAAGCAGACCACCATAGTCCCTGCGCCCAAGAGCACTAAGGTATCCTGCCTAAATTACTACAGACCAGTAGCGCTCCCGTCCGAAGCCATGAAGTGCTTTAAAAGGCTGGTAATGGCACACATTAACACCATTATCCCAGAAACCCTAGATCCACTCCAATTTGCATACTGCTCAAACAGATCCACAGATGATGCAATCTCTATTGCACTCCACACTGCCCTTTCCCACCTGGACAAAAGGAACACCTATGTGAGAATGCTGTTCATTGACTACAGCTCAGCATTCAACACCATAGTGCCCTCAAAGCTCATCAGTAAGCTAAGGATCCTGGGACTAAACACCTCCCTCTGCAACTGGATCTTGGACTTCCTGACGGGCCGCCCCCAGGTGGTGAGGGTAGGTAGCAACACGTCTGCCACGCTGACCCTCAACACTAGAGCCCCTCAGGGGTGTGTGCTCAGTCCCCTCCTGTACACCGTGTTCACCCACGACTGTATGGCCAGGCACGACTTCAACACCCTCATTAAGTTTGCAGACGACTCAACAGTGGTAGGCCTGATCACTGACAACAACGAGCCTATAGGGAGGAGGTCAGAGACCTGGCCGGGTTGTGCCAGAATAACAACCTATCCCTAAACATAATCAAGACACAAGACAAAGGAGATGATTGTGGACTACAGGAATAGGAGGACAGAGCACGCCCCCTTTCTCATCGACGGGGCTGTAGTGGAGCAGGCTGAGAGCTTCAAATTCCTTGGTGTCCACATCACCAAGAAACTAGAATGGTTCAAACACACCAAGACAGTCGTGAAGAGGTCACGACAAAGCCTATTCCCCCTCAGGAGACTGAAAAGATTTGGCATGGGTTCTCAGATCCGCAAAAAGTCCTACAGCTGCAACATTGAAAGCATGGTTGAATCACTGCCTGGTATGGCAACTGCTCGGCAAGGTACTACAGAGGGTAGTGCGTACGGCCCAGTACATCACTGGGACTAAGCTGCCTGCAATCCAGGACCTCTATACCAGGCGGTGTTAAAGGAAGGCCCTAAAAATGGTAAAAGACTCCAGCCACCCCAGTCATAGACTGTTCTCTCTGCTACCGCATGGCAAGCGGTATCGGAGCGCCAAGTCTAGGACCAAAAGGCTTCTCAACTATTTACATTGTGTTTTGGTTTGTGCTTGTAAGTAAGCATTTCACTGTAAGTTCTACACCTGTTGTATTCGGCGCACGTGACAAATACACTTTTAATTTGATTTTACTGTAAATTGGACACGTCAGTTAGATTTACAAGAAATTATGCCTTCTGCCCATATAAGACATGTCTATGTCCTGGAAAGTTGGCTGTTACTTATTTAATTTCATAAATATGGATTCCTCCTGTGAAGAAACCTGTGTAGAATTGCAAGAAATTGTAGATGTCTTTTTTTGCATAATTTTTAAAAAATCTATAATTGAACCCCAATTTTCATATAAAGTCAATTGCCGATGTATGTCTGTGTGTTTGTATAATATGATGCTAAATCTCAATCTCTTCTCAATTGTGATTTTTCTTCCCCGTACTGCACATCAATTCTATAAAGAAATCTCAGCCGTGCACATTCTCACCACTTGGCTTCCCTATGGGCTCTATGTTGCCATGGAAACCGTGTCCTGTAGCTAGCCCATTCTTTCTGGCTGAGAATGGTGGAGACAGATCAAATACCTGAAGAGGAAGTGGAGGACAGATGGATTAGGAGCGAGGCCTGTCCGGATGCTCTAGGTAAGACAAATAATGACAAAGAATCACCACGGTTTATATGGTGTACAGGCTTCTTCTTGGTCTACACAAGTTAGAGTAGGAGGGGGATTTATTTAAGGGAGGGGAATTAAACAGGGCACTATGGGGTTACGTGGGCTCTTCACTAAAAGATTAAACATTAACAAAACTGTTTCCTTGTGTCTCCCTGATGCCTTGTGGGCAAATAGGTGAGGGTGTACAACATTCTTAAACAAGGGGTTTTACATCTGGAAATAAAATGTTATGCTGTGGTCACTAATCTCTGTTGTTTGAGACAGTCTTCTAATTAATCAAATTTTCTGTCTGGCATAACAATTCCTTTTGGCAAGCTTCCCACTCTTACTCGTCTGTTATTGTTTAATGATTAGGCATGATTCATCCCATTTACATGCAACATTTATGATCTTTTAGGCTCAATGTACACGTCATATTAAATATTTATAATCGGAATGGAAAGTTATATTTAGTTTATTCTGCTTTGTCTCCTCTTTCACAAGGAATGAAAACAATTTTGCTGATAAGCAGCAGCAGCAGCAGCAAGGTCATCAGACATTGAGCAGAGGCTATTGAGTGCTGTGTTTATGATCATTACCCATAGAAGTGACACTTGGGCTGGAGGAGTGGAACTTCATTGAAGACACAGTTCACTACCGAGGAGTGCATACAGCTAACTGATGGCCTGCAATGGCCTAATGAACATCATGCAAAGAAAAAAAGTCACGTGGAAAACATGGGAATGTCATGAAAAAAATGAATGATCGGAGGGCGATTCTGGGAAGGAAGGAATCAATGATAGGATAGAACAACCACTCATATTTGCCAAGCTAATAAGAACTATGTTGGTTTAGCTCCATGTCATTAACCAGCAGAGTGCGAGCTGGAGCTCTCACGCTAATACCCAAATCCGCCTGCCTGTTTGTGATGTCTGTTTGTGTATGCAGAGTATTTATGTCATTTTCTACAGGGATGGGTTGTGTATGTGTCCGCCCCCAGAGCCTGATACTATAACTCAGCCAGCCTATGACAGGATGTGGGGCTGCCTTACAGCAAGAAGCCATGCCCATGCAGCCTGAGGAACATCAGACAGATTAGAGGCTACCAGGCTGCAAAGTCCTCAAAAGCATTGCATGTCATCTCTTTGACCTAAAACACAGAGCTCCACCATGCCAAGCTCCAGTGATAGCTTGTTCGGAAGAGAAGACAAATAACATTGGACATACCTACTTATTCCAAGGTTTTCAAAATAATAGAATTGTTAACGCTTAGTATACAGTGCATTCGGAAAGTTTTCAGACGCTTTGACCTTTTCAAAATCTAATTTAATTTGTCACATACACATGTTTAGCAGATGATTTTGGGGATTTAGTGAAATGCTTGTGTTTCTAGCTCCAACAGCGCAGAAATATCTAACAATTCACAACAATACACACAAGACACATAACCTAAAAGTAAAGAGAAAAAAAAGAAGGAATATATAAATATTAGGATGAGCAATGTCGGAGTGGCATAGACTAAAATACAGTGGAATAGAATACAGTATATACATATGAGATGAGTAAACAAAAACATGTAAACATTATTAGAGTGACTAGTGTTCCATTATTAAAGTGGCCAGTGATTCAAGTCTACGTATATGGGGCAGCAGCCTCTTAGGTGCAGGGTTACGTAACCAGGTGGAAGCCGCTGAGTGATGGCTATTTAACAGTCTGATGGTCTTGAGACAGAAGCCATTTTTCAGTCTCTCGGTCCCAGCTTTGATGCACCTGTTCTGACCTCGCCTTCTGAATGATAACTGGACGAACAACCAGTGGCTTGGGTGGTTGCTGTCCTTGATGATTTGTGGGCCTTCCTGTGACATCGGCTGCTGTAGGTGTCCTGGAGGGCAGCTAGTTTGCCACCGTGATGTGATGGGCAGATCGCACCACCCTCTGGAGAGCCCTAGGGTTGCGGGCGGTGAAGTTGCCATGCCGGGCGCTAATACAGCTCGACAGGATACTCTCAATTGTGTATCTGTAAAAGTTTGTCAAGGTTTTAGGTGCCAAGCCAAATTTCTTCAGCCTCCTGAAGTTGAAGAGGCACTGTTGCGCCTTCTTCAACACACCGTCTGTGTGGTTGGATCATTTCAGATCGTCAGTGACATGTACGCCAAGGAACTTGAAGCTTTCCACCTTCTCCACTGTGGTCCCTTCGATGTGGATAAAGGCGTGGTCCCTCTGCTGTGTCCTGAAGTCCACGATCAGCTCCTTTGTTTTGCCGACTGAGTGAGAGGTTATTTTCCTGACACCACACTCCCAGGGCCCTCACCGCCTCTCTGTAGGCTGTCTCATCATTGTTGGTAATCAGACCTACTACTGTTGTGTCGTTTGCAAACTTGATGATTGAGTTTGAGGCGTGCGTGGCCATGCAGTCATGGGTGAACAGGAAGTACAGGAGGAGGCTGAGCACGCACCCTTGTGGGGCTCAGCGAAGTAGAGGTGTTGTTTCCTACCTTCACCACCTGGGGGCAGCCCGTCAGGAAGTCCAAGACCCAGTTGTACAGGGCGGGGTTTAGACCCAGGGCCCCGAGCTTAATGATGAGTAGTATATAGTAGCTATAGTCAATGAACAGCATTCTTACATAGGTATTCATCTTGTTCATATGGAATAGGGTAGTGTGCAGTGCGATGGCGATTGCATCGTCTGTGGATCTATTGGGGCGGAAAGCAAATTGAAGTGGGTCTAAGGTGTCAGGTAAGGTAGAGGTTATATGATCCTTAACTAGCCTCTCAAAGCACTTCATGATGACAGGAGTGAGTGCTACAGGGTGATAGTCATTTACAGTGCCTTGCGAAAGTATTCGGTCCCCTTGAACTTTGCGACCTTTTGCCACATTTCAGGCTTCAAACATAAAGATATAAAACTGTATTTTTTTGTGAAGAATCAACAACAAGTGGGACACAATCATAAAGTGGAACGACATTTATTGGATATTTCAGACTTTTTTAACAAATCAAAAACTGAAAAATTGGGCGTGCAAAATTATTCAGCCCCTTTACTTTCAGTGCAGCAAACTCTCTCCAGAAGTTCAGTGAGGATCTCTGAATGATCCAATGTTGACCTAAATGACTAATGATGATAAATACAATCCACCTGTGTGTAATCAAGTCTCCGTATAAATGCACTTGCACTGTGATAGTCTCAGAGGTCCGTTAAAAGCGCAGAGAGCATCATGAAGAACAAGGAACACACCAGGCAGGTCCGAGATACTGTTGTGAAGAAGTTTAAAGCCGGATCTGGATACAAAAAGATTTCCCAAGCTTTAAACATCCCAAGGAGCACTGTGCAAGCGATAATATTGAAATGGAAGGAGTATCAGACCACTGCAAATCTACCAAGACCTGGCCGTCCCTCTAAACTTTCAGCTCATACAAGGAGAAGACTGATCAGAGATGCAGCCAAGAGGCCCATGATCACTCTGGATGAACTGCAGAGATCTACAGCTGAGGTGGGAGACTCTGTCCATAGGACAACAATCAGTCGTATATTGCACAAATCTGGCCTTTATGGAAGAGTGGCAAGAAGAAAGCCATTTCTTAAAGATATCCATAAAAAGTGTTGTTTAAAGTTTGCCACAAGCCACCTGGGAGACACACCAAACATGTGGAAGAAGGTGCTCTGGTCAGATGAAACCAAAATTGAACTTTTTGGCAACAATGCAAAACGTTATGTTTGGCGTAAAAGCAACACAGCTGAACACACCATCCCCACTGTCAAACATGGTGGTGGCAGCATCATGGTTTGGGCCTGCTTTTCTTCAGCAGGGACAGGGAAGATGGTTAAAATTGATGGGAAGATGGATGGAGCCAAATACAGGACCATTCTGGAAGAAAACCTGATGGAGTCTGCAAAAGACCTGAGACTGGGACGGAGATTTGTCTTCCAACAAGACAATGATCCAAAACATAAAGCAAAATCTACAATGGAATGGTTCAAAAATAAACATATCCAGGTGTTAGAATGGCCAAGTCAAAGTCCAGACCTGAATCCAATCGAGAATCTGTGGAAAGAACTGAAAACTGCTGTTCACAAATGCTCTCCATCCAACCTCACTGAGCTCGAGCTGTTTTGCAAGGAGGAATGGGAAAAAATGTCAGTCTCTCGATGTGCAAAACTGATAGAGACATACCCCAAGCGACTTACAGCTGTAATCGCAGCAAAAGGTGGCGCTACAAAGTATTAACTTAAGGGGGCTGAATAATTTTGCACGCCCAATTTTTCAGTTTTTGATTTGTTAAAAAAGTTTGAAATATCCAATAAATGTCGTTCCACTTCATGATTGTGTCCCACTTGTTGTTGATTCTTCACAAAAAAAGACAGTTTTATATCTTTATGTTTGAAGCCTGAAATGTGGCAAAAGGTCGCAAAGTTCAAGGGGGCCGAATACTTTCGCAAGGCACTGTAGTTCAGTTACCTTTGCTTTCATGGGTAGAGGAACAATGGAGGACATATTGAAGCAAGATGGGACATCAGACTGGGATAGGGAGAGATTGAATATATCCGTAACCACTCCAACCAGCTGGTCTGCGCATGCTCTGAGGACGCGGCTAGGGATGCCGTCTGGGCCGGCAGCCTTGTGAGGGTTAACATGCTTAAAGGTCTTTCCCTTTGTAGTCCAAGATTGTCTGTAGAACATGCCACATAAGTCTCGTGTCTGAGCCGTTGAATTGCGACTCCACTTTGTCTCTATACTGACGTTTTGCCTGTTTGATTGCCTTACGGAGGAAATAACTACACTGTTTGTATTCGGCCATATTCCCAGTCACCTTGCCATGGTTAAATGCAGTGGTTTGCACTTTCAGTTTTGCGCGAATGCTGCTATCTATCCATGGTTTCTGGTTAGGGTAGGATTTAATTGTCACAGTGGGTACAACATATCCTATACACTTCCTGATAAACACTGTATTTGTCAATGTCCTTCTCAGAGGCTACCCGGAACATATCCCAGTCCGCGTGATCAAAACAATCGAGAAGCATGGATTCCAATTGATCAGACCAGAGTTGAATAGTCCTTAGCACGGGTACTTCCTGTTTGAGTTTCTACCTATAGGAAGGGAGGAGCTAAATGGAGTTGTGATCAGATCTGCCAAAAGGGGGGCGGGGGAGGGCCTTGTAGGCATCCCAGAAGTTGGAGTAGCAGTGGTTGAGGGTTTTAGCAGCGCGAGTGCTACAGTCAATGTGTCGTTTGCACTTCGGTAGCGTTTTCCTCAAATTTCCTTTGTTAAAATCCCCAGAGTTACCGTCGCTCTGACATTACAGTTTATTCTAAAATTAATTTTAATTATTTTTTTGTCAATCTACACACAATTCCCAATAATGCAAAGCAAAATCTTGTTTGTAGAAATGTATAAAAAAAATATTTAAAAAAAATATTACATTTACATAAATATTCAGACCCTTTACTCAGTACTTTTTTGAAGCACCTTTGGCAAGGATTACAGCCTTGAGTCTTCTTGGGTAGGACAAGCTGCTACAAGCTGCAACAAGCTTGGCACACCTGTATTTGGGGCGTTTCTCCCTTTCTTCTCTGCAGATCCTCTTAAGCTCTGTCAGGTTGGATGGGGAACGTCGCTGCACAGATTTGTCTTGTTTTTGTCTTGTTGGAAGGTGAACCTTCGCCTCAGTCTGAGGTCCTGAGTGCTCTGGAGCAGGTTTTCATCAAGAATCTCTCTGTACTTTGCTAAGTTCATCTTTCCCTCGATCTTGACTTGTCTCCCATTCCCTGCTGCTGAAAAACATCCCCACAGCATGCTGCCACCACCATGCTTCACCGTAGGGTTGGTGCCAGGTTTCCTCCAGACGTGACGCTTGGCATTCAGGAAAAGTGTTTCATCCGACCAGAGAATCTTGTTTCTCATGGTCTGAGTCCTTTCGATGCATTTTGCAAACTCCAAGCAGGCTGTCATGTGCCTTTTACTGAGGAGTGGCCTCCGTCTGGCCACTCTACCGTAAAGGCCTGATTGGTGGAGTAGATGCTGCAGCAATGGTTGTCCTTCCAGAAGGTTCTTCCATCTCCACAGAGGAACTCTGGAGCTCTGTCAGAGTGACCATTGAGTTCTTGATCATCTCCCGGAGCAAGGCCCGTCTCCCCTGATTGCTCAGTTTGGCTAGGCGGCCAGCTCTAGAAAGAGTCTTGGGGGTTCCAAACTTATTTAATTTAAGAATGATGGAGGCCACTGTGTTCTTTGGGACCTTCAATGCTGCAGAAATGTTTTGGTACTCTTCCCCAGATCTGTGCCTCGACACAATCCTATCTCGGAGCTTTATGGACAATTCCGTTGACCTCATGGCTTGGTTTATGCTCTTACATGCAATGTAAACAGTAGGGCCTTACATTGACAGGTGTGTGCCTTTTCAAATGATGTTCAGTCAATTGAATTTACCACAGGTGGACTCAAATCAAGCTGTAGAAACATCTAAAATATGAAACAGGATGTACCTGAGCTCAATTTCTCATAGCAAATGGTCTGAATTGTTTTTATACATTTGCAAACATTTCTAAAAAACTGTTTTTGCTTTGTTCTAATGGGGTATTGTGTGTAGATTCCCACAGTTGATTTCTTCAAACCAAGCTGCTTACCTATTGCAGATTCAGTCTTCACAGCCTGGTGCAGGTCTACAATTTTGTTTCTGGTGTCCTTTGACAGCTCTTTGGTCTTGGCCATAGTGAAGTTTGGAGTGTGACTGTTTGAGGTTGTGGACAGGTGTCTTTTATACTGATAACAAGTTCAAACAGGTGTCATTAATACAGGTAACGAGTGGAGGACAGAGGAGCCTCTTAAAGAAGAAGTTACGGGTCTGTGAGAACCAGAAATCTTGCTTGTTTGTAGGTGACCAAATACTTGTTTTCCACCATAATTTGCAAATAAATTCATTAATTCATTCATTTTCTCATTTTGTCTGTCCTAGTTGAAGTGTACCTATGATGAAAATTACAGGCCTCTCTCATCTTTTTAAGTGGGAGAACTTGCACAATTGGTGACTGACTAAATACTTTTTTGCCCCACTGTACACTGCTGCCATTTACGTGCCAAAATCTAAATTTCACCTGGGCTGAAATAATACATTATGGCCTTTCTCTTGCATTTCAAAGATGATGGTACAAAAAACATACAAAATATCGGTTGGTCTTTTACCAGATCTATTGTGTTATATTCTCCTACAATCCTTTCACATTTCCACAAACTTCCAAGTATTTCCTTTGAAATGGTATCAAGAATATGCATATCCTTGCGTCAGGGCCTGAGCTACAGGCAGTTAGACTTAGCTATGTCATTTTAAAAAAGGGGGCGGATCCTTAAGAGTTTAAAGCATTTGAGCCAATCATTTGTGTTGTGATAAGGTAGGGGTGGTTATACAGAAGATAGCCCTATTTAGTGAAAGACAAAGTCCATATTATTGCAAGAGCAGCTCAAATAAGCAAAGAGAAACGACAGTCCATCATTACTTTAAGACATGAAGGTTAGTCAATACGTAACATTTCAGTCAATACGGAACAAGTACAGTTGCAACAACCATCAAACGCTATGATGAAACTGGCTCTCATTAGGACCGCTTATCCTCCTGCAGAGGATAAGTTAATTAAAATGAACTGCACCTCAGATTGCAGCCCAAATAAATGCTTCACCAAGTTCAAATAACAGACACATCTCAACATCAACTGTTCAGAGGAGACTGCGTGAATCAGTCCTTCATAGTCAAATTGCTGCAAAGAAACCACTACTAAAGGACACCAATAAGAAGAAGAGCGTGCTTGGGCCAAGAAATACAAGCAATGGACATTAGATCGGTGGAAATCTGTCCTTTGGTCCAAATTTGACCGCTGTGTCTTTGTGAGATGCAGAGTAGGTGAACGGATGATCTCCGCATGTGTGGTTCCCACCGTGAAGATTGGAGGAGGAGGTGTGATGGTGTGGGGGTGCTTTGCTGGTGACACTGTCAGTGATTTATTTATAATTCAAGGCACACTTAACCAGCATGGCTACCACAGCATTCTGCATCCCATCTGTTTTGGGCTTAGTGAGACTATCTGTCACGATCGTCTAATGAATGAACGGACCAAGGCGCAGCGTACGTAGAGTTCCACATTTTTTATCAAATGAAACTCACAAAAACAACAAAGAAGAATAAACGATACATGAAGCTCAAGCAGTGCTCACATGCAACTACACAGAAACAAGATCCCACAAAAACCTAGTGGGAAAAGGCTGCCTATATATGATCCCCAATCAGAGACAACGATAGACACCTGCCTCTGATTGGGAACCATGTCAGGCCAACATTTAAATACAAAAACTAGAGTACCCACCCTAGTCACACCCCGATGTGTCTAACCAAATTAGAGAATAAAAGGCTCTCTAAGGTCAGGGCGTGACACTATCATTTGTTTTTCAACAGGACAATGACCCACAACACACCTATTTGAGCAAGAAGGAGAGTGATGGAGTGCTGCATCAGATGACCTGGCCTCCACAATCACCCGACCTCAACCCAATTGAGATGGTTTGGGATGAGTTGTAGCGCAGAGTGAAGGAAAAGCAGCCAACAAGTGCTCAGCATATGTGGGAACTCCTTCAAGACAGAAAATCATTCCTCATGAAGCTGGTTGAGAGAATGCCAAGCGTGTGCAAAGCTGTCATCAAGGCAAAGGGTTGCTGCTTTGAAGAATCTAAAATCTAAAATATATTTTGATTTGTTTAACACTTTTTTGGTGACTACATGATTTCATATGTGTTATTTCTTAGTTTTGATGTCTTCACTATTATTTTACAATGTATCAAATAGCAAAAATAAAGAAAAGCACTTGAATGAGACTCATGTCCAAACTTTTGACTGGTAGTGTGTATATTTTTTAAAAACTTTGATCCCTTTTTCTCCCCAATTGGTAGTTACAGTCTTGTCCCATCGCTGTAACTTCCGTACGGACTCGGGAGAGGCGAAGCTCGAGAGCCATGGGTCCTCCGAAACACAACCCTGCTTCTTGACACAATGCTCGCTTAACCCGGAAGCCAGTTGCACCAATGTGTCAGAGGAAACACCGTACAACTGGCGACCGTGACAGCGTGCATGAGCCCTGCCCGCCACAGGAGTTAATAGAGCGCAATGGGACAAGGACAACCCTCCCCTAACCTGGACGACGCTGGGCCAATTGTGCACCGCCCCATAGGTCTCCCGATTGCGCACGGCTGCGACACAGCCCGGGATTGGACCCAGGTCTGTTGGGACGCCTCAAGCAGCCTTAGCAGTGCCTTAGACCGCTGAGCCACTTGGGAGGCCAAAAATACAATATTTTTGCTTAGAAAAAAATATTTTTCACAGCAGTATATATGGGACAAGGATTCTCTACACTATACTTGCCTGTTTTGTCACATAAACTGAAATTAGGCGAACAATTAGAATTTTAGCAACCAGGAAATGGCGGAGTGATTTCTGCATAGTGCATATTTAAGTATATGAAGAGAATGCTTCCTCAGTTCTATTACTCATTTCAATATAATTTGTTTTATTTCCTACATGTCAATTCTCAGTAGGTAAAATAATACATCCAGTATTTACCGTTGTTTTCCTGCCTTTGGGACAACGACTACCATTGTTAGGGCGGAGACAAGACCATCTCGTCGTTATATACAATATATCTGTCTTTCAGCATCACTGAGGAGGTGGGGGGGGGCACAGATACACACAGTCAGTCTGTTCCCATAGTGGGCGTCTATGAGCCTGGATACCATCATTTCCCGTGCTATTCTGTTCAGGTCTCAAGTTCTCATTACTTCAAAGCACAGAGAGTTATTGACCTGTAAATGAACAGACAAGAAACAGATTACTGCCATGATGACCCAGTTTTTCTTGTGTGAATATCAAATGAACTACACGCTAAATGTATTCACCACAGCAGACCAATCCAGATGCCAGTCCAGAGCAAAGCTTTAAGAATTTCCCCTTGTTTTGTTATTCTACAGCATAAAGTACAGTATGGCAGCTGTCAGCTTCCTTAATCTTAAGCACAAAAATAACCTCCAACACCACAGCAAGTGGAAGACTGTGCTAAGAGTGCAATATACTGTATATCTCCAAAAATTCACATGAAGAGTGAAGACAAAGATGAATAAAATAGTGTCCCTGTTCTCTGTGTTACAGTGAGAGTGGCATGCCTGCCTCCAGTGTGGGTGGTGGTGGAGAAGAGGTATAAAAAGCAGTAGCAGTGAACACATCCCCTCGCTCTACGAGGACTCCAGTTACTCTCTGCTGCTCTCACTCTCTGCTGTTGTGTAGCTATGGTCCATCTGCTGCTGTTGCTATGGAGACCAGTCCCACTGATCTAAATAGGAGACAGTTGGGGAATGTTTGCTAGGGCTGTTCCTATTAGCACGATTCAACTGCATGCAGCATCATGGACCCCGCCAACAGCCTTTCTTTCTGCCTGGCCACATTACATAATTAATTATCATTATTTTTTCTCTCGTTGGGTGGAAATTGTAAATGGGAAGTCACATCATTCCCAGTGTTCTCATCACTGTTCAGTGACCTTAGGTTGTTGTATGGAGGAGCTGCATGGGGCAGAAGTGATGATTCACCTTGACAATTTAGCAGGAATAAGAACATCTTGTGAAATATTGATCTCATGATTGTGTACCATAGAGACATCTTTTATGGGTTTTCACATTGATTTTATGACTTAAGACCTCAAACCATGACCCAAATCACATACTGGTATACATGTATTCCGGTATTCTGTTTGTGTATATTGTATCATGCTTTATGCATTGTGTATACATTTTTGCCTTCGTAACAAATGTATCAACTCTGAGGTTTAACATGAGAGATAGAGGCTTTTTCCTAATGTCAGCTTTGTTGCATGAAAGGGGTTTTTAAAGAAGAAGAAGAAGGAAATTAACCCTGACTGGCATTATTTAAATGTCATAATATTCACGGCTGGTTGACTATGCTGACCATCACAGCAGGAAAGCAGAACATTGCCTCTCGCAGCATGACCACTGAGCCAAATCCACACTTTTCCACGGCTATGTAGGAGTTCCTAAAGAAAACAAGAAAGCACTTTGAAAAATGTATCCAGATCAACAGCATAACGCTAGCCAAGGTCATGATAGCCTGTGACTATCACAATAGATATGTGAATATATTACTCTAACAACAGGATGTGTTTCTGAAGAATGCCGCTGGAATGTATAGCGAACGTTTTGCGGGCTCCTGACCAATTCTACTATTTTGTGTGTTTTCTTTGCACTGATTGTGACTTTTTTTTTTTTACATAAAGTTTCCTATGACCGAAAGAGCTTCTGGACATCAGAACTATGACCAAAAAAAGCCTCTAGACATGAAAATAGTGATCACTAACCTTGATTTGGATGAAGATTTCTACTTCGACAGCGCAGGACATATCAGCCCGGACCAGGCTCTAATCCCTGACACTTGGAAGAGAAAGAGATGGCAATATAGAGGTTGACACCATGATATAATTGCGGTCAGTGAGGAAATAAACCGCCTCTACCCTATGTTCTATTGACGAATGTACAATCACTGGAGAACAAACTAGATGAGTTCCATTCGAGACTATCCGATCAAAAGGGACCTGAAAAACTGTAATATCCTATGTTTCCCAGAAACTTGGCTGAACAAGGACATGGATAATATACAACTAGTTGTTTGTTCTATGCATCTGCAGGACAGAATGGCAGCATCGGGTAAGCTCAATGGGGATGGTGTGTTCACCGGAGTTGGAATATCTCAAGATAGTTTTCATCTATATTTTTCTTAGCTTTCTATTTAGCACCACAGACCGATGCCGGCACTAAGACCGCACTCAATGAGCTGTATACGGCCAAAATGCTCAAACAGGAAGTACCAATGACGAGCTCAATATGGAAGTGGTCCAATGAAGCGGATGCTAAGTTACAGGACTGTTTTGCTAACACAGACCGGAATATGTTTCAAGACTACTCCAATGGCCTTGAGGAGTTTACCACATCAGTCACCGGCTTCATTAATAAGTGCATCAATGACGTTGTCCCCACAGTGACCCTATGCACATATCCTAACCAGAAGCAATGGAATACAGGAAACATCTGCACTGAGTTAAAGGCTAGAGCTGCCGCTTTCAAGGAGCGGGACACTAACCCGGACGCTTATAAGAAATCCCCCTACACCCTCCGACGAACCATCAAACAGGCAAAGCGTCAATAAAAGACTAAGATCGAATCCTACCAAACCCAACTGACGCTCGTCGGATGTGGCAGGGCTTGCAAACTATCACGGATTACAAAGGGAAACCCAGCCGCAAGCGAGCTAAATGCCTTCTATGCTTGCATCGAGTCAAGCAACACTGAACCATGCGTGAGAGCACCAGCTGTTCTGGACGACTGTGTGATCATGCTCTCAGTAGCCGATGTGAGTAATACCTTGAAACAGGTTAATATTCACAAGGCCGCAGGGCCAAACGGATTACCAGGAAGCTTACTCAGAGCATGCGCTGACCAGATGGTAAGTGTCTTCACTGACATTTTCAAACTCTCCCTGACCCAGTCTTGAATACATTCATATTTCAAGCAAACCACCATAGTCCTTCCGCCCAAGAACGCCAAAGTAACCTGTCTAAATGACTATTGCCCTGTAGTACTCATATCTGTAGCCATGAACTGCTTTGAAAGGCTGGTCATGGCTCACATAAACACCATATCCCAGACACCCTGGACCCACTCCAATTTGCCTCAACAGATCCACAGGTGACACAATCTCTTTTGCACTCCACACTGCCCTTTCCACTTGGACAAAGAAACACCTACGTGAGAATGCTGTTCATTGACTAGAGCTCAGTGTTCAACACCATAGTGCCCTCCAAGCTCATCACTAAGCTAAGGACCTAGGGACTAAACAACGGTGGTAGGCCTGATCAAAGAAGACAATGAGGCAGCCTATGGGGAGCAGATCAGAGACCTGGCAGTGTGGTGCCAGGACAACATTCTCTCCCTCAATGTCAACAAGAAAAAGGAGGTGATTGTGTACTACAGGAAATGGAGGGCTCAACACACACATTCATGAAGTGGTGTCCCTATCACTAAGGATCTATCATGGTCCAAACACACCAACACAGTTGTGAAGAGGGAATGACAACGTCCCTTCCCCCTCCGGAGGCTGAAAAGGTTTGGCATGGGCCCTAATATCTTCAAAAAGTTATACAGCTGAACCATTGACAGCATCTTGATTGGCTGCACCACTGCTTGGTATGGCAACTGCTTGGCATCCAACCACAACGCGCTACAGAGGGTAGTGCGTAAGGCCCAGTACATCACTGGGGCAGAGCTCCCTGCCATCCTGGACCTCTATACCAGGAATTGTCAGAAGAAGGCTCTACAAATTGTCAAAGACTCCAGCCACCCAAGCCATAGACTGTTTTCTCTGCTACCGCACGGCAATCTGTACTAATGCACCAAGTCTGGAACCAACAGGATCCCGAACAGCTTATACCCCCAAGGCAATAGTTAGTCTGGGTAGCTATTTTGTTAGCTGTTTAACTATCTGCATTGACCCTTTTTGCACTAACTTTTCATACTCTGCTGCTACTGTTTACTATCTGTCAGATTATTCCAAGTTATTATTATTATTTTTACGTGTTTTACTTTTCTATTATTTCTCTATTTTCTTTCTCTCTGCATTGTTGAGAAGGGTACATAAGTAAGCATTTCACTGTTAGTCCACACCTGTTGTTCACGGAGAATGTGACAAATACAATTGTATTAGATTTAGGTAGTGACTGGGCTTCGGGTTGTAAAACATATAGAAAGAATTATATCATTTCTAGGAATGGACGATAATCGGCTCTCTTGGGGAAAGGTCGGCTTGGGGCCAAGAAGTCATCTCAGAGCCATTTCTCTTTCCAGGGATGGGATGTAGCGGTTAATCTCCTGATTACGCTGATAGAACTGGTCAAGTGATCCTGAATCTGTAAGGCTCTTCAATAAGAACCACAGCTCTCCTTCAAATCAAATCCAGCCAGGGATGAAACTCCACTAGTAATTAAACTGAACATGCCTGTATCCAGTTATGCTGGGTCTTGTCAGCTAGTAACATATGGGATCCTATCATTATGTCTCTGTCTCTGTCAATCTCTCTCTCTCTTTCGCTTCCCATCTCTCTCTCTCACACAGTAGAGTGGAGGAAGGCTCACAATGACAGTGTGACAGTGAGAGCCCGCCCTGCAGATCAGGCCCGGTCTTGGCCGATATGCCGTCCTGGGCTAGACAAAAGCAAACACCGCCCACCTCCTACCCCCGCAAAGTAGAATAGTAACCTAGGCTATACAGTGTCTGCCGCAATGCACTTTTATGAATGCCTATCATTGTGATTTGTAAAACAGGCATTAGCATTGGCTTTATACTCCTGATACCTGACAAAGACTTAAGACAAATCATTTGGGCTATTCAAGCTCTCAATATCAGCCACCATAGTCGTCTTCTGAAGTAAATTTAAATACATTTGCCATAATTATATAATTACTCCTGTCTTTACTGAAATAAATTAAATCATTCAAAATACTTCACCAGAGAACACGACTAAGCCGCAGAGGTCCATTATCTTATTTTAAAAAATGCTGTGGATTCTTTCAAATCACAAGAGCAGACCTATGCCTAGTTTGGTAGCCCACAATTTGGGCAGGACATGTGGCAATAGGCCTAGCTATTGAATTGCATCTGTCAGTGTCAGCATCTAAAATATGTGTGAAGATAATGTGTCCTGAGCAATATTCCCTCTAAGCTGAAGTAGCCTGAGAGACTGCAGTGAAGCTCCCCGGGAGTTCTGTGCAGAGCAGATGAAATATCAGCCAACGAAGAGAAGCAGTAGAGTTTTCCCTGTTAGTTAACACTATCATCATTTCCTTTTTACTGTGGCAATTGTGATCGAATCAATGCAATATTAGCAACTTTCAATGCAACATACTGAAACAAAACGAACTATGCAAGAGATTTTGTAGTAGGCAGAACGCATCAGAGTAGGATTCTATTGCTCCCGACCGACTCTGCCAGTACTCTACAAAATTGTGGCATAACCATCAGAGCTGCAGTAGGCCGAAATCCAAATAAACCATTGCTATATATGAATCTGTGCCATTTACTTTGAACTGGACTGTTTACAGCTGTGGTAGATGTACTTGTTTTGAGATCAAAGCAAGAGCTGCATGTAGCCATGTGTGCACATTTTGTTCATATCCTTTGCTAGTTACCGAGTTATTAGCACAGTTATAGATCATTTGTAGTCAGCAATAGAGGAGTGATTGCTTCATACAAGAGCACAAAACGTGTGCATTTCTAGACATCTTTGGAAAGCGAGTCAGCTAAATAGTGTTTTTTGTCTTAAGGGGGCACAGTTGTATTTTGAGACAGGTTTCAATAAGCTAAGTAGCCAATAGGCAGAGGGTGGCTGTCACGTTCGTTATAATGAGTAGACCAAGGCGCAGCGTAGGTAGAGTTCCACATATTTTAATCAACTGAAACTCACCAAAACGAAACAATAAAGCACAAACGAAACGTGAAGCTACTGGTGTGCACTCAGGCAAATAAATGTAGACAAGATCCCACAAATAACAGTGGATCGTCACCGGAGGCACCGGACCGTGGATCGTCGCCAGAGGCACCGGACCGTGGATCGTCACCGGAGGCACCGGACCGTGGATCGTCACCGGAGGCACCGGACCGTGGATCGTCGCCGGAGGCACCGGACCGTGGATCGTCGCCGGTGGAACCGGACCGTAGATCGTTGCAGGAGGCTCTGGACTAAGAACCCCTGCTGAAGGCTCTGAACCGCAGACCATCGCTGGAGGCTCCGGACTGCAGACCGTCTCAGCAGGTTCCGGACTGTAGACCGTCTCAGGAGGTTCAGGACTGTAGACCGTTGTTGGAGGTTCCGGACTGTGAAATGTCGCCGGAAGCTCTGGACTGTGAAACGGCGCCGGAAGCTCTGGACTGGGAACTGTCACCGGAAGCTCTGGACTGGGAACTGTCATCGGAAGCTCTGGACTGTGGAGGCGCACTGGAGGCCTGATGCGTGGTTCTGGCACTGGTGGTACCGGGCTGGTGACACGCACCTCAGGGCTAGTGCAGGGAGGAGGCACAGGACGCATTGGGCTGTGGAGGCGCACTGGAGGTCTAGAGCGCAGAGCCGGCACAATCCGTCCTGGCTGAATGCCCACTTTAGCACAGCAACTTCAGGAACCTGGAACAGAGCGCATCGGGCTGTGAATGCGCACTGGAGGCCTGATGCGTGGGACCGGTACAGTTGGCACCGGGCTGATGACACGCACCTCAGGGCGAGTGCGGGGACGAGGCACAGGACGCACCGGGCTGTGAATGCGCACTGGGGACCCTGTGCGCATCACAGCATAACACGGTGCCTGACCGGTCACACGCTCCCCACGGTAAGCACGGGGAGTTGGCTCAGGTCTAAACCCAGACTCCGCCAATCTCCCCGGCTGCCTCTCGTGCTTGCTTCGTTGAACTAACTCCTCGTATCGTCGCCGCCTTCGCTGCCTCTATCTCCTCCTTCGGACGACGATACTCCCCGGCCTGCATCCATGGTCCTTTACCATCCAGGATCCACTCCTCCTGTACACTTCTCCTGTCCACGCTGCTTGGTCCATTTTTGTTGGGATCTTCTGTCACGTTCGTTATAAAGAGTAGACCAAGGCGCAGCGTGAGTAGAGTTCCACATATTTTAATAAACTGAAACTCACCAAAACAAAACAATAAAGCACAAACGAAATGTGAAGCTACTGGTGTGCACTCAGGCAACTAAATGTAGACAAGATCCCAAGAATAACAATGGGGAAATGGCTACCTAAATATGATCCCCAATCAGAGACAACGATAAACAGCTGCCTCTGATTGGGAACCATATCAGGCCACTATAGACATATATTTCACATAGATGACCCACCCAAGTCACTATCACGCCCCAACCAACACAGAGAATAAACAGCTTACTATGGTCAGGGCGTGACAGTAGCATAATTTTTATGATTCTCTGTAATAATGGTATAGGAAACAGGTTAATGTCAAGCCCTGCATGTTTTCTTCCAAAAGTCTCATGGAAGGTAGGCCTACATTGAACAACACACAATGGCTAGTACTGTAGGCTGAATGACAGAACAGCTATTTCCATGTTAAAATGTTATGGAATGCATTTTCTCCGTTGCCTTTGATGGTAGGCCACTCTGGTAGGCCTATATTATGATCAAATAGCCACAGTAGCCTACTTGGCGACAGTTAAAACTGTAACTTAAAGTGGATACAGAATTTTCACAACATTCAAGTTTGTGCTCAGGACACCTGAAATTTGCTCAGTGTCAATTTTTTTTGGAGAGAACATTGGTCTTAAGCATTATTTTAAATGTTGAGACAAGAAGAAGGGGAGTGGTGGGTAACAAAGATAGGTGCATCTCTCTCCAGAATGCACCCAGCTTTCCAAAATGCACTCAGCTTTCTTCAGACAATCCTTGCTGAATTAATTGTTTCTTTGTGTAAATTGTTTTCCCTTTGATTTTTTTTTTTTTTTAACATTTCCCCATTTCATACAGTACCAGTCAAAAGTTTGGACACACCTACTCATTCAAGGGTTTTTCTTTATTTTTACTATTTCTACATTGGAAAATAATAGTGAAGACATCGAAACTATGAAATAACACATATGGAATTATGTAGTAACCAAAAAAGCGTTAAACCAATCAAAATATATTTTATATTTGAGATTCTTCAAAGTAGCCAACCTTTGCCTTGATGACAGCTTTGCACACTCTTGGCATTCTCTCAACCAGCTTCATGAGGTAGTCACCTGGAATGCATTTCAATTAACAGGTGTGCCTTTTTAAAAGTTAATTTGTGGAATTTCTTTCCTTCTTAATGCGCTTGAGCCAATCAGTGGCTACTTTGAAGAATCTCAAATATTACATTTATTTGGATTTGTTTAACAATTTTTTGGTTACTACATGATTGTTATTTCAAAGTTTTGATGTCTTCACTATTATTCTATTCTATTATTCCCTGTCATTTCATTACAATATAGGTACATTTGTCAGCTTTATGCATTTTTACATAGTTGACAATGGAAAATATAGGCCTACTGCTTCATTGGACAATTTGGCCTATAGGCTAAATCTAAGTTCCAAGCGCTCATTTTTTAACCGCAAACGGCTCACGGTGTAGTTAAATGTATGGCAGAGGCTGGTGCTCTCGCTTTAGCTGAATTCTAACTTTTAGATTTGTATAATTTTAATTCAGATTTATATTACTAACCACGAAAACGTTATTATTGAAATGAAAATGTTCCAAATGTGAATATGAAAATCATAACTGGCATGGAGATAAGTAGAAATGGTAGGATACATTCTTAACTTACATGCTGACCACACCGCTTGCGTTGCATGCACAAGCGTTGCAAAATAAATGTAAACATGCATGTTATTAAATTATTGCACCCACACTGCTCGACGCACCAAAGAGCGTCTGCGTTGCCAAAAACTAAAATAGAAGTCAGTTCTATTTGTGATGCTGAACACTGTGCAAATCCTGCCTCTCCCATCTCCTCATTGGTTTATAGAAGCAGATACCCACATGTCATCTCCTCATTGGTTATACCCACGTGGGTGATTGAAAGGCGTGGAGACATTGGCTTGAGGGGGCTAAACACCCTTTTCTCATCTGGACTGACCACCGCAATCTGGAGTACATCCGGGCAGTGAGGAGACTGAACCCTCGCCAGGCAAGGTGGGCCATGTTTTTCACCCGTTTTGTTTTTTCTCTTTCCTACAGACCAGGTTCCCAGAACGTGAAGGCAGACACACTGTCCCGGCTGTATGACACAGAGGAGCGGCCCATGGATCCCACTCCCACACTCCCGGCCTCCTGCCTGGTGGTGCCGGTAGTGTGGGAGCTGGACGCGGACATTGAGCAGGCATTACGTGCAGAGCCCTCTCCCCTCCAGTGTCCCAGTGGGCATCTGTACGTTCCGTCTGCTGTCCGTGACCGGTTGATCTATTGGGGCCACACGTCACCCTCCTCTGGTCATCCTGGGATCGGTCGGACAGTGCGCTGTTTGGTTGGGATGTACTGGTGGCCTACCTTGGCCAAGGACGTGAGGGTTTTTGTTTCCTCCTGCTCGGTATGCGCTCAGTGTAAGGCTCCTAGGCACCTCCCCAGAGGGAAGCTACACCCCTTACCTGTTCCACAGTGGCCTTGGTCGCACCTGTCGGTGGATTTCCTGACCGATCTCCCCCCTCACAGAGAAACACCACGATACTGGTCGTTGTGGATCGGTTCTCTAAGTCCTGCCATCTCCTCCCTCTGCCCAGTCTCCCTACGGCCCTACAGACTGCGGAGGCCTTGTTTATGCACGTCTTCCGGCACTACAGGGTGCCTGAGGATATAGTGGCTGATCGAGGATCCCAGTTCACTTCGAGGGTCTGGAAGGCGTTCATGGAACGTCTGGGGGTCTCGATCAGCCTTACCTCTGGGTTTCATCCGAGAGTAATGGGCAGAGGGAGAGAGTGAACCAGGATGTGGTTAGGTTCCTGTGGTCGTATTGCCAGGATCGGCCGGGGGAGTGGGCAGCGTTCGTGCCCTGGGCCGAGATGGCTCAGAACTCGCTTCCCCCACTCCTCCACTAACCTCTCCCCCTTCCAGTGCGGGCCTTCAGTACCTCGTGGAGTGGGAGGGGTACGGTCCGGAGGAGAGGTGCTGGATTCTGTTGGTTTTGCTTAATAAATCTCCAGTTATTACCAAGTTCTGCTCTCCTGCGCCTGACTTCTGTGCCGCCAATTACACACCCCGCTACACGTGCTGCCTATGTCAGCTATAGGCATAACCAAGTGTATCAGGCATCTTGTTATCTTGGAAAATGACGTTTGTTCGCCGTGATCAGCTCAGAAATTGACGAATAGGCCTACAAACTTGATATCGCTAATTATCAAGACAATTTAGACCAATGAGTGAAACTCCAGGACAGCAGCCATGAGTAGCCTAGCCTCATTTTATTCCATAGGAAATGATCCATTTTACTTTTACCTGTCCTGTTTTTAGGATATGGTGTGTTTGTTAACATTTTCATTCATATTCACATTGAAGCAAATATTTATTTGATATCACAGTGTGCATATAACGTGATAAAGACCTATTTTACTGGTTGAAATCTGTTTGGGATGTCTTATAACATGATCACAACCAGATTTTTTTATGACACCATCGAACAGCTTTGGGATGAACTGGAACGCTGATTGCAAGTCAGGCCTAATCACCCAACATCAGTGCCCGACCTCACTAATGCACTTGTAGCTGAATGAAAGCAAGCCCCGCAACATTTTTTCAAGAGAATGTAACATTATACATAAAAAGTTCTCTGTATTTTTGTTTTACTTTTGTAAAACGACGTCAAAGAAAGTTTTGCTAGCTGGCTAATCCTCCATGGGCATGGTAAGTTAAAATGTTTACCTGTTGTAGCTAGCTAGCTAACGTTTTAACATGTTGATATCTGTTAAGTTAATGAAAGTAAATGTGTGTGCTCACATACGTACCTACCTTTGCATCCCGATTTTGAAAGTGTGGATGCAGCTGCTCCGTTTGCTCCATTACTCAGGCCCCTATGCACATACACCGTGATAACAACACCTACATGTGCTTACTATACACTGTCTAACTCTCTTTTAAACACACTGTCACCTATTCGTGTTCATTTATATAATTGAAATGTAAGCTGGAAACACAGCATGGTCTATTCAATAATCTTCCCATACACGTTTTCCTACACTAGTCTCGTTTTGTTTTCCATATCTTCAAATCACATTTGCACCAGCAACGCTTTTCTGTACTGCTGGACTTATGACCAGAACCCATTTTCTTCAAATACATTCTGAGTGTGTCAAACGCCACTGGTGGCATGAACAGTAGTCGACATTGATGTGGTGAATAATAGATTTGACTTCTCTTAAACAAGGCCGCAGTTCCCACATGTATATTACTTATACATGCTCCTGACAATGTGATCGATTCCAGTCCCCATCGTTTTCCCTGTAATCCTTATGTGCAGGGAGGGGATTGTCCCGCTCCCTCCGTCCCTGGCCATGTCCATGTCATTGTCTGTTCAGAGTGCACATTCCGACACGTGTTCATCTCCATCCAACCCACTAGGCACCTCGACCAAAGAATTAAAGCTTTGGGTCTAAGGGACATGTTGTCATTATGCTAGAGAAGGCTGCCATCACACACAGTCCCCTTGGAACAGGCTTTCTTTCTCGTGTGTGTGTGTGTGTGTGTGTGTGTGTGTGTGTGTGTGTGTGTGTGTGTGTGTGTGTGTGTGTGTGTGTGTGTGTGTGTGTGTGTGTGTGTGTGTGTGTGTGTGTGTGTGAGTGTGTGTGTGTGTGTGTGTGTGTGAGAGAGAGAGAGAGAAACAGAGATAGGTGATGATCACAATAACTTTGAATACCAATATACGAAACATTGATTGTGTGTGTGTGTGTGTGTCTGAGAGATTTTGTAAACCAATCTAATTCTTGAAACAATATGGATGTGAAGTTTTTCTTGACCAGGGATCCTTGTATTTTTTTGTATTTTGTATTTGACAATACGATACATTTTACCTTACCCTCCTCAACATAAATGTTAAAGTTACATCGTCATGTCCTGCATGCCCACATTATGCCAATCGCAAATGTATTTTATTATATTTTTATGCTTACAGTAAGTGTCTTGAAAAGCCTGAAATCTCAGGAGGTTGATGAGTTGCGGGCCCTCTGGAAAGTCCTTGAAATATATCCCTGACCTCTGTGTTGGAGAAGGACGCAAAGTGTGTATACTGTATGAGCTAGTTGCTTTTTTTAAAGAAAAATGGTGATTAAGATTTGTTTTTGCCCGTTCCTTACCTATTTTAAATGTAAGAATACGTTGCAGATGAATTGGTGACTATGGAAACAAATAGAAATGTAATGAACAATCTTTTCAATATCCAACTTTATCCTCTGCAATACTTTTTACAGTACACACTTTGAAAAAAAGTGTATATCTATAGGAGAACCCTTTGAATAACCGTTTCTGGTTCCAGGTAGAACCCTTTTGGATTCAGGTAGAACCATTTTAGTTTCAGGAAGAACCCTTTTGGTTTTAATGTAGAACCCTTTCCACAGAGGGTTCTACATGGAGCCCAAAATGGTTCTACGTGTAATCAAAAAGGCTTCTACCTGGAACCAAAAAGGGTTCTACTATGGGGACAATCGAAGAACCCTTTTGGAACCCTTTTTTCTAAGAGAGTACAGTAGGAAATAAGCTGTAGTCAGGTGGTCATTACCAGGTTATGAGGAGGTCGTAACTATGTCCAGTAGGTTACATAATATATCACATTATACATAGAATAATGACCAGCTGGTCAGATATAGGTCACAATTATGACCAGCTGGTCAAATATAGGTCACAATTATGACCAACTGGTTGTATGGTGGTCAGAAAATGACGTCACATTCTGGTTAGTAATAAGCTTCCCTTCTCAACCAGGTTTTGCCCACTGGGATTGCTCCATTTAGGCTATTTGATCGGAAACACGCATGTAAATAAGAATTTGTTCTTAACTGACTTGCCTAGTTAAATAAATGATGTAAAGTGTCTGTCTTATGACATCGTCATACATTTGGCGGCCCTGTATGCTACAGAAAATTCCACAGAGGCTATATAGCCTACTCCTTCTACTGTATAGGTTACATGATTTATGTTAGCTGACTTTGACGGAATGTTGGTGGAGCACCGCAGCACTGCGTCTCTTCAACAGCACCATGGAGAGGCGTGCTGGGCATGTACGAGATACATAAACTGGGCACTGCTTATCTTGGTGGCATCAGCTTTCTCCTTAATAGCTCATATGCTAATGGGGGAGAGATTCATTGTTTTGGGGCAAAGTTATGTGAGAAGCCTCTTGGTCAGTTTCACTCGGAAAATGCTGCCCTCGTCAATCTGCCACTGTAGGCAGACGCCTAAACATGCCTAATGAGTGGGCCGGCCCTGCTGCAGATGATTGACATACAGTGCCTTCGGAAAGTATACAGACCCCTTGACTGTTTCCCAATTTTGTTACGTTACAGCCTTATTCTAAAATGTATTAAAACGATCTACACAAAATACCCCATAATGACAAAGCAAAAACAGTTTTTGTTGTGCAAATGTATTATAAGAAACTGAAATATCACATTTACATACTGTAAGTATTCAGAGCCTTTACTCAGTACTGTGTTGAAGTACCTTTGGCAGCGATGACAGCCTCGAGACTTCTTGGGTATGACACTACAAGCTTGTCACACCTGTATTTGGGGAGTTTCTCCCATTCTTTTCTGCAGATCCTCTCAAGCTCTGTCAGGTTGGATGGGGAGCATTGCTGCACAGCTATTTTCAGGTCTCTCCAGAAATGTTCGATCGGGTTCAAGTCCGGGGTCTGGCTGGGCCACTCAAGGACATTCAGAGACTTGTCCCGAAGCCACTCCTGCATTGTCTTCGCTGGGTGCTTAGGGTTGTTGTCCTGTTGGAAGGTGAATGTTCGCCCCAGTCTGAGGTCCTGAGCGATCTGGAGCAGGTTTTCGTCAAGGATCTCTCTGTACTTTGCTCCATACATCTTTGCCTCGATCCTGACTAGTCTCCCAGTCCCTGCCGCTGAAAAACATCCCCAAAGCATGATGCTGCCACCACCATGCTTCACCGTAGGGATGGTGCCAGGTTTCCTCCAGATGTGACACTTGGCATTCAGGCCAAAGAGTTCAATCTAGGTTTCAAATAATCTTGTTTCTCATGGTCTGAGAGTCTTTAGGTGTCTTTTGGCAAACTCCAAGCGGCTGTCATGTACCTTTTACTGAGGAGTGTCTTCTGTCTGGCCACTCTACCATAAAGGCCTGATTGGTGGAGTGCTGCAGAGATGGTTGTCCTTCTGGAAGGTTCTCCAATTTCCACAGAGAACTCTAGAGCTCTGTCAGAGTGACCACCGGGTTCTTGGTTACCTCCCTGACCAAGGCCCTTCTCTCCCGACTGCTCAGTTTGGCAGGGCGGTCAGCTCTAGGAAGAGTTTTGGTGGTTCCATATTTTGGTGGTTCCAAGAGTTTTGGTGGTTCCATTTCATGACATTCCATTAGTTGTACAATGGAAAAAGTGTTTTCATTGATTGGATTTATATAGTTATTTTCTACCAACTGAGGTACTCAAAGCGCTTTACATAGCAGGGAGAATCTCCCCTCATCCACCACCAATGTGTAGCACCACCCTGGGAAATGAACAGCAACCTTTTTTTCTGCCAGAACGCTCACCACACATCAGCTATCAGGTGGAGAGGTGAGGAGTGATATAGGCCAAACACACTTCAGCCCAGCTTAAACAAAAAAGGCAATCAGGTGCTTGACTGAGGTACTTGAAAATCCCCCCCCCCCCAAAAAAAAATGTCCTTCATCATTGCTGCGATTCATGCTGAAATGTAACAGTATTGTTTGTTTGTCCCATCAATAAATCTACCAGATTTATACAGAATTGCTCATTTTTCTTTATTCTCCCGAAAAGTCATTAGTTGAAGAGTCCTGGGTTAAGGAATGTTTTTGGGATTCCATTAGTTGTGTCGTGTTTATAACCAGTCTCATCAAACAATAATGATATGTCAAGTAATCATTAAATCATCAAGCAATTACCAGAGTAAATATATAGCCCTATCAGATAATGTGGTTAGTGTTATTCATTGAGGATTGTTATTCAGTTCATAATCTTCTGAGCAGATTACATTGAATGGCCCTGTATTCTAATGAAAAAAATAGGTCAGAAATGTAGCGCTGCAGGGCTAAATGTTCTTATAGTTTAATGGCAGCAGAGCGAGATGACACTAAATGTGCCACCCTCCTCCCTCCCTGGGGGCCGGGAAGAAGGTGCTAATGAGAACACCTGGTCAAATGGCTGAGAGCGAGAAGTGTTCCTGAGACGTTCAGCAAGACTCCTCTCAGCTCCCTTCTCCAAAGTGGATCACATTTACTATTCACTCTGCTGTCGTCTTTCTGCTGCACAGTCTGAATGGTCAGTAAAGCCTGAATGAATTACATTTACAGCATCATTTATTAACCCCATCCTAATTTCCAGGTTCTAACCACAAACAAACAGGTCTTATTTTAATAAAGATAGATCTGGCTATAATACTTATTTTATTTACTTAACCAGGAAAGTCAGGAATGTTACTTCATTGAGTAATACGCAATCAGACACCACTGACTTGACTGATTTGTGTACCGTAAACAATATAAAGAACATTTGAGAAGTGCACTTTAGTAGAATAATTGCAATGCATTACTACTGTTTATTATCTATCTCATATCAAGACCCCTGCTTATTATTCATCTCACATATCAAGATCAACACTTGCATCATAACTCAAAGATACAAAAACACAATGGAATACAAAACAACATTTGATATTCCGTAGCAATGACCGCTACATTTTTTTTTCTTTTTTTCGCTACAGCAAGCATTAGTTCCGCTCCAAATTCTATCTGCTCCTGTTCTTAACACCTGGAGCGTGAAGAAGCCTAATCCTCATACTGCCCAATGGCACAACTAACTCTCTTCTCATAATGACTCTTCTCTTTTACCAACCCAACAATGCAACAAGGAGATGTGTGTTTGGCATTTGGCTATAAAGAGTGGCATTTAAGACAAGCCAATTATAAAAATGACATTGGAATTACAGACATTTAATGTTTTGAGAGAATGAGTGAGTCAACATTCCAATCTGCCATGTTCAGAAAGGCCTTCCTCTCCTGTATCTGTCCACGGATCATAATCGCTGCACTATTGTATCCAGCTGTTGCCAAACTCTCCCTGGAAGTGGAGGCCAGAAGTTAAATGACTGTATTATTGGACCCATATCCTGGCTGTAGAACACATCAGTGAGTCCATTACATCATTCAGCCTTTCACTAGACCTCGATCATCACTTTAGTAGAGGACCGAGCTGCACTCAGATGACATCAGAAGAGCCTCCCAGGCCTAGTAAGTCTACAGCATTTAGTATTTTAGTATTTTATTAGGATCCCCATTAGCTACAGCCAGAGCAGCATCTACTCTTCCTGGGGTCCACACTAAACATAAAGCATGACATAATACAGAACATTAATAGACAACTACATAAAAACTACATTAAATGACATAATACTGTACATAAGATGAATAGACAGGTACAGAACTGAATAGATTAAATTTACATAAATTACATTCCTACAGTACTGGGCAATGGGGCCAGTAAGTCTACAGTACTGGGAAATGTGGCCAGTAAGTCCACAGTACTGGGAAATGGGGCCAGTAAGTCCACAGTACTGGGAAATGGGGCCAGTAAGTCTACAGTACTGGGAAATGGGGCCAGTAAGTCTATAGTACTGGGAAATGGGGCCAGTAAGTCTACAGTACTGGGAAATGGGGCCAGTAAGTCTACAGTACTGGGAAATGGGGCCAGTAAGTCTACAGTACTGGGAAATGGGGCCAGTAAGTCTACAGTACTGGGAAATGGGGCCAGTAAGTCTACAGTACTGGGAAACGGGGCCAGTAAGTCTACAGTACTGGGAACCGGGGTCAGTAAGTCTACAGCACTGGGCAACGGGACCAGTAAGTCTACAGCACTGGGCAACGGGGCCAGTAAGTCTACAGCACTGGGCAACAGGGCCAGTAAGTCTACAACACTGGGCAATGGGGCCATTAAGTCTACAGCACTGGGCAACAGGGCCAGTAAGTCTACAGCACTGGGCAATGGGGCCAGTAAGTCTACAGCACTGGGCAACGGGGCCAGTAAGTCTACAGCACTGGACAACGGGGCCAGTAAATCTACCATACTGGAAGCTTACATCACTGCAAAATTAACCCCAAAAACAGTTTCTAAAAAGACTAACATAAATTAGCCAACTCTGACTGGAGCTATCTCAGAATGCATGGAAACAACTGAAGTACAGCATGGAATCCTTGAACATAAGCATTTCAAAGGGCTATTTTGTTACTTACCAGGGCAGACAGGGGACAGCCTTTGGTTTGTGTTGCCTATGTTGGAGTCAGTTTGGCCAGGGTTAGTAGAAGGCCCCTGGATATCACTGGTGGTGGATGGACAGAGTTGCCCAGTGCACTGGCCTGCATTTGTTCATGTTGTCCTGCCAAATGTTTGCTTCCCTGTCAGTGTAAGTCCTGCAGGGCACTAGGCTCTGGAAAAGTCTCTGATTACATCATCTGTGTCATGTACAGTAGGTACTCATGCCACTTTGTCTCCTGCTCTCAATCCCAATGTGATGATGAATGCTCGCTTATTAAGCGATAAATCATTCCTGAGAAAATGGAGAAAGGGAAAGAAAATAGCATATTTAGTTCTGTTTCACAGGTTGCTCAAGCAGTTTACTGTCCTTTAGTTTGTTTCAATACAGAAAAAGACAATGACAAAAACAATAAATGAAATAAGAAATCCCCCATAACTAACAACATACACAATACATCAACGTGTATTATTGTTATCTCTGAGCAGAGGGAATCCCAGAGGGCAATGCGCCACAAGAAAGATGGGTTGAGGGCATGTTTAGTACATTATATATCTTGCCATTCAAAATATCCTACAGTTGAGAGCCTCATAACCATTTTTGTATTATTATTTAAGCTTTATTTAACCAGGCAAGTCAGTTAAGAACAAATTCTTATTTTACAATGACAGCCTACCCCGGCCAAACCCTCCCTTAATCCGGACGACGCTGGGCCAATTGTGCACTGCCCTATGGGACTCCCGATCACAGCTGGTTGTGATACAGCCCAGGATCAAACCTGAGATGCAGTGCCTTAGACCTCTGTGCCACTCAGAAAGCCCTGCTTTCATTAGTGAGTGAAACATTTTCCTCCTTTACTGAGGAGCAGGTGGACCCCGATGCCTGTGATGGCCACCCGATTCATGTCTTCAAGCAATAATGCTTTTAAATTTGAAAATAAATGAAAAATAATGAAGCACAAGAAAAAGGCATTTAGCAATAATGTCCCCATTTAAAAGATCTTAGCCCACAGTTTAATGTTTCAAAACCCCAGACAAATACTGCATTCAATGTTCTCATCAATACGCTTCAAATCACAACAACAACACAATGACGTCTCTGTAGAACAAAACAGACCTTACATCATCACCCCTCAAGCAGAGAATGCAGATAGATTAGGTTTATGTACATTCTCTGAAAGTTATTTATGTTCTATGTCATGATTCCCTGTCATGGCAATCAAATCAACCGACTGTCCATATTGAGTCAATACTAAGAGCGAAGTATATCAATCTGTAGCCATGGCGAGCATGAGTCAAAAGAATGCAGTTTCATTTGACTGAGGCTATTTAAATTCTTAGTAGAACAACCTAGATACCAGCAATGTATACGTCCTCAAAACACAGCTAGATCTCAATTTACTATCTTCAAAACTACAGTTTGTAATTGATGCCCACCTAAATAGTGCAATGTAAACTCATCTGTGTTTTATTATCATTGTTACATTTTGAAGCTGATTTTATATCATTCACACCCCTTCCATTGGAGTGGTAGTGAGTGGCTGTAATGTTAGCTGGATGGGCTGAGCCTCACTGAGGAGAAAATTAAATAACACATCCCTGCTCTTAAACCATGGTGCCACAGAAGAACTAAACATACCCTCAGATTCAGAAGGAGAACGAGTGAGTCATAGGCATGAAATGGAATCGCGGGTATTAAACCCAAATCTGAGCTGGAGGAGAAAAGAGGTTGTTGCTGTGAGCGGCAGCAGGCAGCATCAGGGTTGTGATGGAGACATGGCTATCTTCAGAAGCTTTATCCTCAAGAATACCAAGCTCCACGTTACGGATGTCTGCCCTTCTGTTCACGTTTGTTTGGTTGCCATACCATGCCTCTCCCTGTATAGCCTACAAAGCAGTGGCATGATAATGACTACAGAGGCGATTAGGGCTTGGATAATAACTGCCTCATCAATATTAACTCCTGATCTCTGACTTACTTTGTCAATATATAACAGATTCTAGACTACAGGATGGTCCACTAGCAGACTTTCTGCCCTCCTCAAAGATATGTGATGTAGCCCTTTCCTGCAGTCAAATGACCTAGTGGCCTCGTGTGGAATGTCATAAATGTTTTTCATAATTTCATAATTAACCAACATTATTTAAAAACCCGCCGCAAATCCGGTGTTTCTATGTCAAACGGTTTTGTTATATTTCAGTCTTCTGTGATGTATATAAAGTATATTATTAGGAGGCAAACTCAAACTTGAATACCTTTCAACTCTATATCTGTTGACAGATGTCTTCTTTTTAAACCCATAATCATGTGTGTGAGGGGTATACTTTTGTTTAAGACTGCCAAGAAACACTCTGTGTGACCCTGATTTAGCCCACGGCAGTAAAGGTTATGAAGATCTCATTATGCACACAATGAAAATGAATGAATGTTTCATGATTATATTTGAGTGGTTTTTGAATATGACATTGACTAATACGGTATTAATTTTGCTTTCTGAGTTTAGATATTAAACCTAAAGTACTTAGTCTTGTTTACTTTACTTATTCATTCAATTTTTTTCAATTTTTTTCCTGGGATACGACCAGTGGTGTAAAGTACTTAAGTAAAAGTAGTTTGAAGTAGTTTTGGGGGGTATTTGTACTTTACTTTACTATTTATATTTTTGACAACTTTTACTTTTACTTCACTACATTCCAAAAGAAAATATTATACTTTTTACTCCATACATTGTCCCTGACAACCCAAAGTATTTGTTACATTTTGAATGCTTAGCAGGACAGGAACATTTTTTAATTCACGCACTTATCAAGAAAACCCAGCCTATGGTCAAGCGGACTCACTAAACACAAATGCAACTTTTGTAAATAATGTGTGAGTGTTGAAGTGTGCCCCTGGTTATCCGTACATTTTAAAAACAAGAAAATAGTGCAATCTGCTTTGCTTGATATAAGTAATTTGACATTTTTTTTATACTTTTACTTCTACTTTTGATACTTAAATATATTTTAACAATTAAATTTACTTTTGATACTTAAGGATATTTAAAACCAAATACTTTTAGACTTTTACTCAATAATTATTTTACTGGTTGACTTTCACTTTTACTTGAGTAACTTTCAATTAAGGTATTTATACTTTTACTCAAGTATGACAATTGGTTACTTTTTCCACCACTGGGGACGACACATAACGAAAAAGACAGTAGAGAAAAAAATATTTTACAATTGAAATCAATCAAGTAAAGACAGAAAAATAAATAAGAAGTGTTTATAGTTTGAATGTCCCTGAGGCAAATGAGAGTATTTTCTTTCCTAAAACAGAAACGTTGCTGCATGCTTTCTCAGAAGTAAATGCCAATAAGTGAAAACACAAATGCAATTTTACTTAAACTATGTTACATAAATCAATTGTCTTTCTCAACACATTTAATTATGCTGTAATATATTGTTTTAGTGAGTATCAGCCGAGATGTGTTTTTGTCGTGTGGTTTTCTAAAGTGGGCTTCAGAAGTTGGCGAGTGTAAAAGAACACAGAGGGAATGGTTTACTATACTGGAGGACGACAGTCTGGGGAAAAGATATACTTAGCCTGACAGCATGTCATCTTAACCCATGTAGTCATGGTTTCTCCCTCTTTCACTGCATCAAAGACATGGTAAAGCGCCATACAATGACTATGTAAAACTCACTGGGCAATACCCCAGTGTATGAACAGCATATTCACGCTTGTAATTCTCCCACGCACCCGCACAGCAGGAAAAGTGATGAGGAATCTCATCTGCAGCTATGCTCCAACACTGTGCACATAAAGATAAGCCCTCACACCAACAACGTGCGGTGATGAGTAATATGTCACCTCCCACCACCACCCCCAACACCACCGCCTGTCCAGGTAAACAATGACTGACCCCTTCAGATCCCCATTCCTCCCAGCCTCGTGACTCCCAGGCCATGGCAGCTTTAGTGTAGGTAGTGGTGTTAGTGGATTCCCATGTAAGACGGGGGCGACCTGATGAAATAAGGATGCCATTTGTGGAGCCATGCACAGACTCAAAGTGGTTAAATCACAGCTACTGAGCCATGCGGGTGGATCAATGGAGAGAAAGAGTCTCACACTTCGTTCAGCAGCATTTAAACGTGCCCTGATGGGCCTGATTTAGTTTAGGGTTATATAGGCAGCAGCTGGGGGAGACACAGAAAGCCTCATCTGTAAATGGTGATGTATTGTATAGCTCAGATGGTATGATACAGAACATAAAGGACGATCTGCAGCATATTCCTCCGAGGGTTTGTGACAATTAGAGCAGAGCAGCCATCTTAAATTTGGATGTTCATTTTTAGATTAAAGCCAAATGTTGCTAAATGTTTTCCCTTTGAGTGAGTCAAAACCACAAACATGGCCATTGAGCAATATATAACCCACTATAGATGGTTAAAATGGCTTACGTAAGTTAGTTAGTGAGCATCTGCATCTGTGTCTCTCCCACATACTGTATGTAACACGTGACTCAGGAGTCAAGTGGTGTCAGTCACGATGGCAAACAGATTCACTTAAAGTAGTACTCTAGCTCCAGCCACTCAACTCAATCATGTTAGAATCCTGACCTCAAGACAAACATCCGACCCAAGAGGCAGGATGCATGGCCAATGAGCCAAAATCAGAAACATATCTCCTTTCTCTGACCTGTTGAGCACCAATCATTCCTTGCAACATGCCATTTTCCACAAAATGAGGTTGAAAAAAAATCTAATTTAATATACAGTTGAAGTCGGAAGTTTACATACACCTTAGCCAAATACATTTAAACTCAGTATTTCACAATTCCAGCCTTTTAATCGTAGTAAAAATTCTGTCTTAGGTCAGTTAGGATCATCACTTTATTTTAAGAATGTGAAATGTCAGAATAATAGGAGAGAGATGGATTTATTTCAGCTTTTATTTATTTCATCACATTCCCAGTGGGTCAGTTTACATACCCTCAATTAGTATTTGGTAGCATTGCCTTTAAATTGTTTAACTTGGGTCAAATGTTTCAGGCAGCCTTCCACAAGCTTCCCACATAAAGTTGCGTGAATTTTGACCCATTCCTCCTGACAGAGCTGGTGTGACTGAGTCAGGTTTGTAGGCCTCCTTGCTCACACACTCTTTTTCAGTTCTGCCCACCAATGTTCTATGGGATTGAGTTCAGGGCTTTGTGATGGTCACTCCAATACCTTGACTTTGTTGTCCTTATGCCATTTTGCCACAACTTTGGAAGTATGCTTGAGGTCAATGTCCATTTGGAAGACCCAAGCTTTAACTTCCTGACTAATGTCTTGAGATATTACTTCAATATATCCACATAATTTTCCTCCCTCATGATGCCATCTATTTTGTGAAGTGCACCAGTCCCTCCTGCAGCAAAGCACCACCACATCATGATGCTTCCACCCCCGTGCTTCACGGTTGGCATGGTGTTCTCCTGCTTGCGAGCCTCCCCCTTTTTCCTCCAAACACGATGATGGTCATTATGCCAAACAGTTCTATTTGTGTTTCATCAGACCAAAGCACATTGCTCCAAAAAGTACGATCTTTGTCCCCATGTGCAGTTGCAAACCGTAGTCTGGCTTTTTTATGGCGGGTCTGGAGCAGTGGCTTCTTCCTTGCTGAGCGGCCTTTCAGGTTATGTTGATATAGGACTCGTTCTACTGTGGCTATAGATACTTTTGTACCTGTTTCCTCCATCTTCACAAGGTCCTTTGCTGTTGTTCTGGGATTGATTTGCACTTTTCGCACCAAAGTACGTTTATCTCTACGCGATAGAACGCATCTCCTTCCTGAATGGTATGAAGGCTGCATGGTCCCATGGTGTTTATACTTGCGTACTATTGTTTGTACAGATTAAAGTGGTACCTTCAGGCGTTTGGAAATTGCTCCCAAGGATGAACCAGACTTGTGGAGGTCTGCAATTTTTTTCTGAGGTCTTGGCTGATTTCTTTTGATTTTCCCATGATGTCAAGCAAAGAGGCACTGAGTTTGAAGGTAGGCCTTGAAATACATCCACAGATACACCTCCAATTGACTCAAATGATGTCAATTAGCCTATCAGAAGCTTCTAAAGCATAACATAATTTTCTGGAATTTTCCAAGCTGTTTAAAGGCACAGTCAACTTATTAATTGTGATACAGTGAATTATAAGTGAAATAATCTGTCTGTAAACAATTGTTGGAAAAATTACTTGTGTCATGCACAAAGTAGATGTCCTAACCGACTTGCCAAAACTATAGTTTGTTAACAAGAAATGTGTGGAGTGGTTGAAAAACGAGTTTTAATGACTCCAACCTAAGTGTATGTAAACTTCCCACTTCAACTGTATATGTTCTATAGGTATTCATAGAGTTCAAATGCAGGGAAGCTTTATTGTGTTTAATGCCTATGTGGAGTACTACTGCTCCACCACTGATTCTAACGAATATACCAACACATAGGCCTACACTCTCCAATTGTAATGCAAGTGCGCTACTCTGTCCTTGGAGAGAATTTAATGCTCAGCATTTTGATAATAAATTATAGGTTGAAATTTATATAAAAGCAGATCACAGGATTTACATATTGCATTCTATGCTGAAAGAATATTCACGTCTAAACAGTTGATCTATTTTCTGACTCACCTGTTGTTGGAATCTTCCAGGATCAAGGTGGAGCTACAGTGCACACTCCGCGGCCAGTTTATTAGGTACGTTCACGCAAATGGTTCGCTCCTACAGACAGTGAGTCGCTTGGCCGCGGCTTGCTATATAAAGCAGACAGACAGGCATCGACGAATTCAGCTGCTGATCGATTGAACGTTAGAATGGCCAAAATTAGCGACCGAAGCAACTTTGAGCGTGCTATGATCGTCATTGTCAGTCGCACTGGTTCCAGAGTCTCAGAAACGGGTGGCCTCCACAGTGTCTAGGGTTTATGAGAATGGTGCAACAAAAAAACAAAAAAAACAAGTCAGTTGCAGTCTTGTGGGTGAATACAGTTCATTGATGAGAGGTCGAAGGAGAATGGCAAGAATCATGCAAGCTAACAGGCAGGCCACAAACAGGCAAATAACAGCGCAGTACAACTGTGGTGCGCAGAACAGCATCTCGGAATGCACAACTTGTCAGTCCTTGTAATGGATGTGCTATTTCAGCAGACAACCACACCGGGTTCCACTCCTATCAGCTAAAAGCAAGAAGAAGCAGCTCCAGTAGGCACCCGATCACCAACACTGGACAATTGAGGAGTGAAAAAACATTGCCTGGTCCAACGAATCCTGGTTCCTGTTGCAACATGCTGATGGCAGAGTCAGGATATGGCGTAAGCAGCATGAGTCCATGGCCCCAACCTGCCTGGTGTCAACGGTACAGGCTGGTGGTGTAATGGTGTGGGGAATGTTTTCCTGGAACACGTTAGGTCTCTTGACACTAATTGAGCAACGTTTGAACGCCACAGTGTATCTGAACATTGTTGCTGACCAGGTGCATCCCTTCATGTCTACATGGGGGTCCGACCCGGAACTAGGTGTCCCTAATAAACTGGCCACTGAGTGTATAACCAGCTCTCTGGCATTTTAGTGAAAGAAAGGGCAGAGTGTGGCTGAGGCCAAGCTACAGGCCAAAGCTAATAGCTATTGTTATATTCACCTTCTGGCGAGGTTGCCTATCTGGGCATAGTGTTCTGCGGGTCTTGGCAGTGTTTCTAGTCTTGATTTAAGCAACTGTTAATCTTAGCTTGGCTTTCGATGCCATTGCAACTTTATTTGAATTCAAGTTCCTGTAAACCTTTTCCCGCTATTGCTCACTGGAGCTCCGAATAACAACCTAAACTTGGATTCCTGTTGTCGCAACCCTCCTTCCACTCCACCAACACCATCTAGTCACTAGTCTAGACTGAGGCCCTTGGTCTCTTTCTTACAATGCCATTCAACGATATCATTCCTGCAGCCCATTGAGATGAACACAGGTAAGTCATGCTGTTCTTTCACTTAAAGACCATCTCACAGACATCAACCTCCCGTCCTCAGTCCAGACAGGCACAAATATTAGAGAGATAAATGAATAAACTGAAGGAGGGGAAAGTGGAGCAGAAATCCCTTAGGTGTCCCTAAGTTCTAGACCTCAGCTGAATCTGGTAATGAATGGTGTGGCTGTTGAGCAAGTTGAGGAGACTAAATTACTTGGCGTTACCTTAGATTCTAAACTGTCATGGTGAAGACAAAAATATTCAATGGTTGTAAAGATGGGGAGAGGACTGTCCGTAATAAAGAGATGCTCTGCTTTTTTGACACCACACTCCAAAAAGCAAGTTCTGCAGTCTCTAGTTTTGTCTAATCTTGATTATTGTCCAGCCGTGTGGTCCAGTGCTGCAAGGAAAGACCTAGTTAAGCTGCAGCTGACCCAGAACAGAGTGGCACGTCTTGCTATTCATTGTAATCAGAGGGCTGATATAAATGGAACTCCATTCCATCTCATATTGCTCAAATAAACAGCCAACCTGATTTAAAAAAACAGATAAAGCAACACCTCACAGCACAACGCCTCTCCCCTATTTTACCTATTTTTTTATGTAGTTCTGTCCTTGAGCTGTTCTTCTCTATTAATGTTATGTATTATGTCATGTTTTATGTTTTGTGTGGACCCCAGGAAGAGTAGCTGTTGCTTTTGCAACAGCTTATGGGGATCCTAATAAAATACCAAACAGCAAATATCATTTCTGGGACGCATATTAACATAGCTCACACGGAAGTGCTGAAAACACACATAATCGCAGAGATGAGAAGGAGAGCGGGGCAGAGCACAATCCATACATCCTATACATGTAACGATCGTCTGTGGTGGAAGAAGGTGAGGACCAAAGCGCAGTGTGGTAAGTGTTCATATTTTTTATAAAATAACTGAACACTGAACAAAACAATAAACGACAAATCAACAGTCCCGTAAGGTGAATGGAAAAAACACTAAACAGGAAATAATCACCCACAAAACACAGGTGGGAAAAGGCTACCTTCTCTGATTGAGAACCATACCATACCAGGCCAAACACAAAACCACAACATAGGAAAAAGAACATAGACTACCCACCCCAACTCACGCCCTGACCAAACTAAAACAAAGACATAACAAAGGAACTAAGGTCAGAACGTGACAATACATACAGCCTATGTTTGTCACAGTCAGGCTCCGGGTGGGAGGGATGAAGAGTGTTACCATGTGATAGTGAAAATCACAGCGTATTTTTAATAAGTGCACCATAAATCATTCATAAATATATTCCCTCACCTGCCTGAATTATCTATGTGTCTTTAATCGGCTTTCTGAGGTAAAATGCACTGGCAGTGAACTCAGACAACACTGTTCTCATGATACCTTTTCAATGCATATCAATGATATTCAGAATTCAACATTTCTTCTGTCACTGCGTTCTACATTGTAGAGGAAATGCTACCTTCTGTCAGTGTAAGAAACCTTTCCTAATAACTGTAACTTCTCACATCATCTGTGCTCCTTTGGCCCAAAGACCGAGAGCTCTTTTCTAATACAGTGAATTAGTTAACTATATTTGATTTCATTATGTCTCTCGATCACTGATGTAAAATGAGAGGGGTTTTCTACCTCACAGAGAACAACATATGTTGTACTCCTATTCACATTCCTGGATAAAACAAATTGCAGGCAAGGAAACATTTGGATAAGAAATACTGGGTAAACAGAGCTTACATTTTACAATATCAAATCACAAGATGGATTAATTTGATTTTTTATTTTTTCTTATTATAATTTTTTCACCTTTATTTAACCAGGTAGGCTAGTTGAAAACAAGTTCTCATTTACAACTGCGACCTGGCCAAGATAAAGCAAAGCAGTGCGACACAAACAACAACACAGAGTTACACGTGGAATAAACAAACATAGAGTCAATAACATAATAGGAAAAAAAGTATATATACAGTGTGTGCAAATGAGGTAGGATAAGGGAGGTAAGGCAATAAATAGGCCATAGTGGCCTATTACAATTTAGCAATTAAACACTGGAGTGATAGATGTGCAGAATATGAATGTGCAAGTAGAGATACTGGGGTGCAAAAGAGCAAAAAATAAAAAAAACAGTGTGGGGATGAGGTAGTTGGATGGGCTATTTACAGATTTGTAGCACCTTCAGAACATCAGCTATCTGGATTTGGGGGAAGGAGAAATGGGGAGGCTTGGGCAAGTTGCTGTGGGGGGTGCAGGGCTGTTGACCAGGGTAGGGGTGGCCAGGTGGAAAGCATGGCCAGCCTTAGAAAAATGCTTATTGAAATTATCGTGCAGTGGGCAGCTGGGAGGAGGTGCTTTTATTCTCCATGGACTTTACAGTGTCCCAGAACTTTTTGAAGTTTGTGCTACAGGATGCAAATTTCTGTTTGAAAAACCTAGCCTTTTCTTTCCTAACAGCCTGTGTATATTGGTTCCTAACTTCCCTGAAAAGTTGCATATCGCGGGGGCTATTCGATGCTAATGCAGTACACCACAGGATGTTTTTGTGCTGGTCAAGTGCAGTCAGGTCTGGAGTGAACCACGGGCTATATCTGTTCCTGGTTCTACATTTTTTGAATGGGGCATGCTTATTTAAGATTGTGTGGAAAGCACTTTTATATGTTTCATCGATTCTATGCAGTCATAACATTAAACTGAAGTATTGACAGGATGTAAACATGCTTTAATTTTGAGAATTTACCTTTAAAATGAAACAATGTGGAATGAATGGAAGCTATATTAAATAGATGTCTTCTTCTGTAGAAGCCCAGGGGGTGTCCTGGCATCCCAGAATGCCTCACACTGGCCTACTTTGGTATTTCTGTTCCTGCAGTTTATCACCGCAACACAGTGAAAAATGAAGACCACTCAATAAACCAGTGAGTGTAGCCTATCCATAAGTCCAAGAATGTGACGAATATGTTCAGCCCCATACTCAGAAATAAAGAAAAACAAAAATGCATCTGATACTATATCTACGAACAATAGCCAAGGACCTACAGGAATGTCAATTCCACTTTTCTGTGGAGTTATAATGAGTTGTTCTTGATGTTTTGTTTTCTTTGCCCCCCCCCATGACAATTTGTCATGTGATATGGTTTAAGGAGCAGTATCCCATCAAACCAGAGAGCCTCAATTGCTTTTATTGCCAGTGTGTTTCACTTTTATTGAGACCATTAATCTCGCATCACAGCATGTGAATGGCTTTATAATACTGAATCAGTGTGCTGAACACACATTTGCATTAGGGCCTGAGAGAAGAGGAGACAGACGAGACACATTGTCTCATCTATGTCTTATTGCAGAGCGGGGGCTCAGGATATTTCTTGCTTTGTCAAACGAGAGGCTCTAAATGCTGACTCACTGACCCTACCCTTGTAAAAGTTTATCTTCTTACAGTAACAGGATCGTAGAACTGCCGTCTTCCATTATCATGCTAGGGAGAGGAGATGCTATTGAAATATGACCCTTCTCTGACTCTCCCAAACAGGATCCAACTCAGCCATCCTCTACTGGTTCTTGTTAAGGCAGTCCTGATGCATAACCTCCTGTAAAACCATTCCGTTATCCATTCTATTTCTTTTCATCTTAATTATCTCCAGAACTCACAGCAGGCTATTACTCTCTAATCCAGATCCAGTGTCTTTAGTGCTTTACTTCCTTTCCTATTGAAATACACAGCCTTTTAAGGATGTCTTGTTTGTAGTGAACAAAGCATAAAACTTAATTTGCTTCGGAGGGTGAGGTTCAGGTTTACATGGTATTAGTTAATGAGGTCAGTGCCCATTGATATACAGTAACTATGCTTGTGTTCATAAAAACCTAGGCTACAACTCACCCAGGGTTTGGAGGGCTAAAGAGAGAATGGACTAGTATGAGCTCATAGCAGTGATAGGGGACACATGAAGTCTGAGGGGGAAGTGCCTGGGTCTCTCTCTCTCTCAGCTGTTGTGGTGGTGAGATGGTATGATGGTGAAATGAACGGAGAGAATGTTTTATTTCTGACTTCACACTAAGGGTACTGCGCAGTACTGCATTGCCTGAGTGGGCTGACAACCAGTCATGCAACACAGAGTTGCCATGGAAACTGCAGGAAAGATGAGGGGAAAAGTGTAAGACAGTGGAGGAGAAGAGAAATTCTGTCATTTTCACCTAGAATGTTGACTGTGCAACGTATATCTGGCCTCAGTCTAGCATGGTGTGAATTTCTGTAAAAAAAAAACGTATTTCGCCCATTCTTGAACTAGTGTGTGTTACATAAGCAAGGTTTTGAACAGTTGGTTTATTCCACATCTGCTTTTTTAATCCAACAAAACAAACATGGTCATGACACCCATCAGCACCATCATCCAAGACACCCTAGACCCACTCCAATTCGCATACCGCCCCAACAGATCAACAGATGACCCTATCTCAATTGTACACACTGCCCTCTCCCCTGGACAAGAGAGAAAATAACTACAGTATGTGAGAATGCTTTTCATAGACTACAGCTCAGTGTTCAATAGCATGGTCCCCTCCAGGCACATCACCAAGATAGGGACCCTGGGACTGAACCCCTCCCTCTGCAACTGGATCCTGGACTTCATGACAGGCCGGCCCAAGGTGGTGTTGGTAGGCAACAACACCTTCACCACGCTGACCTTCAACACGGGGGCCCCTCATAGGTGTGTGCTTAGTCCCCTAATGTACTCTCTGTTCACCCACAACTGCGTGGCCACACACGGCCAACACCATCATCAGGTTTGCTGATGACACAACAGTCGTCAATCCATTACATGATTGACCAGGGGAATCCAGGTGAAAGTTATGATCCCTTATTCATGTCATTTGTTAAATCCACTTCAATCAGTATAGATGAAGGGGAAGAGACAGGTTAAAGAAGGATTTTTAAGCCTTGAGACAAATGACACATGGATTGTGTATGTGTGCCATTCAGAGAATGAATGGAAAGACAAAAAATGTAAGTGCCTTTGAATGGAGTATGGTTGTAGGTGCCAGGTGCACCGGTTTGTGTCGAGAGCTCCATGGCTTTTCACGCTCTACAGATTCATGAGTGTGTCAAGAATGGTCCACCACCCAAAGGACATCCAGCCAACTTGACACAACTGTGGGAAGCATTGGAGTCAACATGAGCCAGCATCCTTGTGGGAAGCTTTAGAGGTGGGGAGAGGAAAACTCAATATCAGGATGGTGTTCCAAATGTTTGGTATACTCAGTGTATACACACCATATACAGTACACACTCACTCACACACACTACATTGACACTCCCACACCGAACCCACACACATTCACATAAACTACATGTGCACACACACAAAATACACACGCATATCGATACAACACAAACACACCCACCTGCATACACATTTGACACACGCACTTTTACACTCATCATTTGCTGCTGTTACTCTGTTCTTTATTTTACTCTTATAATTATCTATCCTGATGCCTAGTCACTATACCCTGCCTTCATGTAAACATCTACTTCAAATACCTTGTACCTCTGCACATTGATCTGGTACTGGTACTCCCTGTATATAGCTTCACATTGATCTGGTACTGGTACTCCCTGTATATAGCTCCACATTGATCTGGTACAGGTACTCCCTGTATATAGCTCCACATTGATCTGGTACAGATACTCCCTGTATATAGCTCCACATTGATCTGGTACAGGTACTCCTGTATATAGCTCCACATTGATCTGGTACAGGTACTCCCTGTATATAGCTCCACATTGATCTGGTACAGATACTCCCTGTATATAGCTCCACATTGATCTGGTACAGGTACTCCTGTATATAGCTTCACATTGATCTGGTACAGATACTCCCTGTACATAGCTCCACATTGATCTGGTACAGGTACTCCTGTATGTGGCTCCACATTGATCTGGTACAGATACTCCCTGTACATAGCTCCACATTGATCTGGTACAGGTACTCCTGTATATGGCTCCACATTGATCTGGTACAGATACTCCCTGTACATAGCTCCACATTGATCTGGTACAGGTACTCCTGTATATAGCTCCACATTGATCTGGTACAGGTACTCCCTGTATATAGCTCCACATTGATCTGGTACAGGTACTCCCTTTATATAGCTCCACATTGATATGGTACAGGTACTCCCTGTATATAGCTCCGCATTGATCTGGTACTCCCTGTATATAGCTCCACATTGATCTGGTACTTCCTGTATATAGCTCCACATTGATCTGGTACTCCCTGTATATAGCTCCACATTGATCTGGTACTGGTACTCCCTGTATATAGCTCCACATTGATCTGGTACAGGTACTCCCTGTATATAGCTCCACATTGATCTGGTACAGGTACTCCCTGTACATAGCTCCACATTGATCTGGTACAGGTACTCCTGTATATGGCTCCACATTGATCTGGTACAGATACTCCCTGTACATAGCTCCACATTGATCTGGTACAGGTACTCCTGTATATAGCTCCACATTGATCTGGTACAGGTACTCCCTGTATATAGCTCCGCATTGATCTGGTACTCCCTGTATATAGCTTCACATTGATCTGGTACTTCCTGTATATAGCTCCACATTGATCTGGTACTCCCTGTATATAGCTCCACATTGATCTGGTACAGGTACTCCCTGTCTATAGCTCCGCATTGATCTGGTACTCCCTGTATATAGCTCCACATTGATCTGGTACTTCCTGTATATAGCTCCACATTGATCTGGTACTCCCTGTATATAGCTCCACATTGATCTGGTACTGGTACTCCCTGTATATAGCTCCACATTGATCTGGTACAGGTACTCCTGTTTATAGCTCCACATTGATCTGGTACTCCCTGTATATAGCTCCACATTGATCTGGTACAGGTACTCCTGTTTATAGCTCCACATTGATCTGGTACTCCCTGTGTATAGCTCCACATTGATCTGGTACTCCCTGTATATAGCTCCACATTGATCTGGTACTCCCTGTATATAGCTCCACATTGATCTGGTACAGGTACTCCCTGTATATAGCTCCACATTGATCTGGTACAGGTACTCCCTGTATATAGCTCCACATTGATCTGGTACAGGTACTCCCTGTATATAGCTCCACATTGATCTGGTACAGGTACTCCCTGTATATAGCTCCACATTGATCTGGTACTTCCTGTATATAGCTCCACATTGATCTGGTACTCCCTGTATATAGCTCCACATTGATCTGGTACAGGTACTCCCTGTCTATAGCTCCGCATTGATCTGGTACTCCCTGTATATAGCTCCACATTGATCTGGTACTTCCTGTATATAACTCCACATTGATCTGGTACTCCCTGTATATAACTCCACATTGATCTGGTACTCCCTGTATATAACTCCACATTGATCTGGTACTCCCTGTATATAGCTCCACATTGATCTGGTACATGTACTCCCTGTATATAACTCCACATTGATCTGGTACTCCCTGTATATAGCTCCACATTGATCTGGTACATGTACTCCCTGTATATAACTCCACATTGATCTGGTGCTCCCTGTATATAGCTCCACATTGATCTGGTACAGGTACTCCCTGTATATAGCTCCACATTGATCTGGTACTGGTACTCCCTGTATATAGCTCCATTCTTGTGTATTTTATTTTATTCCTCTAGTGTTACTATTTTAATTGTTATTCTTTTTTTAAACTCTGCATCGTTGGGAATGGCTTGTAAGCAAGCATTTCACGGTCAAGTCTACACCTCTTGTATATGGCATATGTGACAAATACACTTTGGTTTGAAGTATATAAAAAGCTTTTCCAAAAATGTAGCCTATCCATTAAATATTTCACAGTTACAACATGGAATGGACAGGCCAGTGATGTGATTTTAGTTATTTTAGCTTGTTAGTTATTACATAGCCTCAACCAAATACACCAAATATTGATGTTTTAAGAGCAAAATTAGCACATTCTTGCTACAACCGTTCCAAAGCTGCACCAGGGCTCCACCTGCTGAACAGAGAAGAGCAACAGACAGGGACCTCAGACTGGGACTCAGCAGCATCATGTAGCATATACAGTATCTCCCGTATTTGATCTGCCATCCATACCAGTAGGTCACAACCGTGGAAGGAATAAGGAGGGATAGAGTTTTCATTGGTAATGTATCAAATTAAGCACTATATCTTCAAGAAGAGACACCAAGTGCATCGCTATGTAGTCCACAAAGTCCCTCCTCATGACTCATTAATCCATACGGCACATTGGATTCATCTGTTTGATCAGTGTAACACAGACACTGGGAGTCAGGAAGCAAGTACAGGGGGTGAATTTAATCATACAAAACATAAGGAACAATACAAAACAAGAGTAGTGTCTAGACATGAGAAACATAACTAATACTGCTTGGGGAAATAACCAAAGGGAGAGCCAAATATAGGGGAGGTAATCATAGAAGGTACAGGTACTCCCACAGGTTCGCGTAACGATGGTGACAGGTGTGCGTAATAATAAGTAAACTGGCGACAACGAGCACTAGAGAGGAGGAGCAGGAGTAGACGTGACAATCAGAGCAGGTTGGCCTGTACTTCAATTAAAAACTCTGCTGATTCATGTCCAACTGCTCCAAAGGATTAGCCAGGGCCCATGCAGAAATGTACAGTCAGGCAGAGTTAAAGAAAAAAATGCTTTTTATGGATGTAACTTGGCTGACTAAACTTCTAAATGTCAACTGAAACTTTCGGAGTTCCTGTTAGAGGATTTGAAAGTAGTGTAACTGTTGGGTGTGGTCTTTAGATCCGAAGCACTGCTAGATCACGCAGAAAGCGATTGATAAAGTTTTCATTTCATTGGATATTTCTAGTAAATAGATCACATATTGTGAAACATTCCATGTAGGTTTAGCAAGCAAAGCATTGGCATATTTTCCCTACAAGCAGTTTGAGATGTGGATGTTCTTTTCTTTTGGCCAGTATCAAAGACTGGAGCTGTCTCCATTTGGATTCGCCCTGCAGTTTAAATAAATGACGATATTGAGGAATAAAATATTAAAGTAATCGCTCATTTCAATTCAGGAGTGCTAAAGTAAAAACCCCATAAGAAAGCAGTATATTATTTTCTGAACGATATTGAAGAATGAATCTAAAAAGTAATATTGATCATCAGGGAATAAACAATAGCTCGCCAGTGATTTAATACAGAATAAAATATAAACTGTTATTTAATATAAATGCCAATATAAAGGCCATTTCAGGTAGGTTACAGAATAGTGTAAATGCTGATGAATATGGGAAAAGAGTACCTTATAATTTATGATTAGACTTGCTCAAGCTTATGGTTACAGTTTTAACGTATTAATATGGTTCGCATCTAATGCAAAAAAACGGATAATCTGAGTTAAATGGAATACGTTCTTCTAGGTATTTCTTTAGCAAGATTGATTGTGTGCAAATTATATCCTCTGTCACCAAGCAAGGAAAGCTGCAACTAGCTAGCATAATATAACAATGTTCTACAACAGAAATCTTCTGTTAACCTTAATCATAGCATGCCAGAGTGATGTGTTACTACAAAGACTTCAAAACTATTCTCACACACGCTCCTGTGAGAAAATTCCAGTGTTGAACTCTTCCGAATAATTCTTACAGCATTTGTGAAAGTTAAGTAAAACACTTGCTTCAGTTAAGGAATACTTGCAATGAGTTTATAGAGTAGGCCTACAAATTCATTGCCATGGGCTGTGACTTTAATTACATGTAAGTGACAGCTGCCACACCCTTTTTTTCATTGTTTTTTTTATTTAACTAGTCAAGAACAGTTAAGAACAAATTCTTATTTACAATGACGGTCTACCCCAGATGACACTGGGCCAATTGTACGCCACCCTATGGAACTCCCAATCCCAGCCAGATAAGATGCAGCCTGGATTTGAACCATTGACTGAAGTGACACCTCTTACTTATCTCCCCTCTTGACACAGTGCAGTACAGACTCCACGGCCTCCCTTCACACCTCAGGCATACAGGTGCCAGAGGCCACAGCAGTCATTCCTATCCAAATGATATGACTTCCATTCACTGAAAGCAAATCCAGATAAAAAAGTCATGCTTGCATTGCTCCCCCAACACGACAGTCATTGTTTATAACATAGACAGGGAAGGTGATGCTGAGGTGAGAGACACTTATTGAGCTGTAGGGGACACACTCCTCTCTCCTCCCTCTACACACTCCCTGTCCATGCTATAACATTTACAGACAAAAAATGTCCTGTGTTCTTACCTGCTACACATGTATTATGATGGTGTTAAGTTATTACACATCAAACATGTATTATGATGGTGTTAAGTTATTACACATCAAACATGTAGTATTATGGTGTTAAGTTATTACACATCAAACATGTATTTTCCTATTGGATCAATACACTGCGACAGCAAATCAAATCAAATGATCTTTCAAAGTCACTGCATTCAGATATGAGGCCCCACAGACTAAAGGGGACATAAGAAAAGCTACAGGCGACGTTTCATTGAACTTTCCTAGCAACAGCCCCATAGAGAGCAGACCCTAGTCCTATGTCACTCAATTTCATTTCGAATGCATATCGGTCTGTGAAACATGTAAAGGCAGCTACATCTGCATCTGTTGAATACAAATCTGCCGGACAGGTTATTACAACTTATGATCGTTAATAACGTAATCCTATTAGCCCAATGAACTCGTCGCACATTTCATGATTCATGCATTTATATTACAGCAGTGTCATTTGAATGACCAAGTATTATCACTTTGGCAAGATCTAATATCTCTATAACGAATATGTTCATTATGAGAGTATCAATTACATTAATGCTCTTTCTTTCCTGGGTATTCCTGAGAGGAGCATTTGAATTACACTGCCACTGTCTGTACAGAATTCAAGGATTTGGCTCCATGGCAAACAAGGTTTTGAGAATTGATGTGTCTCGGTAGCCAAATGTAACTTGGCTTTCTCCTGCTGGTTGTATGATTACGCGACATCATCATAAAATGTGAAGTGATTGAGATCCGGCTTGTATCATCGAGCAATCTAGCCGTTACACATACTACAGCGTTTTTTAACTCTCAATTTCAAAACTTCTGACAGAATAAAACTGTCTTCATTAAATCAAACTCTGGAGGTTACTCCAGGACCAATGTGGCAGAAACTGTTCAAGCCTTTTACCAAGTCCTGCTCTGACTCTGTACCTGGAGTAGAATCTTTGATTGAGAATGGGTTTACTACAGTAAAAGTCACAAGAACATTGTCCTTCCCAACCGCATGCCAGGATGAACCCTGCTGCATGAAGAGCCAACACTGTGTTACATACAGCCGGCTGCCCGGACTCACAACAGAAGCACCTGACATTTTGTCATGGGAACATTCATTCGAGCAAAATTAATACGTTAACTCCGCCGGGCAAATTTAGCAGTCAGATTGTTTAATGGGAGGGAAATAAACAAGGAAATTCCTTTTGCAGCATTCACACAAAAAAATGCAGTGTGGGAACTCTTAGACGAGTGGAGCTGACTAGCGACAGCAAACACATCACTTTACTGCTGGGGACCAGGAGACAAGTACATGTCTTTACAGTGAGCTGCCCACTGATAATTAGTTTGGGAATAGAGTGTCCATATATGAGCTAAGCTATGATTCAACCCCAGTGCTCAGGGTTGAGCAGCATGTCATGTCCCTTTCCTGTTGAGCTGTCTCCCCCCTAACACCCCTATGGCCCCCCAACACCTTACGACCCAGACACTGGGTTTAAAGGTCATGGATTATGTTGGGATGTGTTAGCAAAGCAGCACTGTTGGCATCAGGTACGCCTAATTGGCATGCTATAAACACACACACACACACACACATGCAAGGATGCACACGCACACCTTCCTGCATTATCTGCTGCTGGTTTGCATGAGAACAGAGTGGGAATTTAAAATGGATAACACAAACCATTTAGAAAAACACAGAAACGGAATGTTATTACCACCTAAATCTGATATCTAATTTATGGGGAAATGGAACTGCTGGGTGACATTTATTGTACATACAAATGAGGACAAACCTCTGATGAGAAGTTGATATTCCTTTAACTCGACATCAAGTAAAATGAGCATTTAGAAAAATCAATAGTAGTCAGATCAAAGTCGGGGTGTTAAATCTCATTATAGTTTAACATGGCTGCATTTAATTGTACAGCAATGCACAATTACAGGCAACGTTTTGTATTGACGAAAGCAGCATGTTTTGTTAACCTTTCACAATATTAATGAACGCAGAAAAGCAACTGCTCACAGATAAAAATATTCTATACTATTCCCTCAAACAAGAAGACACTGCAGCGAAAACACAGCATCCAGTGATCTATGCACATTCCGCTGTAGCGTGAATATTTGAGTTATCTGTGAGTATTGAGCCTCGGAGAATTTACACCACTCCTGTTGTTTCAGCAACTTTGTGATGGAGGCCATGCTACTCAATCTGCACACCAATGAAAGAGAATGGAGAGACAGAGACAGGGAGAGAGAATGATAGAGAGAGGAAATGGAAGTGAGTGAGATACAGGGGGAGAAAGAGACAGGGAGAGGGCAATAAAGGGAAGAAGAGAGAGCGATAGGGGGGGAACTCTGGCATCAGTGTGTATTCTACTCATCCCACAGCGGACCAGGCTCTGGAGTGCTGTAATAAGGAGCTGTGAAATTGGAAAATGGAGGATCGCTTTACCCTGCTGCGTTACACTCAAGCTTGACATATACAGCTACAAGACACAATGGCCTAATGGCCTACATGGGACCATCACTAACAGGCTAGGGGTTGGTTAAATTCTAAAACCTCAAAAAGAGACATATCGGTTAATGTTGATTGTTGTACTGTATTTAGCTCCCCACAGCAAAATCTGTTCAATCTTGAAAGGAATGTGGGTAATATGACACATTCGGGTATATGGTGTATGTCACGTTTCGGAACCACACATAGTGTAGTTTCCAATTTTCCTAAAAGTAGCTCTCACACAGGCCTGGGAAAGAGAGAGGCTCATGCTGTGGGAGATGAATGTAGCTCTGTGTGTCCTCTGCAGCACCACAAACCGAGGGCCCAGAACACAGTGGAATAGGGAAATGGTGCTGCATGCAGAATATCTCTCTCCCTCTCTCTCTCACATGCACACAGACACACACACACACACACACACACACACAGAGCCAGTTTCCCATCCTGCAGCAGGCTCTCTTTACTTTCCCCGCAGCAGGGGCCATTTTTGGCTTGCTGCTCTCGTCGGCAGCAGGGGCCTGTAGGGGCCCCCACTCGGTTGCTGCCTGAGTAACTGTTCAGAGTGAAGACACCCACGCTTTGTTATAAGCAAAAGCTTGTCACAGATTTTGTCTGTGGGCAGACAAGCCAGAGCTGCAGCCATATTCTGGAGTAGAAGAGAGAACGGAGATGGACTCTGCATATTCATGACCTACCCAGTTAAAGCCAGTCAAGACACCAGCTCAGGAAACTCAGCATGGCACACCCATATGGACTCAATGAACCCACAAGTACAACTGACTTTTTCTCTGTTGAAGTATTTACAGGTTAGAGGGCATACCGCCCACATGAGTCAGATGAGGAGATCATGCAGTCTCTATTGCACTCCACACTGCCCTTTCCCACCTGGACAGGAGGAACACCTATGTGAGAATGCTATTCATTGACTACAGCTCAGCGTTCAACACCATAGTGCCCTCAAAGCTCATCAATAAGCTAAGGATCCTGGGACTAAACACCTCCCTCTGCAACTGGATCCTGGACTTCCTGACGGACCGCCCCCAGGTGGTGAGGGTAGGTAACAACACATCCGCCACGCTGGTCTTCAACACAGCTGCCCCTCAGGAGTGCGTGCTCCGCTCCCTCCTGTACTCCCTGTTCACTCATGACTGCACGGCCAGGCACGACTCCAACACCATCATTAAATGTGCCGATGACACAACAGTGGTAGGCCTGATCACCGACAACGACGAGACAGCCTATAGTGAGGAGGTCAGAGACATGGCTGTGTGGTGCCAGGACAACAACCTCTCCCTCAACGTGATCAAGACAAAGGAGATGATTGTGATCTACAGGAAAAAGAGGACCGTGCACACCCCCATTCTCATCAACAGAGCTGTAGCGGAGCAGGTTGAGAGCTTCAAGTTCCTTGGTGTCCACATCACCAACAAACTAACATGGTCCAAGTACACCACAACAGTCGGAAAGAGGGCACGACAAAACCTTTTCCTCCTCAGGAGACTGAAAAGATTTGGCATGGGTCCTCAGATCCTCAAAGGGTTCTACAGCTGCACCATTGAGAGCGGTTGCATCACTGCCTGGTATGGCAACTGCTCGGCCTCCGACCACAAGGCACTACAGAGGGTAGTGCGAACGGCCCAGTACATCACTGGGGCCAAGCTTCCTGCCATCCAGGACCTCTATACCAGGCGGTGTTCTGGGCAAGGCCTTGAAAATTGTCAAAGACTCCAGCCACCCTAGTCATAGACTGTTCTCTCTGCTACCACACAGCAAGCGGTACCGGAGCGCCAAATTTAGGTCCAAGAGGCTTCTAAACAGCCTCTTCCCCCAAACCATAAGGCTCCTGAACATCTAGTCAAATGGCTACCCAGACTATTCACATTGCCCCCCCCCCCCCCCCCCCCCCTCCACACCATTGCCGCTCTCTGTTGTCATCTCTGCATAGTCACTTTAATTAACTCTACCTACATGTACATACTACTTCAACTAACCGGTGCCCCCACACATTGACTCTGTACCGGCACCCCCCTGTACATATTGTTACTTTTTACTGCTCCTTTAATTACTTGTTACTTTAATCTCTTATTCTTATCTGTATTTTTTTAAACTGCACAGTCGGTTAGGGGCTCGTAAGTAAGCATTTCACTGTAAGGTCTACACGTCTTGTATTCGGCGCATGTGACTAATACAATTTGATTTGTTGCTGTGTAGCTCACTGAGCCAGTGTGGATAATGGGAGGAAACTGTGTGATGATATACAGTATAATAAAGGGGAATGATAACAAGGTGTTGAAGAGCACTGCAGGAGGAGGAGTGAGAGTAGATCTATGTGCGGCCTGGGATGGGCTGTGTGCGGACTGGCGTCTCTCCTTATCTCTCTCGCTCTCGCTCTTTCGCACAGATGATGCAGCACCATTGAAATGTGCAGATATCTGCAGCCAGTGGGGTAAAGTACTCAAGTAAAAATAATTGTAAGTACTACTTATGTCGTTTTTTGGGGTATCAGTACTTCATTTTACTATTTATTTTTTTGACTACTTCTATTTTTACTTCACTACATTCCTAAAGAAAATAATGTACTTTTTACTCCATACATTTTCCCTGACACCCAAAAGTACTCGTTACATTTTGAATGCTTAGCAGGAAAGGAAAATGGTCCAATTCACACACCTATCAATTGAACATCCCTGGTCATATCTACTGTACTGCCTCTGATCTGGTGGACTCACTAAACACAAATGCTTCGTATGGGTTGGAGTGTGCCCCTGGCTATCCCCCCCAAAATTATAATAACGAAAATTGTACCGTCTGGTTTGCTTAATATAAGGAATTTCAAATGATTTACACTTTTACATTTGATACTTGAGTATATTTTAGCAATTACATTTACTTTTGAAACTTAAGTTTATTTAAAACCAAATATTGTTAGACTTTTAGTAGTATTATACCGGGTGACATTTTCTATTAAGGTATCTGTCACGGATCCCCCCCGGTACTGCTGCTCATTCCGTTCACCAGCTCCGGAGGTCTATGTCACCGGCCTTCTAGGCATCACTGAACTGGATCATTACCACCAACCCGGATTGTCTTGTCTCATTATGCACACCTGGTTCCCATTCCCCCTGATTAGTATGTGTATATATGTGCCCTCTGTTCCCCAATGTCCTTGTCGATTATTGTCCCATGTCCATTGGTCTTGTGAGTACCTGTGCTCTATTGTATCGGCTTTCGTACTACGTGTTATTGTGCACTTGTTTACACCTCGCTCTTTTGTTTGGGTCACATCCCTGTGTTATATATATATACATGTTTTTTGGGGGACTTCGTCCCCGTCGTTTTCATGACGTACTTTATTTTGTGTCGATAAATCAAATCCCCTATTACGTATTCCTGAGCCTGTCTCCTATCATTATACAGCTTGACAGTATCTTTACTCTTACTCAAGTATGACAATTGGGTACTTTTTCCACCACTGTCTGCAGCTAATTATGTGTCCACTGACAGATACTGTATGAGCAACAAAAAGTCAAGTGGAATTAAGCTGCCAGCCCACATAAAAAAATACTACAGTTTACTATAGAATATTACAGTACTTACTATAGAATTCTGTAGTATGCTATAGTAGACTGTAGAATATTATAGTAAATACTACAGTAATGTCCGCAAAAACACTACAGTTCGCACTATAGTTCAATCGAGTACAGGATTAACTGAATGATAACAAAGACAAAATGGAATATGGAATTTTATTGAATGGTTTGGGGTATGGCCTCGTGTAAGAGGAATGCTCCTCGGAGCCAGATGCTGATGACAGGTCTCCCGCTGGAAAAACGAGGTTCCAATGATGGGCCTTAAGGTTATTATGCTGGTGGTGGTGGGGAGGTGGATGGTTGTCGACAACTGTTGCTGAAGAACAGCAAGTGAGAGAACATGGGTAAATTGACATATAAATACTCCCCTAGATTTATGCCACTTGATTGAAACAAAGGGAAGTGATTATTGCACGAGTGAGCCCATAGGTTAATCAGCAAGCGTGGTGGAATTGCCTTAGTGTGCCATGCTCATAGGCTAAAGTTAATAAGTGAATGACATTCTGCATGCTTGCTAAAGTTAAAGAGGCTCCCATCACCCATATCTCAATTTGTGTCACCCATAAGTGAGAAACCTACATGCTTATATGCCAAGTATAGACCATATATTATGTTCCCTACAGGTTATGAAAAGTGCAGTAGCTCTGAACTGCCTGCCTGCCTGCCTGCCTGCCTGCCTGCCTGCCTGCCTGCCTGCCTGCCTGCCTGCCTGCCTGCCTGCCCCCCCCCCCCTCCACACCATTGCCGCTCTCTGTTGTCATCTCTGCATAGTCACTTTAATTAACTCTACCTACATGTACATACTACTTCAACTAACCGGTGCCCCCACACATTGACTCTGTACCGGCACCCCCCTGTACATATTGTTACTTTTTACTGCTCCTTTAATTACTTGTTACTTTAATCTCTTATTCTTATCTGTATTTTTTTAAACTGCACAGTCGGTTAGGGGCTCGTAAGTAAGCATTTCACTGTAAGGTCTACACGTCTTGTATTCGGCGCATGTGACTAATACAATTTGATTTGTTGCTGTGTAGCTCACTGAGCCAGTGTGGATAATGGGAGGAAACTGTGTGATGATATACAGTATAATAAAGGGGAATGATAACAAGGTGTTGAAGAGCACTGCAGGAGGAGGAGTGAGAGTAGATCTATGTGCGGCCTGGGATGGGCTGTGTGCGGACTGGCGTCTCTCCTTATCTCTCTCGCTCTCGCTCTTTCGCACAGATGATGCAGCACCATTGAAATGTGCAGATATCTGCAGCCAGTGGGGTAAAGTACTCAAGTAAAAATAATTGTAAGTACTACTTATGTCGTTTTTTGGGGTATCAGTACTTCATTTTACTATTTATTTTTTTGACTACTTCTATTTTTACTTCACTACATTCCTAAAGAAAATAATGTACTTTTTACTCCATACATTTTCCCTGACACCCAAAAGTACTCGTTACATTTTGAATGCTTAGCAGGAAAGGAAAATGGTCCAATTCACACACCTATCAATTGAACATCCCTGGTCATATCTACTGTACTGCCTCTGATCTGGTGGACTCACTAAACACAAATGCTTCGTATGGGTTGGAGTGTGCCCCTGGCTATCCCCCCCAAAATTATAATAACGAAAATTGTACCGTCTGGTTTGCTTAATATAAGGAATTTCAAATGATTTACACTTTTACATTTGATACTTGAGTATATTTTAGCAATTACATTTACTTTTGAAACTTAAGTTTATTTAAAACCAAATATTGTTAGACTTTTAGTAGTATTATACCGGGTGACATTTTCTATTAAGGTATCTGTCACGGATCCCCCCCGGTACTGCTGCTCATTCCGTTCACCAGCTCCGGAGGTCTATGTCACCGGCCTTCTAGGCATCACTGAACTGGATCATTACCACCAACCCGGATTGTCTTGTCTCATTATGCACACCTGGTTCCCATTCCCCCTGATTAGTATGTGTATATATGTGCCCTCTGTTCCCCAATGTCCTTGTCGATTATTGTCCCATGTCCATTGGTCTTGTGAGTACCTGTGCTCTATTGTATCGGCTTTCGTACTACGTGTTATTGTGCACTTGTTTACACCTCGCTCTTTTGTTTGGGTCACATCCCTGTGTTATATATATATACATGTTTTTTGGGGGACTTCGTCCCCGTCGTTTTCATGACGTACTTTATTTTGTGTCGATAAATCAAATCCCCTATTACGTATTCCTGAGCCTGTCTCCTATCATTATACAGCTTGACAGTATCTTTACTCTTACTCAAGTATGACAATTGGGTACTTTTTCCACCACTGTCTGCAGCTAATTATGTGTCCACTGACAGATACTGTATGAGCAACAAAAAGTCAAGTGGAATTAAGCTGCCAGCCCACATAAAAAAATACTACAGTTTACTATAGAATATTACAGTACTTACTATAGAATTCTGTAGTATGCTATAGTAGACTGTAGAATATTATAGTAAATACTACAGTAATGTCCGCAAAAACACTACAGTTCGCACTATAGTTCAATCGAGTACAGGATTAACTGAATGATAACAAAGACAAAATGGAATATGGAATTTTATTGAATGGTTTGGGGTATGGCCTCGTGTAAGAGGAATGCTCCTCGGAGCCAGATGCTGATGACAGGTCTCCCGCTGGAAAAACGAGGTTCCAATGATGGGCCTTAAGGTTATTATGCTGGTGGTGGTGGGGAGGTGGATGGTTGTCGACAACTGTTGCTGAAGAACAGCAAGTGAGAGAACATGGGTAAATTGACATATAAATACTCCCCTAGATTTATGCCACTTGATTGAAACAAAGGGAAGTGATTATTGCACGAGTGAGCCCATAGGTTAATCAGCAAGCGTGGTGGAATTGCCTTAGTGTGCCATGCTCATAGGCTAAAGTTAATAAGTGAATGACATTCTGCATGCTTGCTAAAGTTAAAGAGGCTCCCATCACCCATATCTCAATTTGTGTCACCCATAAGTGAGAAACCTACATGCTTATATGCCAAGTATAGACCATATATTATGTTCCCTACAGGTTATGAAAAGTGCAGTAGCTCTGAACTGCCTGCCTGCCTGCCTGCCTGCCTGCCTGCCTGCCTGCCTGCCTGCCTGCCTGCCTGCCTGCCCCCCCCCCCTCCACACCATTGCCGCTCTCTGTTGTCATCTCTGCATAGTCACTTTAATTAACTCTACCTACATGTACATACTACTTCAACTAACCGGTGCCCCCACACATTGACTCTGTACCGGCACCCCCCTGTACATATTGTTACTTTTTACTGCTCCTTTAATTACTTGTTACTTTAATCTCTTATTCTTATCTGTATTTTTTTAAACTGCACAGTCGGTTAGGGGCTCGTAAGTAAGCATTTCACTGTAAGGTCTACACGTCTTGTATTCGGCGCATGTGACTAATACAATTTGATTTGTTGCTGTGTAGCTCACTGAGCCAGTGTGGATAATGGGAGGAAACTGTGTGATGATATACAGTATAATAAAGGGGAATGATAACAAGGTGTTGAAGAGCACTGCAGGAGGAGGAGTGAGAGTAGATCTATGTGCGGCCTGGGATGGGCTGTGTGCGGACTGGCGTCTCTCCTTATCTCTCTCGCTCTCGCTCTTTCGCACAGATGATGCAGCACCATTGAAATGTGCAGATATCTGCAGCCAGTGGGGTAAAGTACTCAAGTAAAAATAATTGTAAGTACTACTTATGTCGTTTTTTGGGGTATCAGTACTTCATTTTACTATTTATTTTTTTGACTACTTCTATTTTTACTTCACTACATTCCTAAAGAAAATAATGTACTTTTTACTCCATACATTTTCCCTGACACCCAAAAGTACTCGTTACATTTTGAATGCTTAGCAGGAAAGGAAAATGGTCCAATTCACACACCTATCAATTGAACATCCCTGGTCATATCTACTGTACTGCCTCTGATCTGGTGGACTCACTAAACACAAATGCTTCGTATGGGTTGGAGTGTGCCCCTGGCTATCCCCCCCAAAATTATAATAACGAAAATTGTACCGTCTGGTTTGCTTAATATAAGGAATTTCAAATGATTTACACTTTTACATTTGATACTTGAGTATATTTTAGCAATTACATTTACTTTTGAAACTTAAGTTTATTTAAAACCAAATATTGTTAGACTTTTAGTAGTATTATACCGGGTGACATTTTCTATTAAGGTATCTGTCACGGATCCCCCCCGGTACTGCTGCTCATTCCGTTCACCAGCTCCGGAGGTCTATGTCACCGGCCTTCTAGGCATCACTGAACTGGATCATTACCACCAACCCGGATTGTCTTGTCTCATTATGCACACCTGGTTCCCATTCCCCCTGATTAGTATGTGTATATATGTGCCCTCTGTTCCCCAATGTCCTTGTCGATTATTGTCCCATGTCCATTGGTCTTGTGAGTACCTGTGCTCTATTGTATCGGCTTTCGTACTACGTGTTATTGTGCACTTGTTTACACCTCGCTCTTTTGTTTGGGTCACATCCCTGTGTTATATATATATACATGTTTTTTGGGGGACTTCGTCCCCGTCGTTTTCATGACGTACTTTATTTTGTGTCGATAAATCAAATCCCCTATTACGTATTCCTGAGCCTGTCTCCTATCATTATACAGCTTGACAGTATCTTTACTCTTACTCAAGTATGACAATTGGGTACTTTTTCCACCACTGTCTGCAGCTAATTATGTGTCCACTGACAGATACTGTATGAGCAACAAAAAGTCAAGTGGAATTAAGCTGCCAGCCCACATAAAAAAATACTACAGTTTACTATAGAATATTACAGTACTTACTATATAATTCTGTAGTATGCTATAGTAGACTGTAGAATATTATAGTAAATACTACAGTAATGTCCGCAAAAACACTACAGTTCGCACTATAGTTCAATCGAGTACAGGATTAACTGAATGATAACAAAGACAAAATGGAATATGGAATTTTATTGAATGGTTTGGGGTATGGCCTCGTGTAAGAGGAATGCTCCTCGGAGCCAGATGCTGATGACAGGTCTCCCGCTGGAAAAACGAGGTTCCAATGATGGGCCTTAAGGTTATTATGCTGGTGGTGGTGGGGAGGTGGATGGTTGTCGACAACTGTTGCTGAAGAACAGCAAGTGAGAGAACATGGGTAAATTGACATATAAATACTCCCCTAGATTTATGCCACTTGATTGAAACAAAGGGAAGTGATTATTGCACGAGTGAGCCCATAGGTTAATCAGCAAGCGTGGTGGAATTGCCTTAGTGTGCCATGCTCATAGGCTAAAGTTAATAAGTGAATGACATTCTGCATGCTTGCTAAAGTTAAAGAGGCTCCCATCACCCATATCTCAATTTGTGTCACCCATAAGTGAGAAACCTACATGCTTATATGCCAAGTATAGACCATATATTATGTTCCCTACAGGTTATGAAAAGTGCAGTAGCTCTGAACTGCCTGCCTGCCTGCCTGCCTGCCTGCCTGCCTGCCTGCCTGCCTGCCTGCCTGCCTGCCTGCCTGCCTGCAGGTTATGGAAATAGTATTTCTCCAGTAGGTTTCCTGAAGGAGAAAGACCCCCAATTTAACGTGAAAGTTCATTAAAAAATGTTTTGTGAATACTACAGTAATGTCCCCAAAAGCACTACAGTAAAGTATTCTAAAACACTACAGTGAATACTGCAGTCCGCAAAAACACTACAGTAATTTCTATAGTATATACAACAGTCATGTCAGCAAAAACACTACAGTAAACTATTATAAAACACTACAGTGAATACTATTTATTTACAGTACCAGTCAAAAGTTCGGACACACCTACTCATTCAATGGATTTTCTTTATTTTTACTATTTTCTACATTGTAGAATAATAGTATAGACATAAATACTATGAAATAACACATATTGAATCATGTAGTAACCAACAAAAGTGTTAAACAAATGTGAGATTCTTCAAAGTAGCCACCCTTTGCCTTGATGACAGCTTTGCACACTCTTGTCTTCACCTGGAATGCTTTTCCAACAGTCTTGCTGAGCACTTCTTGGCTGCTTTTCCTTCACTCTGCGGTCCAACTCATCCCATCTCAATTGGGTTGAGGTCAGGTGATTGTGGAGCCCAGGTCATCTGATGCAGCACAACATCATTCTCCTTCTTGGTCAAATAGCCCTTACACCGGCTGGAGGTGTGTTGGGTCCCACTAAGTGCAAAGTCCCACTAAGTCCCACTAAGTGCAAAGTCCCACTAAGTCCCACTAAGTGCAAATTAGATGGGATGGCATATCACTGAATAATGCTATGGTAACCATGCTGGTTAAGTGTGCCTTGAATTCTAAATAAATCACTTACAGTGTCACCAGCAAAGCACCCCCACACCATCACACCTCCTCCTCCATGCTTCACGGTGAGAACTACACATGCGGAGATCATCCGTTAACCTACTCTGCATCTCACAAAGACACAGCGGTTGGAGCCAAAAATCTAAAATTTGGACTCATCAGACCATCAGACCGATATAATGTCCATTGCTCGTGTTTCATGGCCCATACAAGTCTCTTCTTCTTATTGGTGTCCTTTAGTAGTAGTTTCTTTGCAGAAATTCGACCATGAAGGCCTGATTCACACAGTCTCCTCTCAACACTTTTTTGGTTACTACATGATTCCATATGTGTTATTTCATAGTCTTGATGTCTTCACTATTATTCTACAATGTAGAAAATAGTAAAAATAAAGAAATACCCTTGAATGAGTAGGTGTGTCCAAACTTTTGAATGGTACTGTATATTATAGTATACTATAGTATTTTTTCATGTGGGAGCTCAGTGAGCCTATGGGTCCTTTCCATTCCTCTCCTCTCTGTTCTCTTCTCCTCTCCTATCTGTTCTCCTCTCTTCTCCAAAACTCCCCCCTCCCCAAAGTAATCCGAGGGGTACAACAGGGCTTGTGTCAGCTTGTAAAACCTGTCTCACTAAAGTATACAACTATATTAACGTAAATAACAGAGTCAGAATACATCCCTACATACAATATGAGTGATTTACACTTTTATGCTGTGTTGATCCAGTACACTGTTGCTATGGTGATTGGAAGAGGTGGCCAGTCCACTGGCAAGTTGTGCAAAGCTCTGTCTGAAGTGTTAAAGGAAGTGATTTACTGGTCGGACTACACATAGTGGTAATTGGGCCTCGCCAATAGTTTAATGAGGTACCGTAGCTAGAAAGATGTCTTACCAAAAATAGGGGCACTTCTATGTCAGGCAATATTTGATATCATTACTCTTATGCAGAGCATATGGTAAATCTTCATTACAAGGAAAATGTGGCTGAAGATGCATATTAATTGGTGCTAAAAGTTGGCTTAAAGATCACTGAATGAACAGTTACTAACGTTGATCAAACCATTTCATTCCCAATGTTCCTAATTCCCAAACATTCCTAATGTTTCCTTGAACCTTAACGGAATATCTTTTGACAGTTTGCTTAATTTACAACAGTTTGTTCAAGGTGAAAAGGTTTCTTGTGTCATTGTAACAAAAATGTTGGGGTGGAAGAAGGGGTTTCCACAAATGTTGTTTGTCTAAGAAATGTGATTACGGTAAATGTGCCTACGGTAAATGTGCCTACGGTAAATGTGATTACGGTAAATGTGTCTACGGTAAATGTGCCTACGGTAAATGTGCCTACGGTAAATGTGCCTATGGTAAATGTGATTACGGTAAATGTGCCTACGGTAAATGTGCCTACGGTAAATGTGCCTACGGTAAATGTGCCAATGGTAAATGTGCCTATGGTAAATGTGATTACGGTAAATGTGCCTACGGTAAATGTGCCTATGGTAAATGTGATTACGGTAAATGTGCCTACGGTAAATGTGCCTACGGTAAATGTGCCTACGGTAAATGTGCCTATGGTAAATGTGATTACGGTAAATGTGCCTACGGTAAATGTGCCTACGGTAAATGTGCCTATGGTAAATGCGCCTACGGTAAATGTGATTATGGTAAATGTGCCTATGGTAAATGTGATTATGGTAAATGTGCCTACGGTAAATGTGCCTACGGTAAATGTGCCTACGGTAAATGTGCCTATGGTAAATGTGATTACGGTAAATGTGCCTACGGTAAATGTGCCTACAAGACATTTGACTGTAGAGCAGAACAAAGTCAATATGCTTAATCAACTGCATCAAGTAAATGACCTTGCTCTGTTTGTATACTGTGCATGACACTCTATACCAGGCGGTGACAGAGAAAGGCCCTAAAAATTTTCAAAGATTTTCAAAGAATTTTCAAAGCCCCCCAATTCATAGACCGTTCTCTCTGCTACCGTATGACAAGCGGTACCAATGCACCATGTCTGGAACCAACAGGACCCTGAACAGCTTCTACCCCCAAGCCATAAGACTGCTAAATAGTTAACAAAGTAGCTACCGGACTATCTGCATTCATTATTTTGACTCGCCACATATGCTGCTGCTACTGTTTATTATCTATCCTATTGCATTGTCACTTCATCCTTAACTGTATGTACATATATTTACCTCAATTACCTCGTACCCCTGCACATAGACTTGGTACTGGAACCTTGTGTATATAGACAAGTTAGACTCATTGGGTTTATTTCTTGAGGGGTTTTTTTTCAAATAATTTTTCTCTCTGCATTGTTGGGATGGGCCCATAAGTAAGCATTTCACTGTTAGTTTACACCTGTTGTTTACAAAGCGTGTGACTTCTTGTGTATGATATTTTCCCTGAGGCCAAGGAAACTCACTGCTCTAAAGTACTACTTTAAGGGACAGGGAGCAGCCACCCATTTCTCCCCAATTGGTAGTTACAGTCTTGTCTCATCGCTGCAACTCCCATACGGACTTGGGAGAGGTGAAGGTTGAGAGCCATACCAATGTGTCAGAGGAAACACCGTGCACCTGGCAACCGTGTCAGTGTGCACTGCGCTTGCCACAGGAGTCGCTAGTGCCCGATGGGACAAGGACATCCCTGCCGGCCAAACCCCCCCCTAACCCCGACAATGCTGGGCCAATTGTGCGCCGGCTGCAAAAGAGCCTGGACTAGAACCCAGAATCTCTAGTGGCACAGCTAGCACTGCGATGCACTGCCTTAGACCACTGCGCCACTCGGGAGGCCATTGAGGGACCCTTTTTTAATGACAAGATGGAGCTCCATCAAGTCATCAACGCAATGCAGGCTATATTTAGACTGAATGCAATTCCAGAAAGCTTCTGTTCATCTTGAGGGAAGACTATGAAGAAACTTGACTTATTGAATCATTTATCAGCGTTGTGGATCTATCTCTCTTCAATCATCACTGACTCCACCCTCTACAATACTATCACCTTCAGATGAAAGCAATGACCAACAGAATATCAATCTGAAATCAATGTGTCTGTATAGTCATAAGAAGTGTAAGATATTACACTTTTGATTAACACATCAATAGAACTCTCTTTGAATTTCCTTGATAGCCAAAGGAAAAGAGAGACTTGAAAACCAGAACTGATGATGAGAGTGCTGTGGGGAGGTCAAAGGTGAAACTTTGAGATGGTGCTGGAATAAAGTCTGCAACAGGTGAAAACCCACACACAGATCTCTGTTCTTAACAAAAAACTTCAAATGTATTGAATTTCATAATCGAAGAGTAAATTATGTAACAACTGAGTAATGCTCACATAGGCTATGTCTTTGGCCATATTGAGCATATACTGAATTGAAAACTTCCCTTTGCCCATTCCTTTGTTATGAAACAGATTGGGAAAATCAGTCAAGCTATTCCATGGGACGAGTGAATGTAGGCCATAGTGACCTAGATGACATAGGACCTACTTTCATCTGATAGGCTTTATCAAGCTTTATCCACTACCAGTTCCCAGTGTCATGATGTTAGGGTATATTGCTATACTCTTTGGGTATAGCAAGCCCATCCCCCTCTCCCTGCCTCCCCCTTTCCTCCTTCAACTAGGTTGCTGTGGTCAGAGAGACGTCGTAACACAGAACTTGAGGTACAAACACATTTCATGTTCCGGACAAAGTATAAAAGATCGGTGAAGAATCCAGCTACGAACTGGTCCGTTTGTCACAACTTGGGAGAGCTCATGGGAGACGGTGTGGCCACATTACCATAACGCTGTTTATTTAATAGCCTCAGATATGAGGTTTACATCTAATTGATGTATAAGATGAATGAGTGAGTATGATACTGTTTGTATAATTGTGTAATATGATTGTGGACTGTTTAATGTAGAAAAATACAATTCCCTTTTGATTTGAACTAAATCAGAGGACCGCCCCTGAGCCCAGTTAGGGTCAGGCCTCCTGGGACAGCCCCTTTTCTGCCATTGCGAATAAAACCCAACTTTGAGAAATTATCAGCAGACCGAGCTTACCTCAATTACGAGATGGCTAAAGGTTGCAGACCATGTTTTTCTCCATTGGGAGGACAAAGGTTGTAGACCATTGCTGAATCTTTTAACCATACCACGTGGTTAAACTCGTAGACTATCAATACCGACAGAATAAGAACAAGTCTTTGATATTAATTACTAGTCTGTAGCTGGGAATTTCGGTATCATTGAACGCGAAGAATGACAACCGCCGAAACAGCCATTCTATAACGAATGTCACTCTGAACAATCCCCTCTAACCCAAACCGAGAGAGAGGGAGAGAGACGGACAATTCTACAAAAGAAACAAACTTTTCACCAGCGATCAAGACGACACACTGAGCGTAAATATATATATTGATTGCAATTGTTCCCGAATGAGTGAGCGTTCATGTGTAAAGGATTAGCATTTCAATTGTTATAATTATCACTCTGTAGTGACTTCTTAGTCGACCCCCACTTCCCCTTTTGTCTAACAAGCCGCCATGCCGGTTTAGCCCACTAGGACACATTCTCCTATCATTTCGTGTAACCACATTTACCTTGTTTGTTTATGCATTTCTGTGAATTACTTAGTAAGTAATAAATAAATGATTTAAGACAATTGATGTATGGATGACTCATAGTGAAGACTGGGTTCGTGCAGATAACCAACAATTTACGACGTCTGGAATGAGACTAACGTGAGGTAAAGTAAATAATTCATTAATTCGAAGACTAATTGATCAGATACACTATCTGAAAAGTTATTTTAGGAAGTGATAACTTTGTAATCTGAATATATTCCCTCGGTGCCCTGACTTCCTAGTAATTAAGATTACATGATTAATCAGTCTAATTGCGTAATAACTAATTACAGAGAATCTTTGATAAAAACTATCAGTCTTCAGTTAATGATAGTGAAGACACGACACCAGGCTTAATCCAAACCAGACATGTCTCACAGCCATATCCTCCTTCTTCCCCTGCAGATCCCAGCTGAAACGTGACATGTCACAGAAAGTAGCAGTACCCGGCCTTAATGCTCAGCATCAACATTACACATCAATTTCCCCCACTGTGGCAATATATTCCCTATTCAAAGTCATGTTTGCCATCACTTTATTAATCTCTGTAGAGGTATTGTGGGGAACAACCCCTGGATTGAAGAGAGTGAAAAAGCATATATTATAGATAAGTTATATATGGGGCGGCAGGGTAGCCTAGTGGTTAGAGCGTTGGACTAGTAACCGAAAGGTTGCAAGTTTGAATCCCCGAGCTGACAAGGTACAAATCTGTCGTTCTGCCCCTGAACAGGCAGTTAACCCACTGTTCCTAGGCCGTCATTGAAAATAAGAATTTGTTCTTAACTGACTTGCCTAGTAAAATAAATAAATATTTAGTAATACCCTAATGCTTGTCATCTATCTCATGGTAAAGACAGGTCCTGCTGAAATGTTTTTTTATTTATTTAACGAGGCAAGTCAGTTATGAACAAATTCTTATTTACAATGACGGCCTACCCCGGCCAAACCCTCCCCTAACCCGGACTATGCTGGGCCAATTCTGTGAAGGCCTATGGGACTACCGATCCCGGTCGGTTGTGATACAGCCCAAGATCAAACCAGGGTCTGTAGTGACACCTCTAGCACTGCGATGCAGTGCCTTAGACTGCTGCGCCACTCGGGAGGATAAAAGTAATGGCTAGCAGACATTCTGCTTGTTTGTCCCAAATGTGTCCTCTTACAGTTACCCACATGAAAAAATACTAGTGTATACTATGGTAGAATAATATAGTATTATTCACTGTAGTGTTTTTGCGGACGTTACTGTTGTTTTCCCTGTAGTGTTACAGTGAATATTGTAGTATTTACTGCAGTATACTGTAGTAGTTACTACAGGATAAATACTGTTGTAAAAAAATTGTAGAATATATTGCAGTAATTACTGTAGTGTTTTTGCAGACTGTAGCATGCTATAGTATTTACTGTAGTGTTTTGGGGGGATATTACTAAAGTATTTACTAAAGTTCTTTGTTTTATTAAATGTAGGTAGGACTGGGTTCTGAACAAAGAGTTCAGCACTTCTGTTCTTTTCTATAACCATAAGGAACACAATATATGGTCTATACTTGGCATGTAGGTTTCTCACTTATGGGTGGCACAAATTGGGATAAGGGGGAGGGGAATGGGCAGGGTTAGGTATATGCAAATTGTATACTGTTGTATTTACTACAGTTTAAAAAAGTAAGTGTATTTGTGGACTGTAGTATTTTTGACATTTCAGTAGTATTTACTAGTATTTTTTTGTGGATAATACTGTAGCATTTACTATAGCATTCTACAGTACACTACACAATTCTATACTAATTACTACACATGATCGAGGGATACTACAGTGTGTAGTATAGTACTCTACAGTACACTACTGTTTACTACAGAATTCTATAGTAAGTACTGTAGTATTCCATAGAAAATTGTAGTATATTTTATGTGGATAGTTCCACCATGATTTCCACAATAAGACAACAACTCAACTTTTACTCCAAATGTTATACAGTACACAATGACAACAACTAGCCTCATGGGCTTTTACTAGAAAGTATAATACTTTTGCTTCATTGTCTTAGTTATGTAACTGGTGATGGCGAGATGCCAAGGCCTAGAATGAATAATGATGACACACACACACACACCCACTCAATGACAAACTGTGATTTTAATGAGGGTTGGAAAATTATAATTGAAAAGGAAGTCTATAAAAACTGTCTATATCTCCTCCTCATACTTTGTATTGTTACAGTATATGCTTGATTGTTTTCAACAAACCCTCTCTGTCTCTCTCTTTCTCCAGATAGCAGATAACCAGATGTTAGGCTATGGATCCTTCTTCTTCTTGGCTAGTTGCCAGGTCCACTGGCTCTCCAATGACTTTGAAAAGGAAAACCATTCAGGGATGTGACCTTCGGCAGGAGAAACGTCAAATCCTCCAAGGCATGAATATCATCCCTCAGAATAACTGGAGACGAATTCAGATACTTCCAAGGAATTACATCAAAATGATCAAAGCTTGTATAGTCCAAGTGGAAACTAAGGACATCTGCATGGAACATCAATTTATAGTCAATATACTGGACCCAACAATGTATTGCTTGAAAAGTGAGTAATTTTATGAGATATGTCTGATTGTCTGTTATCTATGCAATGGCTCTTTTCTGTCAGACCAAAGTATTCTGTTTGTGAGCTGAGTCTGAAAGAAGTTTAGAAAGACTGTGCTTGATAGCTTGAAATGAAAAATTAACAATTATTTTACCTGAGACACCTGCCATTTTGTTGTATTATAACAGTAGGAGTGTAGCTGAACTTACGAATCATGAGCTTCCAAAATAATGGAGGCAATGTAAAGGCAAGGGGACATACAATATAACTTGTCCGGAGGAAGGTCCTGAATCAACTGAGAGGGTAAGTATAAGGCAGTCTGATGAGGTTGCTGTGCTATCCTCAAAAATATATATTTCTTCATGGTGAGGATAAATGCATGAACATCAGATATGATCGCATCCAGAGCAATGAGAGAGATAACTGATGGCTCTTCATTTATTCCAGTGGTTAAATAGAAAGGCTTGGTGCTGAGAGGGTATATTTTACACTGAGCAACCAAATCTCTCTCAGCCAGAGGCCATAACTCCACTCCATACTCAGTGCCGTAGACTGCTGTGCCACTTCGGGATGCCCAAAAATGTTGTTTCTAAGGAAACACAGGGCTCTATTTTAACAAACCTAACACAATGGTAAATCTTAGAGCTGGCGGCATTATAGGTTCGGGGGTGTCATAAATATTTTTCACAACAGGAATATGGGCGCAGTAGCGGTGCAAAGGGGCTGAGTTTTGATGAATAAACAAGTTGTGGGTATGTCGAGGATTGGCCCATCACTGGCCAATCAGAATGTGTTCCATGGCTAAATATGTGTTTGTTTCAAGTTGTCTATTTATGGTCTTTTATGTATTTAGCTTGTAATCAACTCCAATTCGAATGTTAGTCTGTTATAGCCTAGTTCATTAAATAGCCAACCCCATATTTTCTAAATATGTTGAACATGTTTGCAGTCCACATTGTTCTAATTGAATTTGCGTCAATATGTAAATACATACTTAAACATGGGCTATAGCATTCACACTGATATAGCGGCTAGGCCTACTGTAAATTGCAGTCTGGACTAACCTCGTCAATAAGCAAGATTAAATTCCCTAGGCTACTGATAAGGCCTAAAAAGACAGTATATCAATCTAATCAAATGCTAATAAAAATGAAACAACAACTTGTTTGAAATAAGCTATGTCTAAATGCAGATACCGGCATCATAATTGCTCCCCGTGGGCCTATAATACAGACAGGGCAACTGAAAGTATGGACGTTTTTACGCACATCCAAACTTTTCACAGGAGCTGGATAAATATCCAATATAAAAAGAAAGGGGAAATGTCCACTCACCATTATACTGCTCACAAATGGAATGTTTTATAAACATCATGGAACCATCTTATTGGCACTTCTCCAGAAATATCAGATGAAATTGCATTGCGTTCGAGCAATGTACATTATCACCATAAACCCATGGATGGTGTATCTTTCTAATTTTGTTATAATCAAATTAAACTAAAAACAATCTGTTTTTTAAACCAACAACAATATTTCTTAATAGGATCGCTTCTCTCGTTCCATGGCACTGTGGGCACACATAGGCCGAAATGTCTTTACGCATAACATTCGCACATCTATACAAAATACTAGGCTCCTGTCAATTGTCTCATTGCCTATGTGCGGGGCAGAAAAAAAAAACATCTGGCATTTATGGTATTATAGGGAGGACTTAATAGTTTGGAGGAGCTTGTCTTTGGTAATCAGACAAGGGCCACTCTGAAATGGGAATGGATAGCCTATGCACAAGCAAAGTGCAGGTATGTGAATTGTGAATAAAATGTAAAAGCACTCTCAGTAGATCATTTAAAACCCCTTTATGTATAGACTACTTTTTGCTAATGGCCAGGATAAAACAATGCACCTATGCGACCCTACCCTACCTAAGCTTGGTTTTTAATCAAATTAAACGAAATTATGGGAAACCAATCTTGTTTATGTTTCTACTCACTGGGCACAGACTTCATTTATACGTCAAATTCTGATTTAAATTAGATTGATTTGTCAACTAACGTGAAATCAACAACAAATGTCACCATGTCATTGGATTTAAGGTTAAAAATTGGATTAAAAAAACTACTAAATTCCCTTATGTTGATTAATTTTTGCAAATCCAATCAGTTTTCCATGTTGATTCTGTCACGCCCTGACCTTAGTATTCTTTGTTTTATGGGGTCGTTTACTATCTAGGTGTTTATGTATGTCTATGGTTGCCTAGATTGGTTCTCAATTAGAGGCAGCTGTTTATTGTTGTCTCTAATTGGGAACCATATTTAGGCAGCCATCTTCTTTGGGTATTTCGTGGGTTATTGTCTATGTCTAGTTGCTTGTGTCGTCAGAAGCAGCAGAAGCAGCAGAAGCAGCAGAAGCAGCAGAAGCAGCAGAAGCAGCAGAAGCAGCAGAAGCAGCAGAAGCAGCAGAAGCAGCAGAAGCAGAAGAAGAAGAGTTGTATAGTTTAAGTGTTCTTCATTAAAGTTTGTATTCATCTTACGCTGCGCCTTGGTCTCCTCTGTACAACGAACGTGACAATAACCCACCATAAAAGGACCAAGCAGCGTGATAAGGAGGAACAGCGCTTTGTGGAATCGAGGACTCGGGACGAAATACTGGACGGTAAAACATCCTGGACCTGGGAGGAGGTAATGGCAGGGGACAAGACCCTGCCATGGAAGCAGGTGGAGAGAGCACAGGAGGAACGGCGACGGTACAGTATATGGGTAAAAGGCTAGCATGGAAGCCCGAGAGGCAGCCCCAATACATTTTTGGGGGGGAGCACACGAGGAGTTTGGCTAAGTCAGGTAGGAGACCTGAGCCAACTCCTCGTGCTTACCGTGGCGGGCGTCGTACTGGTCAGGCACCATGTTATGCGGTGGAGAGCACGGTGTCCCTAGTACGCATGCTTAGCCCGGTGCGCTACATCCCAGCTCCCCGCATCTGCCGGGCTAGGGTAAGGATCTAGCCAGGGCAGATGGTGCCAGCCCTGCTCTCCAGACAGCCAGTGTGTCTCCTCGGGCCAGAATATCATGCTCCGGCGTTGCGCACTGTGTCACCCGTATGTCTGCACAGACCAGTGCATCCTGTGCCGAGCTAGAGCCTCCATCCAGCCAGGACGGGTTGTGCAGGCCATTAGCTCGAGACCTCCAGTGCGTCTTCACGGTCCGGTCTATCCAGTACCACCAGTGCCAACACCACGCACCAGACCTCCAGTATGCCTCCACAGCCCAGTACATCCTGTTCCTCCTCCCTGCACTCGCCCTGAGGTGCGTGTCCCCAGCCCGGTACCCCCACCACGCACCAGGCCACCAGTGCGCCTCCAAGGTCCAGTACTTCCTGTTCCTCCTCCCCGCACTCACCCTGAGGTGCGTGTCCCCAGCCCGGTACCCCCACCACGCACCAGGCCACCAGTGCGCCTCCAAGGTCCAGTACTTCCTGTTCCTGCTCCTCGCACTCGCCCTGAGGTGCGTGTCCCCAGCCTGGTACCACCAGTGCCGGCACCACGCACCAGGCCTATAGTGCTCCTCGGCAGTCCAGCACGCCCTGTTCCTCCTCCTCGCCCTGAGGTGCATGTCCTCGGCCCAGTACCGGCACCACGCATCAGGCCTACAGTGCGCCTCCCCAGTCCAGAGCGTCCGGCAACAATACCCAGTCCAGAGCATCCGGCAACAGTACCCAGTCCAGAGCGTCCGGCAACAGTACCCAGTCCAGAGCATCCGGCAACAGTACCCAGTCCAGAGCGTCCGGCAATAGTCTACAGTCCGGAACCTACCACGACGGGTCGCAGTCCGGAACCTACCGATCCGCCAGAGTCTCCCTCCAGTCCGGATCCGCCAGTCTCCATCCAGTCCGGGTCCGCCAGAGTCTCCCTCCAGTCCGCCACTCACTCCAGACTCGACCATCAGTCCAGTGGCGTCCTTTAGTCCGTGGTCGGCGGTGAGGGTTCCCGCTCCAGAGACATTAAGGGTGAAGTGGAGCGGGGTCCACGTCCTGTGCCAGAACCGCAACCTTGGAGTCATGCCCACCCACACCCTCCCATATAGGTTTAGGTGTGCGGCCGGGAGTCCACATCTTTGGGGGGGTACTGTCACGCCCTGACCTTAGTATTCTTTGTTTTCTTTATTGTTTTGGTTAGGTCAGGGTGTGACATGGGTGATGTATGTGTTTTTGTACTGTCTATGGTGTTTTGTAGGTTTATGGGGTCGTTTACTATCTAGGTGTTTGTTTGTCTATGGTTGCCTAGATTGGTTCTCAAGTAGAGGCAGCTGTTTATCATTGTCTCTAATTGGGAACCATATTTAGGCAGCCATCTTCTTTGGGTATTTTGTGGGATATAGTCTGTCTAGTTGCCTGTGTCTGCACTAGTATTATTATAGCTTCATGTTCTGTTTGTTTTGTATAGTTTAAGTGTTCTTCGTCTTCATTAAAATATGTATTCATCTTACGCTGCGCCTTGGTCTCCTCCGTACAACATCACATTGTGTTTTTGTTGAAATAACGTGCAAACCACATTGATTCAACCAGTTTTTGACCAGTGGGTAAATATGAGATTCACAATGCAAAAGGCACATCTCTCCTTCCATGCCATTATCAACTGCGTTACTAAGAACTGCTTATTGTGTGTCTTAACTTCCAATTAGCGCTGCATGTAATTGTCACTTCCTCTTGTTTTTAAGGACACACCTCAAATATTGCCACCCCTCCCACCTCAGCACAAGAAAGCTGATGTTAGACAGGTGTATTGCCGAACCTGGCGGTAGCGCTGGAAAGGGCCAGTGCGCCAAGTTTTGCATGACGTAATTGCAAGCTAATGTGCCTTCGACAATTGCGCCTCCTTAGCGCCAGCAGAAAATAAAGCCAACAGTGAAAATAGCCTTAAAATTTCACGACACAATCAGAATGATTATGCTGTTTTTATGATTGTTCTCTAAATAAGGAACAAGTGCTTGTTCTCTATATAAGGAACAAGAAGTGTGCAGTAATAATGCCCAAAGCCAAACCATTCAAGTCATGGTACTCTGTCAGTCATTATTGACAAGGCAGTAATGGAATAGCATTTAGCATTACATAACCTGATTAATGTATTTCAGATCATACTAATTGGAATATACAGAGCTCAACAGGCTATCCTAATACTGTACACTCCTTGGGGCACTAATGGAAAAAGATAATATCCAGGCTGCATCACATCTGGCTGTGATTGGGAGTCTCATAGGGCGGCACACAATTGGCCAAGCGTCGTCCGGGGTAGGCCATCCATTGTAAATAATTTGTTCTTTAACTGACTTGAGTAGTTAAATAAAGGTTAAATAAATACAAATAAAAAATATCAAAACATGTTCAATGTATGAAATGAAGAATGGACATTCATTATTTGGTGAGGTATCAGGTTAATGTTATTGACCTGCACTGCTTGCTTATTGAAGATTGTATTACATTTTACAACTGTTTTTTTTTCACCAAACAATAATTGGCCCTATTTTATTTCATGATTTGTTTGTGCATTAGGGAAAGGTTAATTGGATTTGATTGGAAGTAGCTGGAACTTAACCCAGAGTGCTTCTAGTTTGAACAGGCTTTGCAATGTAATTAGGAATGTCATTACAGATTATGCATGGGTAGTACATCCCAAACCTATTTTCTAACTGTCTGAATATCAAAAATAAAAAGCGTTTCTCTGTTTGTCCTTATAATGCTGTGTTCATGTCATTTTGGACACTCAGGACCTCTGAGTTCAAATAAGCGTTAGTTATTTGTGTAGAGTTTCCTATTGGTTTATTCTGATTCCTCGCAAGTGGGAAACTCGGAATGCGACACTTCCGCCTAAGTTAACAAGTTGGAAATGCCAGAGTTGCCGATATGACGTGAACGTGGCATAAACCTCTACACTACCATGTGCACTGTAGAGTGCCCGTCACGTGGGACATCTCACTTCGCTATCCCCAGCATAATGCCTTGTTCACGTCAAGTCAGAAAACTCAGAAATGTCCGACTTGCTTACCTAGGCGGAGGAGTCGGATTCTGAGGTTCCCACTTGAGACGTATCAGAATCAACCCATAGGAAGCTCTAGTCTACGCAAATAACTTCAGTTATATTTAACTTGGAGGTCCCAAGAATCCGACATGAAGTGAACGCAGCATTATACACGTGCCATGTTCAACCAGTTAGCAAATCGAACATTTTCGAATTTCCTGGTTCCGACAAGTACGTGAACCCAGCATTAGCACAAAACACAGATTCTAAATGTTTGCAAACGCTTGTTCATGATGCTAGCGATTACAAACATGAATTGTTATACAAAATTTCACAAGCTATTAGAACTGTTAACATTGTTTAAATTTAGGCTACTAAGTATACAGTTGAAGTCAGAAGATTACATACACTTATGTTAGAGTCATTAAAACTAGTTTTCAACCACTCCACAAATTTCTTGTTAACAAACTATAGTTTTGGCAAGTCAGTTAGGACATCTACTTTGTGCATGACACAAGTAATTTTTCCAACAACTGTTAACAGACAGATTATTACACTTATAATTCACTGTATCACAATTCCAGTGGATCAGAAGTTTACGTACACTAAGTTGACTGTGCCTTTCAACAGCTTGGAAAATTCCAGAAAATGATGTCATGGCTTTAGAAGCTTCTGATAGGCTAATTGACATCATTTGAGTCAATTGGAGGTCTACCTGTGGATGTACAGTGCCTTGCGAAAGTATTCGGCCCCCTTGAACTTTGCGACCTTTTGCCACATTTCAGGCTTCAAACATAAAGATATAAAACTGTATTTTTTTGTGAAGAATCAACAACAAGTGGGACACAATCATGAAGTGGAACGACATTTATTGGCTATTTCAAACTTTTTTAACAAATTAAAAACTGAAAAATTGGGCGTGCAAAATTATTCAGCCCCCTTAAGTTAATACTTTGTAGCGCCACCTTTTGCTGCGATTGCAGCTGTAAGTCGCTTGGGGTATGTCTCTATCAGTTTTGCAGATCGAGAGACTGACATTTTTTCCCATTCCTCCTTGCAAAACAGCTCGAGCTCAGTGAGGTTGGATGGAGAGCATTTGTGAACAGCAGTTTTCAGTTCTTTCCACAGATTCTCGATTGGATTCAGGTCTGGACTTTGACTTGGCCATTCTAACACCTGGATATGTTTATTTTTGAACCATTCCATTGTAGATTTTGCTTTATGTTTTGGATCATTGTCTTGTTGGAAGACAAATCTCCGTCCCAGTCTCAGGTCTTTTGCAGACTCCATCAGGTTTTCTTCCAGAATGGTCCTGTATTTGGCTCCATACATCTTCCCATCAATTTTAACCATCTTCCCTGTCCCTGCTGAAGAAAAGCAGGCCCAAACCATGATGCTGCCACCACCATGTTTGACAGTGGGGATGGTGTGTTCAGGGTGATGAGCTGTGTTGCTTTTACGCCAAACATAACGTTTTGCATTGTTGCCAAAAAGTTCAATTTTGGTTTCATCTGACCAGAGCACCTTCTTCCACATGTTTGGTGTGTCTCCCAGGTGGCTTGTGGCAAACTTTAAATGACACTTTTTATGGATAATGGCTTTCTTCTTGCCACTCTTCCATAAAGGCCAGATTTGTGCAATATACGACTGATTGTTGTCCTATGGACAGAGTCTCCCACCTCAGCTGTAGATCTCTGCAGTTCATCCAGAGTGATCATGGGCCTCTTGGCTGCATCTCTGATCAGTCTTCTCCTTGTATGAGCTGAAAGTTTAGAGGGACGGCCAGGTCTTGGTAGATTTGCAGTGGTCTGATACTCCTTCCATTTCAATATTATCGCTTGCACAGTGCTCCTTGGGATGTTTAAAGCTTGGGAAATATTTTTGTATCCAAATCCGTCTTTAAACTTCTTCACAACAGTATCTCGGACCTACCTGGTGTGTTCCTTGTTCTTCATGATGCTCTCTGCGCTTTTAACGGACCTCTGAGACTATCACAGTGCAGGTGCATTTATACGGAGACTTGATTACACACAGGTGGATTGTATTTATCATCATTAGTCATTTAGGTCAACATTGGATCATTCAGAGATCCTCACTGAACTTCTGGAGAGAGTTTGCTGCACTGAAAGTAAAGGGGCTGAATAATTTTGCACGCCCAATTTTTCAGTTTTTGATTTGTTAAAAAAGTTTGAAATATCCAATAAATGTCGTTCCACTTTATGATTGTGTCACTCTTGTTGTTGATTCTTCACAAAAAAATACAGTTTTATGTCTTTATGTTTGAAGCCTGAAATGTGGCAAAAGGTCGCAAAGTTCAAGGGGGCCGAATACTTTCGCAAGGCACTGTATTTCAAGGCCTACCTTCAAACTCAGTGCCTTTTGGCTTGACATCATGGGAAAATCAAAAGAAATCAGCCAAGACATCAGAAGAAAAAAATTGTAGACCTCCACAAGTCTGGTTCATCCTTGGGAGCAATTTCCAAACATCTGAAGGTACCACGTTCATCTGTACAAACAATAGTACGCAAGTATAAACACCATGGGACCACGCAACCGTCATACCGTTCAGGAAGGAGACGAGTTTCAGATTTCATCTGACTCATAATGATTCGCACCCCCTGACAAGACCGCCTAGGGTCCACTATCTTACACATTGGTACCTGAGAGGCTTTAGTAGCTGACACATTTTCCAAATAAGGGTCCGTTTTTCTAAGGTCTAAAAAGATACCATATCCAGTTCTGTGAGTACCAATAACATAAGTAAAACAACTTGTGTCACCGGATATTGTTTTACTGGTAATAATTCAATACATTGCCTTTTGATTTCAGCTCTGGCCTGTGAGAGTGGTGTCTCAGCCCAACTGAGCTGGCAAGGACATGGAGAACCCCTCCCCTCCATAAGAAACAAATAGCTTAGGTCAGCTAGCATAAAATATCATTGTCTAATGTGAAAAATAGATTTCTTACAACGGCAAAAAAAGTTAGATCACTTATAGCACAAAAACATTTGATATGATCATTGGTATTCGGCTGAGAGCTTGGGGTGGGTTTTCCAGGGCAAATATTTTGTTCTGGAAGTTTATGAGGCGTGAAGGCAAGAAGTCCATCCAGTACAGGAGTTATGTACATGTGCTCTTAAGTCTCAACTGTACTAGTACAAAAGTGCTAGTAGTGATAGTCGAGAGCTGCCAAACACAAAATATACACAAAGCGGATGATACATGTATAAGATGACAGAGTGCTTTCCAATCAATCCTTTCACAGCCTCACCCTACTGGAATACAGCCTGGTGAATTATATTATTTTGTTCCCCTCATATGTAACTCCCTCATTAGTCAGTCTCGTTGACATAATGTAAGGCATCAGCAGCTTTACACAGCACTGTGAATGGTGTTTTTAGAGTCAGAATGGATGGACTTCAGAAATCATATAATTTGGCATAGTAGGGATGAGGTCAAGTCTGTATAGGCATCCACTCTAGTATATATCTATTCATTGGAGGCTCCGCTCCGGGCACATAAGCAAGCTGTCTAAAAGCTGGTGATGTTTACATGCAACAATGTGACCTGCAATGTAACCAATGTAAACTGGCCCTTCACGATTGATGACAACCCTCATATGCAAATAAAGCGTTGCTGGAGTTTGTGTTGAAGCTAGTGTAATTCCTTGAAGTTGGATATCATTGTATCGGCTCAGAGTAAATATTAAATAAACAACTGAGCCAAGACACTCGCTTTACTAAAAACAAGTGTTTACTTGAATATACATAATCTGCCTAATTCAGTAGGTGTAGTTTCTCCTCCACAATGCAGATACAGTACAGTAGACTACAGCACTGGACCCGTACAGTAATATGATGTAACGAGCCTTCTGCATAGCGTAGAGAACATGCACATGCATAATCACTTGTTTAAAAAATTACCTACCTTGTTGAGCAGGTCGTATGATACCTTTTCATAAAACCCCCACAAGGTTAGTATAGCTTTCCCTCTGTCAAATCCTCTATTTTACGAATGAATCACGTTCTTAATAAAAATTTCCCAAATGCCTCCTTTCGGGATTGTGACGGTTGGAGTAAATGTAGGTATGTGTTATCGCTACTTCCTCGCATGGTCTTTAGATTTCTTAATAATTTATCTACATATTGAGCTGTGAAATATTTGCTGCGATTGGCACAGTGTGCTGCGCTATGGACTTTCAAAGTCAATCACACAGGTTCATTGGCAATTGGAGCTCCCACCCCTATAACGGGGATTGGCTCATTATGTTTGATTGACATTCATTTTTAACGTAACTGCACCGATGTTCACATACTGGAAGCCAGATTGTAAACTCACAGGGTGCAGGTTGTTGATACAGATGGTTACATTCCATATTTTATTATATTTATCCACAATGTATGCAGACATTTTCTGAGCAATACATTTTTTCTAATCACCTCGGATAATTGGAGGGAAATTACATTTGATGATATTGTAGCGATCCTCGCTATATGAGTCACGTTACAATTCCCATCAAATAAATAATTATATTTGCGCGATGCGTAGGGTGTTTGCCTTTCACCCCAGCGACCCCCGGTTCGCTTCCCTGACCTACCGGTCGTTACTATAACTACACAGGCCCTATAGGTGTACTTGCAACAATACCTGTTTGTGTTATTACACAATTACATTTATTATGTATATGATTTACAAAAAAAAAAAATCTATGGTGTTAGAGTAGGCTTAATGCATATTGTGAGTTTAGCATAGTTGTACATGTGCACCTACACTTGAATTGCACTGTACTTAGATGGGTATTATTACAGTGTTATAATAGCATTGCCAGTAATACAATGAATTAGGATAGGCTATTCCAGACCCAACCCAGGTATCCCCATGTGACAGAGCAAAAGTAGCACCCTGTCACATAAAACTATTACATAGTTACTTAAGATAACACAAACTATTTTCATTATCCACAAGCAGGAGAATTCCATTAAGTGTATAGACTTCAACAATCTATAAAGACATTTCTTCTAAATATAATTTTATCTTGTTTGTGAAAAAGGCCATCATAATCACTCCCCTCCAAATCCTCCCACTCCTATGTAATAATCGAAAGGCCCATATCTATGCTGTGAATATGAAGTGGAGGGTGATTGGTAGGAGGCTATCTGACTTCAGAGGTTTTCTGCTTTATTTTACCAGTTGCCTAGCAACAGACTGATCTGTGGAAAGTGAAGCAGAGAAGGGATGTGGGATAAAACTGTGAAGAGCTGATGGTCTTTAGTTATCAAGTTGACTCCAGGGCCGTTTGAAATGTTTTTATTTCGTCGGAATTTAGAATATTTCAAGAACCTCTGTATATTAATTGTTGTTTCTTACTTTTTTATGTAGCGCCTTGAGAGGAGATATGCATGAATTAAGCTACTCTTTGGATATGTGCTATTCAAAGGCAATACATTATACTACTGTATCATATGCTTGTATTACGCATGCCTCTTCATTCATCACAGCCAAAAACATAGTAAAGCTCTTATTCCAACACAATTTATTGGCCACACTTGAGGCTGAAAAGATTTGTCATCCACCCTCAGATCCTCAAAAAGTTCTACAGCTGCACCATTGAGAGCAATTTGACTGGCTGCATCACCGCTTGGTATGGCACTGCTTGGCATCCAACCACAAGGCGCTACAGAGGGTAGTGCGTGTGGCACAGTACATCACTGGGGCCGAACTCCTTGCTATCCAGGTCCTCTATACCAGGCAGTGTCACAAGAAAGCCCTACGTCATTGACTGTTCTCTCTGATTACCGCACGGCAAGCAGTACCGATGCACAAGTCTGGAACCAACAGGGCCCTGAACAGCCTCAAGCCATAAGACTGCTAAATAGTTTGTTAAATAGTTAACTAAATAGATACGCAAACTATCTGCATTGACCCTTTTTGCACTAACTTTTTTTGACTCATCATATACGCTTCTGCTACTGTTTATTATCTATCCTGTTGCCTAGTCACTTTATTCCTAGCAACAGTTGAAGTCGGAAGTTTACATACACTTAGGTTGGAGTCATTAAAACTAATTTTTCAACCATTCCACACATTTCTTGTTAACAAACTATAGTTTTGGCCATTCGGGTTAGGACATCTACTTTGTGCATGACACAAGTAATTTTTCCAATAATTGTTTACAGACAGATTATTTCACTTATAATTCACTGTATGCCAATTCCAGTGGGTCAAAAGTTTACATGCACTAAGTTGACTGTGCCTTTAAACAGCTTGGAAAATTCCAGAAAATTATGTCATGGTTTTAGAAGCTTCTGATAGGCTAATTGACATCCTTTGAGTCAATTGGAGGTGTACCTGTGGATGTATTTCAAGGCCTACCTTCAAACTCAGTGCCTCTTTGCTTGACATCATGGGAAAATCAAAAGAAATCAGCCAAGACCTCAGAAAAATAATTGTAGACCTCCACAAGTCTGGTTCATCCTTGGGAGCAATTTCTAAACAACTAAAGGTACCGCGTTCATCTGTACAAGCAATAGTACGCAAGTATAAACACCATGGGACAACGCAGCCGCCATTATACCGCTCAGGGAGGAGACGTGTTCTGTCTCCTAGGGATGAACGTACTTTCGTGCGAAAAGTCAAAGTCAATCCCAGAACAACAGCAAAGTGCCTTGTGAAGATGCTGGAGGAAACAGGTACAAAGTATCTATATCCACAGTAAAACAAGTCTTTGTCGACATAACCTGAAAGGCCATTCAGCAAGGAAGACGCCACTGTTCCAAAACCACCGTAAAAAAACAACTATGTTTTGCAACTGCACATGGGGACAAGATTGTACGTTTTGGAGAAATGTCCTCTGGTCTGATGAAACAAAAATAGAACTGTTTGGCCATAATGGAGGGAAAAGGGGGAGGCTTGCAAGCCGAAGAACACCATCCCAACCGTGAAGCACGGGGGTGGCAGATGTGTTGTGGGGGTGCTTTGCTGCTGGAGGGACTGGTGCACTTCACAAATAGATGGCATTATGAGGGAGGAAAATTATGTGGATATATTAAAGCAACATCTCAAGACATGTGTCAGGAAGTTGAAGCTTGGTCGCAAATGGGTCTTCCAAATGGACAATGACCCCAAGCATACTTCCAAAGTTGTGGTGAAATGGCTTAAGGACAACAAAGTCAAGGTATTGGAGTGCCCATCAGAAAGCCCTGACCTCAATCCTATAGAAAATGTGTGGGCAGAACTGAAAAACGTGTGCAAGCAAGGAGGCCTGCAAACTTGACTCAGTTACACCAGCTCTGTCAGGAGCAATCGGCCTAAATTCACCCAACTTATTGTGGGAAGCTTGGGGAAGGCTACCCGAAACGTTTGACCCAAGTTAAACAATTTAAAGGCAATGCTACCAAATACTAATTGAGTGTATGTAAACTTCTGACCCACTGGGAATGTGATGAAAGAAATAAAAGCTGAAATAAATAATTTTCTCTACTATTATTCTGACATTTCACATTCTTAAAATAAAGTGGTGATCCTAACTGACCTAAGACAGATAATATTTGCTAGGATTAAATGTCAGGAATTGTGAAAACACCTTAGCCAAATAAATGTATTTGGCTAAGGTGTATGTAAACCTCCGACTTCAACTGTATATGTACAGTACATATCAATCTCAGTTACTTCATTACCAGGCACATCGACTCTGTACTGGTACCCCGTGTATATAGCCAAGTTATCGTTACTAATCGTGTATTTATTATTACTTTTATTATTGCATGCTATTACTTTTCGTTTATTTATATGTTTTCTTTCTCTCCACATTGTTGGGAAGGGCCCCTAAGCATTTCACTGTTAGTCTACACCTGTTGTTGACAAAACATGACAAATACAATTTTATTTCATTTTAGATGAGACTGAAATCGTCCACTGCTGACCAAGAGCTGTCGAACAGTTATCCTCAAATTAAATGATCGGCATCACAGCCTTATGCCCTTTCTCCTCTGCCTTTACATCACTTTCACTCAGTGGCAGACTTACCATTAGGCAACTAATGAAATTACCTGGGGCCTCACACCATCAGTGGGCCTCGTGAACTTGGCATAATTAGTTTAATAATACAGTGTTTATGTGCGCTATTTAGCAAAATTCTCAGTTTCCGTTTCCTTCCTCTGAATTTGGCTCTAGCTTTTGAATGGTTGGGGCTATTAGTTATTAAGACCCCATTCCTGAAAGCTATGACTCTCAGGAAAACGTACATGTCTTGTCTACAATTTCCTTCTACGATGCGCACAAGCCGCGCAGGACACTCTAGAAGGGACTGTGCTCGTTCTACAAACATAATTATTACCTGATGATCTTCCCTGATGATTTCTGGAACTTTCCAATACCTTTTTGATGCATTCCACTTTCCAATATTCAAGCTAATTTACATTTTTTTCTTATTGGCCTTATGAACATAGAAACTGTGTTTGCAGTTTGTATTTGTGCTAGAATGGTTTAAAAAGTCGATAAAATGAAGAAGAAAAATGTCGGTATTGATCGATATTGCAAAGAAAAAATCAGGTATGGGTGTCGGCCCTGAATTTATACATCATGAATCCCTAACTTGATAGTGCTATAAACAGGTTGAATATGTAGAAATTATAATGGACCTACAGTGCCTAATGAAAGTCTACACACAATTTGCACAGTCTGAAAGGGGATTAAGTTTGTTTTTTCCTACAGATCTACACAACCTGTACTCTACATTTTCAAAGTGAATGACAATCATAGAAGCATTTCCAAATTAATTGTATTCCTTTGTCCAACGGACTACCAAAACGCAACAGGCAGTAGCCGCAGGAGATGAGGTAGAGTCCCGTTGAAATTGAGGCGAAGAAAAAAACGAGAGCTCCCCTTCATTCTATAGGCAAATGTCCAGTCACTCGAGAATAAGATGGATGAGCTTCATTTGAGAGTATCCTATCAGAGAGATTTGAAAAGCTGCAATATTAAATGTCTTACGGAAACGTGGCTGGATGATGACGCTATGCACGTAGTACTCGGTGGATACTCCATGCAGCGGATCGGCTTTGGTGAAGTCAAAAGAAGGTGGAGTGTGTTTTTTCATAAATAACAACTGGTGTGGTGCTTCAAGTGTGAAGGAAATGTCAAGCTTTTGCTCAACTGATAAAGAATACTTCATGGTAAGCTGCAGACCCTTTTATCGACCAAAAGAGTTCTCATCCATAACCATCACAGCTGTCTACATCCCTCCACAAGCCAACACCACTCTGGCGCTCAACAAACTGTGTGGGGCCATAAACAAACAAGAAACCGCTTACCCAGAAGGAATACCAGGGAGTGTTCTCAAAACATGCGCAGACCAGGTGGCAAGTGTCTTCACAGACATTCTCAATCTCACATTGTCCCCGTCTGTAATCCCAACATGTTTCAAGCTGACCATCATTGTCCCTGTTCCCAAGATCTCCAAGGTAACCTGCCTAAATGACTATCACCCTGTATTACTCACATCTGTAATTATGAAGTGCTTTGAAAGGCTGGTCATGACACACGTCAACACCATCATCCCAGACACCCTAGACCCTCTCCCATTTCAATACCTCCCCAACAGATCCAAGATGATGCAATCTCAATTGTACTTCACACTGCACTCTCCCACCTGTGAGAATGCTGTTCATAGACTACAGCTCAGCATTCAACACCATAGTCCCCTCCAAGCTCAACAGCAAGCTAGGGACCTTTGGGACTGAACCCCTCCCTTGCAACTGGATCCTGAACTTCCTGACTGGTCGGCCCCAGGTGGTGAGGGTAGGCAATAACACCTCCGCCATGCTGACCCTCAACACGGTGTGTGCTTATTCCCCTCCTGTACTCCTAATTCATCCACAACTGCGTGGCCGTGCACAACTCCAACACCATCATCAAATTTGCTCAGCGGTGGTAGGCCTGATCACCGACCACGATGAGTCCGCCTACAAGGATGAGGTCAGAGACTTAGCAGTGTGGTGCCCGGACATCAACCTCGCCCTCAACATCATTAAGACCAAGGAGCTGATTGTGGACTATATGAGAAATAGGGGAGAGCACGCCCCCATCCTCATCAACAGGGCTGTTGTGGAGCGGGTCAAGAACTTCAAATTCCTTGGCGTCCACATCACTAAGGACTTAACATAGTCCACACACACCCGCACACAGTTCAGACGGGGACAATGTGAGTTCATTAGCAAGTGCATCGGTGATGTTGTACCCACGGTGACTATTAAACCAGAAACCGTGTATTGATGGCAGCATTCACGCAAAATTGAAAGCGCGAACCACTGCTTTAAATCATGGCAAGGCAACCGGAAACATGACCGAATACAAACTGTGTAGCTATTCCCTCCGCAAGGCAATCAAACAAGCTAAGCGTCAGTATAGAGACAAAGTAGAGTCGCAATTCAATGGCTCAGACACGAGACGTATGTGCCAGGGTCTACAGTCAATCACGGATTACAAAAATAAAACCAGCCCTGTCGTGGATACCGATGTCTTGCTCCCAGACAAAGTAAACAACTTCTTTGCTTGCTTTGAGGACAATACAGTGCCACTGACATGGCCCACTACCAAAATCTGTGGGCTCTCCATCACCGCAGCCAATGTGAGTAAAACATTTAAACGTGTTCACCCTCGCAAGACTGCCGGCCCAGACAGCATCGCTAGCCACGTCCTCAGAGCATGCGCAGACCAGCTGGCTGGTGTGTTTATGGACATATTCAATCTCTCCCTATCCCAGTCTTCTGTTCCCACATGCTTCAAGAGGGCCACCATTGTTGCTGTTCCCAAGAAAGCTAAGGTAACTGAGCTAAACGACTACTGCCTCGTAGCACTCACTTCCGTCATCATGAAGTGCTTTGAGAGACTAGTCAAGGATCATATCACCTCCACCCTACCTGACACCCTAGACCCATTCCAATTTGCTTACCGCCCCAATAGGTCCACAGACGACGCAATCGCAATCACACTGCACACTGCCCTAACCCATCTGGACAAGAGGAATACCTACGTATGTAAGAATGCTGTTCATCGATTACAGCTCAGCATTTAACACCATAGTACCCTCCAAACTCGTCATTAAGCTCGAGACCCTGGGTCTTGACCCCGCCCTATGCAAGTGGGTCCTGGACTTTCTGACGGGCCACCCCCAGATGCACAATCGAGAGCATCCTGCTGGGCTGTATCACCGCCTGATACTGCAACTGCTTCGCCCACAACCGTAAGGCTCTCCAAAGGGTAGTGAGGTCTGCACAAAGCATCACCGGGGGCAAACTACCTGCCCTCCAGGACACCTACACCACCCGCTGTCACAGGAAGGCCAAAACGATCATCAAGGACAACAACCACCCGAGCCACTGCCTGTTCACTCCGCTATCATCCAGAAGGCAAGGTCAGTGCAGGTGCATCAAAGCTGGGACCGGGAGACTGAAAAACAGCTTCTATCTCAAGGCAATCCGACTGTTAAACAGCCATCACTAACATTGAGTGGCTGCTGGCAACATACTGACTCAATCTCTAGCCACATTATTAATTAAAAATTGGATGTAATGAATGTATCACTAGTCACTTTAAACAACAGTGACCAATACGATTTGATTTAATTTATACAGAGATTACCTGTTTACAGAGGAGTATACAGTGCAGTGATGTATCCTATAAGGAGCATTGGTGGCAAATCTGATGGTCGAGTGGTAAAGAACATCTAGCCGCTCGAGAGCACCCTTACCTGCCAATCTATAAATGATGTCTCCGTAATCTAGCATGGGTAGGATGGTCATCTGAATCAGGATTAGTTTGGCAGCTGGGGCGAAGGAGGAGTGATTACGATAGAAGAAACCAAGTCTAGATTTAACTTTGACTGCAGCTTTGATATGTGCTGAGAGAAGGACAGTGTACCATCTAGCCATACTCCCAAGTACTTGTATGAGGTGACTACCTCAAGCTCTGGGTGTTCAGAACAAGGTTAAGGGTAGAGAAAGCTTGTTGGACACTAAGAAAGCTTTGTTGTAAAGCATTTAACACAAAATCCAGGGAGGGGCCAGCTGAGTATAAGACTGTATCATCTGCATATAAATGGAGAAGAGAGCTTCCTACTGCCTGAGCTATGAAAAGTGATGTGGTAATGAAAAGGTTGTTACTAGTAAAGAGCATTTTAAGTATTTTCAGTTAGCCTTTTCATTCTGCATAGTTCACCTAAAAGAGATGGCTCAGAACAGCTCTTCATTCAGTAGCCATGAATGTGTTAAACATGGGTGGGGGGTCTCAGACTGGCCTCTGCCTGAGTCCTCCAAATCACTAAAGGTGTCTGCATGCCTCAGTACGGCTGGCGCCTAGCCACGTGGCTGGCCGAACCGAACAAGTGTGCTCATACTCCCTTAAAAGATCTTAGTTTAAAAAATTTGGAAAAGCGGCAATAGTACTGTTTGTCCATTTTGAGGCGCCGTATCCAGTATGCGCTACCTCAAAATAGTCTGAATGAATCTAAGATAACTGAAGAAATTTTGACATTTTTGCCGAGGAGACCTTTTACATCTAACTAAGATGCTTGGTGCAGTATTTTTCATTTGCAGGAAAACGAGTTGTCTCTCGTTGAATGACAATAAAGACTTTATTGAAGAATCCCAGCTGTTGACCAATCACCGAGGAAGGTGCGTAGACTTCGGCTCCGAACTTCGGGTTGCCTCCAGAAAAAAATGTTGTGTTCAATATTAACAAAAACGTCACAAAATGTCGTAATATATGGAGGAACTGTTGGGAAGCATGGGGACGCCTTAATTTCGCCCCTGCCTTCACTTATGTCCATATATGTCACATACCTCTCTTACTGCAGAAGACTGTGCTCTGCTGCAGATCTAAATCACTGCTAAAGAGAGTTTGACATCAGAGTCCCTGGGTTCGCGCCCAGGCTCTGTCGTAACCGGCGCGACCGGGAGGTCCGTGGGGTGACGCACAATTGGCCTAGCGTCGTCCGGGTTAGGGAGGGATTGGTCGGTAGGGATCTCCTTGTCTCATCGCGCACCAGCGACTCCTGTGGCGGGCCGGGCGCAGTGCGCGCTAGCCAAGGTTGCCAGGTGCACGGTGTAGCCTCCGACACATTGGTGCGGCTGGCTTCCGGGTTGGATGCGCGCTGTGTTAAGAAGCAGTACGGCTGGTTGGGTTGTGTATCGGAGGACGCATGACATTCAGCCTTCGTCTCTCCCGAGCCCGTACGGGAGTTGTAGCAAAGAGACAAGATAGTAGCTACTACAACAATTGGATACCACGAAATTGGGTAGAAAAAAGGGGTAAAATTTAAAAAAAGAGAGTTTGGTGGCTTGTGGGGATGGTTGCAGTGAGTAGTATATCGTACAATCAGTACTGACATTAGCAAATCTAAAGCACTACCCTCACCTTTTTTGACCATATGACCTAACCTCCTTTTATTTACTTTAATATTTTGTGTCACAGCAATGCCTAACTGGATAACATACAGCAGGGGGTGGTTGTTATGAGCCTAGAGAAAACCATTTATATAATATCACTGTTTTCTTTGTGCTATTTTGCAAAAAAGAAGGAAAAGAAAAAACAAGTCAAAATTGCTATACACATTGGTTTATTAGTTCATTAGAAAATGTTAGAAGCATAGTTCAGAAACATTTTTAAAGAGACAAAAGGAGAGGGCCTCAATAGATGATTTACACATCGTGTTGCTATCCAGCTGTGTCCCACTGTAATTTAACTCACCCAGGCCTTTTGTTATACAAAGTAGAGTGACTTCCTTTATTTTCCCACCCATCTGTCAAACTCTCCCCACCCTCAACATATTGTTTTTCAAAGGTTTTACGAAGATCTATGCAACAACAAATGATTACCATAATACCAAAATAACATATTGTTATTGTTATCCTGATATTGCACAGGGGTAAAGACATTCTATGACTTTATACACAAGATTACAGTTGTTATTCCCACACAACAGTTCCCTGCTGTGTTACTACCTTTCCCATGTCTTGAGGAAAGGTGCACCCATAATTCAATATTGCAAAATATGATTAGAATCCAGAGTTAAGTTGTAGAATAATATTACTATTAGACAAGGGACTACTTGTCTACTGGAACTAGGCAGTAACCCTGGATAGTGGAGGCCCTCGGTGATGAGATTATAGTATTAGAGGTTCCTGTCCTGCACAACTCAGCAGGAGGGACTGTATGTAGTTCTGAAGCTGCCTCCTCCGAAGATCTGATCAGAGAGAACCACACTAGTACGCTTTCAGCTCAGCAGATATGTTTCCAAAAGCCCATTTCTTAAAGTTCCAATCAATACAGCCATTTTTATCTCAATGTCAAAACATTTCTGGGTAACAATGAAGTACCTTACTGGGATTGTTTTACATTTACATTTTCAAAATTAATAAAATAACTTCTTAGCAAATAGCAATTTCTCAAGCAAGAATTTTGCTAGCACTGTCTGGGAGTGGTCTGAATGAGGGGACTAATTGGTCAAGCCTAATGGGAGGGATATGTAACCTGAAAATGAACTGTTATTGGCATAGAAGTTTGAAACTCCCTTTGTTATTTGTCTATTAATTTATACTGCCTGGTGATATCACCAAGTAGGCTAAAACAGAAATTTAAGGTGGTCTTTTCCAACAGCTTTTACACTAAAAGGGCATTATCATCATTTTTTATTATTCCAACCAGACCTGGGTCCAAATACTATATCTCAATTACCTTCACATACATTTCGAAGAAAGTATTCATATATATTTTATTTGAAAAGACAAGTAGGTGAAAATGTTCATGTATTTGGAAATACACTTGGAAAGTATTTGAAAAATTGTAAGACACTGACTCCAATACATTCCCATGCATTTAACCCAGGTATTTGAAAATCCCATTAAATACAATTTCATCAACTATTTTGTTTCTACAAATAACCATTAAAATTTAGGCCGTCATTGTCAATAAGAATTTGGACTTAACTGACTTGCCTAGTTAAATTAAGGTTAAAAAAAAATAAAAAATACTGGGTTGTATAATTGAAAATACTCAAATAGACAGAAAAAAATATCTTTAATAACAGATACTCAAATACACATGCATTTGAAATCAGGTCTTATGCCAACTTCATAGTGTGGAAATATATATAAAACACAGGAAAATTACGTTTGACTGTACAGGGCCTTTAACACCTCATTTTCTTCCTTCTTTCAATAGTGGAGTTTCATTTCCAATGCAATATTTATGACCATCTGCACAATTTAGCCTGCAGCTTTTAATGAGCAGCTTTAATGTAGACAGTTTAAACAACAACAAAAATCTCAGTACCAAAGTTGGATGCCAATCACATCCAACTTGGGCTCCCGAGTGGCGCAGTGGTCTACGCCACTGCATTCCAGTGTCACTGCAGTACCTGGTTGAAATCCAGGCAGCATCCCATCTGACTGTGATTGGGATGCCCAGTGTTGTCTGGGTTTTGCTGGGGGAAATAAGAATTTGTTCTTAACTGACTTGCCTAGTTCAATAAATGAAACATCAAAGAACAGTAACTACCAGACCGTTTGTGATTAGTTACTGAATGTGTCATGAATGGTAACATGTCATTCAATAAGTTATTCCCGCAGGCATATAGTTTATATATGCTAATGTTTACAGTACTGGCTCACTGTAGGTATGTTTGGGCTATAACTAAATGTTGTTAACTAAACTAAGCCAAAACAACAGCTTGTAGTGGCTTACTGTATGTACTGCTTTGTTGGTTGTAGGAACATAGTGCATGCACCAGGTGGCAGTCTACATTCAATGTTTCACTATAAATTCTGGTTCTCAGAATTCACTGCTACATGATATATCATTTTGATAATCTCTGATGAGATTTGATACATTGTTGCCCGTGTTAGCATAATCACTCATGAGTCTTGTCAAAGGTCTCACCTATTTGTACAGTACTCTTTTATTTAATTTGTCCGCCTATGAATAGTCACGTGACAAATGTTGTTCAATCAGCTGCCTCCAGAACAAGGCTCATCATTTAAATAGTGTGGAACGCCAGGGAACCCTTAATTCGATCTGTGACTTCGGCACTGTTGAGAATGTGGCAAGTTGGCCCCTGCTAGCAACAAAATAAGACAATGTGTGTTTTTGCATGTTGATTGTCTTCGTTTCTAGCTTCAATATTATGAGTTCGCTTGTCACTCCCGGTCCTTACAGGGCGACAAAACTGGTAATCTTTTCTTGTTATGAAGTTGACCGTTAAGTTAGCTTGCTAGCCAGTACAGTGTGGTGAAATAATGCTGCTTGCTAGCCAGTACAACGCAAGTTGACTGGGAAGTAGTTAACTAAGATCTGAGCAGATCACTCAAAATGCAAAATAACACTGTCTTGTATGTTTAATTTTTAGTCAGACAGACAACCCCGAGCCAACAATATGTTAGGATGAGCAGTAAAACCTCTCGAAACAGAGCCTTACGAATAATTAGGCCTTCTTTTAGAATGTTGAATATTGTTTTATTTCTAAACATGCAGAAGAGGGGGGGGGGGGGGGGGGGCGGGGGTATTAGTATGTGGGCAATATACCATGGCTGACGCTTCGAACACACCGACAGTATCATTGCGCAAATAGTATCGGCATGAACCGCTACAAAAGTTCGACATTGACTTCCTGCTACCATTTCTGTCAAGCCATCTAAACATACAGTTTGACTCACACGTTCCGTATGCACCACACCGAAAGCAATGCAAACGCAGCGTTTCAATTTGTACCAACATGCAAGAGCGGTCGATGTGTTCGAAGCGTACGGGTTGTTCTTTCGCAACGCTGAGTACCTGGATACCTTAGCCGTGGTATATTGGTCAAATACCACGAACCCCGAGGTGCCTGAAGATATCAGCATGTTTCAGTTCGGATGACGTTGGCTATGGGAACCTAGAGTGTTTGCATACTCCCTTTAAAATAACGCTTGAAAAATAAAAAATAAACTAACAGTATTTGTCAATTTTGAGACATCGTAGGCAGTATCCAATTCTTCAAAATAGTCAGAATTAATCTAAGGTAACTCAATAATTCGGTCATTAATTGTTATGTTTTTGTCGTAAATCTTAGTTGCGAAATTTTACATCTAACTAAGATGGTTGGCACAGTATTGTCTCTCGTTCAATGACTACTTTATTGAAGAATCCCTACAGTTGACCAATCATGGACGATGGGGCGTTGACTTCGGCTCCCGAACTTCGGGCACACAACTTTCTTGAGGCCAGCCGAACAACCGAAAGTCACAATGCCCAAATCCAACAAATGTGTCTTAGTATATGCACTTGAACTTCCTGTTTCGTCTGGGAAACACGAGGGCACCTTTATTGCTATTATAAACTAAACTGTTATAAACTAATATAATTGGAACACTACAAATAAATGTTTTGTCATACCCGTGGTAAAGTAAACTCGTACATCGCCTTGGTCCGTACAATTGCCCTTATTTTAGCGCCCCAAAAACGTAATACTTCCAGATCAACTGTAATGTCAATACCATTGTAAAGCACAATTTCTTCCCTTTCCAACAGAACCAATTACATGACCTAAACACTGCCCATTTCTGCATAATTCAAGCAGGCAATGAGCCCCGTCGGGTCTTTTTAAAAATGGCGGGTGGGGAAGCGAAACTAATGTGTGATAGTGAGAAGGAGAGATGTCGTGTGGGAAAATTACTTTTTTTTCACTCCATCTGTCCAACCTATCGCCTCTGAAGTGTAAATAAAACACTATAAAGTGTTTATATAATGTGTCATTACATACCTATTTGAAGGTTTGTGTCGAATTTGAATCGGGTTTTTAGGGCGGTGCTAAAGTGATCTTAGAAGTAAACAGCGGCTTTGAGCATGATGATCGCATGCAATGCTGACGCAAAAAAATACTAGGTATCCCCCCCTTACCCCCGTCACTGTCCATTTCTTGTTTTTAAAGGATGAGAGACGTGCTACACCTGGTGGAGAGAGATTGTAAGACAGAATAGTTGCTTTATGCGTGCTGTACAAGGGTCCGTTTTTTAAAACTTTTCTCCAATACTATAGAGTCATTACCATGTCGATCAGCGCTTGAATAGAAACCTAGTTCACACCCCCAATTTTGAAGTCAACACAGTCGCTACAGTCCCATTCGTTTTCTTTGTAGCCTCGTTTGAATGTCGCGGTTGCGCACATTTGTACGGAATGGGGTGAGTTTATACGGTCTGATAAACCAAGGCTGTCAGCAAATCATTATTCAGGGCTCGAACCACCCAGATTATTGTGTTTAAATATTCCCCATGTAATGTTAATGGGGAGCTAACATGGCTGCCATAGAATGTTGACATAAAAGCATCATAAGGCTCATTCTAGACATTCAGGTACATAACATTACATGGGGAATATTTTAATGCTAATTAGGAACGCTTTCAACACCTTGTAAAGTCCATGCCCTGATGAATTGAGGCTGTTCTGAGGGCAAATATACTCAATATTAGGAAGGTGTTTTGTATACTCTGTATATGCCTCTGTCCCGATAGTTTGCTTGCTTGCCAATGTTTTAGGATGTGCCTTAATCAGCTTAATTACATAGTTTAAAGTTCCAATGTAGCTGTTTTTATCTCAATATCAAGTCATTTCTGCGTAACAATTAAGTACCTTACTGTGATTCTTTTCAATTAAAATGGTAAACAAGAAAGACAAATGGTCTAAGGCACTGCATCTCAGTGCAAGAGGTGTCACTACAGTCCCTGGTTCGATTCCAGGCTGTATCACATCTGGCTGTGATTGGGAGTCCCATAGGGCGGTGCATTATTGGGCCAGTGCAGGCCAGGATAGGCTGTCATTGTGAATAAGAATTTGTTCTTAACTGACTTGCCTAGTTAAATAAAGGTTAAAAATGTACTATTACTGTCTGGGAGTGGTCTGAGTGGGGAGGGGAAAACTAGCTGTTAGAGCTGCAACGAGCGATTCCGGACATGGATTCTCAATCCACGAAACCCGTAGTGATATCAAATATTGGCGATATTACTCTGTAATGTAGACGTTTGCTAAACAATTTGTATGTTGATGTAGTGCCCATCGGTTATGAGAGTTCCAACCTCTGTGTTGAGAAATGATGTTTTTACTGTCAGTTTCTGTTTCAAAGAACACCAAAACCTACACTAGCATGAGCTTTGCAGTCTCTATTGTCCAACGATCTGTTATTGAACACATGATGTGACATGACCTGTTCGCTAACAGTTTAAGTGACTTGTAGCTGCTGTGATCGGACGATACAGCAGTTATTGAGTGCCGTCATGTGTTCGCAGGATGAGTAGTTTGTACGACAACTAACTCTGGTATCTACATAGCCTTGACTTTTCGTCTCGGTAAAAAATGTTTTATTTTTGTACCCATTCAATGTTTGGAAACACGCTGCTGTTGTTGTTGAAATTAGTATGCTACAAATGAGTGAGTGTCAGTTCCAGAACCGAAATTGTGGAAAGAGGGGCGTGTCCTTTCGGAGCCCTATAGGCAGAGTTTTGAAACTGTCTTTCTTATTGGTCTATTAACTAATTTATATCCCCAGGCAGGCCAAAACTCTGTCTTTTCAAACAGCTCTCACACTAAACAGCATCTTTTTCACAGTAGTATTCCAACCTCCTAGTGTTAAAAGTAATATCACACAAATCACGTTTTTGACTGCACTGGGATTTCAACCCAAATGCAATGTTACAGATAATTACCTAATCTTTTAGAAAGTACTGTAGGCATGCATGCATACAGCTATTTACATTTTCCATTTGCAGTGGAATGAAGTTGCAAAGCTTTTCCGAGCGGGAATGCCTCTGCGAAAACATCGGCAGCACTTCAGAGTGTATGCGAACTGTTTTACTGCTGTGGCAGCTGTCGACTGGTTGCATGAACTGCTCAGGAACAATAGTAACTTCGGACCAGATGTCACCAGACAACAGACTGTCCAGCTGCTGAAGACGTTCCTCAAGAATCATGTAATCGAGGATGTAAAGGGCAGATGGGGTTGCGAAGATTTCGAGGACAACTGCCATCTCTACATGTAAATTTATCTATTTGGTGTGTTTCTTTTGAATTGTAGAATCTGTAAACATGCGATATCAAAGCATACTTGATGTTGATATTTGTCTGACACTTTGTATATGATTGACAATACATTTGATTTCACAAATGTATTTAAATAATTTCACCTGGAATGTCCTAGGTTCCCTTCTCTTTTGAAGGGAATTCCCCATTGCCCACTTGTGTCAGGGCCTGCATCCGTAAAGAAGAGTTTCTCAATGAGGGAAAAGGAAGGCTTCAAATGTAGGAGTTCCAAGAAACTGGACAAAGATACTGTAGTAAGTACTGTTGTTATAAATGTACCCCTATTATGGCCTGATGACTCATCCTGAGTTTTTCAGTCATACCCGTGGCTGACGGGTGTATAAAATTGAGCACACAGCGATGCATTCTCCATAGACAAACACTGGCAGTAGAATGGCCTTACTGAAGAGCTCAGTGACTTTCAATGTGGCACTGTAATAAGATGCCACCTTGCCAACAAGTTAGTTCATCAAATTTCTGCCCTGCTAGAGCTGCCCCGGTCAACTGTAAGTGCTGTTATTGTGAAGTGGAAAACGTCTCGGCCGCGAAGTGGTTGGCCACATAAGCTTACAGAACCGGAACTGCCGAATCCTGAAGCGCATAATAATCGTGCAACACCCACTACCGAGTTCCAAACTGCTTCTGGAAGCAATGTCGGCACAATAACTGTTTGTCAGGAGCTTCATGAAATGGGTTTCCATGGCTGAGCAGCCGCACACAAGCCTAAGATCACCAGGCGCAGTGCCAAGCGTTGGCTGGAGTAGTATAAAGCTTGCAGCCATTGGACTCTGGAGCAGTGGAAACGTGCTCTCTGGAGTGATGATCACTCTTTGCCATTGGCAGTTTGACGGATAAATCTGGGTTTGGTGGATGCCAGGAGAACGCTACCTGCCTGAATGGATAGTGCCAACTGTAAATGTTGGTGGAGAAGGAATAATGGTCTGAGCCTGTTTTTCATGGTTGGACTAGGCCCCTTAGTTCCAGTGAAGGGAAATCTTAACTCTACAGCATACAATGACATTCTAGATGATTCTGTGCTTCCAACTTTGTGGCAACAGTTTGTAGGAGGGCGGCAGGTAGCCTAGTGGTTAGAGCGTTGGGCCAGTAACCGAAAGGTAAAAATCTGTCCTGCACCTGAGCAAGGCAGTTAGCCCACTGTTCCCCGGGTGCCAAAGACGTGGATGTCGATTTTAAGGCAGCCCCCCGCACCTCTCTGATTCAGAGGGGGTTAAATGCAGAAGACACATTTCAGTTGAAGGCACTGTTGTACAACTGACTAGGTATCCCCCTTTCTTGTTTCAGCATGACAATGCCCCCATGCACAAAGCGAGGTCCATACAGAAATGGTTTGTTGATCAGTGTGGAAGAAGTTGACTTTCCTGCAGAACCTTGACCTCAACCCAATCGAACACCTTATGGATGAATTGGAATGCCGACTGCAAGCCAGGCCTGGTCACCCAATATGCGTGCCCGACCTCACTAATGCTCTTGTGGCTGAATGGAAGCAAGTCCCTGCGGCAATGTTCCAACATCTAGTGGAAAGCCTTTGTAGAAGAGTGGAGGCTTATTATAGCAGCAAAGGGGGGACCAACTCCATATTAATGCCCATGATTTTTGGAATTAGATGTTCAACAAGCTGGTGTCCACATACTTTTGGTCATGTAGTGTACATGAAGTCAACATGAGGGCCATTGTACAAAACGAATTTATCAGTGATTGGATCGTCTCTAACATCTGAGAATGAGTATCAAAGTTGATAACAACATCGTGTAGGCCAGTTATGGCCCAACCCATTGGTTTCTGGGACCAATCAGAATGGTCAGTGTTTCGCATTCCAGAAGTTGTCGGGGAGGGAGGCAAATCCAGACTGTTGAATGATCGATGACTCTGCATCTGTCCCATAATGGTGTCTGTGAGCACATGGGCAGCGCCATTGAGGCCATCTCCATTTTTGAAGTAGTCCATTTTCTTCTACTTCTGAGTTGGTAAACAAACTGAAATAGTGCATACTGCCACCTGGAGTGTGTTTGAACAGGTATAACGCCAAGGTTGATGATTTACCGCCACCTGCAGATAGAATGTTTGCTCACACGTGTAATTCATTGGCTGATCCCTCCTGATGACCTGGATGGAATTATCAGATCCATAGGAAGTCTCACCCAGTTGAATACTTTAAAATTGTGGAAGTCCTCAATGGAGCTTCTCCTGCTTAAACAAGCTTTTGAGCACGAGTCCTCTATCATTCGTTTGGCCGGAGCGCTGTGGATGGGTAGCCGGGCAACCGCAGTGTCTCTGGTATGACTTCCTCACTTGTCTACATAATTGACAGATGCATTATTATTTTTCACAGGAAAATGTGGTTCGCTCAAAACAAGATATGGAGACTGAGCCTGTGAGCGAAGTGGTACAGCCCAGAGTATTAACAGAGGAAGAAATCCAGGATGTTTGGAGAGGCATCACTCTCACACAGTAAGATCCACTCTTAAATTATTCTCAAAAGTTTGAATGATTAGATCCTTAATCTATTGCCATTTCATGTTTTCAGCCTGCAGAAAACATTGGGATTGACCTCACTTGAGGTTGTTTTGGATCCAAGACACATCAATCCTCAAAACATTGTGTACAACATGACCATTGTGAACAAGCATGGGGTTGTTACACTTGAGGATAAGACGGGTAGGTTTGAGTTTTATATCTGCACTCTGTCTACACAGTGTAGACCAGGGGTATCAAACATACAGCCCGCAGGCCAGATCCAGCCCGCTAGGGGGTCCAATCCAACCCGCGGGTGGGTGTGTGGAAATGATGAAGGACGTACATTCATAGTTTCTTGACTGTGTCCAGCTCGCTAATAATCACCTAAATGAAAGCTAGACAGTCAAAGAGCATTAAATTCCAAAAACAATAAACGGGACTTCATTTGCAAATTTCGACGGCGAGGAAAAGTAACCAATGTCAGTGCGGCCCGCCGGACCTCATTGAAGCTTTTTCCCCACAGATGACCTCCCACACTGGGTTTTGTCTGCAATGAAAGGTCTTGCAAACTGTAAGTTACTTTTTTTGTGTGTGTGTATTGTATGAATATTTCCCCTCATATGAAACAAGGCTCAATATGAGAGCTTTTGTTTCAGACCAACATGTCAAATATCACCCATACCATTCTAGGGCCGAAGTATGATGCCAGCCAGCCATCCTATCCTGGGTTTGAGAGGGATGTGTTCAAAACGGTCTCTGACTACTTCTATAGCCTCCCTCGGCCAATTCTCACATCTGAATACTACAAGTTGTTTGTCAACATCTTGGGTATGTATACATTTGACAAACTTTTGAATTGAATGCATTATTGTCAAAGGTGAAATTGTATGACACTCAATTTCAAGGGTTTCTCTGTTCCTCCCTAAACTAAGGTGTTACTAAAATCTGGATTAAATTGACCCTTCTCTAAGCCCTGCCCCCTTTGGTTACTGTTGAGCTCAAACTCTGTTCAATTTCATTGTCTATTAAAAGACCGACTACCCCTTGCTAATCAGGAAATTGGATATGTTGTGGTGGACTGTCATTACAATTGCTTCACATGAACCTGGTAAAATTATGTTTGTAGTGTGGCTAGCCATTGAATGGCTCTGAATTCACTCAGCATGGCGCTAACTAGCTAGAGCTCTCAAATCATACCCTGATGTTGACAGCAGATGGGAGTTGTATTCATAACTTGGCTGGTTAACATGCATTTAGAAAAAACAAGTTTTATATTGAGTGGCTGACTAGCATTGGCAATGTTTGGTGGTCTATGAGACTTGGCTAGCTAAGCAGCATAGCTAGCAAACAATGTAACAAAAGTATAATTTCAGATTGGAAGAATACTCCAACAGACTCTGCATTTCAGGAATAAACAGTAGCAAGTGCCCTTGGTTCACTGTTAAAGACCCCTCCCCCATTTGAGTGCTGCCATTGGTTGCCCCAAAGTCCAGTGTGGGGCATAGCAAAGGGTCAATTCACCCGTAATGTCATTTGCAAAAAACCATCACACGAACAGTGCTGTTAACCAATTCAAATCTACCGAATCTCTGCTGTTGAGCTTAATTCGGAAGGGGGCTTTTGATGAGGGCGACTCACCAATGAGAGAAGTGCTCAGCTCGAATGCCCAGTCCATGTATGCAGCTTTGAAGACAGGTTGTACCAGGAGGGTCCCCCAGATGGGCCTGCCAGGCTGAAGGTCTAGTTCTGGGGATGTCTTTGAAGGCAGCAGTCTGAGCCTGTCCCGGTCAGAGCAGTGGAGCCTTGTCCATTAGGCTCAGACCCAGGAGCTGTTCCCTGGAGAGAATCTTGGATGAATTGCCAGAGTCCAACTTATGCTCCCGACTCAAGTTGTTCCAGTCTTCTGAGAGTCTGGCGTCCTGCAAAAGTAACAATGGCAGCAAGTACAGCACTCCACCAGCCAGACAGCTGCCCTAACTCTGAATCCCAAGGCTTTGTCACCATGGGAACTGCTCCTAGTTGTGACACCAGTTCGTTCAGGTGTGACTTCTGTAGAGGGTAGTGCTCACTGCGCCAGAATCGGCATCTCCCTACCAATGGACAACCCCTCATTCAGTCAGATGCCCAAGGAGCATTGGTACCTGTTTGGATATAGCTAAGCACAGAAAGATGTCTGCCAGCTGTTTTGGTGTTATTGTCCCTGTAGCAGACATCACCATGAAGCCAGACTCCTCCATTATTGGCCTGAGGGGCCCCAGTCTGCTCAACCTGAGGACCAGCAGCATGGACCTCTGACCAGAGCCCTCTGTTAGCAGGCGCTGTCAGAGCTCTCTGGACCTGTCTAGGCCGACCCTTGCTCTGCCTTCGGTGTCCACTTATGCACGGTACCGGAGTCCCGAGCAAAGTAAGCCTGCGTCTGCAAATCAAACTTTGTCTCGTGCTGAATACAAGTGTAGACTTTCCTGTGAAATGCTTACTTACCAGCCCTTAACCAACAGTGCAGTTCAAGAAGAAGAAAATATTTACCAAATAAACTAAAGTAAAAAATAAGTGACAATAACGGGGCTATTTACAGGGGGTATCGGTACCGCGTCAGTGTTTGTGGGTACAGGTTGAGTTCATTTGTACATGTAGGTAGGGATGAAGTGACTATCCATAGATGATAAACAGCGAGTAGCAGCAGTGTACAAACAAATGGCGGGGGAGTGTCAATGTAAATAGTCCTGTGGCAATTTGATTAATTGTTGAGTAGTCTTATGGCTTGGGGGTAGAAGCCGCTTGCGGTGCGGTAGCAGAGAAACCAGTCTATAACTTGTGACTGAAGTCTGACAATTTTATGGGTTTTCCTCTAACACCACCTATTATATAGGTCCTGGATGTCAGGAAGCTTGGCCCCAGTGATTTACTGGGCCGTACGCACTACCCTCTGTAGCACCTTAAGGTCAGATGCTGAGCAGTTGACATACCAGGTGGTGATGCAACCGGTCAGGATGCTCTCGATGGTGCAGCTGTAGAACTTTTTGAGGATCTGGGGACCCATGCCAGATCTTCTGTGTCTCCTGAGGGGGCAAATATTTTTTTTGTGCCCTCTTCACGACTCATGGTGTGCTTGGACCATGATAGCTTGTTGTTGATGTCGACACCAAGGAACTTAACCCTCCACCCGCTCCACTACAGCCCCGTTGATAATGAGGGCCTGTTCAGCCCGCCTTTTCCTGTAGACCATGATCAGCTCCTTTGTCTTGCTCATATTGAAGGCGAGGTTGTTTTCCTGGCACCACACTGCCAGTTCTCTGACCACCTCCCTATAGGCTGTCTAATCGTTGTTGGTGATCAGGCCTACCAATGTTGTCAGCAAACTTAAGGATGGTGTTGGAGTCGTGTTTGGCCACGCAGTTGTGGGTGAACAGGGAGAACAGGAGGGGAGTAAGTACACACCCCTGGGGGGGAGGGAATCAGCTTGGCAGACGTGTTGTTGCCTACCCTTACCACCTGGAGGCGGTACATGAAGTCCCAGGATCCAGTTGCAGAGGGAGGTGTTTAGTCCCAGGGTCCTTAGCTTAGTGATGCGCTTTGTGGGCATTATGGTGTTGAACGCTGAGCTGTATTCAATGAACAGCATTCTCACACAGGTATTCCTTTTGTCCAGGTGGGAAAGGGCAGTGTGGCGTGCGATTTGAGATTGCGTCATCTGTGGATCAGTTGGGGCGGTATGCGAATAAGAGTGGGTCTGGGAGGATGCTGTTGATGTGAGCCATGACCAGCCTTTCAAAGCACTTCATGGCTACTGACGTGAGCTCTACGAGGCAGAAATCATTTAGGCAGGTTACCTTCGCTTCCTTGGGCACAGGGACTATGGTGGTCTGCTTGAAACATGTAGGTATTACAGGAAGAGGTTGAAAATACCAATGAAGATACTTGCCAGTTGGACTTTGTAGTCCGTAATAGTTTTCAAGCCCTGCCACATCCGAGTGTCAGAGCCGGTGTAATAGGTTTCAATCTTAATCCTGTATTGACACTTTGCTTGTTTGATGGTTCGTCTGAGGGAATAGCGAGATTTCTTATAGGCGTCCAGATTGGTGTCCCGCTCCTTGAAAGCGGCAGCTCTAGTTTTCAGCTTGATGCGGATGTTGCTTGTAATGCATGGCTTCTGGTTGGGATATGTACGTATGGTCACTGGGGACGATGTTGTCGATGCACTTATTGATGAAGCCGCTGACTGAGGTCGTATACTCCTCAATGCCATTGGATGAATCCCAGAACATATTCCAGTCTTAGCAAACCAGTCCTGTAGCATCCACATCTGGTAGATGACACATCTGACCACTTCCGTATTGAGCGTGTCACTGGTACTTCCTGCTTTAGTTTTTGCTTGTAAGCAGGAATCAGGAGGATATAATTATGGTCAGATTTGCCAAATGGAGAGCTTTGTATGCATCTCTGTGTAGGTGGTCTAGTTATTATTTTATAAATTTTTTCCCCCCTCTGGTTGCATGCTGGTAAAAATTTGGTAAAACTGATTTACGTTTGCCAGCATTGAAGTCCCCTGCTACTAGGAGCGCCGCTTCTGGGTGAGCATTTTCTTGTTTGCTTATGGCCTTATTGAGTTGGTTGTGTGCTATCTTAGTGCCAGCATCAGTCTGTAGTGGTAAATATACTGCTATCAATAATATAGATATAGAACTCTCTTGGTAGATAGTGTGGTCTACAGTTTATCATAAGGTACAGTACCTCGAGACTTATTTATTAGATATCGCGCACCAGCTGTTATTGACAGACACCCCCACCTCTCGTCTTACCAGACGTAGCTTCTCTGTTCGGCCAGTGCATTGGAAATCCCTCCAGCTCTATTATCCCTGTTGTCGTTCAGCCACGTCTCAGTGAAACATAAGATATTACAGTACTTAATGTCCAGTTGGTAGGATAATCATAGGTCATCAATTTTATTTTCCAATGATTGCATGTTAGCAAGTAGAATTGACGGCAGTGGGATTCTCGCCTACGGATTCTCAAAAGGAAGCCCAATCTGCGTCCTCTTTTCCGCTGTCTTTTCACACAAATGACGGGGCTCTAGGCCTGTTCCTGGGAGAGCATTATGTATTTATCGTTGGACTCGTTAAAGGAAAAAGCTTTTTCCAGTTCGTGGTGAGTAATCCCAGTTCTGATGTCCAGAAGTTATTTTTGGTCATAAGAGACGGTAGCAGCAATGTTATGTACAAAATAAGTTGTAAAAAATAATTTACAAACAATGCAAAAGAGGAACAAAATGGCACAATTTGGTTACGGGCATGTAAAACATCAGCCATTCTCTTCGGCGCCATCTTAACTGAATGCTTGTGTGTTGTGCTTTTGCATGTCTTAACACCTGACTAACATTACTCATTGGGCTTTCACTAATGGGGGGTGAGGATCTAATTGTCCTTTAATGTTATCACTGGATGAATTTCAAATGTATCCATATGGATGCTCTCCAGAACTTTAAACTGCTCTGTTTAAAGTCTGCCTTGATACTCCCTATGTCTAGATATGACATTACATTTAGTAACTTGTACAAGTGCTATTACTGTAGTGAGAAGCAATTGCTTTTTTGCCATTGCAATATACATTTATTTCTTCCAGTTAATCACACGGATGCTTCAGTCACTTCAATGTATTTCATTAGCCTCAAGTCCTAGTGGTTGTGTGTATCATTATGATCTGATGTGTACAAAGGGCCAACTTCACACACCCATTCTGTGTGAAGGTCTCCTCCAGCCTCAGTTGGAGCAGGTGGCCATTGAGGCTCTGCAGCTCTGCACCCTGTTTCTGCCTCCTGCCAGCCGAAGGAAGCTCCAGCTGCTGATGAGAATGATCTCCCGGATGAGTCAGAACATGGACCTGCCTCGGCTCCATGACGCCATAGCAACACACACACTGGTGAGGAGAAACAGGTTTTACAATTCTGCGTGATCTGAACATGGTAAACCTAAAAAGAGCATGAAATGAACATGTCCTCAACTCCATTATTCAATCCCATTGCGTTTTCAGATGGCGCATATGTTCTCTCACTGCGTGCTGGGCTGTAAGGAGGAGATGGACCTGGATGAGCTGCTGGCCACCAGACTGGTCTCCTTCCTCATGGATCATCACCAGGAGATCCTCCAGGTGCCTGTCTATCTGCAGAATGCAGTCCAGGACCACATCGCCTACCTCAGGAAAGTGCAGGTACAGTACTATTGTCGCTTTTATTTTAATAAAGCTTCCATGATCAATTTTCTATGATTTCTTTTTTTCCCAACTGCTTACATGTATGAGATTTGAGCCTGTTTTCTTTCCTCCCCTAGATAACATAACATTGTTGGTGCCCCTGTGCCCGTCCACTCCTTTTGTAGACGGATCAGCACCAAAGAGTTTGATGAGTAGAAGCTGAGTTTGTCCCAGGCTGCGATCGCTGACCTACTGGAGAGCCTGGTCAAGACAAGAACATGTCGATGAAGGACAGGAAGGAGAAGCTCAAGCAGATAACAAGTTAGATGGCATGTTGTCTGAACGCTTTCATATTTTCCATCGAACTACAACTTTGTTTACAACTTATGATTTGAAATTCTAACTAAGGTGTTAAAAAAATATAAAGTTAATCAAAGTCTAATACATTTTTCTATGATTAGTTTCATAGGCAGTATCCAGACATTTACTCTGGCCATTTTCCAACCACTGAGATTAACCAAAGAGCAAGCCACCATTGCTGATAAGTATGAATAGACCACAAGCTTTTAGTATTAGAAACTGAAGGTACATTTTGTACATTTTGAAAGGTGGGAGGACTATACAGGTGAGATCACCTCCCAATTTAGACTGCAAGTATGTAACAATTATCTTTAGGGTTGAATTATGCATATTTTATGTTGAGTAATGTGTTTTTGTGTATGTTATTTTGAAACTACTGCAGTAGTTATCTTTAGTGCACCAATTAAGTTACTTTGATTTCTTATGGAGTATAATAAGAGACTAAAGCAAACCAAGATTAGATTTGGTGTTTTTCTGTCAATGTTGCAATTGATCTACATTCATACACTACCATTAACAGAGTATACAGTATTCAAACTTTAAAACGTTTGAGTTTTTTTAGGGATTACGTTTGTTACTGTGTGATTTGTCTACCTAGTTCATTAGGTTTGTATGAAGTGCTCATAACATTTTGTATCCACGTTTCACTTTTCTTGCATTGCACTTTTCTGTAGATCTTTCATCTAATGTATTTTTTTTATTCCATAACATTCTCTTAAAGTTAAGCTCAAACTGCTTTATTTTATATTTTGGGCTTGGGATTTGTCTCTATTTTCTTACCTGGCAAGTTATGTTCAGCCATTTCGGATACAGAAAAGTTTTGCACTATTTTCTGTCATTTTAAAAGAATGGTAGCTTTGACCAATCAATACAATTGTTAATATATATATATGATATCTGCCATAATATGTATTTTTATGCCATCGATGAAGTCTTAATAAACCTTTTGGAATCCGTTTGATGCATTTTCCGAATACCTCTATGGCTGTATACTTACCTCAAAGGAAGAGCCAATTACAACAGTTATAAACGTTTGTGTATTATTTCCTTGCCAAAAATCTGTTATGCTACATTCTTAGGAGAATGTCCAACACTAAAACAAAATGTTTTCTCCTTACTAATTCTGCAAATATATTGGCTTAATGTTTTGACGGATGTGATTTATTTCATATTTGTTTACCTTAGTGTCCTTGTACTGTCTAGCACAAGAAGGGAGAGCAATGGTTGCTACTCAGACAGAAATACTGCCTTGTATCACTAATTACTTTTTAAAATGCACAAATTCCACAGTATCATTGCACTATCCCTGGAAGGATGTGGCAGAGAAATATCTTATAATTCCAAGTGCATTGCAACCCAAGTCTGACCAACTGACCGCTTCATTCATCTAGATCAGGATGAAGAAGAGGAAGACGGTGTTAATCATACTCATCCATAACACCCTCCGTGTGGGTGCCTACAGAGAATATTGATTAAATATAAACTTGTTTTCATCTGGAATCCATCAAATTAGTTAACTAGAGTAGGAACATCTTTCTCTGACAAAACGTGTAGAACACATATTTGAAACCAAAGATATTGCATAATGAACTGCATTACTTTCCTGTTCACTTCAATTAAGTGTTTGTTGTTTAGCCCCTTTTGTAACCTTTTGGGGCTCTCAGGTTAGCAAATGTGGTTCTGGTCTTAATTAGGCTGAGAAATTCCTTGAAGGGGTAGAATTGTGTGGTGGCGGTGGGCTAAACTTCACTGGAAACTGAATGGTCTGGACACAAAGGAACTTTTGTTTCAGAGACCTCTGGTTTGGGGGTAGATTCTCAGACTCCCGCCGCTCTGCATGGGAATGGAACTGTCTATAAAGGCTGCTGCTCACTCCGCATTTCAGACTGGGCTTCCTGCACACAAGCTGTTGATTCTCTAAAGGAAAATGGTTAGTCGGTGAGTAACTCCTTTTTGTACATTTTCCTTCGCTTCGCATAACTTTCCCATGCAAGAATATAGTAAGTTGGTGAGTAAGCAAACTTTTTGCAGACTTTCTGCGTTGCGTAACTGGCAGGAGTATGTAAATTGTTGATAAACTGTTGTGCTAAGTTATATTTTTAAAAAAAGTATTTGTACCTTCTCATTACTATTTTACTGCATGCTACTGTCAAGCAGTTGAACATTTCTTTTTCTGGTCTGAGATTGTAGTTTTTGGTTTTGATGAAGTTAAACTTCACATATAGGGCAGAATGAGGTACCTCATTTTGATTTTTAGGTTGGGCCAGAAAAGTCAGATCACCAGCCTATGCTTTTGTGAATGGATGTTTATTTTCACTTTTGTTTCATTTTCAGAATTCAGCATCCGGCTGGTGGGTACAAGAAAATATTTGAGACGTGTGGAGAATTGAATGAACCTATTCCTGCTATCGTTGTAGGTAGGTGAGGAACAGGTCTTAGGCTCCACTCCCCTTTGGTTTACAAGCAAGAAGGTTGGTGTTATATCATGGCTGAGTGAGGATTGAACACGACAGGGTAACATGGATAATTTCATGCTGTGTTCAGGTGTGATTCCAGAATGGCTGAGTGGCAGTCTATTGCGTCTGGGACCCGGCCTGTTCGAGGTGGGGGCGGAACCTTTCTACCACCTTTTTGATGGCCAGGCCCTCATGCACAAGTTTGACCTAAAGAATGGCCATGTGACCTACTATCGGAAGTAAGCCCCTGCGTGTTGACTTCAGTGATGATGCGTAACACGTTTACACACGGTGGTAAAATCTATATTATGAGGGGGGCATGCAATCATTTTACAGTAACACACTGGTAGTAATTGTGGAGTTTTGTGAAATGTTCCCCTCGGCCAATAAATGTGACTGGAATGTTTTGGGCAACCTCAGCGTGGGCTGTTTCTAATTAAAACAGTGACTAAAGCACAGAGACCTTCTGCTCTCAAAGGCTTCTGAAAGCTAAAACAGAAGTGGGCCTATCAATTCCCAATCTGTATGTTCCAAGCTACATGTTAATTGTTTTTAAAGCTCCAATGCAGCTGTTTTTTTTTCTCTATGAAATCATTTCTAGTTAACAATTAGTGTGTGTTTTTTGACTGTTTTAAATTGAAAAAGTAATTTCTCATGCAAGAATTTTGTTAGGACTGTCTGGGAGTGGTCTGCGTGCGGGACCTAATTGGAAGAGCCTAATGAGGGAGAGACGGTATGCATCCTGAAAACTAACGGTTATTGGCAGAGGTTTAAGTCTTTCTTGGTCAATTAACTTCTACCACCTGGTGATGTCGCCAGACAGGCCAAAACTCCATCCCTCCAAAACAGGCTGAAATTCCAAGTTTTTATTTTTTTATTTTCCTTCTCCCCCCCCCCCCCCCCCCACCTACTCTTACACTAACAGGGTATTATCATTTTCACAGTATTATTTCAACTTCAGAGTCGATGTCCGCGCACCCGTGCAAATCTAATTGGCATAATAAAAAATACCCATAAGTCAGTTTTAGCTAGAGCTATATATTTTTTTGCATTGGATGTGTCTCAATCGCCAGTCGCACTTCCGCATCTGCGGTGAAAGGTGAGAGCTAGAGCGGAGTTTGTCAGACCATAAGACATCACGAAAATTAGTCGTCTTACAAAATCGTCTGTAGTGTACGCAAATGGGACTCTCACAAACGATGGTGTTTTGCTTTATGACCCCCACAAGCATCTTGGGACTTGTCTGAAGTGGGTACAGCTGATCTGACAACTTCTGTCTGGAGTGTCCGAACAGTTTAGGCTAAGTGTCATACATGTTGTTTTGCTCTAGGATGCTCACAAGACTCGTCTGAAGGTCCCCCGGCACCAGTTGTGGGGAAAAAATTAATGGAAGTACAGTGTATATATGGAGACTGTTTAGTGCCAAAAATAAGGCACTAAATGTAAAAAATAAAAACATATATCGCTGATAAAGAAAAGACACTTCAGAACCAACTTTCTTTGGATTTTTTGGGGGGACTGTTCCATGTAGTGAAACTGTTATTCAATGTGTTTGGATGGGCTAACAAGGCAGTAAGGCCAACAATGACAGGGCTTAGACTGTTAAGTTAACCCTTATGTTCCTCTATAGATTTGTCAAAACAGATGCCTATGTGCGAGCCATGACAGAGAAAAGAGTGGTCATCACTGAGTTTGGAACAGCAGCCTACCCAGACCCCTGCAAAAATATATTCTCACGGTCTGATTTGCTCTAATTTTATGATAAAGTAAAACAATGTCCTCACAATTCAGTTATTAGGCATTACATAAATTATCCACGCTTTCCTCATTTCATGAACCCTTTTCTTCTGTCTTTGTAGGTTTTTCACCTACTTCAAAGGGATTGAGGTGACAGATAATTGCTTAGTGAATGTGTACCCTGTTGGTGAGGATTTCTATGCCTGCACAGAAACCAACTACATCACCAAAGTGGACCCAGACACACTGGAGACTCTGAAAAAGGTATGTGCTGCTCACCCTGGCTAACATCAGATAGATTGAACATAAGAACTGTCGTACGTCACAAAGGAGAAGTCTCACAAACGGTTTCTCCAGGTGGACCTGTGTGATTACCTCTCGGTCAATGGGGTGACGGCTCATCCACACATTGAAAGTGATGGAACGGTGTACAACCTTGGGAACTGTTTTGGGAAGAACATGTCATTGGCCTACAACATTGTAAAAATTCCTCCCACGCAGAAAGGTTAGTTCTGCATATAGCATTGAGACTATTTTTCTTGAAGTGAGATGTCCCTAAATTAAGTGCATTGGGTCTTGTCTTTTTCTGATGCTTGTTTTCAGACAAGTCCGATCCCATTGCAAAGTCCAAGGTTCTTGTGCAGATACCCAGCAGTGAGAGATTCAAGCCCTCGTATGTTCATAGGTTAGTGACATCGTTGATTGAGTTCACATTCTATATTGGAACACTCATGCTTATTACATTTATTTCAATGCTTTTTCTGTGTCCATCAGCTTTGGAATGACAGAAAACTACTTTGTCTTTGTTGAGACTCCAATAAAGATCAACCTTCTAAAATTCTTGACTGCTTGGAGCATCTGGGGCACAAATTACATGGATTGCTTTGAGTCAAACGAAACCATGGGTGTAAGTAAACTTGTAGACCACTATTCTCTAACTGTATACAAAGCCTGTTAGCGTTTCACTTTTGATTAATATAGTGCCAATATATCAATCTCACTATTGCAAATGTCTTCATCACCAGATAATAGTATTTTTCTTATATAGACATGGTTCCATCTGGCTATGAAGGACCCAGCTAAATACATAGAGCATAAATTCAGGACCTCTGCCTTCAATCTCTTCCATCACATCAACAGCTATGAGGACGATGGCTTCATCGTTGTTGACCTGTGCACTTGGAAAGGGTAGGTAATTGACCAGTTGTTGTAATGACTTGAGAATAACATGTACCAGACACTTATCCTGTGCCCCTTTCTTTTGTTTGGTTTCAGTCATGAGTTTGTCTACAACTACCTATATCTGGCCAACCTGCGGGAGAACTGGGAGGAAGTGAAGAAAGCTGCTATGAGGGCACCTCAACCGGAGGTCCGGCGATACGTTCTGCCCATAGACGTCCACAGAGTAAGCTTTGTGCCCTTATTCTTGTCATTTCTGAAATGAGTAGTAATCACTGCTTTGATGTTATCTCAGGATAGAGGACTATATCAGTGAAGTCTTTCCCTTTTGTACTTGCAGGAGAAACAGGGGAAGAATCTGATATCCCTTCCGTACACCACAGCCACTGCAGTGATGCGCAGTGATGGAACCATCTGGCTGGAGCCTGAGGTTCTGTTTTCTGGACCACGACAAGGTAACCCACACACAGCGTGTTTCATTAAACTTTTATGGTTCCCCTATTATTTTACCATCTGATGCCACTAACTATCTGTTCTTTCATATCATCAGTCGTAAGATTTTCCTTATTCGGTAGAATCAGTCATTGAAAATCCTTTATCGCTGCAGCATTTGAGTTCCCTCAGATCAACTACAGTAAGTTCTCTGGGAAGAACTACAGCTATGCCTATGGACTGGGTCTGAACCACTTCATCCCTGACAGGGTAAGTATAGCACGCAGACGAGAACTAGTAGTACATTATCCAACTCTGATTAGGTTTATGATTAAACTAACCTGCTGATAGTCATTCAGGGATTGAGTTTGATTGTGTCCTGCTCCAGATTTGCAAACTGAACGTGAAGACCAAGGAGACGTGGGTGTGGCAGGAGCCAGACTCGTACCCCTCAGAACCCATCTTTGTGCAGACCCCAGACTCTGTGGAGGAAGATGACGGTAAACAGAAGGGTTTTAGGCGATTCTATAATATCACAATCTGTTGTCTAACATTTCAACTGGATCAGGTGGCATGAATTACCATACCTAAGCAGTGTTGGGTTCTAAATAACAGGAAAAAACTGCCGGAGAACTATAAAAGCTCAAACCAAGTTTATTCACCCAATGTGTCAGGCAGCTGAACAGACAGACATGTTCCCACCAGCACAAGTGTGTGTGTGTGTATATACAGTTGAAGTCGGAAGTTTACATACACCTTAGCCAAATACATTTAAACTCAGTTTTCACAATTCCTGGCATTTAATCCTAGTAAAAATTCCATCTTATGTCAGTTAGGATCATCACTTTATTTTAAGAATGTGAAATGTCAGAATAATAGTAGAGTTTTATTTCTTTCATCACATTCCCAGTGGCTCAGAAGTTTACATACACTCAATTAGTATTTGGTAGCATTGCCTTAAACAATTTAATCTTGGGTCAAATGTTTTGGGTAGCCTTCCACAAGCTTCCAACAATAAGTTGGGTGAATTTTGGCCCATTCCTCCTGACAGAGCTGGTGTACCTGAGTCAGGTTTTCTAGGCCTCCTTGCTCGCACACGCTTTTTCAGTTCTGCCCGCAAATTTTCTATAGGATTGAGGTCAGGGCTTTTTGATGGCCACTCCAATACCTTGACTTTGTTGTCCTTAAGCCATTTTTCCACAACTTTGGAAGTATGCTTGGGGTCAATGTCCATTTGGAAGACCCATTTGCGACCGAGCTTCAACTTCCTGACTGATGTCTTGAGAAGTTGCTTCAATATATCCACAATTTTACTTCCTCATAATGCCATCTATTTTGTGATGTGCACCAGTCCCTCCTGCAGCACAGCACCCCCACAACATGAGGCTGCCACCCCCGTGCTTCACGGTTGGGTTGGTGTTCTTCGGCTTGGAAGCGTCCCCCTTTTTCCTCCAAACATAACGATGGTCATTATGGCCAAACAGTTCTATTTTTGTTTCATCAGACCAGAGGACATTTCTCCAAAAAGTACGATCTTTGTCCCCATGTGCAGTTGCAAACCGTAGTCTGGCTTTTTTATGGCGGTTTTGGAGCAGTGTCTTCCTTGCTGAGCGGCCTTTCAGGTTGTCGATTATAGGACTTGTTTTACTGTGGATATAGATACTTTTGTACCCGTTTCCTCCAGCATCTTCACAAGGTCCTTTGCTGTTGTTCTGGGATTGATTTGAACTTTTTGTACCAAAGTACGTTCATCTCTAGGAGACAGAACGCGTCTCCTTCCTGAGCGGTATGATGGTTGCGTGGTCCCATGGTGTTTATACTTGCGTACTTTTGTTTGTACAGATGAACGTGGTACATTCAGGTGTTTGGAAATTGCTCTCAAGGATGAACCAGACTTGTGAAGGTCTAAAATGTTTTTTCTAAGGTCTTGGCTGATTTCTTTTGATTGTCCAATGATGTCAAGCAAAGAGGCACTGAGTTTGAAGGTAGGCCTTGAAATACATCCACAGATACACCTCCAATTGACTCAAATTATGTCAATTAGCCTATCAGAAGCTTCTAAAGCCATGACATCATTTTCTGGAATTTTCCAAGCTGTTGAAAGGCACAGTCAACTTAGTGTATGTAAACTTCTGATCCACTGGAATTGTGATGCAGTGAAATAATCTGTCTGTAAACAATTGTTGGAAAAATTACTTGTCGGGCACAAAGTAGATGTCCTAACCGACTTGCCAAAACTATAGTTAACAAGAAATATGTGGAGCAGTTGAAAACTAGTTTTAATGACTCCAACCTAAGTGTATGTAAACCTCTGACTTCAACTGTATATGTGTATCTATCTCCAGCCCACAATATGGGTGAAGTCTCCTCCTTCCCTCTAAATATTACAACTTCCTGCCTAGCTATAAATGTAAGTGATGTGGGTAATAAACTGTTCCTTCTCGCTTAATGGGACCTGAACTGAACTCGGCTCCCATTCCTCACTAATCCACAGCTCTCCACCCTTATCAGTGACCGCAACCATATACGTTCCTCCTACAGATAACCATTCACTTCTGTTTTAGAAACCAGACTGTGGCCCTTCTCCTTTCCATAGGATACCTGATGATTTAACCGTATTTCAAGTTTTTAAGTCAGAACCCATCAGTAGGATTCACCTTAGTGTGATGTAAAATGCTGACATACCGGCAGTATACAACTTGAAATACAAATGCAGGTATGCCTCTCTCGCACACTTCTGGTTTTGTGGTTGTGATACTGCTCTCTTTTCCTCCTGCTAGGGGTGTTGTTGAGCATCGTGGTGAACCCTGGAGCAGACCAGAGGCCAGGGTACCTCCTCATCCTCAATGCCAGAGATCTGACAGAGATTGCACGGGCTGAGGTGGAGGTTATCATCCCTGTCACCTTCCATGGAATGTACAAGCCTTAGGACCACTTTCTCAACACATCTACAGAACAATCATAATACTAAAACTGTTGGATTATACTTTACACAAGACATCTAGTTCAATCAATCAATCAAATTTATTTTATATAGCCCTTCGTACATCAGCTGATATCTCAAAGTGCTGTACAGAAACCCAGCCTAAAACCCCAAACAGCAAGCAAGCAATAGTTACAGTGCATTCGGAAATTATTCAGACATCTTCCCTTTTTCCACATTTTTTTTTACGTTACAGCCTTATTCTAAAATTGATAAAAATAGTTCAGCAATCTACACACAATACCCCATAATGACCAAGTGTCATTATATTTGAGACATTATTGCAAATGTATTTATCAAAATACAAATACCTTATTTACATAAATATTTAGACATTTTGCTATGAGATTTGAAATTGAGCTCCGGTGCATCCTGTTTCCATTTATCATCCTTGAGATGTTTCTGCAACTTGATTGGAGTCCACCTGTGGTAAATTAAATTTATTGGCCATGATTTGGAAAGGCACACACCTGTCTACATAAGGTTCCACAGTTGACGGTACTTGTCAGAGCAAAAACTAAGCCATGAGATCGAAGGAATTGTTCGGAGAGTTCCGAGACAGGAATGTTGAGGCACAGATCTGGGGAAGGGTACCAAAAACTGTCTGCAGCATTGAAGGTCACCAAGAACACAGTGGCCTCCATCATTCTTTAATGGAAGAAGTTTGGAACCACCAAGACTCTTCCTAGAGCTGGCTGCCCGGCCAAACTGATTAATCAGGGGAGAAGGGCCTTGGTCAGGAAGGTGACCAAGAACCCGATGGTCACTTGGACAGCGCTCTAAAGTTCCTCTGTGGCGATGGGAGAACCTTCCAGAAGGACAAACATCTCTGCAGCACACCACCAATCAGGCCTTTATGGTAGAGTGGCCAGAAGGAAGCCACTCCTCAGTAAAAGGCACATGACATCCCGCTTGGAGTTTGCCAAAAGGCACTTAAAAGTACTCTCAGACCATGAGAAACAAGATTCTCTGGTCTGATGAAACCAAGATTGAACTCTTAGGCCTGAATGCCAAGCATCACATCTGTAGGAAACCTGACACCATCCCTACGATGAAGCGGGATAGCAGCATGATGTGGGTATGTTTTTCAGCAGCAGGGACTGGGAGACTAGTCAGGATCGAGGCAAAGTACAGAGATCCTTGATGAAGTCCTGTTGCGCTCTGGAGCAGGTTAACAACCCTAAGCACACAGTCAAGACAACGCAGGAGTGGTTTCAGGGTGTCTCTGAATGCCCTTGAGTGGCCCAACCTGAGCCCGGACTTATCATATCAAACATCTTTGGAGACCTGATAATAGCTGTGCAGCAACGCTCCCCATCCAATCTGACAGAGCTTGAGAGGATTGGCAGAGAAGATTGGGAGAAACTCCCCAAATACAGGTGTGCCAAGCTTGTAGCGTCATGCCAAGAAGACTCAAGGCTGTAATCGCTGCCAAATGTGCTTCAACAAAGTACTGAGTAAAGGGTCTGACTACTTAGTAAATGTGATATTTCAGTTTTTTTAAAATTGCAACATTGTCTACAAACCGTTTTTTGCTTTGTCATTATGGGGTGTTAGGTTCTAATTCTCAGAGTAAATAACTCAAGGACACTAGAGAAGCTTAACCAAGTTGAATTCTTCCCAAAGGGTCGATACAGCTGTAATTCAGACTCAGACATGGCTTCCCCCGTGGTGGTATTCATACCCCACTTTGGGTGGAGTCTCCTCCTTATCGCTAAACATTGCATCATTCTTGCTAAGCAGGGAACTAAGTGATATGAGCCTTCAACGGTTTCTCCCCTTATCAGTACTGTCACATGCGATTGTTTTCCCTGCACTCAGCCCCTCCCAAGCTTCATCATGGCACCCCTCATTTCTCTTTCGTAGCTAATGTTCCTATACCTCTGAGTATAACAATGTTCCAAGTTTAGCCCCGAATCCAAAAGGGGTATTGAGCGTAGATTGAGGTGGGAAAAAAAAAAATTAATCCACTTTAGAATAAGGTTGTAACTTAACAATGTGGAAAAAGTCAAGGGGTCTGGATACTTTTCAAATGCACTATCATTTGAGTATCCATTTGTTGAGGCATCGCTGGTGTTGCCTATGGAATGTACTGTTTGATCATGTAGCCTGTTCATTTGCTTAGTCCACATAGTAATGTAAACTCAGAAAAAAAAGAAACGTTCCTTTTTCAGGACCCTGTCTTTCAAAGAGAATTCATTAAAATCCAAATAACTTCACAGATCTTCATTGTAAAGGGTTTAAACACTGTTTCCCATGCTTGTTCAATGAACCATAAACAATTAGTGAACATGCACTTGTGGAACGGTCGTTAAGACACTAACAGCTTACAGACGGTAGGCAATTAAGGTCACAGTTATGCAAACTTAGGACACTAAAGAGGCCTTTCTACTGACTCTGGAAAAACACCAAAAGAAAGATTCCCAGGGTCCCTACTCATCTAAGTGATTGTGCCTTAGGCATGCTGCAAGAAGGCATGAGGACTGCAGATGTGGCCAGGGCAATAAATTGCAATGTCCGTACTGTGAAACGCCTAAGACAGCACTACAGGGAGACGGGACGAACAGCTAATTGTCCTCGCAATGGCAGACCACACGTAACAACACCTGCACAGGATCGGTACATCCGAACATCACACCTGCGGGACGGGTACAGGATGGCAACAACAACTGCCCGAATTAAACCAGGAATGCACAATCCCTCCATCAGTGCTCAGACTGTCTGGACTGAGAGGCTGGACTGGCCTTTAGGCCTGTTGTAAGGCAGGTCCTCACCACCGGCAACAACGTTGCCTATGGGCACAAACCCACCGTCGTTGGACCGTTGGACCAGGACTGGCAAAAAAGTGCTCTTCACTGACGAGTCGCGGTTTTGTCTCACCAGGGGTGATAGTCGGGTTCGCGTTTATCGTCGAAGGAATAAGCGTTGCCTCGGAAGAGTGGGGTAACATCTCACCGCAAGAACTGGCAAATATGGTGCAGTCCATGAGGAGATGCACTGCAGACCTTAATGCAGCTGATGGCCACACGAGATACTGACTGTTACTTTTGATTTTGACACCCCCTTTGTTCATGGACACATTATTCAATTTCTGTTAGTCACATGTCTGTGGAACTTGTTCAGTTTGTCAGTTGTTGAATCTTATGTTCATATAAATATTGACACATGATACGTTTGCTGAAAATAAACGCAGTTGACAGTGAGAGGACGTTTCTTTTTTTGCCGAGTTTGTCTTAACCTTGACCCTGAAACTGTGCTGCATAATGAGGCCTAGTGCTCATTAGCTATAATGGAACCATGTTCCATTATGTCTGCACCGCATAGTGATAATTTACATCAGACTTATTTGAGATTTCTATGGTACATGTTTCAACTTGTATTTACAAATGTATTCAGCTACTTTTATACAAATAAACAAATTGTATTGATAGTGTTATTACATTACAAATCTTAACAAAAACATTTTTGTGTGATGGTACACATTGTTTAGCTAATTAGTTCCTCTGTAAAGGTGTTTTGTCAAATAGATTTAACATTATACTTCTGCTAAAGGTAATTGTTTAAAATAAAAACCAGTGAGTCAGCTTCTCACAGAGTAATGGTGTACTTAATTTGTCTTTGGAGAGCTGGTATTCCTGTTTGATTTTCAGGCAATTACTCAACCTGATGAGCATGAAGAGAAACATGGAATGGGCATGTGTAAACTGATCAGGATTTCCACTCAAAGGATTTGCAACACTATTTTTTTTCGAACAAAGTGCCATTCAATAATCCTGCATCTTAAAGGCAAACCCCAAAATAATGACTTGTGATGGCCAGAGCCAAATAAACTGCCATTATGTAATGGTTTTGGTTTTTCCAAGGAAAATCTCAACAGCTGCTTCCAGTCAGTGAGAACCAGCCAATACACTGTGAACCTATATAAGTGTCAGGTATGATTCTCAAAGATTTACCTTCCCCGTGTCCTGGGGAAGAATCACTCCATCCTAGAGTCTGCCAGACGAAGAACGCAGAGCTCTCCTTTAACCTAAAAGGATAAACACTCCTGGTAGCCCTTTACACTCGTAACATTATACGGGTTGAAAATGGCAGATTTGGACACTGATAAGCGCCTAAATTGGAACGCAGTGGCTGCAAAGTAACATACTACACATGACTTCAGAGTTCTGGCTCTGCGCTTTCCAGCGCTGTATGGGTTTTGACTGACCGCTGTTCTGAACTTGAACACTGCATGCGACAAGAAGTTTGCAAGTTTTTGGTTTCCTGTGGGAATTGCTGTAAATTACGAGGACTATGTATTTTGAAAGGATGAGGATTATAATAAATACTGCTTTGTCATACAAACAAGCCAAACCCCTGTGAATCCGAACGCGCACTTCACATTTCCATATAAAACCAATGCTATATCAGTGTCAACGTTTATGATCACTATGTTTGATGTACAGTTACAAGATGCCAGCATTGGGTTGTCCTCAACAGAATGAGCCTATCTTTGTTGCATTGTGAAGAAAATTTGCTGTGGACCAAGCATCTGCACACGACTCCAATCTATGCGCACCAAAATGATCTGTTTCTCTGAATTTCTTTGTGAAAGCCTAACACTGTAAGATATATTTTATAATTTAGCTAATCATGTTGGCAATTGTACAAGCTTTAATAGTACAAGCTTTCATGTGGGCTTTATGCCCACATGAATCAGATTGCAATTTATAATGGACTGTTTTTGGATTGCGTAAACAACAGTAATTGTGTAAAGATGGAGATGCAGGGTTGTGTTCCAAACAAAACAACTACAAGTGTTTTTGCTCTAATTCCCCAATGGCACAGCTAGGAGAGTTAAAAAAAAAAAAAAAAAAAGTTGAAGACTTCTTTTGAGTCATAAAGTGCCTTGAAATTACTTACACCAGTTAGCCTCTCACTCAAACCCTTTTAATTTGGGGGTTTTATGTTGCGCCAACCCCACATTTTACAAGAATATTCTTATGTTACTGAATGTATCCAGAGTATTTTTAGATTTTGTTATCAACAAATGTGGTGAAAAGTACAGTAAATGTAAAATGCACATAAAATCAACAGTGTAATGTTTGGATTATGTCAGGTGATCTGTTGTGTCCTCACCTTTCCTCTAATAATTTCCCCATAATCTCCAAACTGTTCCCTTTTAATTGCTACCATGGTTATGTGTATGCTTTCCATATTTCTTTCCATATTTTTGCTTTCCATATTTCTTCCTGAAACACACACAAAAGACAGGGACCAGTTTCGTTCGTATTTTCAATATATAAAGGAATTGATGTGTAGGCACAAGGCAGATTTTCATAGTGACTACTACTGGCCATATTGGACAAACCATAGCATAACTCTCAGGGCCATGGCGACAGTGATTTTTGGAACAGAGACATGCTACAGCAGACGTCATGGAACCCTGAGCCTTTAGTCTGTTGGTCTCTGCCTACAGGAGAGAGAGGATAAATACTCACAGATCTGTTCACCAGCCAGCCTTTTTAAGACACTGACATGAAATTCCACAGCCATGTTTAAGAATGAGTGTGAGAACTGAGCGCATAAGTGTCTGCTAAATGACAAATGTAAAACAACAGCTAATGAAACATTCTGATGACATGGCGTTTTGAATTCAAGACCTGATTCCAATCATAGTGCTATATAACAGAGCTGGCTGAGTTCCACAGGAATGTCTGTGTGTTTACAAAGGCATGTTGAGATGCCTCACTGTGCTCCTTTTCACCAGTTTTTGTGCGTCATAACAATGTGCTGTTTCATTCTGTGGTGAGTGCTCAGGGTTGCCTGCAGTGCCACTCCTGGGTTTAGAAAAGGGTCCACTCTGGCGTTGGAACGGTGTTCTGTAGAAATATCAGGGGGGTGTCTCGCTGGTCACACAGCTAGACAGAGTGGCTGCCTTTCAATGATGCATTCCCCATTACTCGCCACATTGCCAACCTGATGCCTGAAGAAAAACATTCAAATCAGGCAATTACACTTGAATAAAACGTATTGCCTTTATAAAAAAATGTGTACTTTAAGTGGAGTTTTTAAGAATGAAAAACTAAAGTAAACTTTCTGTCAAGATTTATTAAGGTTTTCAACAAGTAATTTCTGTTATCCAGACCGACTGTTTGAGCACCATCACCTGATCAAGATTGCAATACCCTCTGCATCTAGAATATTCCACTGCCATGGCAATGAGCCGATCTGTAAAGGCAGATGAAAGCTGGCTGAAGAGACTTATTTTCCTTGTGTTCTCCATTCTCATTCAAAAAGATTGCCCATCTTAATCTGGTTCTTGTTTTGGTAGGGAAAGATATGATTGGTCAGAACACACCAAACTGATTTGCAAATTAACAGGGTTAAACTTTGGGCAGCAGGTAGCCTAGTGGTTAGATAGTTGGGCCAGTAACTGAAAGGTTGCTAGATTGAATCCCCGAGCTGACAAGATAAAAATCTGTGATTCTGAACGAGACACTGTTCCTAGGCCGTCATTGTAAATATGAATTTGTTCTTAACTGACTTGCCTAGTTAAATAAAGGTTAAACAAAAAAATACTTCATTGTCCTGATGCTCTTTTGTTGAACATTCTGCTTAAAAAATGTGTCAGGTAATTAATATTTTATTTGAACATAGATCATATAAGAGGTTCCTATATGCATGTACTTTATGAAGCAATGAAAGACTGCATGAAAATATAATTAAGTTAGTTGTAAAAGTCTGACCTTTAAGAAAAAGTCTAGATGGCATCTTGTAGGAGGATAGGTAAATGCTTCAAAACTAAAAACTATCACACAATCAACAGCATCCTCCTTGGTCTTAAGCAGGGAAGATCTCAGACTGCAGATGAAATAATTTGATCAGTAGTATTAGTGTTCTGTTGTATCTTTATATGAGTCATTCATTAGTTGTATTGGTCTCAGTGATTCTAGTTCACACCTGAAGAGGAGGGAATGCACCTCCACTCTCCAACAAGTAGACTAGCTGGTTCTGGATGGCCACATCCTGGGCTCTGAGCTGTTTCTTGACAGTTATGGGGTAGGCTGTACCACCACTCAGTGACATCATTAGCAATAAACACACACCACAGTCCGTTGATTTGACCTATGCCTGCAACAGTGGAGAGTGCCCAAAGTCATTATGATGATTATAACACCTATTCTTATTTATACATACTTCATTATTACAATGCACTGGACCAAGAGATTTCCCTTGCTGCCAAATTTGAGCTTGGACATTTAGATGAGTGACAGGCATGCATTAAGAGCATCCATCACTGACAGAGCAGAGCACCCTCTCTACTTGTTACTCAGCCTGCTGAGGGGATGTCTCCATAGAGCAGGCTCATTCCAGCGAAGGGAGACCGCTCAAGTTAGTATCCATTTTCTAACAGCATGCGTAGACGGTCCGTAACCAACATCTTTTTGTTTCTCTGGGTGTGCCTCTTTACTGCATTCTCTCCACCCACTTCTTTAAGTATTAAAGTATTAAAATATACCTGCAAGGGCCACCATAGTCAGAAGGCTGGTACAATACAGCACAAATGGAAAAATAGTTGATACACTGACATTGCTGAGTTATATGGAGTTTCTACCTACCTTTGTTGGCATGCCTGGCTGTTTCGTAGGTTAGCCTGGAATCAGTAGAGGCTGGTGGGAGGAGCTATAGGAGGATGGACTCATTGTAATGGATAGAATGGTATAGATGGAACGGAGTCAAACGTGGTTTCCATATGTTTGATACCGTTCCCTTAATTCCATTCCAGTCATTACAATGAGCCAGTCCTCCTATAGCTCCTCCCACCAGCCTCCTCTGCCTGGAATACATCATTGTGAATTGGCTGGAGGGCATCATCTAAAACTGGAAAGGCACTTAGCAAATCGCCTTCCGCGCACACTGGTGCTCATCAAGTATGAAGACACTGGCTGCTGTTTAGCTCGGCCTGACAGAATCTGTGCCAAACGTTGCCATAGGTTGCCTGCTGATATGCTTGAGTGTAAACAGCGTTCTGGACACCTGGGCATGCTAGATGTGCACGGGTCAACGTTCCATAGAGTTGACTGAGATGAGCTATAAATAGGACGTAGTCTGCCTTTGATCCTCAAACCCCTGAAAAGCAATGAATGGATGACATGGTTGTTATAAATCACATTTTATTGGTCACGTACACATATTTAGCAGATGTTATTGCAAGTGTAGCGAAAGGCTTGTGTTCCAACAGTGCAGTTGTATCTAACAATTCACAACAATACACACAAATTTAAAAGTAAAAGAATGGAATTAAGAAATATATAAACGTTAGATTGAGCAATGTCGGAGTGGCATTGACTAAAATACAGTAGAATAGAAAACAGTATATACATATGAGATGAGTAAAGCCGTATGTAAACATTATTTAAACATTATTAAAGTGACTAGTGTTCCATTATTACAGTGGCCAGTGATAACCGGCTACCACCCAGTTATTCAACCCTGCAGCCTCTAAGGTGCAGGGTTGAATAACCAGGTGGTAGCCGGCTAGTGATGGCTATTTAACAGTCTGATGACCTTGGGATAGAAGCTGTTTTTCAGTCTCCCAGTACCAGCTTTGATGCACCTGTACTGACCTCGCTTTCTGGATGATAGCGGGGTGAAAAGGCCGTGGCGCGGGTGGTTAATGTCCTTGATGGTCTTTTTGGCCTTCCTGTGACATTAGGTGCTGTAGGTTTCCTGGAGGGCAGGTAGTTTGCCCCTGGTGATGCGTTGGGCAGACCATCCTCTGGAGAGCCCTTTGGTTGTGGGCGGTGCAGTTGCCGTACCAGGCGGTGATACAGCCCGACAGGTTTGTGAGGGTTTTAGGGGCCAAGCCAAATTTCTTCAGCCTTCTGAGGTTGAAGAGGCGCTGGGGATCATTCAATATTCCCTTTCTTTTGTTCAGTGAAATCATCCCATGTGAAGAGTCAACTAATTTAATTAAAGTTCAATTCATAACTAAATTGTTGTTTTTTTCTATTGGAAGGATTTCATCATTTGCAATTTGTCTACTTATGATAAGGTAAAAGGTTTATGTTTCTGTCTCCATATGATATGGCTAATATATCCAATGCAAAAAACATCTACATTTAAATGGTATTAATATTAATTGACATATATTCCCATTAATTCCCACGGAAAGTTTCCACCTCTGAATATTCCCCAAAATGTGCAACCCTAGCAATAACACAAGGATAACCCTGATAAAAGAGTTTCAAGACAAAGTTTCATACTTCTAAATGTCTTTAAGGATGAAACTACATGAGTTTTCATAGCCTACTGTTATATTACACAAAGACAAACCCAGTTGGTCAGATGATCATCAGTTTTCTCTGGATGATGCAAAGCACACATTGAGCAGTCTTGTTTCGCTTTGAAGACTGGAACAAAAAGAGGACCACATTTTTTATGCATTGTTGACATAATTAAAGACGCTTTCTGGAACCCATCATTTTAAAGGTTGTGCTTCAAAGACAAAATCTGTCCCTCACAGTTGCATACTACATTGTTCTCTCACTGTCTGTGCTCTGCCCCCTTCCCACACCCTCTAGCAAAGGGTCCCCCAAAGATCGTCTTTCTGCTTTACATGACCTATTGGAGACTCAAAAACACCTAGTCAACCTTGTTGTAATCTACTGTAAGTCTGAGAATTTCCCTCCTTTTTTCTGTATTTCCTGTTAGCCTAATGCAGAATACAAATAACACCTCCCCTAATGGCTAAAACAGAAAAACAGAAAGGTTCCATGAGATCACCATGTGGGATTATGGCACATGAATTACAACAACTACAGTAGGTACATCAAACCTACATCAAAGTACATTATACCTCCCAAAATGTATTTTCCGGTATCAGTATTTCCTTTTTCAGGCTTTTTTCCTGAGGTTCAACACTTACAGCCAAATGTTTAATACGGGTATACCCCGAAAAAATTCTGGAAAGTCTATAGATACAGTGGTCAGGGATCACTTTATTAGGTACAACCCCCTTTGCATCTGGAACAGTGTGAATTAAAAACAGTTGATGAAACTGGGAAAGGAGATAGACTGTTCAAGTTTTTAAGTCCAGTTGGAGTTTAATTTCAGTCACTGCAAGCTGAGTGTTGGAATGATTAAAAAAACTGTTTTGTAATTTTCCTGAGTTACAAAAGACCATCACAGACTGTGCTGTCATTTTGCACACTCTAAAGTTCAAACAAACGGTAACATAAAACCTGAATACTTCTCTGCATGCTTTAGTGTCTAGAAGGTCAAGACCACTGGACTTGGTGTATGTAGGAGCAATTTATTTTCGTGAATATGGTGGTGAACCTAATAAAGTGGCAACTGAGTGTAGACATCACAAACAACTCCTTTGAGCATTGTCTGTCTGTTATACGTTTGATCAATGGGTAGGCTCACTTGGATATATAGAGTTGAAGGTAAAGACAAAAATATGAAAGTAAGACATTAAAACACTGGCAGAATTCTTTCATCCATATTCATTCACATAAAACATGTATTTTAAAGTATAAATACCACTCTAAGACCACTGTCTTTCTGAATGTTTTAAAAGGTTTGGAAATAGTTATTTCTGTAAGGAATGTGAATTGAAAGGGATTTGGTAATACCTATGTAGGTGGCATAGTTTCTACACTGGTATAATTAGAGCGTTGGACTAGTAACCGGAAGGTTGCAAGTTCAAATCCCCGAGCTGACAAGGTACAAATCTGTCGTTCTGCCCCTAAACAGGCAGTTAACCCACTGTTCCTAAGCCGTCATTGAAAATAAGAATTTGTTCTTAACTGACTTGCCTAGTTAAATAACGGTGAATAATAATAAATAATGGGTATAATGTGTGGTTGTTGCACACCTCCCTGCTGAATTATGTAGAGCAGATTTGGGCCAGTTTATATATTTTTTCATGATTTTCACGTAGGCTTTGTGCTAGCAGTTTAAATGAGAAAGAGAGCAAATAGCATAGGGACAGCCTGGTTCAAATCCAAGTTTTTAATGGTTAGTGCCAGTAGAATACAGAGGGGTTCATATACAGTTCAGAGGCAAATCATAGTGTATGCATTTAGCCCAAAAACCAAACATGTACCATCTACTTCTTATATTAATGCTTTTTTTGTTATCCACCCTCTGGTATCTTTCAATACCCATGGAAATATATATATATACCCTATATACTGTACGTACACCACTGTTCGAAAGTTTGGGGTCACTTAGAAATGTCCTTGTTTTTGAAAGAAAAGCAATTTTTTTGGTCCATTAAAATAACATCAAATTGATCAGAAATACAGAGTAGACACTGTTAATGTTGTAAATGACTATTGTAGCTGGAAATGGCTGTTTTCTAATGGAATATCTACATAGGCGTACAGAGGCCCATTATCAGCAACCATCACTACTGTGTTCCAATGGCACATTGTGTTAGCTAATCCAAGTTGATCATTTTAAAAGGCTAATAGATCATTAGAAAACCCTTTTGCAATTATGTTAGCATAGCTGAGAACTGTTGTCCTGATTAAAAAAGCTATAAAACTGGACTAGTTGAGAACCTAGAGCATCGGCATTTGTGGGTTCGATTACAGGCTCAAAATGGCCAGAAACAAATAACTTTCTTCTGAAACTCGTCAGTCTATTCTTGTTCTGAGAAATGAAGGCTATTCTATGCAAGAAATTGCCAAGAAACTGAAGATCTCGTACAACGCTGTGTGCTACTCCCTTCACAGACAGCACAAACTGGCCCTAACCAGAATAGAAAGAGGAGTGGGAGGCCACGGTGCACAACTGAGCAAGAGGACAAGTACATTAGAGTGTCTCGTTTGAGAAACAGACACTTCACAAGTCCTCACCTGGCAGCTTCATTAAATATTACCCGCAAAACACCAGTCTCAACATCAACAGTGAAGAGGCGACTCCGAGATGCTGGCCTTCTAGGCAGAGTTGCAAAGAAAAAGCCATATCTCAAACTGGCCAATAAAAATAAAAGATTTAGAGGTGCAATTGAACACAGACACTGGACAGAGGAACTCTGCCTAGAAGGCCAGCATCCCGGAGTCGACTCTTCACTGTTGACATTGAGACTGTTATTTTGCGGGTACTATTCAATGAAGCTGCCAGTTGAGGACTTGTGAGGCCTCTGTTTCTCAAACAAGACACTCTAATGTACTTGTCCTCTTGCTCAGTTGTGCCCCGGGGCCTCCCACTCTTCTTTCTATTCTGGTTAGAGCCAGTTTGCGCTGTTCTGTGAATGTCTGTTGAATGTCCGAAAGTGTGAATATAAAACCAACTACTGATATTTACAGTAGACAGACATAATATCAGCAATATCACAAATAATTTGGACTGTGTGCAGAAAAGTAGCTACTTAGGCAACTTTACATGACTATTTAGCTGCGTAAAATATATTAGACGTGTTTCAAAATAACCCCGCGTATAGGTGTTACACGATTAACGTCTTGACAGAAACAAAAAGGATCCCTTAATGCGCCTATCTGATTGGCCTATACTCCATACATACCACTAAATGGCGCCATTTACTAATCAATAAAACAGATTAAGCTTGTTTTTCAATCGCAGAGTTTATAGCCGTCGGTGCAAATCATAAAAAAGGTGACATTAGTCCCCTGACATTGCCCACTAAATGTATATTTATAAATTCATTATATTCAACAGTAAGAGTTAAATAAATGAAAGGTTAATTACTTATTGTGGATAACTTTTGAGGCCAAATTATTCTAACAAAATCATCAAAGTGATTGTGGTCGATAGCAGCTAATATGAATATTTCAACAAAATTAATGAATTGATGATACAATTTATTCAGAAAGTCTTGCTCTTCCCACCAAATTTTTGGAATTTAAAAAATACTGTGCAGAGGATCATGTCATCAGCATAGTTCTAGTATAGCTAATTTAATTATTTTATGTGTTGAATTAAAGTTATATAACTATTTTGTTGATGACTAAATAATAAGGAATAGCATGCATACATTTAACATTTTATTGGCGAACCTGAACCTCCCGGTTCTCTGAATCCTAGATCCCAACTTCCTTCGCTAGAGCTGAATTTAGACAGCTCCTCAGGATGTGAGCAAGGAGTGTATACCACAGACGACAGCAGACGATTGGAAACGCAACATTGGCGAGTTTTGAGCTGGGAATACACTGACAATCTGGGGGTTTAGCAACCAGGGGAGTCCACAATGACTTGGGGAACGGAGCTTTGGGTAAGTTTGCTATTGGTATAAACCATGTTGCTCTCTTCTTTGTTCTTGTGTTGATAACACGCTTGCCAAAATTTAGCACGAATTCGATGAAGGTGCTCGGTTACCTTAGCATTGTGTAAGCTGCTAGCCAGCTAAGCCTGGCATGCACCTTTACCATAGTACTACAGACGGTAAACAATAGGCAAGACGTGTAGAAATGTCCGCCAGGCATAGGGGATAATTTGCGTATCTTTGTCTAGGACTTGTTATCATAACACTGTCTCTAACAGGGGCTTGATTGATCAGTTATTGTTTTATTTTTGAAAAGGGAGTCATCACACCCTCTTAGTTCACACATAGACTAGCAAGCTAGCTAACGTTAGCTATCCCCCCAAAAAGGTGGAGACAGGAGGGTATAACGCAAGTAACCACCTGTACTATTTTTCTCTCGATGCTTTTATGGATCTGATGGCTACCAGCATGAAACAATGCACTTACACATTTCGTTTAACTTGGTTTTAAAGCTCGAGTGTTTATTTATGGCTGGGTCTGAGTGACTCCTCAAGCTGCTTGACCAGCATTGTTCCCAGTTTGCAATGAGATTGCGCAAGTCAAATAGTTAAACAATAGTAGACTTGAGGAAATCAAGCATTTTTCTTCTCCCAAATATAACAAAAAACGACTCACCCATTGAACAGACGTGGGGGGGCTTATTCCAGGTACGGTCTTTGTCATGTTCTGTCTGGCTTGCCCTCTGACAGCCAGGCCCCTGGCTACATCACCCGGCTTGCCCAAGCGGTTTATCGTCCAAATTATTTTTGTGACTATATCTAGCTACCATGTTACTGCAGCAAAAATCTGTTCCACGTTATTTGGTTAGTGAGAAAATAATCTGCACCTATCGAAATATTCCTCACCAGGGACATTGAACTCCTTTGACATGTATTCCAGTTACATGGGTGTTGCCCATAAAACGTTTGGTCACCCCCAGTATCCTACCTAATGGGGCAGCTTCTCCCCCTAATCATTCTAATATGGATAGTTGCGAAGACTGCAGTGTCGCTGCCAACATGATAGCTAGTCAAAGAAGTGATGAGCCTGTTTCATACCAATTACATTCATCTCTAACATTGATAGAGAGAACTGCACTGTTATGTAGTTTGAGGGAAGAGAACAATATATTGAAGAGTTATTCAACATGTGACTGATGTGGCTTATATGGGTTCACTTCAGTATGATTAACCTTTGAACCTGTTTTGTTGATAAAATGTACATTTACTATGTTTCCTTGAATGATTCAGTTACTGCTAAATTAACTCTCAAAAGCATGTCGGTGCCCTGAAAAGACTAAAGTATGTACACTGCTCATAAAAATAAAGGGAACACTAAAATAACACATCCTAGATCTGAATGAAATATTCTTATTAAATACTTTTTTCTTTACATAGTTGAATGTGCTGACAACAAAATCACACAAATTATCAATGGAAATCAAATTTATCAACCCATGGAGGTCTGGATTTGGAGTCACACTCAAAATTAAAGTGGAAAACCACACTACAGGCTGATCCAACTTTGATGTAATGTCCTTAAAACAAGTCAAAATGAGGCTCAGTAGTGTGTGTGGCCTCCACGTGCCTGTATGACCTCTCTACAACGCCTGGGCATGCTCCTGATGAGGTGGCGGATGGTCTCCTGAGGGATCTCCTCCCAGACCTGGTCTAAAGCATCCGCCAACTCCTGGACAGTCTGTGGTGGTGGATGGAGCGAGACATGATGTCCCAGATGTGCTCAATTGGATTCAGGTCTGGGGAACGGGCGGGCCAGTCCATAGCATCAATGCCTTCCTCTTGCAGGAACTGCTGACACACTCCAGCCACATGAGGTCTAGCCTTGTCTTGCATTAGGAGGAACCCAGGGCCAACCGCACCAGCATATGGTCTCACAAGGGGTCTGAGGATCTCATCTCGGTACCTAATGGCAGTCAGGCTACCTCTGGCGAGCACATGGCGGGCTGTGCGGCCCCCCAAAGAAATGCCACCCCACACCATGACTGATCCACCGCCAAACCGGTCATGCTGGAGGATGTTGCAGGCAGCAGAACGTTCTCCACGGCGTCTCCAGACTCTGTCACGTCTGTCACATGTGCTCAGTGTGAACCTGCTTTCATCTGTGAAGAGCACAGGGCACCAGTGGGGAATTTGCCAATCTTTGCGTTCTCTGGCAAATGCCAAACGTCCTGCATGGTGTTGGGCTGTAAGCACAACCCCCACCTGTGGACGTCGGGCCCTCATACCACCCTCATGGAGTCTGTTTCTGACCGTTTGAGCAGACACATGCACATTTGTGGCCTGCTGGAGGTCATTTTGCAGGGCTCTGGCAGTGCTCATCCTGCTCCTCTTTGCACAAAGGCGGAGGTAGTGGTCCTGCTGCTGGGTTGTTGACTTCCTACGGCCTCCTCCACGTCTCCTGATGTACTGGCCTGTCTCCTGGTAGCGCCTCCATGCTCTGGACACTACGCTGACAGACACAGCAAACCTTCTTGCCACAGCTCGCATTGGTGAGCCACTTGTGTGGGTTGTAGACCCCGTCTCATGCTACCACTAGAGTGAAAGCACCGCCAGCATTCAAAAGTGACCAAAACATCAGCCAGGAAGCATAGGAACTGAGAAGTGGTCTGTGGTCGCCACCTGCAGAACCACTCCTTTCGTGGGGGTGTCTTGCTAATTGCCTATAATTTCCACCTGTTGTCTATTCCATTTGCACAACAGCATGTGAAATATATTGTCAATCAGTGTTGCTTCCTAAGTGGACAGTTTGATTTCACAGAAGTGTGATTGACTTGGAGTTACATTGTGTTCCCTTTATTTTTTTGAGCAGTGTATATTCGGGCAATAGCTTACAGTTCAGTTTGTGAGGCTCTTATTGCTTGATTGCAAGAGCTGTATGTATAATAAAGGTCTCATGAACCTAACCTACTGCACCATGCTGTAAAATGCCTAATTTGGCCAAACTTCTGCAATTCAAACATTTTGAGTTGTGCTGTAAAGCCATTAGCCTATGCTGTCTGATTTTAGAGGTTGACAGATTATGATTTTTCAATGCCGATACCGATTAATCGGCCTAATCTTTTTATTTATTTTTATTAATTAAAAAATAATTTTCCAGATATTTATTTGTAATAATGACAATTACAACAATACTGATTGAATAATGAACACTTATTTTAACTTAATATAACACATAAATAAAAGCAATTTAGCCTCAAGTAAATAATGAAACATGTTCAATTTGGTTTAAATGCAAAAACATGGTGTTGGAGAAGAAAGTAAAAGTGCAATATGTGCCATGTAAAAAAAGCTAACATTTAAATTCCTTGCTCACAACATGAGCACATATGAAAGCATGAGTCTACAATATTCCCAGTTACGAAGTTTTAGGTTGAAGTAATTATAGGAATTATAATGCGTTGACTATTTCTCTCTATACCATTTGTATTTCACATACCTTTGACTATTAGATGTTCTTATAGGCACTTTAGTATTGCCAGCCTAATCTCGGGAGTTGATAGGCTTGAAGTCATGAACAGCGCTGTGATTCAAGCATTGCTCAGAGCTGCTGGCGAACGCTGTAAAGTGCTGTTTGAATGGATGCTTACTAGCCTGCTGCTGCCTACCACCGCTCAGTCAGACTGCTCTATCAAATATGAAATCATAGACTGAATTATAATATAATAAACACACAGAAATACATGCCTTTGGTCATTAATATGGTCAAATCTGGAAAATAGAATTTTGAAAACAAAACATTTATTCTTTCAGTGAAATATGGAACCGTTCTGTATTTTATTGAATGGGTGGCATCCCTAAATCTAAATATTGCTGTAACATTGAACAACCGTCAATGTTATGTCATAATTATGTAAAATTCTGGCAAATTAATTACGGTCTTTGTTAGGAAGAAATTGTCTTCACGCAGTTCGCAACGAGCCAGGCGGCCCAAAATGCTGCATATACCCTGACTCTCCTTGCACTGAATGCAAGAGAAGTGACATAGTTTCCCTAGTTAATATTACCTGCTAACATGAATTTGCAGGTTCAAAAAATATATACTTCTGTGTATTGATTTTAAGAAAGTCATTAAATTATGGTTAGATACATTTGTGCAAAAAAAACAAAACAAACATTTGTAGTGTTTTTTTTGCAAATGTGCTTTTGTTAAATCATCACCTATTTGGTGAAGTTGACGTAGGCTGTAATTCAATGATAAATGAACAGGCACCGCGTTGATTAAATGCAACGCAGGACAAGCTAGTTAACTACACATGGTTGATGATATTACTAGGTTAACTATTGATTATGTGATGATTGATTGTTTTTTTTTTTATAAGATACGTTTAATGCTAGCTAACAACTTTCCGTGGCTCCTTGCAGCCACAAGGTCCTTTTGATGCTGTACTCGCGTAACAGGTGGTCAGCCTGCTACGCACTCTCCTCGTGGGTTGCAATGTAATCGGCCACAATCGGCGTCCAAAAAGGCAGATTCCCGATTGTTATGAAAACTTGAAATCGGCCCTAATTAATCGGCCATGCGGGCATAGTCTGATTGTCTGGCTGCATGTGTTAGGCCCTTATCCCTAATATTTGAACGGTGTGCTATACGGGCACCAACTTGATTCAAAATGGTCATTCCGTATTGTTTTACTCTTAAATCTCTATCAGGAATCCCTTCAAGACCTGATTGGATTATTTATTCCCTGGATTCTCTGGTTCACTGAAAGGCATCTCTAGTTACATAGAGTAGATTGAATTAGCATCTGTAGCACAGTAACACCGATGTCGTCTGTCTTGTCTCTTTTTATGAATGACATTCATTTAGCCCTGATACCTTCTGGTTCCTGCCTAGACATTGAGTCAGATTAACATAATAGTTTGATTAGTGTTGGCACATGCGGCAGATCAATTACACAGCTGAAACACTGATTTTTAAGCTGTTTACATGTCCTAATAATTAGAATGATTATTCAGGAAAGCAGGTATTTTAATCGCCGTGTGCTTACTTAGATTATGACCTTAAGCTGATGAAGATAAGGTGTTTGCATGACTAACGCCATACTCGGCCTACTGCCATAATCAGTTTAATATCGAGTTATTAGTGTGCATGTAAGCGTACTCCAGAGAGTATTCAGAAAGGAAACTAACCACATTGCAATGATTCAAAAAAACACATCTGGGCCTGTCTGTAGTGAAGGAATGACAGGTGTGATATTGACATGATTTTAGGCTCTGATGGGCTGTTACTGTAGGCCATATGTGTGCATTACACCTTTATCTGTTCACATGTCAAAGTACTATCTGTCTGCCTGGCATGTTGGCATTCATCCATGGCTTTGTGACCTAAAGCCTGAGACTAACACATCTTATTACATGGGGTTGGCATTTCCCCAGCAGCTAACTGACTGAGACTGATCCACTGGAGATGGTTTGTGAATGGAAGCAGTGTGTCTACAAAATTTTACCATGCTGAGCACACAGGCTATCAACAGTTATTCTAGCATTCTTTTTCATAACAGATGTCTTATAGGCTAGGTTATGTTCTGTTGACTGCAACAGCTGTTAACAGGGAGGGATATGATCATGGTTAAAGTCTGGCTTGTCGTTTTGTGCAATGAAGAGTGACGGAGTTTGAGTGAGTTCAATTAAGGACACAGATGTTGAATCACAGCTGAGACCTGCCATTGCATTCAGTTCACAGCACCCAACATGAAATCCTTCTCCTCAGTGAGTAGAGGGGTGTGATATCACAGGATTGTGTAGGGGAGTGTGTGGGTGGATGTCGTCTTTAATAAAGGGAAGTTGTGCTAGCAGGTATGGCTCAGGAAGATGTTAAGCAGGGAGAGTGTGGAGGGAGGTAGACAGCGTCGTGGAGACAGAGGGTTTGGTGTGTAACGTGTGTTCCCATGCATTCCCAGGGGAAGACTGGGAACATTGAGGGGAAATGCTGCCCTGCCCAAGTAAATTACACGGGACAAAACAAAGGAAATATGGTAAAACAATCAATGAGAGGTATATCAGGAGGAATCACAAGTGAACAGGGATTTGATAGGTGGAGGCACTACTACATTTCCAGAGTGCCTGCAGCGTTGGATTGCATGCATTTGTTTATTTTTGCTTAATCTGCACAGATTTACCGTGTAAATCCATTGGTCATGTTTGAGCTTTTAGTTGTGCAGTTTTATGATAAATAGTATAGGTCATTGGCTGAGGCATGTCAGGCCATTGGACCTAATATTGAAGGAAAGAGTTTGTTGTGGTTTATGATGGCTTAACCGGATTTTGCCTACACTTGTTTCGCAAACTGACCTACCGTATGTTTTTAGAGATACTGTCAGGGGATTTCTCTGATATAAAACAGTGTAACATGAGGTTGCTATTAGAGGTCGACCGATTTATGATTTTTCAACGCCGATACCGATTTACTGGAGGACCAAAAAAGCCGATACCGATTAATCGGCCAATTTTTATTTTTTATTTTATTTTTTACATCTTTAATTTATTTGTAATAATGACAATTACAACAATACTGAATGAACACTTACTTTAACTTAATATAATACATCAATAAAATCAATTTAGCCTCAAGTAAATAATGAAAAATGTTCAATTTGGTTTAAATAATGAAAACAAAGTGTTGGAGAAGAAAGCAAAAGTGCAATATGTGCTATGTAAGACAGCTAACGTTTCAGTTCCTTGCTCAGAACATGAGAACATGAAAGCTGGTGGTTCCTTTTAACATGAGTCTTCAATATTCCCAGGTAAGAAGTTTTAGGTTGTAGTTATTATAGGACTATTTCCCTCTATACCATTTGTATTTCATTAACCTTTGACTATTTGATGTTCTTATAGGCACTTTAGTATTGCCAGTGTAACAGTATAGCTTCCGTCCCTCTCCTTGCTCCTCCCTGGGATCGAACCAGCAACACAACGACAACAGCCACCATCGAAGCAGCGTTACCCATGCAGAGTAAGGGGAACAACTACAAGAAGGCTCAGAGCGAAGGACGTTTGAAACGCTATTAGCGCATGCTAACTAGCTAGCCATTTCACTTCGGTTACACCTGCCTGATCTCGGGAGTTGATAGGCTTGAAGTCATGAACAGCGCAATGCTTGACGCACAACGAAGAGCTGCTGGCAAAACGCACGAAAGTGCTGTTTGAATGAATGTTTACGCCCCTGCTTCTGCCTACCACCGCTCAGTCAGATACTTGTATGCTCAGTCAGATTATATGCTTGTATGCTCAGTCAGATTATATGCAACGCAGGACACGCTAGATAATATCTAGTAATATCATCAACTATGTGTAGTTAACTAGTGATTATGATTTATTGTTTTTTATAAGATAAATTTAATGCTAGCTAGCAACTTACCTTGGCTTACTGCATTCACGTAACAGGCAGTCTCCTTGTGGAGTGCAATGATAGGGAGGCAGGTCGTTATTGCGTTGGACTAGTTAACTGTAAGGTTGCAAGACTGGATCCCCCGAGCTGACAATGTGAAAATCTGTTGTTCTGCCCCTGAACAAGGCAGTTTACCCACCGTTCCTAGGCTGTCATTGAAAATAAGAATGTTTTCTTAACTGACTTGCCTAGTTAAATAAAGGTATAAATAAAATCAAAATCGGCAAATTGGCGCCATAATTACCAATTTCCGATTGTTATGAAAACTTGAAATCGGCCCTAATTAATCGGTCGACCTCTAGTTGCTATGTCAAACACTCAGAAGTGGTGTCCTCATACCTTTTTATTTTCAGACAGTATGAAGTTATTTAGCGTCGCTACTTGGGCTCCATCCCCTAGGCCCTATAATTTGCATCTTGTCAAAGCCTGCCCTGGACACACTGGACTGCCTTTGGAGTCTTTGCTTTTTACAAGGTAAATAAACCATAATCTGTCATAATGATCAGACAGACCATTTTTCTTTTGTGATTATTAGGGAGGTCTAAGATGGGTTCTTACTATGGGGGGGTTGCTGCGCATGCTATCCAGACGCAGCGTGCGTCTCCTACCCAGACGGTGCATTGTAACGCTTCACTGGCGGTCAGAGCTTTAAGAACGGAGTCACAGAAACAGCAGAGCACAGTCGAAGACAGTTTAATTAGTGCTATTCCTCCAGACTGGGCTGAATCATCGTCCTGGCCTTGTGATTCTGTCATGTTTTTGACAACTTGAACTCCTTCTCCATTATAGGATTAGTAGGAACTTTTTGGCAGATGTTTCACGCCCTAATGCAGATTTTCAGAGCATCAATTTGTGGTATTTAGCTGGTTTACAGCCATACAACATGTCTTTATATATTTCTCTCTCTCTGACTGGGCAATCCCATGTCCTCTGAATAATGTAGACTGTGCCTACCTGTAATAGCTTGTTAAAAAGATGATTCACATTCTGGGTTGCTCAGTTCCTCCTATGGTTTGTGGGTTGGCTGGTGAACCTCCTTTGTCCAGGCTTCCTTCTTAGTGTTAATCTGGACAACATGGGGTTAAATCAGGTGAGGCCAACTGGCCAAGATTAGAGCTAAACTCTCTCTCCCTGCCAGTCTGGTGGTGCTGCCAGCCTGCCTCACAGAGGGGCTTTCAAGGCTTCCTTCCAATAACAACCATGGTGAATGAAGACTGGGTAATGACTAATGAGTAGGCTGTAGTTGGTCTATATTTGGTACTTAATGCTATCAAGTTTTTGAGATCTGGTCACATCAATTGAAGGCTGACTGAGGCCATGGTTCACCATGACCCGGCATATTTATTTTGTCTCTGATCTATTTCCAGTAAGGAGCAAAGTTAATGGTTTTCCATGAGCACACATTTCAAATCCATTGCTCATAGGGTTAAAACAATGGGGCATTGACCAAACTTAAAATCTCAGCTGAAGTTATTTTATTTTGCAGTGTGAAAATACTAGTGTTTGTCTACATGCCATGGCAATCTCCTGTCTGTGATTTTCCCCTCCAATCTGTGGTTTTTGGGATCATGCGCTGAATGTGGATAAAGATGGAGAGATTGTGTTCTCTTAAGATGTCATGGCACAGTTTGGATAAAAAAACAGATTTAAAACAAATTTGAAGAATCATGTTAATATTGTTACATTTTTGTTTTCAGCCAAGCTTCTTTTTAAATTTTTTAAAATGGAACTTTACACCTTTCCTGCACAGTACAACCCCAGGATAATGAGTGCAATCCAATAGAGATTTATACACAATTATAGCGTTGTACCTTTTAATACTCTCTGCTGGCACTGTCTACGTCCTCTGACAATCACATTGAAAATACACCTGCTGGGTTCTTCCTGTTGTGCTGGTGCGCTCTGTAAATGTGACTCCACTCTTGTCCCTGCAACTCTTCTCATCCCTAAATGGATTTTATATGTCATGTAACCTCAATTTCTATGCTCTTTCATACATTCCATTTTTAAGCTTATCAGCAACATGTAACCTAGCCATACAGTTGAAGTCGAAGTTTACATACACTTAGGTCATTGAAACTCGCTTTTCAACCACTCCACAAATTTCTTGTTAACAAACTATAATTTGGCAAGTCGGTTAGGATATCTACTTTGTGCCTGACAAGAAATGTTTTCAACAATTGTTTACAGACAGATTATTTCACTTATAATTCACTGTATCACAATTCCAGTGGGTCAGAAGTTAACATACACTAAGTTGACTGTGCCTTTAAACAGCTTGGAAAATTCCAGAAAATGATGTCATGGCTCTAGAAGCTTCTGATAGGCTAATTGACCTAATTTGAGTCAATTGGAGGTGTACCTGTGGCTGGATTTCAAGGCCTACCTTCAAACTCGGTGCCTCTTTGCTTGACATCATGGGAAAATCAAAAGAAATCAGCCAAGACCTCTGAATAAAATTGTAGACCTCCACAAGTCTGATTCATCCTTGGGAGCAATTCCAAACGCCTGAAGGTACCACGTTCATCTGTACAAACAGTAGTATGCAAGTATAAACCCAATGGGACCACGCAGCCGTCATACTGCTCAGGAAAGAGATGTGTTCTGTCTCATAGAGATGAATGTACTTTGGTGAGAAAAGTGCAAATCAATCCCAGAACAATAGCAAAGGACCTTGTGAAGATGCTGGAAGAAACGGGTACAAAAGTATCTATATCCACAGTAAAACGAGTCCTATATCGACAACCTGAAAGGCCGCTCAGCAAGGAAGAAGTCACTGCTCCAAAACTGCCATAAAAAAGCCAGACTATGGTTTGCAACTGCACATGGGGACAAATATTGTACTTTTTGGAGAAATGTACAATATTTGCAAGGAGGCCTATAAACCTGACTCAGTTACACCAGCTCTGTCAGGAGGAATGGGCCAAAATTCACCCAACTTATTGTGGGAAGCTCGTGGAAGGCTACTCAAAACATTTGACCCAAGTTTAAAAAATCTAAAGGCAATGCTACCAAATAATAATTGAGTGCATGTAAACTTCTGACCAACTGGGAATGTGATGAAAGAAATAAAAGCTGAAATAAATCATTCTCTCTACCACTACTCTGACATTTCACATTCTTAAAATAAAATGGTGATCCTAACTGACCTAAGACAGATAATTTTTACCAGGATTAAGTGTCAGGAATTGTGTAACTAAGTTTAAATGTATTTAAACTTCCGACTTCAACTGTACGGAGGCTGTAACTAAGCATATTGCTGAACTTGTCTTTATTGATAAACTGCCAGAGTTCACTAGCTAGCCGATAGGCTTTGTTTGTAGAAGCCTAAAGTCATTACACATTAGGCACCCAATTCCTAAAATGCATTTCATTATTACATTACACTTACAGTGCATTTGGAATGTATTCAGACCCCTTGACTTTTTCCACGTTTTGTTACGTTACATCCTTATTCAAATTATTATTATTTTTAAAACTACACACAATACCCAGTAAGGACAAAGCAAAAACAGGGTTTTAGAAATGTTTTCGCTTTGTCATTATGGGGTATTGTGTGTAGTTCTCTTTTTTTCTCTTCCCCCCCATTTTAGAATAAGGCTGTAGCGTAACAAAAGGTCTGACTACATTCTGAAGGCACTGTATAATTCATACAATCCTAAAGTTAAATATATATTTTATCATTTGGCTCCGGTTCATTTTAACACTGCGTTACAATTGCCCCTAACTCAGCAGCCATGACAACCTCACTTGGCTCTAACAAGAGACAACAATAGTGTAAATTGTCAAATCATGTCAATGTTTAGCCAACATGTAGTGATGATGATTATGCATGTTTGAATTATTGGGAATTGATGCTCAGGGCAGTATAAGAAAAATTCAGCTGGTTGGAAAAAATATTTGCCCATCGAACATGCAAATTGCAAGACTTTTCAAGCAGGGAGAGAACCGAAATGGACTTGTACTGAGGCAGCTTCTGTTTGGATAAATTGAAGGTGTTACGACTCTACTCTTTGTTATCTAATCAACTAGTAATTTATAGTGTTGTATTCATGTGCTGTTGTGATATTGGGGTCTGACACACTGAGCTCATTATATTCGCTATCTAGTTCTGTGTAATTTTCACGCTTTGATTTAGAGTGAGAAAGCGCATGTCATAAGCCACATTAGTACAGTGCTAAAGTGATAGTATGATACATCTGAGGAAAAAATGCATTTGGCTTTAACACAACTCTTATGCAATCATGTGGGAGAGGGATTCATTTGGTGAATAATAGCATCATGAGTTTCTAACATCTGGCCTTAGAGGGACATAGCCCTGTGTGCTCTGTTATCATCATTTAATTGAGTGGTGTTAGTTCAGCACTACAGCTGTGTGTGGCTGGGGGTCTGCCCAGGAGGATGGGGTTGGGGGGGGGGCAGACCATGAGGCCTGCATCTCCCCGTTCTCTTCCTGTCCCATTCAATACAAGGGGCTCATCACCCCCACACAATTTCAAGGTGACTTTGACCGGTAAGCAGAGCTTTAAACCATCTCTCTGCTGGGTAAACCGAGTAGAGGAGACACCAGTGGTGTGTGTGTGAAACCGTCTCAGATCGAGTGTATGAGACTTTGGCCCCATATGCCTCTGGCACTGCTGAGCGGTTTAACCGGAATGTCGGTCATTTTTTGTTTTTTAAACAACTAATTGACAGATGTTGGTTCAATTATTTGAATTCCGTTTTGGTTTTTGGTTTTCCTGAGCTCAATGCTCTCATTGCACTGCAGTTTCTCTAGAGACAAATCTGATCATATGCCCGAACAATGTGATTGTATTAGGGAGTTGTAGTTTCCAACAGGCCAATGTTCTACATAGTTTAGCATCGAAAACTTGGTAATTAACTACAATCACCATAATCCATTGCGTTGCTAAACTTGTCCGGCATGTGTTTCTTTTAAACCTGCTATGTAAGAAACAGAAGAATGCGCAATCAAGAGGGGATACATAGAGAGTAGGGATGTACGATATATCGGTGAACATATTGGAATCGTCCGATATTAGCTAAAAATGCCAACATTGGTATCGGCCCGATGTCTAGTTTAACGCTGATGTGCAAAACCGATGTCAAGGCTGATGTGCATACCTATATAACGTAGGTGCGTGACATAATGACACCACGTAAAATTTTGCGCTGTATGTGCAACACAGCATTCCTAAACTAGCCCACAATGTTGACTGCTCGATCCACACAGCAGACAAGTCGAGCAGTCATTTGAAAATTTCAGTGAGACATCTCAAAGGCGAAATCCGTTAAAGCCAAGATAAGTGAATTCATTGCCCTAGACAATCAACTGTTCTCTGTCATGGGTGATGTTGGTTTTCGCCGACTGGTTGAGCACCGGTACACACTACCAAATGCACTATTTTTCAGTAATAGCATCACTGCTATTAGCTACACAAAGATACAGTAGCACTGTCAAAGCTGTACAAAAAAATCTGCAAACAAGCAAACACCGGCCACGAACGATGTATTTACAAGAACGCGTTGGTAATACATAATTTGTTCGACCACAACTTCTGGGGTAGCTAGCTTTAGCTTGGTATCTAGCTAGCACAAATACAACCAGCCTGAAAACAATGACCAGTAGAAACTGCAGTCATTTTCATTATTGTTAGCAATGATTTAAGAATCCTTGTGGGTAAGTATTAGCTAGGTTGCCACTTGTTGTTCACCTATTGAAATTAAACTTCAGTTCATGAAAATAAATAGCTATCCAGCTACTTAAACCTGTTACCCAAAGCTAACGTTATAAGCAGAAAGCTAGCTTCATCTGGCTAGTGAGGCTTGAACGCAGCGGGTTATGTGTTGTGAAGCTTGCCACAATAGGGATTAGGCACAAAAGGGGAATTTGCAGTTAGCCTTCAAAATAAGTTTGACAGTGGTGCAAATGAATATAAATAGTATAATTATGCCATACTTTTATTTTGAAGGCTAACCGCAAATTCCGCTTTTGTGCCTAATCCTTATTGTGGCTAGCTTCACATAGATGGGCCCAACCACCATTAATAAAATAAATAAGAACTGTCTTATAAATTAGGGTTATTTTAGATGATGACCTAGCTATATAGTTAGCTAGCTAACTATCGCTACTTTAACAGTTTGTCATTTTGCTATGTTTTTGTTGAAGAACATTGTTTGCATCCATTTTTAATGACCAGCACTGTAGGTGCGCGAGACAACTTTACCAGCATCATAGCAGATGAATCGTTGTGACATATGAAATATGAGTGATAGTGTAATAGCTACGTAAAAATGAATCAATGCATTAAATTATTATGTGATGTGCAGTCATATTCAGGTCCTGATTAGTCAGCAAGCTTATTTGACTTGTCAAATAGTGTTAAATGGTATATTTTTTGACACGCAAAGACCCAAATGGCGTTCCATAGCAAAGACCCACATGGCGTTCCATAGAAATCCTGGTTGAGAATGAAACGACTGAACAAATAAACAATGAAACAGCACAGCAAGTAAGTGAAAGAAATAGGTTTTGATTGTTCCCATTACCAGTAAAACATACACAAATGCCAACAACTTTTTTGTGTGTGTGTGTAACCTTTTATTTATCTAGGCAAGTCAGTTGAGAACAAATTCTTATTTACGACGGCCTACCCCGATCAAACCCGGAAGACGCTGGGCCAATTATGCGCCGCCCTATGGGACTCCCAATCACGGCCGGATGTGATACAGCCTGGATTCAAACCAGGGACTGTTGTGACGCCTCTTGCACTGAGATTCTGTGCTTTAGACCGCTGCGTCCATAGGTGTTTAATTATTTAACTGTACTAGACTGCTTAAAAGGACGCTTTTTTTTATATTGCTATCTTTTTTGTTTTTGGTACGGAAATATCGGTATTGGATAAAATGTCTCATCAGTGCATCACTAATAGAGAGCAGTTTCTTAGGAACAGTTTCTTCTGGTCTAAGTGATTGATAGTTTGTCTTCCGCAGTCATACACAAAATCACTATTTTTATATACAGTGGGGCAAAAAAGTATTTAATCAGCCACCAATTGTGCAAGTTCTATCACTTAAAAAGATGAGAGAGGCCTGTAATTTTCATCATAGGTACACTTCAACTATGACAGACAAAATGAGAAAAAAAAATAAAAATTTGCCCCACGTATGTATGTATGTATGTATGTGTGTGTATATATATATATATATATATATATATATATATATATATATATATATATATATATATATTCCTCTCAAGCTCTGTCAGGTTGGATGGGGAATGTTGCTGCACAGCTATTTTCAGGTCTCTCCAGAGATGTTCGATTGATTCAAGTCCAGGCTCTGGCTGGGCCACTCAAGGACATTCAGAATCTTGTCCCAAAGCCAATCCTGCATTGTCTTGGCTGTGTGCTTAGGTTTGTTGTCCTGTTGGAAGGTGAATCTTCACCCCGGTCTGAGGTCCTGAGTGCTCTGGAGCAGGTTTTCATCAAGAATCTCTCTACTTTGCTCCGTTTCATCTTTCACCTGACTAGTTGCTCTGTTCACCTGACTAGTCTCCCAGTCCATGGCGCTGAAAAACATCCCCACAGCATGATGTTGCTACCACCATGCTTTACCGTAGGGATGGTGCCAGGTTTCCTCCAGACGTGACGCTTGGCATTCAGGCCAAAGAGTTCAATCTAGGTTTCATAAGACCATAGACTCTTGTTTTTCATGGTCTGAAAGTATTTAAGCGCCTTTTGGCAAACTCCAAGCGGGCTATCATGTGCCTTTTTACTGAGGAGTGGCTTCCATCTGGACACTACCACAAAGGCCTGATTGGTGGAGTGCTGCAGAGATGGTTGTCCTTCTGGAAGGTTCTCCCATCTACATAGAGGAACTCTAGAACTCTGTCAGAGTGACCATCAGGTTCTTGGTCACCTCTCTGACCAAGGCCCTTCTCCCCTGATTGCTCAGTTTGGCCAGGCTGCCAGCTCTAGGAAGAGTCTTGGTGGTTCCAAACTTAATTCATTTAAGAATGATGGAGGCCACTGTGTTCTTGTGGACCTTCAATGCTGCAGAATTTTTTTAGTACCCTTCCCTCAGATCTGTGCTTCAACACAATCCTGTCTCGGATCTCTACGGAAAATTCCTATAACCTCATGGCTTGATTTTTGCTCTGACATGCACTTTCAACTGTGGGACCTTTTTTTATACAGACTGGTGTGTGCCTTTCCAAATCATGTCCAATCAATTGAATTTACCACAGGTGGACTCCAAGTTGTAGAAACATCTCAAGGATGATCAATGGAAACAGGATGTACCTGAGCTCAATTTCGAGTCCCATAGTAATGGGTCTGAATACTATGTAAATAAGGTATTTCTGTTTTTTGTTTTGTCATTATGGGATATTGTTTGTAAAATGAGGATAAAAAAATAATAATATCCATTTTAGAAATAAGGCTGTAATGTAACAAAGTGGAAATGTCAAGGGGTCTGAATTAGAGGTCGACCGATTATGATTTTTCAACGCCGATACCGATTTATTGGAGGACCAAAAAAGCCGATACTGATTAATCGGCCAATTTTTATTTATTTATTTGCAATAATGACAATTACAACAATACTGAATGAACACTTATTTTAACTTAATATAATACATCAATTAAATCAATTTAGCCTCAAGTAAATAATGAAACATGTTCAATTTGGTTTAAATAATGAAAACAAAGTGTTGGAGAAGAAAGTAAAAGTGCAATATGTGCTATGTAAGAAAGCTAACGTTTCAGTTCCTTGCTCAGAACATGAGAACATATGAAAGCTGGTGGTTCCTTTTAACATGAGTCTTCAATATTCCCAGGTAAGAAGTTTTAGGTTGGAATTATAGGACTATTTCCCTCTATACCATTTGTATTTCATGTTCTTATAGGCACTGTAGTATTGCCAGTGTAACAGTATAGCTTCCGTTCCTCTCCTCGCTCCTCCCTGGGCTCGAACCAGCAACACAACACGCGCTAACTAGCTAGCCATTTCACTTCGGTTACACCAGCCTCATCTCGGGAGTTGTTAGGCTTGAAGTCATGAACAGCGCAATGCTTGACGCACAACGAAGAGCTGCTGGCAAAACGCACGAAAGTGCTGTTTGAATGAATGTTTACGCGCCTGCTTCTGCCTACCACCGCTCAGTCAGATACTTAGATACTTGTATGCTCAGTCAGATTATATGCTGTATTATATGCTATATGCTCAGTCAGATTATAATGTCTGTGACTATAACAGAACGTGAACAGCGAAATCCCCAGAAAAACCTGGTCACAAAAACCACAGAAAAGTATTAATCCGCCAGTCTCTGGGTTGTTTATGGCAAGCAAAAATATATAGCAGGGAGCTTGCAGTTCCTACAACTTCCACACGATGTAGCCAAAAACGTCATTTTCATTGACAAAAATCCTTTGTGTAATGACAAATAGATCCTTCATTCCGTCCAGCATACAGCAATCGATTTTGGAAGCGAGAAAAAGGACATTGTTTTCTTGAGTAGCTGCTATTGAATACAGATCGCCTAGTGATCAATTTGATCGCTTATTAACGTTTACAAATACCTAAAGTTGGGTTACAAAAGTAGGTTGAAGTGTTTTGTCAAAGAATATAGGCAACTTATATAATTTTTAAAAATGACATTGCGTGTTGGAAGAGAGCTTTTTTCCTGAACCAGACAGGCTATACAAATGGATATTTTGGGCATACATGGACGGATTTAATCGGGAAAAAGACCCAATTGTGATGTTTATGGAACATATAGGAGTGCCAACAAAGAATATCATCAAAGGTAATGAATGTTTTATATTTTATTTCTGCGTTTTGTGTAGCGCCGGCTACGCTAATTATTTTGTTTACATCCCCTTCAGGTATATTGGGGTGTTGCATGCTATCAGATAATAGCTTCTCATGCTTTTGCCAAAAAGCATTTAAAAAATCTGACTTGTTGGCTAGATTCACAACGAGTGTAGCTTTAATTCAATACCCTGCATGTGTGTTTTAATGAACGTTTGAGTTTTAACGAGTACATTTAGCATTTAGCGTAGCGCATTTGCATTTCCAGGTGTCTAGATGAGACGTCTGCGTCTCAAGTAGGATCAAGAGGTTAACGGACTTGCCTAGTTAAATAAAGAAATAAAATCGGCATATCGGCGCACAAAAATACCGATTTCCGATTGTTATGAAAACTTGAAATCGCCCCTAATTAGTCGCCCATTCCGATTAATCGGTCGACCTGTAGTCTGAATACTTTCCAAATGTACCATATGTTGACTTTACACAACAGTACAAAACATGACATACATGCAATAAATATTTGGCACATGTTATTCAAGTCTGCGGGCGGCATGTAGCCCAGCGGTTAAAAGTGTTGGGCCAATAACCGAAAGGTTGCCGGTTCGAATCCCTGAGCCGACCTAGGTAAAATCATGTCTGTTGAGTATGCCCTTGAGCAAGGCACTTAAGCCAAATTGTTTCGGTGCTAAATGACTAAAATAGAAGGGGGAAAAAAATCAAATGTTAAGAGTTGTCTTAGTCACTGTGTCAACTAGAGTGTAGGTTAGTTAGTAAGACCCTGCTTGGCATGCTTGGCCAATCTACTTCTCTGTTAAATAATTAACTTCTGGAGATGAGGCATACATTTCTTGTACTGCTAAAGTATTTTCTTGTAAAACACAGCCTGCAACATGCAGCCTGCGGGCCAAAGTTTTAAGTGGAAAAAAAAAAGAGTTTAGCTAAAAATGAGTTTAAGGAAATCTGTTCCCACGTATTCCTGTACAGTTTTTAAAAAGTGGCATGATTGTTCCTCAATTTTATCAAGTTATGAAATGATTATATTTGAAAATAACAAACTCCATTTGGTCTTAGTTGTGTTCAATGATTATAATCATGTTCTGGTACCCTGACCATTCGCTCTGACAAAAATCGTCCCGCAGCTGAATCTAGTTGCCTACCCTGGCCTGCAGGATATGGGCTGATCCTGATACTCAGGACTTGTCTGGTCTGGGCCATTTGTAAAATAAAAAAATAAAAATTGTACATGAGAAAGTCCAATACCTGACATTTTTATATAATATAATATATATATAATTTTTTTTACGTCAGTCTTCTTTCAGAGGAGGGTAACCTAGCACATTGCGTACTAAAGTGTCAGCTTAGTGACATTTTGCCTGGGATACAAACAACCCCCTGTCTGTCCTATGTTTCCACAGCAGCAACAACTCCCAGTCAACACGTTAGTATGCAGGTCACTAAAACACAGCCTGATAATTCTCCTTTCTTACACGTGCCTTCTTCCTACTTGGCTCATTGTCTGTCTGGGAAGAAAAACAACAGCCTGTGAATCAATAGGTAGGTAAGAAAAAATGTCTGAAAACGACAACTTTCCTGGAATCTTGGCACACACACAACTCAATCCCCCCTAGATTATGTGGTTCAGTCTGTATTTATCCGGTCAATAAGCAATACATTGCTTTGTCATGTCAACAAAAAGGTGAAACAGTGCTATCTGCTCTCTCATGTCTTTTTTTTCCCACTTCATGTAAACAGACCCAAGCTATTAGTCAAGCTGCAAGAGGCCCAGTAAAAAAACGAATGGGGAGTAAGTGAACAATAAACTCAGTTACCCTCTTATACAACTCAAGCCCACTCCCAGAGAGCCCATGCTAAAGCTAAATTCATTTTCCATGCTCGCAGAACAATGGCTGCCAAATGCTCATAGTTCTTGGAACAAAAGCATAAAGTAATAAAACAGAAGTGGGACACCAGGACAGAGTTTGTTTGGCACACAATAACTTGCGCTGACACTACTCAATCTGCATTCAATGTTTCAAATGCATGGTCATACCTTGTTTTTTATGTTAATTACAACATCGAGCTATGCCCGGTTTAAAGAGTTTCTGAATATGGAGCAGCACAAGAGTTCAGGTGATACAGTTGAAGTCAGAAGTTTACATACACCTTGACCAAATACATTTAAACTCAGTTTTTCACAATTCCTGACATTTAATCCTAGTAAAAGTTCCCTGTCTTAGGTCAGTTAGGATCACCACTTTATTTTAAGAATGTGAAATGTCAGAATAATAGTAGAGTGATTTCTTTCTTTCATCACATTCTCAGTGGGTCAGAAGTTTACATGCACTCAATTAGTATTTGGTAGCATTGCCTTTAAATTGTTTAACTTGGGTCAAACGTTTTGGGTAGCCTTCCACAAGCTTCCCACAATAAGTTGGGTGAATTTTGGCCCATTCCTCCTGACAGAGCTGGTGTAACTGAGTCAGGTTTGTAGGCCTCCTTGCTCGCACACGCTTTTTATTTTCTGCCCACACATGTTCTATAGGCTTGAGGTCAGGGCTTTGTGATGGCCACTCCAATACCTTGACTTTGTTGTCCTTAAGCCATTTTGCCACCACTTTGGAAGTATGCTTGGGGTCATTGTCCACTTGGAAGACCCATTTGCGACAAGCTTTAACTTCTTGACTGATGTCTTGAGATGTTGCTTCAATATATCCACATAATTTTACTTTCTCATGATACCCATCTATTTTGTGAAGTGCACCAGTCCCTCCTGCAGCAAAGCACCCCCACAACATGATGCTGCCACCCCTGTGCTTCACTGTTGGGATGGTGTTCTTCTGCTTGCAAGACTCCCTCTTTTTCCACCAAACATAACAATGGTCATTATGGCCAAACAGTTCTATTTTTGTTTCATTAGACCAGAGGACATTTCTCCAAAAAGTACAATATTTGTCCCCATGTGCAGTTGCGAACCGTAGTCTGGCTTTTTCATGGAGGGTTTGGAGCAGTGGCTTCTTCCTTGCTGAGCGGCCTTTCAGGTTATGTTGATATAGGACTTGTTTTACTGTGGCTATAGATACTTTTATACCTGTTTCCTCCAGCATCTTCCCAAGGTCCTTTGCTGTTGTTCTGGGATTGATTTGCACTTTTCTCACCAAAGTACGTTCATCTCTAGGAGACAAAACACGTCTCCTTCCTGAGTGGTATGAAGGCTGCGTTGTCCCATGGTGTTCATACTTGCGTACTATTGTTTGTACAGATGAAGGTGGTACCTTCAGGGGTTTGGAAATTAGTTCATCCTTGGGAGCAGACTTATTGAGGTCTACAAATTGTATTTCTGAGGTCTTTTGATTTTCCCATGATGTCAAGCAAAGAGGCACTGAGTTTGAAGGTAGGCCTTGAAATACATCCACAGGTACACCTCCAATTGACTCAAATTGTCAATTAGCCTATCGGAAGCTTCTAAAGCCATGACATATTTTGGAATTTTCCAAGCTGTTTAGATGCACAGTCAACTTGGTGTATGTAAACTTCTGACCCACTGGAATTGGAATAATTACTTGTGTCATGCACAAGGTAGATGTCCTAACCGACTTGCAAAAACTATTGTTTGTTAACAAGAAATGTGTGGAGTGGTTGAAAAACGAGTTTTAATGACTCCAACCTAAGTGTATGTAAACTGACGACTTCAACTGTATGCATGTTTGTAGTTAGGATGTCCACAGCACAGATAAGGATCACAACAAATCACCTGACGGAGTTTGCATGCTGTTTTGTACACATTGAGGGAAGGCATTAGACAGACATCAATCCCAGCAGTGTCAAAAGCCTTCAGTGCTCCAGAGCAATATTCTTACTTTACACCTGCAGGTTACTCTTACTGTGTTGTGTGGAAGAGTCAGAAGGTCTTCTACCCGTATGAACCCAGGACACAAGTTTCAAAAAGTCTACCACTTCATGAGTGTGTAAATTAGAGGATGGTCAAAGGGGTTTTCATTCACCTTATCAGAGGCATTAGCTGCGTTCACAGAAGCTACAACAAGAATTTTAGCGCCTATGTTCCAAACGAATTATTGTTGTAGCTTCTGTGAACGCAGCTAATGCCTCTGATAAGGTGAATGAAAACCCCTTTGACCATCCTCTAATTTACGCAAAAAAAAGCTGACGTGAGAGTAATAATAATGACTGTTTTAAGAATATTGCTCGTTTTTTGGAGTTGGAGTTCTTGTTACAATTACCACTCTTTCCAAATATAATTCCTAATGCTTTGATGTCTTTTCAAACTCAGCAATAGAAAGCGGAACCTGACGCATCATCACTGAACTGGCATCCATTCAAGAGGATATACAGTGCATTCGGGGAGGTATTCAGACTAGGGATGCACGGTATATCTGTGAACATATTGGAATCGACCGATATTAGCTAAGAATGCCGGCATTGGCCCAATGTCTAGTTTAACGCCAATGTGATGTCAAGCTACCGGGCGTAACTATATAACATTGGTACATGACGTAATGACGCCACGTAAAATGTTACGCTACATGTGCAACACAGCATTCCTAACCTAGCCCACAATGTCAGCTCTGTGGATCGAGTAGTCAACAAGTCGAGCAGTCATTTTGAAAGAGTAAGAGAATTTCAGCGAGACGACTCAAAGGCGAAATCATTGACGCCAAGATAATGGAATTCATTGCCCTTGACAATCAACCATTCTCTTTGGCATTCAGGCCAAAGAGTTCAATTTTGGTTTCATCAGACCAGAGAATCTGGTTTCTCATGGTCAGTGACCAAGAACCTGATGTTAACTCTGACAGAGCTCCAAAGTTCCTCTGTGGAGATGGGAGAACCTTCCAGAAGGACAACCATCTCTGCAGCACTCCACCAATCAGGCCTTTATGGTCAGATGGATGCCACTCCTCAGTAAAAGGCATACACCAGCCCACTTTGAGTTTGCCATAAGGCACCTAAAGGACTCTGTGGAACTGCTCAGGACTGCAGCGCATTGAAATTACATTGTCAGATTGTGTAGGGAAGATTTTAATTTATGGTACATTTGGCTGACTCAGCCTGCTGGACTGAACCGGAGGACTTCTTACGTTCACACTACTGTTGGCTTTTTCTATGCCATATATTATGTTTTGGAAGCAGGCTCTGGAGTGAGCTAGGAAGACAGCCAAGTGACACAAGGGCACAACAGATTTGCTTACCCCCCTTTCAGTCCTGGCTGCCCCCTCAGCCTCTACACCAGCTGTGCCAGGATCGTCCTCTGATTAAAATGTCCTGAAGATGATTTACTGGGACGGCAGAACATACAAACATTCTCATCCTGACTATTGAAAACATTCTCTCCTCTCTGGCTACTCATTCAGCAGGGAGACTGAGTGAGAATGGATGTGCTGTCATAATACACTCGTAGAGGGTAGAAGAAGAGTTTCCGTTTGGTGCAGATAAGAATAGCTGTGGTTGTCAGTGGTTCATGTTTGTGGCTTGGGCAGGTCACCTGGTTGAGGTCAGTGCTGCTGCTGCTTCCTCAGTACAGTAGTTGGTAACAACCTGGCTGGCTGGGCTAAAGCTGAGGCTCCTGCTACATGGAGATACTACTGTGAACTTGTGATGTGGCCCTGCTGTGCTGCATTATGGCAGTGCCAGTGTCCTCTCACCCCCCCCATTCTCTATTTCTGTCTCTAACCTTCTCTCTGTTCCTGTATTTCCCTATTCTCTCTGCCTATCTTATTTCTCTATTCTCTCTCTACAGCTCTATCCTCTGTCTCCTCTTTTCTTTTATTTCTATACAGTCTTTCTTTCTCTCCTCTGTCTCAAGTGGATGCCAGGAAGGAAACTGCTTCCTGCTGGAGCTGAAATGTTAGTGGATGTTTGGGGCTTCTTTTTTTTTTAAACGGGGGGGGGGGGGGGGCTCCTTAAAGGTAGCCAATGGCTTTAGTAGTAGTATGAACTCACTGAGATCCACTGCACTGTGTGCTATTAGTCATGTCAGCCGTGGCATTTCTCTGTGTATTGCCCAGCATGCCGAGAAAGGAGGAGGATGTGATGACTGTCTTGTTCAAGGGGCACTTTAACCATACTTCAGAGAGGCAGGAAATTAGGTGGCTGTTAGACGGAGAGTGAATAAGAGAGCGAGAGATAATCAGTGGAGCTTCTCCTTGATTGTACTTTGTAGTTTCCTTCAGTTGGTGTGTGTCAGGGTTTCCTTTATGAAAATGTGGCGCTGGACGTTTGACCGGCAGCATTTTAATTTGCAGGACATTTGAGAAATTTACCAATCCATACTGCCCCATCAAGCAAAAAGGCAGTAACTGCTCATAGCGTGGAACTGAGAAATTGCTTTTATTTACCTTGGTTTCACAGGAACTTTATACAGTTACTGCTAATATGACCCACATTTTCTCCAAAACGCAATACATTAGAGGCAGGATACTTGTCCACATGATTAAGCATGTATTTAATGTAGCAAATATGACCAAATGAGCAGTTACTGCCTTTTTGTTTGGTAGGGCAGCATAGGCCTATGCATTGGGTGCTTAACCTGATTAGGGCGTCCACCCATGGTACTCAGAAAGATAGAAATCACATTTTAGATTATGGTAATGCATCTTAACCTCTCTGGTATCATTAGCGTCTCACCTCGTCAACAACCAGTGAAAGTGCAGGGCGCCAAATTCAAACAGAAATCCCATAATTAAAATTCCTTAAACATACAAGTATTATACACCATTTTAAAGATGAACATCTTGTTAATCCAACCACAGTGTCCGATTTCAAAAAGGTTTTATGGCGAAAGCACACCAAGAGATTATTTTAGGACAGCGCCTAGCCACAAGAAACTATACAGACATTTTCCAGCCAAGGAGAGGACTCACAAAAGTCAGAAATAGCCATTTTTAAATGAATCACTAACATTTGCTCTTCATCTGGTGGCACTCCCAGGACTCCATGTTACACAATAAATGTTTGTTTTGTTCGATAATGTCCCTCTTTATGTCCAAACACCTCCGTTTTTGTTGGTGTGTTTTTAGTTCAGTAATCCAAAGGCACAAAGCGCGCTCTCAATATCCAGACAAAGTCAAAAAAAGTACAATAAAAGTTTGCAGAAACATGTCAAACGATGTTTAAAATCAATCCTCAGGTTGTTTTTGTCATAAATAATCAATAATATTTCAACCGGACAAAAGCTTCGTCAATAGAAAAGGAGAAACAAGAAAGGCACCCTCCCGATCACGCGCTGGACTCCTCCTGTCTGGAAATTTCCACTGTCCACTCATTGAAAGTGCTGTATCTCCCTCATTTTTCAGAGAAAAAACCTGAAACAATGCCTAAAGACTGGCCACATGTAGAAGAAGCCATAGAGATCATGAACTGGGTCCTAAGTCTTTGTATGGTGGATAGGCTTTCAAAGGAAAAACAGCCTTTCAAAATAATAGTACTTCCTGGATGGATTTTCCTCAGGTTTTCGCCTGCCATATCAGTTCTGTTATACTCACAGACAATATTTTAACAGTTTTGGATTTTTTTTTTAGTGTTTTCTATCCAAATCTACCAATTATATGCATATCCTAACTTCTGGGCCTGAGTAGCAGGCAGATTAATTTGGGCTAATTTAATTCTAAATAAATCACTGACAGGATCACCAGCAAAGCAGCCCCACACCATCACACCACCACCTCCATGCTTCACGGTGGGAACCACACGTGCGGAGATCATCTGTTCACATACTCTGCGTCTCACAAAGACATGGCGGTTGGAACCAAAAATCTCAGACCAAATAACATTTCCTCTGGTATGATGTCCATTGCTCATGTTACTTGCCTCAAGCAATTCTCTTTTTGGTGTAATTTGACCAGGAAGGCTTAGTTCACGCAATCTCTTCTGTTCAGTTGCTGTTGAGATGTGTCTGTTACTTGAACTCTGAAGCATTTATTTTGGCTGCAATTTCTGAGCCTGGTAACTCTATTGAATTTATCTTCTGCAGCAGAGGTAACTCTGGATCTTCCTTTCTTGTGACTGTCCTCATGAGAGCCAGTTTCATCATAGTGCTTGATAGTTGTTGCGACTGCACTTGAAGAATCTTTCAAAATTCTTGAAATTTTCCAGATTTACTGACCTTCATGTCTTAATGTAATTATGGGCTGTCGTTTCTCTTTGCTTATTTGAGCTGTTCTTGCCTTAATATGGACTTAGACCTATTTGGTAAAAGACCGTTTTCTGTATACCACCCCTACCTTGTCACAACACACATCTGATTGGCTCAAGCGCATACATTTGTGGAATTTCTTTCCTTCTTAACTTGTCACAAGGCGCACCTGGTAATTGAAATGCATTCCAGGTGACTACCTCATGAAGCTGGTTGAGAGATTGCCAAGAGTGAGCAAAGCTGTTGTCAAAGTATCGGGTGGCTACTTTGAAGAATCTCATATAGTATATTTTGATTTATTTAACACTTTTTTGTTTACTACATAATTCCATATGTTATTTCATAGTTTTGATTGCTTCACTTTTTCTACAATGTAGAAAATAGTAAAAATAACCCTGGAATATGTAGGTGTGTCCAAAAATTTGACTACTACCGTGTACGTATGTATGTGTGTATGTACAGTGGGGCAAAAAAGTATTTAGTCAGCCACCAATTGTGCAAGTTCTCCCACTTAAAAAGATGAGGCCTGTAATTTATCATAGGTACACTTCAACAATGACAGACAAAATGAGAAAAAAAATCCAGAAAATCACATTGTAGGATTTTTAATGAATTTGTTTGCAAATTATGGTGGACAATAAGTATTTGGTCAATAACAAAAGTTTCTCAATACTTTGTTATATACCCTTTGTTGGCAATGACAGAGGTCAAACGTTTTCTGTAAGTCTTCACAAGGTTTTCACACACTGTTGCTGGTATTTTGGCCCATTCCTCCATGCAGATCTCCTCTAGAGCAGTGATGTTTTGGGGCTGTTGCTGGGCAACATGGACTTTCAACTCCCTCCAAAGATGTTCTATGGGGTTGAGATCTGGAGACTGGCTAGGCCACTCCAGGACCTTGAAATGCTTCTTACGAAGCCACTCCTTCGTTGCCCGGGTGGTGTGTTTGGGATCATTGTCATGCTGAAAGACCCAGCCACGTTTCATCTTCAATGCCCTTGCTGATGGAAGGAGGTTTTCACTCAAAATCTCACGATACATGGCCCCATTCATTCTTTCCTTTACACGGATCAGTCGTCCTGGTCCCTTTGCAGAAAAATAGCCCCAAGCATGATGTTTCCACCCCCATGCTTCACAGTAGGTATGGTGTTCTTTGAATGCAACTCAGCATTGAAAATAAGAATGTGTTCTTAACTGACTTGCCTAGTTAAATAAAGGTGTTAAAAAAAAATTGCTTCTCCAAAAATACTGATTTCCGATTGTTATGAAAACTTGAAATTGGGCCCTAATTAATCGGCCATTCCGATTAATCGGGCGACGTCTAAAAAATATATGTGTGTATTCAGACCTTTCCCTTTCCCACATTTTGTTACTTTACAGCCATACTCTAAAATGGATGAAATAAAAATTATAATAATACTCAATCTACTCACAATACTCCATAATGAGAAAGCGAAAACAGATTTTTAGACTTTTGCAAGAACAAATAAAAAAACTACGTCTTTGGGATAGGGGGTGGTATTTTCACGTCCGGATGAAAAGTGTTCCCAAAGTAAACTGCCTGTCACTCAGGCCAGAAGCTAGGATATGCATATAATTGGTAGATTTGGTTAGAAAACCCTCTAAAGTTTCTAAACCTGTTAAAAATATGTCTGTGAGTGTAACAGAACTGATATGTCAAGCGAAAACCCGAGGACAAACATCCCCAAAAAATAATATTTCACCTTACCACTTTTCAATGGCTAGTACTATAATTATAAGTCCTCCCAAATTGCAGTTTATTGGGCTTCCACTAGATGTCAACAGTCTTTTAGAAAGAGTTTCAGGTTAGTTTTTGGAAAGATGACCCAGAAATTGTAGTTTTTCTAGGAGGCTCCCATTTTGACTGTAGTGTTTCCAAGCGTGTGGAAGAAAGAGCCTTCTTTCTTAGTTATCTCTGGTAATGAACGTACTATTCTCAGTCTTAAATTCTATAGTTTATTGGCGTATTAGGATACCTATGGCTTGATTATAAATGTTGTTTGACTTGTTTGGAAAAGTTTATTAGTAATGTTTGGGATTAATTTTGTATGCATTTTGATGGAGGGAAACTGAGTCGATTATTGACTGAAGCGCGCCAGCTAAACTGAGTTTTTATGGATATAATGAAGGACATTATCGAACAAGAGGACCATTTGTAAGGGCACTCCAAAAGGTCCTAGTTACAACCGAAGATCTTCAAAGGTAAGGCATATATTATATCGCTATTTCTGACTTTCGTGTCCCAACTCCCTGGTTGAAAATGATTTGTTATGCATTTGTGTGCTGGGCGCTGTCCTCAGATAATTGCACGGTTTGCTTTCGCCGTAAAGCCTTTTTGAAATCTTACACGGCGGCTGGATTAACAACAAGTTAAGCTTTATTTTGATGTATTGCACTTGTGAGTTCATGAAAGTCTAATATTTATATTTTATATTTACGCTAGCGTCCCACTGATCCGCAATAAGTTTTAAGTAAATAAGTATTCAGACCCTTTGTTTCCATTGATCATCCTTGATGTTTCTACAACTTGATTGGATATGATTTGGAAAGGCACACACTTGTCTATATAAGGTCCCACAGTTGACAGTGCATTTCAGAGCAAAAACCAAACCATGAGGTCGGAATTGTCCGTAGATCTGAGAGGATTTTGTCGAGGCACAGATCTGTGTAAGGGTACCAAAACATTTCTGCAGCATTGAAGGTCCCCAAGAACACAGTGGCCTCCATCATTCTTAAATGGAAGAAGTTTGGAACCACCAAACTGAGCAATCATGTGAGAAGGGCCTTGGTCAGGGAGGTGACCAATAATCCGATGTTCACTCTGACAGAGCTCCAGAGTATCTCTGTGGAGATGGGAGAACCTTCCAACAAGACAACGACCCTAAGTATGCAGCCAAGACAGCGCAGTAAAAATTTCTCAATGTCCTTGTGTGGCCCAGCCTAAGCCTGGTCTTGAACCTGATTGAACATCTCTGGAGAAACCTGAACATAGCTATTCAGCAACGCTTCCCATCCAACCTGACAAGGCTTGAGAGGATCTGCAGAGAAGTATGGGAGAAACTCCCCAAATACAGGTGTGCCAAACTTGCATCATCAAACCCAAGAAGACTCAATGCTGTAATCGCTGCCAAAAGTGGTTCAACAAAGTACTGAGTAAAGGGTCTGATTACTTATGTAAATGTAATATTTCCTTTTTTTTATTTAAAATGTTGATAAATTAGCAAACATTTCTACAAACCTGTTTTTGCTTTGTCATTATGAGGTATTGTGTGTAGATTGATGAGAATGTTTTATTCAATTTTAGAATAAGGCTGTAACGTCGCAAAAGTCAAGGGGCCTGAATATTTTCCGACGGTAGTGAATATGCACAGTGCGCACTCACTCGTGACGTGGCCGATGTTCTCTGTTGGTGCCAGTAAGACTAGGCTGTAGGCCTACTGTTGTTCGCTCAATTAAGTCGAGAATTGTGTTTATTAAAAGACAGGTTAGAGTATTTTCATTGTCTTCTCTATTCCACAATAGCCATTTGCTTTCCGAAATGTTTTCCCGCAATTGAATTTTGAAATATTGTTATATGCCTAGTTTGGGCCTCTTCACTGACAAGTTGCAACTCTCATCTTTTATTTGGTTTTTGCTGTGCACGCTGCCTTTCCTTCCGACTGTAGGTATTGCGATTTTTAAAACAATCCACAACTTACTTTTTTTTAAAGCTAAGGGAAGCTAATGATCCTCTGTGGCCAATCATGCTTTAGTAGCCCAATTGTATTTATTTATTTATTTATTTATGAATAGAATAATTATGAATATATATAATTTTGGCAATTTAATTCAATCAATTTAGGGAATGGTTTACCTATCCCTTTGGATGTGCCGCCTATAAGCCTATGTCAATCTACTATCCCCCATAGGAGAAAAGTTGACCTATTCTATTGGTCAGGTTGTTGAAAAAGAAATGGCCCAAACAGACTCTGGGACACTTATGGGACTTTAGATACCAACAAAATACAAGTAGGCCTAGACTACAAACAAAAACGTTAAAAAGCAATAATTTGCTCAACTATTATTCCGGAACATTATTAGCACAGTAATACACACAAGGCAGTAGGCTCGGAGCTAATGTGCATTTGGCTACTGAACAATGAAAGTTGAAAACCAATAGAACATGAGAGAAATAGGCTACTGGTTTCAATGGCTTATGGAAGTCTTTTTATAAAATAATTGCCTCCACGGATATGGCCGGATTCTGCCTAGGCTACTTTGAAGCAAGGTAAAACATGCCTCATGTAGTAAAATGTTCAGGTTTCAAACAAGTTAAGTAGCTATATGTTTTCAAAATGCGTACTGCCTCCAGCTCATTGCAAAGTGGTGTGACGCACTGATGAAGCCTGCCTTTGGTTGCCTATGCAATTACCAGTTGAGATTAAAAATAGTAGCTATTTTTAATTGTGGTACCAAAAACTATTTTTTTAACACACGATTGCATATAGAATCGTTGCTCAATGATATTGCTTATAAAAGCGCTGTCTGGCAGAGTTTCCGCTCAAAGTTTCTGTACGCTGTGCGCGTTTGATAAATAAGATGCATAACAAATACAAATGTAATTTAATTCCACAAAATTATGCATATTAACCTATAGACCTATAAGCATGACCGGTCAAATGTATTTATGTCAACTGGTATATCCGCCAATGAATAGGCTATAAAGTATTATTTCGCAATGGTATGTTTTTTTTTGGGGGGGGGGGTGCTTTTTATTGGCTATTTATTTTTATTTATTTGCCATTACCAGCTAACGGAATCCCTGTTGTGTGTATTAAGTCAGTAAGTCACCATGGCCCAGCAATAGTACAGATACTTCAACAACTCAACACCATAGTCACATCCAACTTATGTGGTTTCTTGATAACTCCTAACATTGGAACTCTGATTTGACTTTAAGGCATGGCAGGCCTTTCTATTTGTATCCTGTGTGTCTGGGCATTAGCACAGTTCTCATCACTCCTAACAGGCCAGGGTGTTGACAGGCTTGGAGGTGTTGGGTATTCCATGTCATGCAGGCAGGGCTATTCTCTGCTTACTGAGATATGAAAGCTGTTAGGTTAGCAGCCAGCTGTGGAGGTGCCCTTTCTACACGGACTTAGGCCCTGAGGCTGGACCATGACGTCACGTCTGTGTGTGTGTGTGTGTGTGTTTAACTGTGTTGTGCATGTGACGTGTGTGCGTTCGTGCAGCAGCCGTAGCTTAGGTTCTGATTTGAAGCAGGGGACTTTGTCTCCCAAAAGGTGTTTACTCTCTGGCCATGCCTTGCCCTCTTAGCCAAACAATAATTGTGCCACCATTCGACTAACAGAGAGGCTATGTCAGGCCAGGGGCCACATAACTGTATGGAAGTAGTTTGACCAGTGTTCATAGATAGATAGATAATGACAATTACAAAAATACTGAATGAACACTTATTTTAACTTAATATAATACATCAAAATCAATTTAGCCTCAAATAAACAATGAAACATGTTCAATTTGGTTTAAATAATGCAAAAACAAAGTGTTGGAGAAGAAAGTAAATGTGCAATATGTGCTATGTAAGAAAGCTAACGTTTAAGATCCTTGCTCAGAACAGGAGAACATGTGAAAGCTAGTGGTTCCTTTTAACATGAGTCTTCAATATTCCCAGGTAAGAAGTTTTAGGTTGTAGTTATTATTGGAATTATAGGACTATTTCTCTCTCTACCATTTTGTATTTCATATACCTTTGACTATTGGATGTTCTTATAGGCACTATAGTATTGCCAGCCTAATCTCGGGAGTTGATAGGCTTGAAGTAATAAACCACGCAATGCTTGTAGCACAGCAAAGAGCTGCTGGCAAATGCAGGAAAGTGCTGTTTGAATGAATGCTTATGAGCCTGCTGCTGTTTACCACTGCTCAGACATCAAATCATAGACTTAATTATAATATAATAACACACAGAAATACGTGCCCTAGGTCATTAATATGGTCAAATCCGCAAACTATAATTTCGAAAACAAAACGTTTATCCTTTCAGTGAAATAAGGAACCGTTCCATATTTTATCTAACGGATGGCATCCCTAAGTCTAAATATTGCTGTTACATTGCACAACCTTTAATGTTATGTCATAATTATGCACAGTTCTGGCAAATTAATTATGGTCTTTGTTAGGAAGAAATGGTCTTCACCCTGACTCTGCTTGCACAGAACGCAAGAGAAATGACACAATTTCTTTAAAATAAATTGATGTTAGCAGGCAATATTAACTAAAAATGCAGGTTTAAAAATATATACTTGTGTATTGATTTTAAGAAAGGCATTGATGTTTATGGTTAGGTACATATTGGTGTAACAACAGTGCTTTTCCCCCCTCACGAATGCTCTTGTTAAATCATCACCTGTTTGGCAAAGTTGGCTGTGATTTGATGATAAATTAACAGGCACCGCATTGATTATATGCAACGCAGGACAAGCTAGATAAACTAGTAATATCATCAACCATGTGTAGTTAACTAGTGATTATGTTAAGATTTGATTGATTGTTTTTTATAAGATAAGTTTAATGCTAGCTAGCAACTTACCTTGGCTCCTCATGGAGTGCAATATAATTGGCCATAATCTGTGTCCAAAAATGCTGATTACCGATTTGTTATAAACTTGAAATCGGCCCTAATTAATTGGCCATTACGATTAATTGGTCAACCTCTTTTTATTATATCTATATATCTAAATCTAAATCTAGATCTAGATCTAGATCTAGATAGATAGATAGATCTATAGATAGATAGATAGATAGATAGATCTATAGATAGATAGATAGAGCTATAGATAGATAGATAGATCTATAGATAGATATATATATATCTATAATATATAGATATATATATATATATCTATAGATTATAGATAGATTATAGATATATATATATATATATAGATATATATATATATATATAGATATATATATATATATATATATATAGATATATATATATATATATAGATATATATATAGATATATATATAGATATATATATATATATATATATATATAGATATATATATATATATATATAGATATATATATATAGATATAGAAAGATACACAAGAGCAGATGTGCCTTTTTGATAGCCCTACATGCAGCAACATGGGTTGGCCTCTCACTTCGGACACTGCGCTGATCATATCAACAGGGAGTCATGGAACAATGTGTCATCAAAACAGTTTTGCTGTATGACAAGGAAAGTCATAGACGGGCACATCCTTTCAATTTGTAGGGTGATTCCATATGACGACATAGGCATTTCTCTTTGACTGAACTCTGGTACATCCAGGCGAGGTGAATGGGTCAATCACTAGTCCTGTTTTAGCCCTCTCTCTGTCATGTGTGCCTGTGTGTGTGTCATTAGGCCCAGAGGCTGATAAATGGCATGTGCTTGTCTGGCACCCAGGCTGCCTGTCTGGCCTCCCTATCCACTCCTCACAGCGCCTTCTGCCACCCTACATGATACATGCTAACTCAAAGGAACCTGGGAGCACAATAACAGGTGCAAGATGAGACATGTTGTCTTATATTTACTGCCAGGACAACATTATAATCAAGCCCTCATGTTTAATTGATGAACAAGAAAGAAATGGGCTAATCATTTTTAGTGACAAACGGTGACCAGCTGTCTCTTACAAACACGATCAAGTATTGAACTTGTCTATCTGTATCTATTTTCATTAGTTTACAGGAAGAGTCTGTAACATCAACAACCACCATTAGCATTTGTGTGCTAATATTGCTCTGATATTCTGATTTTTCCCTAGCTTCTTCCCTAGCTTTTTTGGGGGGGGGGGGGGGGGGGGGGGGGGGGGTGCAGAAGGAGCAGAGCAGACAATGGGCATATTGGGTTGCTATGAAACTCGTCCAGGTTTTTTTATATGGATTAAATATAGAGGCGTGTAGTGTAGCTATGGCAACTCTAGAGTAATCAAATATCTGTGATATGACAAAAAAACACCCACAATTGAATTCAGTCGGGCTCTATCTAACGACAGCCAAGAGACCTCTGGATGTGGATATATAAACTGCAGACCTGTCACAAGGTTACTAAACCACACTACATGGCCTCAGGATGACTGGCTCAGTGTTGATGTGTTCTGGTACTAAAAGCAATTGTTAGTTGGGTTGACTGTTAATGAACAGGTCTCTCTGAGCTTTGATTCAAGTTTCTCTCCCACAGTAGATGTGTGTGCTGTCCTGGGAACATTGGCCCCCAGCCATCACGCTGAGCAGTTGGGACGGAACAACATTCCCAAGCTCGTTATTAGAACATGGACTACACGTCCAGGGCACATAACATGGCAGGTTGCAAGGTCATGGAACTGACATATTTAAATTGTACTGTATAGAAGTGTATTGTTGAGGTGTGTGTGTGTGTGTGAATGCACAATCGTGACTCATTTTTTTTGGAAACTAAGTGTGTGTCACTACTTCACAGGAGCACCATATGAACGTAAACTTTTTTGAAAAAACAAAATGTTTTTTTGGGGGCAGAAATGCCTTCTGGAGCATGTGAACTTTCATGTGCCTTAATACCATATGTGTATGCCATTATTTAAATACAAAGACAATTGTGAAATTACGAGCCTAATTGGTTTAACCACAGAAAGTCAGCAACCTTCCCGCTAGCCATGATTGGCTGAGATAATGAGTGGGCTGAACATGCCGAGAGATGCATCGGATTGGTCTGCCATGTAGCGCGTTTCTGTCTATAATATGAGCTGGTCAATATGTGTAGGTAATCCTTTCTAACGCACCTTTTTTGAGAGATATGATACAGTAGAACTGCATGAGTGTTGCTCTCCACTTTGTGGAGGACCGAGTTTTGAAATCAGTGGAATTGGACTATGATAGCTAAGAAGATGGAGAAAATTCTGGCATTTGATTGCAAATATGCAGATGGAGTTGAAAAGACAACACAGAAGGCTGTTGTATAAAACACCCGTCTCCGGATTACATCTTCAAACTTAGGGCAACCATGGCATCTGTGACAGAGAGGGAGAAGCGTCCATCCATGTATACAGGTAAGAGTCTAGCTAGCTACATTTTCAGATATTACACATTCCTAATTTTGTCAGTCGTTTTCATTTCTAGCTAGCTAGCTGAACACTAACATACACTAACGTTACGTGTATGATCTGTGTAGTAATATTATTTGTATCTCAGAGCCATTTGCATTGCTAGTTATAGCCTAATGTTAGCAAGCTAACATTGAAGCTGGTTGGTTAACTACCTGCAGATACATGCAGGGTAGTAAAGTTAGGAGTTGGGATTATGGTTCATTGTTTTGCTAGCTACATGTCTAACAAAATACTCCACAATGCAAGTAACTATTTCAATATAATGTTTGTCACTGCGGCAACAGAGCAAATTTACCAGCTTCATCTATCTACTCTGATTTCAGAGAACCCTCGTCTGAGTGTGCCAGAGCGCAGAATAACTGACATTTACAAATGCTCAACACCTGTTGAATATGGCCAGTGTCAGTAAATGTTGGCAAAAAAAACGTAATTAAATTGTTGGCAGCAACACAGTTGCAGTCACCAACGCTCTGGATAACATAAAAGAAGCCTAACCAGCTCTGCTAGGGCGGGTAAAATGGTCAGTGAGCTGTTCTTCCATTTGTGTCTGTAAGTATACTACACTGAATGGGTGTAGACAAAGAAGAGCTCTCCAGTAGGTAGCAAAACATTGTATTTCACACTCAAACCAGACGTGTCCTTCTAAAGCATATAAATATGTCTGGATTTGATTAGAGCTTTGATTGGCATGAAAATGTAAGCATGGGGCTGATGAGCCATACGTTAGACATTTTATGATCCCAAGCCCAAATGATTGTTTCGTTATCCAATACCAATATGATATATAGGCTACTACACATTACACATTATAGAAAAATAAATGAAACAATTTCCAGTAGACTAATCTTGTTTAGTGTGGACTGTATTACTGTACTGTATTATACTGTAATTTATGGACTTGAATTACACACATCGTTTAAACCATGAAGCTGGGAGAGAACATGCGATGCTGGTGCAGGACATGCGGCCTACAAAGTTACAATTATTTGCTAGCAAATTTGAATTTTGAAATATAATAGGGCCTATTTTACATTTATCATTTAGTAGGCTGACTCCTATGACTTTCGTAATATTTCCCCTAATGTTGTGCGACGTAAGTATTAGCCTAACAAACCTTTCTCTCTATTGTTACTTCATTCCTTTCTCGCTTTCAACAGTTTAAATACATTTTGTTGTCCTTATCTTCATTTTAATGACATGTTTAAATAATATAGGACTTGAATAGGATGCAGACGGCTAGCACTTGTCTTCATGAAGATTGAAATGGTTATGCGTCTGAATAAATGGCTGCTATAGCATACTGCCATCGTGCGCTCTCACTTCTTTCAAACTCCCTATGAGTTCTATTGGCTGCTCTGTAACATTCAGCAAATACGAGCCTGCATTCCTCTTCGAATAGTCTATTAGAAAAGTAGAAGGAAAAAAAATCCTTTAAGCTATTCTAGTCTAGTTTTTCATGAGGACTGCCACATTAATTCAAATTAATGTTCTGTCATACCCGTGATTACTGGCTGATATACCACGTCTTTCAGCCAATCAGCATTCAGGGCTCGAACCATTCAGTTTATAAATCTGTCTTGAATAGGCTTGGGCGGTATCCAGATTGTTATCCTGACTGTGTGTTTGTTTATCCTATTTGTAACTCTGTTTGTCGCACTGCTTTGCTTTATCTTGGCCAGGTCACAGTTGTAAATTGAGCCTACCTGGTTAAATAAAGGTGAAATTATTATTATTATTATTTAAATACCTTCATACTGGGATATTCTGTTGTACCGGCACTGAACACAAGGGGTGCTGTTTTCAAACCCCACTGATACTCTCTAATCCCAAGGTTAGCAATGCGGACAAGTAAATGTTTAATCCCATAGAGAATGCTAACTAAATTTATTACAAGTGTGAACATTTTGTATGGTTTCTGACCTAAATTATACAAGTTACTCAAAAATGCTACTCAAGGTTTGCCGCATGCACAAAACAAAATATTAACTTGATCCAGGAGTGGATTCTCTGCTGTTACCAAGCAAATTCTTGATTTTGGAAGATGCTAACCACTTCCGGTCTCTCGTCGTTGTGTGTTTAGAACACGTGACTGGGGACTACCGTAAGATTCATAATAATGTGACAGGTGAAATGAAGAACACAATGTTCTTTATCTCCTAACGTATTGCACAAGTTTACTACAGGTATATACTTAAAGTAGCTACAAATATTCCAATGTATAAAAAAAACGTATATCATTTACCGGTTGCTTGCAATTATTAATCCCAGGAAAAGGGAGTGGGTTTGGTTGGGATATGTCAGTAACCCTGGTCCCGCTATTCAACCCTAGTGGACTTTTTTTTTAAGGGAGCCTGGCTGCAGTGCTGGGTCCACACTGTCAGAATTCATTCCCTGGTCCAGGAGCAATGATGAGCTCACCAGCTCAGGCCCAGATGGTGTCAGGCAGGCTAGGGTCAGCCCTGTATTTAGACTGCTGTTCTACAGCCAACAGCCAAACAAGGCAAGAGGGAATCACATAACAGGAAAATTAGATGTCTGCTTAAAATCTCTTTCTGAAAATAGTACGTTTTTAGCCTAGATTTTCCCTATTCGTCTGACCTCGGGCAGAAGATGGATGTGTTTTATTGACATGTATATTTAAGGTATATACTTTTCACAACATGTATTCAACCCTTGGAAGCACCACTATGATTTTATGTTGCGTGCAATAAACAAATCTCTGAGCTAAATGTTTTACAGACAGTCTTTAAAAACAGTCTTTCTTCCTCTCTATATAAAGTCATACCCGGCTGAGACCCTCTAGGGCTCTGTGTCATGTTAAAGGTATTAGTATTAGTGTTTAATAAATTACCATTGTGGTGTGTAGCCAGGTCACTTAAATGCTGTGTCATTAACTTTATTAGGCCAATCTGTCTTGCTCATTATGCATGACCAGAGTGCTACTGGGTGAATACCACTCTCACATGCTGAAGGGCCTGTGCTCTGATGAGAAAACAGGGCCTAGTTTATTTCCCCCAGGCCCCCATCCTTCTCATAAGGGTTAGTTAGTCATACACCACAGTATGTCTTTTGTTCCAAGGCTGAGGTATGAGTATATATGAACTAGCCAAGGCACTACTAGTATGACAAGAAGCCATTGTTTCTGCGAGCCCGTGGTGGTAGTAGGACTCATAATGTCAGTGTCTCGGTTGAAATTCCCCCCCATGACTCACTAAAGACATTGGCTACTTCCTCTCCATCAATGTTGTCTTTCTGCACGCTAAACATTTAGCCTCTGTGCCATGCAGTGAAGCACAATGTTCCTTACTTGCCAACTTGTGTATATTTTACTAAAGTTCTTGCATAAATATTGCTGAAATACTGGGTCATGCACAAAATAGCCCTTGTGTTCCTTCCTGTCAAATTTAACTCCTCAGTTTGTCCCAAATGGCCCATGAATGAGCTCACATTTCACCAAGTCTATTCATTGGTGACCAAAATCTAGACAAATATGAAATGATATGCAACTGTAGTGCTTCTGAATCGTAGGCGTATCGTCTGGAAAGCATACGATGGGCCTATCTTGTTTCACTCTTCCCTTCATCTCAAACTACTGTAACCCCTCTAAAGGGTCAGTTCTCAGGCAGTTGAATGCAAATTCACCCCCCTCCTGAAGACTCCTGAGGTTGTTAATCTGATCCACCTGATCATGTCCTGGACAAGCCAGAGTTCTGTCTGCCACATCCGCTACTCTTCGGACCCAGGAGTGTCGATGAGAGATCATCATGACAAACACAGCACGAACAGAGGCAGAGTTGTAGACCGATGCCACTTCACCGAGTGGAGTAAAGGGGGGTGAATTACCATCTCGCTCCATGTGACTGCCTGACTGCCTGACTGCCATCCGCCTGGAACTTACTGTCAGAGGAGCCTGTGAGTCTTCAAGGCTGAGTGCATGGGGCTGCGGCCTGCAGCACCAGTGGGAAACTTCTGTCAGTACTATAGTCATTGTGTAACATTAGTCCCTGGGCCCTGCAGCCTCTTCCTGTCCCAAGTCCTCCTACGCATGATAACATTCATCTCCAGGGTCTCGTTTGATCAACAGCCCCACTGTCTCTCCATCCAAACAGCAGAATCCTCTCCTTCTCACTAGCGTCTTCCAGATGTTCCATGTATCAGCAAGGCATACTCATCCAAGCAAGAGACTCATCCAAGGCCCACAGGGATTCTGCTTCTAGAACGCTTTTGAAAAGAAATTGCCATGCTTGAAGCCAGGGAGCCAACTGCAGGCATAAAGACCATGTGGTGTGGCCAAGACATGACGTCTCTTAGCCTGCTCACTGCATGTTGAAAGTGTGCACTTTAAATGACCCCTCATCCCTCCCTTGACCCCTGCTGCGTACAACCTGATTTTTTTTATTTATTTATTTATTTATTTTTTATTTATTTTTTACCCTTATTTTACCACATACAGTGCCTTGCAAAGTATACATCCCCCTTGGCGTTTTTCCTATTTTGTTGCATTACAACCTGTAATTTAAATGGATATTTATTTGGATTTCATGTAATGGACATAACCAAAATAGTCCAAATTGGTGAAGTGAAATAAAAAAAATCTTGTTTTAATTAATTTTTTAAAAAAGCCCCTAAATAAGATCTGGTGCAACCAATTACCTTCAGAAGTTGCATAATTAGTTAGTCAATCGAAGTGTCACATGATCTCAGTATATATATATATATATATATATACCTGTTCTGAAAGGCTCCAGAGTCTGCAACACTACTAAGCAAGCGGCACCATGAAGACCAAGGAGCTCGCCGAACAGGTCAGGGACAAAGTTGCGGATAAGTACAGATCGGGGTTGGTTTATAAAAAAATATCAGAAACTTTGAACATCCCACGGAGAACCATTTTTTAAAAATAGATTATTAAAAAATTGAAATAATATGGCACCACAACAAACCTGCCAAGAGGGTGCCGTCCACCAAAACTCAGACCAGGCAAGGAGGGCATTAATCAAAGAGACCAAAGAGAACCCTGAAGGAGCTGCAAAGCTCCACAGCGGAGGTTGGAGTATCTGTCCATAGGACCACTTTAAGCCGTACACTCCACAGAGCTGGGCTTTACGGAAGAGTGGCCAGAAAAAAGCAATTTCTTAAAGAGAAAAATAAGCAAACATGTTTGGTGTTCGCCAAAAGGCATGAAAGAAGATACTCTGGTTAGATGAGACAAAAATGTAGCTTTTTGGCCATCAAGGAAAACGCTATGTCTGGTGCAAATCCAACACCTCTCATCACCCCGAGAACATCATCCCCATAGTGAATCATGGTGGTGGCAGCATCATGCTATGGGGATGTTTTTCATCGGCAGGGACTGGGAAGCTGGTCAGAATTGAAGGAATGATGGATGGGGCTAAATACAGGGAAATTCTGGAGGGAAACCTGTTTCAGTCTTCCAGAGATTTGAGACTGGGATGGAGGTTCACCTTCCAGCAGGACAATGACCCTAAGCACACTGCTAAAACAACACTCGAGTGGTTTAAGGGGAAGCATTTAACTGTATTGGAATGACCTAGTCAAAGCCCAGACCTCAATCCAATTGAGAATCTGTGGTATGACTTAAAGATGGCTTTACATCAGCGGAACCCATCCAACTTGAAGGAGCTGGAGCAGTTTTGCCTTGAAGAATGGGCAAAAATCCCAGTGGCTAGATGTGCCAAGCTTATAGAGACACCCCAAGAGACTTGCAGCTGTAATTGCTGCAAAGGGTGGCTCGACAAAGTATTGACTTTGGGCAGGTGAATAGTTATGCACACTCAAGTTTTCTGTGTTTGTCTTATTTCTTGTTTTTCACAATAAAACATATTTTGCATCTTCAAAGTGGTAGGCATGTTGTGCAAATCAAATGATACAACCCCCGAAAAAAAAACATGTTTAATTCCAGGTTGTAAGGCAACAAAATAGGAAAAATGCCAGGAGGGTGAATACTTTCGCAAGCCACTGTAAGTTGCCTGCAAACACATTCTCATTTACAGCAACGACCTCAAGGGGATGAATGATCCAGTCAGTGCTCTGCTCTGCATGTGAGTTGGATTACCACCTCCACGGTGCTGGTGCTGCTGCAGCCTCTGTCTGCACTCTGCATGGTCAGCCTCCAGGCCGACTGTAACTTTTCCGGCTTGCCTGCCTGCCTGCCGGCAGAACAACTAGGGATCGACTGACCAGAGTCATAAATGTTGCAGGCAGCCAGGCAACTTGATACAAGGAAATGAAGACTGGAGGCTGCATAGTTTCACCTCCCCCCGCAACATTCAACCCAGAGCCTGAGCCTCTCTTTTCTGGATGTCGTCAAAACCAAATCATATCAAAGTTTATTGGTCACGTACACAGTTCAGCAGATGTTACAGGGGGGGCGGGGCAGAGAAATGCTTATGTTACTAGTGCCTAACAATGCAGTAAAATGTCAAACAAGTACATGAATAATAAAAAAAGATTAACAAGACATCAAGAACAAATCCAATTAACCCGACTAGAACTGTAACAGTATTCCAAATGCAATCTATACATACATATATATACACTAGATTAATTTACACAAGATATATTAATGATATGTACAGCAGTAGATACTTTTGGTCATGTTGTGTATGTGGACACCTACTTGTCGAACATCTCATTCCAAAATCATGGGCATTAATATGGAGTTGGTCCCCCCTTTACTACGTTTAACAGCCTTCATTCTTTTGAGAAGGCACTAGATATTGGAATCAGTGATCGATGTTGTTCGATTAGGTCTGGCTCGCAGTCGGCATTCCAATTCATCCCAAAGGTGTTCGATGGGGTTGAGGTCAGGGCTCTGTGCAGGCCAGTCAAGTTCTTCCACAGCGATCTCGACAAACAATTTCTGTATAGACCTCGCTTTGTGCATGGGGGCATTGTCATGCTGAAACAGGAAATATTCTTCCCCAAGCTGTTGCCACAAAGTTGGAAGCGCAGAATCGCCTAGAATGTAAACCATATAGAATGCCATTATTCCTCTACCACCAAACTTTACAGTTGTGGCTATGCATTGGGGCAGGTAGCGTCCTCCTGGCATCCACCAAACCCAGATTTGTCCGTCGTACTGCCAGATGGTGAAGTGTGATTCATTACTCCAGAGAAAGCGTTTCTACTTCTCCAGAGTCCAATGGCGGTGAGCTTTACATCACTCCAGCTGACGCTTGGCATTGCGCATGGTGATCTTAGGCTTGTGTGTGGCTGTTTGGCCATTGAACCCCAATTCATGAAGCTCCCAACGAACAGTTCTTGTGCTAACGTTGCTTCCAGAGGCTGTTCGGAACTCGGTAGTGAGTGTTGCAACCAAGGACAGGCAATTTTTATGCGCCCGAGTGTGCTGGTTGAGAGATTGCCAATAGTGCGCAAATCCGTCATCAAGGCAAAGGGTGGCTACTTTGAAGAATCTCATATATAAAATATATTTTGATTTAACACTTTTTTTGGTTACTACATGATTCCATATGTGTAATTTTATAGTTTTGTTGTCTTAACTATTATTCTACAATGTAGAAAATAGTACAATAAAGAAAACCCCTTGAATGAGTAGGTGTGTCCAAACCTTTGACTGGTACTGTATGTCGAGAATACTGTGTATATAAATGCACAGTACAAAACTCCATAGCAAAATTGATAGAATTGTTGGAAATTAGCTTCCGGACCAGAGTCTGGAATACTGTATATACAGTGCATTCGGAAAGTATTTAGACCCTTGACTTTTTTCACATTTTGTTAAGTTAGCCTTATTCTAAAATGTTTTACATTTGTTTTTCCCCCCTCAATGTACACACAATACCCCATAATGACAAAGCCCCCCACAAAAAACCTACATTTCTGCAAATGTGTTAAAAACAATGTTTACATGTGTTTTCATACCCTTTACTCAGTACTTTGTTGAAGCACTTTTGGCAGCGATTACAGCCTCGGTTCTTCTTGGGTATGATGCTATGAGCTTGCTACACCTGTATTTGGAGATTTTCTCCTATTCTCTGCAGATCCTCTCAAGCTTTGTCAGGTTGGATGAGGAGCGTCACTGCACAGCTGTTTTCAGGTTTCTCCAGAGATGTTTGATTGGGTTCAAATCCGGGCTCTGGCTGGGCCACTCAAGGACATTCAGAGACTTGTCCCGAAGCCACTCCTGTGTTGTCTTGGCTGTGTGCTTAGGGTCGTTGTCCTGTTGGAAGGTGAACCTTCGCCACAGTCTGAGGTCCTGAGCGCTCTGGAGCAGGTTTTCATCATGGGTCTTTTTGTACTTTACTCCATTCATCTTTGCCCCGATCCTGACTAGTCTCCCAGTCCCTGCTGCTGAAAAACATCTGCACTGCATGATGTAGACACCACGATGCTTCATCGTAGGGATGGTGCCAGGTTTCTTCCAGACGTGACGCTTGGCATTCAGTCAGTTCAACAAGTTCAATCTTGGTTTCATCAGATCAGATTCTTGTTTCTCATGGTCTGAAAGTCTTTAGGTTCCTTTTGGCGAAATCCAAGCGGGCTGTCATGTCTTTTACTGAGGAGTTGCTTCCGTCTGGCCACTCTACCATAAAGGCCAGATTGGTGGAGTGCTGCAGAGATGGTTGTCCTTCTGGAAGGTTCTCCCATTTCCACAGAGGAACTCTAGAGCTCTGTCAGTGAGACCATTGAGTTCTTGGTCACATCCCTGACCAAGGCCTGTCTCCCCTGATTGCTCAGTTTGGGTGTGCCGCCAGCTCTAAGGAGGGTTTTGGTGGTTCCAAACTTCTTCCATTTAAGAATGATGGAGGCCACTGTATTCTTGGACTTTCAATGCTGCAACATTTTGTTGGTACCCTTTCCCAGATCTGTTCCTCGACACAATCCTGACTTGGATCTCTACGGACAATTCCTTCATCCTCCTTTGTTTTTGCTCTGGCATGCACTGTCAACTCTGGGACGTTTTATAGAGACAGGCGTGTGTGCCTTTCCAAATCATGTCCAATCAATTGCATTTACAACCGGTAGACTCAACTTTAAAAAAATATCTTAAGGATGATCAACGGAAACAGGATGTACCTGAGCTCAATTTCTAGTCTCGTATCAAAGGGTTTGAATACTTAGGTGAATAAGGTATTATTAATTTTTTTTTATACATTTGCAAGAAATGTTAAACTGTTTTTGCTTTGTCATTATGGGGTATTGTGTGTAGATTGAGGGAATTGGTTTTATTTCATCCATTTTTAGAATACGGCTGTAATCTAACAATGATGAAAAAGGAACGTGGTCTGAATTTCCGAAGGCACTGTATATATGTGAATGGTGAGTATGGACAGTATGTGAATAGAAATGTGTGTACAACTGTAGTTATATAGGGTGAGCCATGACTAGAATACTCTATATACGGATAAAGTGGGTAAAAAGTTTGCAAACATTACTGAAGTGACCTGTGTTCAATGACTATGTTGGGAAGCAGTCTCTAAATTGCAGGGTTGGGTAACGGGTGGTAGCCGTTTAGTAATGGTGACTAAAGTTCAGGACCGTGTACTGGGCGGAGGCCAGCTAGTGGTGACTGTTTAACAGTCTGATTGCCAGGAGATAAGTGTTTCTCAGTCTCTCGGTCCAAGCTTTGATGCACCTGTAATGTCTGTGCGCACACATTCACACTCTCAAACTCACTACAGGCAGGGCTTGATGCCAGTGTTTTAGACAGGGTGACATTTTCCACCCTACTTTTGACACTGCCCCAGAACACCAGAGCATAATGAGGGTATTGTCCCTGCGGCTACAGTGCATTCAAAAAGTATTCAAACCCTTTGAAATTTTCCTCATTTTATTACGTTACAGCCTCATTCTAAAATTAATTTAAAAATCCTTATCAATCTACACAGAATTCCCCATAATGACAAAGCAAAAACCTGTTTTTTTTAGATTTTTTTGCAAATTAAAACAAATACCTTATTTCCATGAGTATTCGGTCCCTTTGCTATTAGGCTTGATGTTGAGCTCCGGTGCATCCTGTTTCCATTGATCATCCTACAACTTGATTGGAGTCTACCTGTGGCAAATTCAATTGATTGGACATGATTTGGAAAGGCACACCTGTCTATATAAGGTCCCACTGTTGAGTGTGTCAGAGCAAAAACCAAGCCATTCGGTCGAAGGAATTGTCAGTAGAGCTCCGAGACAGGATTTTCTCGAGGCAAAGATCTGTGGACGAGTACCAGATTTTTTTTTTGCAGCAGCATTGAAGATCACCAAGAACACAGTGGCCTCCATCATTCTTAAATGGAAGAAGTTTGGAACCATAAAGACTCCTAGAGCTAGCCGCCCGGCCAAAGTGAGCAATCGGTGGGAAAGGGCCTTGGTCAGGGATGTTACAAATAACCTGATGGTCACTCTGACAGAGCTCCAGAGTTCCTATGTTTACATGGGACAACCATCTCTGCAGCACTCCACCAACCAGGCCTTTATGGTAGAGTGGCCAAACGGAAACCACTCCTCAGTAAAAGGCACATGACAGCCCACTTGGAGTTTGCCATAAGGCACCTAAAGGACTCTCGAACCATGAGAAACCAGATTCTCTGGTCTGATGAAACCCAAATTGAACGATTTGACCTGAATGCCAAGTGTCACGTCTTGAGGAAACCTGGCACCATCCCTACGGTGAGCCATGGTGACACCATTTGTGCTACTGGGATGTTTTTCAGCAGCGGAGACTAGACAGGATCGAGGGAAAGATGAACGGAGCAAAGTACAGAGTTCCTTGATGAAAACCTGCTCCACAGCACTCAGGACCTCAGACCAAGGCGAAGGTTCAGCTTCCAACAGGACAACAAACCTAAGCACACAAGCCAAGTTAATTTTTTTTATTTTACCTTTTATTTAACTAGGCAAGTTAGTTAAGAACAATTTCTTATTTTCAATAACGGCCTAGGAACAGTGGGTTAACTGCCCTGTTCAGGGGCAGAATGACAGATTTGTACCTTGTCAGCTCGGGGATTTGAACTTGCAACCTTTCGGTTATTAGTCCAACACTAACCACTAGGCTACCCTGCCGCAGTGGCTCAGGCAGAGCCTGGACTTTAACCCAATCGAACATCTATGAAGAGAATTGAAAATAGCTGTGCAGCATTCTTCTGCAGAGAAGAATAGGAGAAACTCCCCAAAAACATCTGTGCCACGCTTGTAGCGTCATACCCTAGAAGATTCAAGGCTGTAATCGCTGCCAAAGGTTCTTCAACAATACTCAGTAAAGGGTCTGAATAGTTATGTAAATTTGATGTCAGTTAAAAAAAACTAAAATAATTGCTGCCAAAAAAAACAGTTTTTGCTATGTCATTTTGTGGTATTTTGTGTAGATCGATGAAGGGGGGAAAACTATTGAATCTATTTTAGAATAAGGCTGTAACGTAACAAAATGTGGAAATACTTTATGAAGGCACTGTGCGTGTATGCAAATCGAACCCCTTTATTATCTACATGGAGCAGAGCATTTCTAGTAGAGAGAGACCTTGGTAGTCCTGAGATTGTTCCAGTGATGACATCACTTCCTGACATTCTTAATTGGGCTGTTTTCCTCTGGCCTAGGGAGATTTCTTTCCAGATATGCTTGTGTTCTTCTGGGGTCGTGGCTAGTTGCTGCTAGTCTGACGTTTTGGGTGGCTGCCTTACATGATCCCTTTGTTTTTATTCAGTGAAAGTTATTGCGTGGTCAGTAATGTGGTCTTATGGTCAGTAAAGTCTTTACTGAAATGTTAGCGGTATGGGTACTGAATTTCATCAAATCATTATGTTTGCTCTGTATCTTTCATCATGAGAGGAAATATAAGACGGTCATCTGTTTAATTTCTCCTGTGCACTGCCATTGTGCTAACTGGGCTCCCACTCTTGGAAGGGGGTTAACTTTACAAGACAGAGAAATTATATTGAAACCCAACCATCGGACCTCTGCTAAAACTGACTCTGGTTGAGATAGAAAGTGAGTGAAAGGGAAAACCGGGCTGGCTAAATGGAATAGTAGTGATGTTGGCACTGCCCTGTGTGTCTCAACACATCATCCCCAGACATTGCAAAGAGAAACATTGGAGAATGAAACCTGAACACTCAAAAGAGAAATCCGATCTGCTGAACTGGCATTTTGGGAATCTCCAAACAAATTCCTGGGAATCCAGGAATCCAAGGACGTTTCTCCCCTCTTCACACCAAAAAATACATTCCTTTCAGTCAGTCCAGCCCCTGAGAGTGAGAAACTTGGCTTGAAGTCTCTCTCCCAGACAGATCCAACGGTCTGTTGGCTTGTGCTCTGTCCTCCATACTGCTGTTCCCCCTCAGGCTTATCCATAGCGAGATCCTAGTGGTGACAGGCTTCTGTGTGGAGGTCAAGTTACTGAAAGGTGAGCTCTGGGCCCGGATCACTGGCCAGTCCATTCTGCGCTGCGCTATATTGTGCTGCATTGCACTGTGAAGCTTTGTTCTGTATGTTGTTACTGTATGGTGCGTCATAGTACAGACGTGGATGTGGTGAGCCAGAGAGGAGCAGGCAGTCAGACGATGGGATGATGAGCTCAGGGAGTTACTTATTCATGAGTATTGAGCGATGGAGGAAAGCTGACGTGGGACAGACGCTCTCGGGAACATGAACATTTTCTCCTGCTCTGTCAGCTATGGCTGGTAGTTGTGTTAATTAGTAATAGTATTCTGCACTTTGATGGCACCAGTAACCTATATCATCACAACACTCAAAAGCGAGGAGCAAAGATTAAAAGAAGTTCATGAGTCAACAGTAGCCTTTGGAGTAATGGTCAAAGCTGTGTTTCTGCTATAAGACGGGAGCCAGTCTGTCCTGGGCTTAGCCATAAGTCCTCAGTTGTCTCCTCTCTTCATGAAGTCAACACAGCGGCTTATAGGAGACTGAGGTCTATTTATTTTAATGCTCAGATTATTCTGATGAATTCTACTTGTTTCTTAATGCAGCTCATAGCCTGTAGGTTGTTTCATAGAAAGTTACTTTCCACACAGCATTTTGCCTTGATGTTGTCATTGGTCGATTGAAACCTCTTTTTCTCCGACTGAAGAGGCTGTGTTCTGTGTTGTAAGGATTGGCTGTATTGCACGCGCAAGCTGTTTCCCAACCGACGCATTGCTGGCGCTAAACACCACTATATATTGGGCCAGAATCAAGCTCTTATTTGGCTCTGGAACACATTCAGCATATTGTGATATCTCTGCCGCAGAGAGAGAATACTATCACTTTGAGATTAAGCAGTGAGCGGAGAATGAAAACACAAGCTGTCCTCGTAGTACACAGGCTGTCCTGGGAGGAGAGGAGGCTTTGCTCCCAGGCCCACTATGTTGAGTTCAAACTGCCTTGAGTTATATAAAACTTCCGTTAGGCCCAGTGGTGCAGCTATGCCAGGGGACCCATATGGGAATGGGCTAGTGTCAGTAAACAGGCTTGTCTCGGAGGGGAAATGGCACAGCACCAACAACTGAAGTTACATTCACAGGGTGTCTTAGTTCAATCAATCTGTGAAACAGACCTTGCTGCTATAACACATAATTTATATTTTTTGGGACCTGCGTATTCTTTTTTTCATCAAGGCCCCCCCCCCCCCCCCCCCCCCCCCCCCGGCTTTATGGCTTTATTGCAAGGTTGTTACCCGGCGTCGTCATAGTAGTCACTGTGGGTTGCTGAGCTCAGTCCATTTGAAATATTATTTTGGGGACTTGAGGTTCTTGTGGTTTTCTTCCTATCCCCTTATTTTGCCTCTTCACACTGTAAATACCTTACCACCTCATGTTGCTGTCATGGCACATGTGATCGTGGTCTGTCCGATTCTTTGCGTGCGTATGCTGCCCTGATTTTCCTTTTAGCATTGTTTTGTATGCAAGCTGCTGCTGTCGGTATGAATTCAGGTAGACCACACCTGTACCAGGGACTGAGTTGAACTTGCTTCGTTGAGGAAGTGTGGCTGCTATATACTGTAGCCTACATGCAGACATGCCGTCACCTGCTGGATGAGTCGGGTGCTTTACAACCATTTCACTCATAATGTCATAACTCTGAACAGGCCATCCCTGGAGGTTAGAGTGTCGAGCGGTGTTGTTGAGGGACAAAACACAGGCTTAGCGCTGTGCACAGCATACCCAATGTGATGGTTGATAGGGTCCTCATCTGAACTTGCTATGCAATCAGGAGGAGAGAAGCTATCATATAAATATTATGACTTTATTAATGTAATTCTTTATGGTTATGATACTTATCACCGTCATGCTCTAACAGTACCGTGGGCCTGTAAGAGTTGGTGGCTGGCAGACAGTCGCGTGGAGTCCTATTGTTTTTCCACTTGAGCAGAGCACCAGTCTCCTGGTAAAGTAATTTCCTTGGGAGGCATGCTGCAGGGGCTTGGGATTGTGCTCACTGTACCCTGAGTAATCCCTAGCTGTGTCCATTACGCGCGCACACACATTGACAGAATATGACGTACATCAACTAACTCCGTCTCGTGTAGTTTGTCATGAACTATTTATTTGCATATGTAGAGGAATGGGATCATAATCAAAAAACAAAATCTAAACTATCTGTTTGGGTTTGGATGAAATCAGAACATGGAGGGTAAGGAGGAGCTGGTTTACCTGCTGACGTTAATGGAAGGTAGGACACCCCGTCTGACCCGATCTTTATTTGTGGTCAATTCCGTTTCCGTGTCAATATCGGGACGATATTGGCCTTTCTTAGTCTATGGACTATCAATAATCAGTAGCAGCAGCAAGCTAGCTCATTCTCCAACAGAAGGGTGCAGTATTGAGAAACGGATTAATTGACAGTGGCCAAAAATGTAACTCCTGTTGCAAATATTTGTTCAGTTTAATTTACTAATAACAAGGCTTGTGTCGACGTGCCCGGCCATGCATGCAATAAACAAGCTAGCTAGCTAAGCAGATAGTGTAATCTTTGCAGGTCACATAGCTAACTAACCTTTTCATCTGTGGTGTTGGCTAGATAAACACAATGCTAAGATATCAGATGGGAGCTAATAGCCAACGCTATAATTTTGAACATGCACCATTTCCGGCAACAAGCCATCTGACTTGCGGTGTAACCAGAGTTTCTAAACCTCTTTTGGTGTAACGTTAGCTATTTACTGGTGTAATGATCTGACCATCCGCAATCGTGTCCGTAAATTGACACTTGATAGTCAGATTAGATGATATGTCGTAATAGGGAAAGAAGGACGTTGGCAGTAGGTTTAGCTACCTAAGGATCTTCCTGCATGTTTATGGACAAAGAAACCGGTAGATCAGCGTGCACGTTCTCACTTCTCAAACTATGGACAGAACGTGCATTGACGTTAAATCGTTTTCCTACCCTCACTCTCCTTGTGAGATGTGCACATTTTAGGCTTGGTAGCAGAAGACCTCGCCATTGAGCTAGTTAACAAAGTAGCAATAAACAGCAGCCAGCAAGTGATATGAGCGATGGAGAGAGATGTGAAAGGGAATGGAGTTACAGCCTCGCTCGATCCTATCGTAGCAGTAGGATAATTTCTTGACACATTGCTGAACTAGCCAATGGAGTGGTTTTCATTTGTTTTTGTCCTGGCAGCTGAGTAAAAAAAAAAGTGATACATTTTCAAATATATAATGATATTGAATATTGGTCTAAAATATCAGCCTCCTTGACCCTCAAATCGGTATTGGCATCCGCCCAAAAATGTGATATTTCTCTAATGTCAACAATCATTAACTCAACCAAAGGAGTTTCTCTGTTGGTTTACTGTGTGAAAAGACAGAGGACAATTAAGCAGAAGTGAGAATAATTGGTTCTTGTTGTTATTGGAGGCACAAGGCCTCCTTCTCTGTTCTCCATTCCCCCCCTAGGTTGTCATGAGTACAGGACCCTGACATGTGCTCAGCTTTTAAGCTCTGAAGCTCTGGAGAGCCTGAAATTGTAAAATAAGCCATTTTATTGGAGGAGAAATGATTTCCATCCAGGCAGCTGAGTGAGCTGTGTGCATGAGAATGTAGCAGCAGCAGGGGCCTGGCCGCTCAGGCAGACCTGGTCACAGTCAATGCTCCAGAAAATACTTTTTAGCCCCTTGTTTTTTCTTCTCTCTCTGTCCTCTTTCGCTCTTTCTCTGTGTCTGTGTGTTGGTGTGAAACGGTTGCAAACATCTCATTTGGCATGCTTTGCCTCGTCACAGGATGTACTTCTGGAATGGTTGTCAATTCCGTATCTGTTGTTGATTTTATAGATCCAACAGGGTACGGATACTTACATATGTTCATGATTATTTTTAAATGAACAACACATCTTTGTCCCTGAGCCAGAGGAAGGTAAAGTTATGGTATTAGTCATAGTATTAGACCATGATCTGTGCTCACATTTTCTGAAAATGGGTTTCATGTATGGTTTAACAGGCCCATGGAATTGACTGTAGCTTGCACATTCTTTATCTCCTCCCTCCCTGTGTGCATATGGACTGAGTCTGTGAAGCGTCAGTGAGGAGGGATCCATTGGGACGGCCTGCTTATTGTTCTCTCACAGGGGAAGTGTGTTGGCTGGAGTCCACCAGTCAGTCTCTGTGGGTCTGTCTAGGTCCTAAGCCAATCCTGAACACAGCCTCGCTCCCAGGCAGGGAACAAGCCATGGGAGAGATTGAGACACCCCTTCCCCTCTCTCTCTACTTTTCTTCTTCTCTCCCTTTCTCCCCCTCTCCTCCAGCACAGCTCAGACATGCGGAGAGGAGACGACACCAGAGCTCTCTTCAGACAGTCCACTTCAGGGTGAAACTGGAATCCATCCCTCTTTCTCTTTTCCTCTATTATCCCCCTCTCTTTTCCTCTATTATCCCCCTCTCTTTTCCTCTATTATCCCCCTCTCTTTTCCTCTATTATCCCCCTCTCTTTTCCTCTATTATCCCCCTCTCTTTCCCTCTATTATCCCCCTCTCTTTCCCTCTATTATCCCCCTCTCTTTTCCTCTATTATCCCCCTCTCTTTCCCTCTATTATCCCCCTCTCTTTCCCTCTATATTATCCCCCTCTCTTTCCCTCTATATTATCCCCTCTCTTTCCCGCTATATTATCCCCCTCTCTTTCCCTCTATATTATCCCCCTCTCTTTCCCTCTATATTATCCCCCTCTCTTTCCCTCTATATTATCCCCCTCTCTTTCCCTCTATATTATCCCCCTCTCTTTTCCTCTATATTATCCCCCTCTCTTTCCCTCTATATTATCCCCCTCTCTTTCCCTCTATATTATCCCCCTCTCTTTCCCTCTATATTATCCCCCTCTCTTTCCCTCTATATTATCCCCCTCTCTTTCCCTCTATATTATCCCCCTCTCTTTCCCTCTATATTATCCCCCTCTCTTTTCCTCTATATTATCCCCCTCTCTTTTCCTCTATATTATCCCCCTCTATTTTCCTCTATTATCCCCCTATTTTCCTCTATTATTCCCCTCTTTTCCTCTATCCCCCTCTATTTTCCTCCATTATCCCCCTCTCTTTTCCTCCATTATCCCCCTCTCTTTCCCTCTCTATTATCCCCCTCTTTTCCTCTATCCCCTCTCGTTTCCTCTATTATCCCCTCTCTTTTCCTCTATTATCCCCCTCTCTTTCCCTCTATTATCCCCCTCTCTTTCCCTCTATTATCCCCCTCTCTTTCCCTCTATATTATCCCCCTCTCTTTCCATCTAATATCCCTCTCTTTCCCTCTCTATTATCCCCCTCTTTTCCTCTATTATCCCCCTCTTTTCCTCTATCTCCCCCTCTTTTCCTCTATTATCCCCCTCTCTTTTCCTCTATTATCCCCCTCTCTTTTCCTCTATTATCCCCCTCTCTTTTCCTCTATTATCCCCCTCTCTTTTCCTCTATTATCCCCCTCTCTTTCCCTCTATTATCCCCCTCTTTCCCTCTATATATTATCTCCCTCTATATTATTCCCTCTATCTCCCTCTATATTATTCCCTTCTCTTTTCCTCTATTATCCCCCTCTCTTTTCCTCTATTATCCCCCTCTCTTTTCCTCTATTATCCCCCTCTCTTTTCCTCTATTATCCCCCTCTCTTTCCCTTGGTATCCCAGAACACAGCATGGGAGTTACTCACCTCACCTGACTCAGGTCTGGGCTGTGTATATATCTTTGGTGGGGATGATACTGACAGTTTTTCACCACCTATTCTCAGCCTCCAAACAAGCTCTGAAGTAGGAAGGTTAGCCCTCAGGTGAAATCAAAGGCTATCAGTATGCGGAGTCTGACTGACTTTGGTATGGCTCCACTGTTCCCTCCTAGACCTACCTAGCTGTACTGTACAGTATCCAGATGTTCTTACCGTCCTTAAGGGGGTGCCTAAAAACCGTGCATAAAAGCCCATTGGTTGTCTATTACCAGAATGCAAAGAAAATTAGCACAAGTATGAATGAATTTCCATGGAGTTATAGATATATAGGTAGGGGGAACCAAATGTCATTTTTGGTGAGTTGGACATTGTACAAGCGAATGTGAACGAGAGATATTGTGCAAATGAACAAGGTTTTGACACATGCTTGTGTAACGGATGTGAAACGGCTAGCTTAGTTAGCGTGGGCGCTAAATAGCGTTTCAATCAGTGACGTCACTTGCTCTGAGACCTTGAAGTAGTAGTTCCCCTTGCTCTGCAAGGGCCGCGGCTTTCGTGGAGCGATGGGTAACGATGCTTCGAGGGTGACTGTTGATGTGTGCAGAAGGTCCCTAGTTCGCGCCCGGGTATGGGCGAGGGGACGGTTTAAATTTGTACTGTTACATTGATGCTGTTGACCCGGATTACTGGTTGCTGCAAAAAAAAAGGAGGAAGGTCAAAAGGGGGGTGAGTGTAACGGATGTGAAACGGCTAGCTTAGTTAGCGTGGGCGCTAAATAGCGTTTCAATCAGTGACGTCACTTGCTCTGAGACCTTGAAGTAGTAGTTCCCCTTGCTCTGCAAGGGCCGCGGCTTTTGTGGCGCGATGGGTAACGATGCTTCGAGGGTGACTGTTGATGTGTGCAGAAGGTCCCTAGTTCGCGCCCGGGTATGGGCGAGGGGACGGTCTAAATTTGTACTGTTACACTTGGCTGAAGGAAAAACTCTTCTGTTAGCTTCATTGTCATCAGATAACATTTTCTGCCTAAATGTGTTGCACTGATGTATTTTCTGTGAAGGAAAACTATAGTCGCATGTCCCTGATCACGCTAATGAAGCAAAAAAACACGACCCCTGTCAATACACAGCTGAACTAACCTGCTCCTGCTTTCTCCCGTTCTGCTATTTACAAACAAACACATGACTGGCGCAACTGTTCTGGGGTACTATGGTAACCTTCATAATGTAAAATAAAAATGTGACGTGTAGGGCTGACCCCATTTAGTCAACTGGTCGATTGTTTGGTCGATTGTTTGTTAGTCGACCGAGATTTCATTAGTCGGGCAGTAGCTAAACATTTAAATATAAAATCATGGTGTACAAGACACCCGTCTGAGTGGACTGATTCATTGTGGAAGACGTGGGGATGGCACAGTCCATCACTCTAAGACGTGATATTGAAAATGTATATGGTTGTATTACGTAAGAACAATTGTTATTATTTATATAACAAATGTGCTTTCTCCTGCGTTGGATAGTGAACGCTCTTCGCAGTTCTGAAACACATCAGTGCGCAGTTGAATTGGTGCCTTTTCATTAGAGGTCGACCGATTTAATCGGAATGGCCGATTTTAATTAGGGCTGATTTCAAGTTTTCATAACAATCTGTGATTTTGGACACCGATTTTGCTGATTTAAAAAAATATATTTTTTTTTGTATTTTTTAACACCTTTTATTTAATATTTATTTAACTAGGCAAGTCAGTTAAGAACACATTCTTATTTTCAATGCCGGCCTAGGAACGGTGGGTTAACTGCCTCGTTCAGGGGCAGAATGACAGATTTTCATTTGTCAGCTCGGGGGATCCAATCTTGCAACCTTACAGTTAACTAACTAGTCCAACGCAATAACGACCTGCCTCTCTCTCATTGCACTCCATAAGGAGTCTGCCTGTTACGCGAATGCAGTATGCCAAGCAAAGTTGCTAGCTAGCATTAAACTTATCTTATAAAAATCAATTATAATCACTAGTTAACTACACGTGGTTGATATTACTAGATATTATCTAGCGTGTCCTGAGTTGCATATAATCTGAATGAGTGGTGGTAGGCAGAAGCAGGCGCGTAAACATTCATTCAAACAGCACTTTAGTGCGTTTTGCCAGCAGCTCTTCGTTGTGCGTCAAGCATTGCGCTGTTTATCACTTCAAGCCTATCAACTCCCGAGATGAGGCTGGTGTAACCAATGTGAAATGGCTGGCTAGTTAGCGTGCGCTAATAGCGTTTCAAACATCACTCGCTCTGAGCCTTGGAGTGTTTTTTTATTTATATATATAAATAAGTGGTTTTCCTTGCTCTGCATGGGTAACGCTGCTGCTTCGAGGGTGGCTGTTGTAGTTGTGTTCCTGGTTCGAGCCCAGGGAGGAGCGAGGAGAGGGACGGAATACTGTTACACTGGCAATACCAAAGTGCCTATAAGAGTGCCTATAAGAACATCCAATAGTCAAAGGTTAATGAAATACAAATGGTATAGAGGGAAATAGTCTTATAATTCCTATAATAACTACAACCTAAAACTTCTTACCTGGGAATATTGAAGACTCATGTTAAAAGGAACCACCAGCTTTCACATGTTTCCCTGTTCTGAGCAAGGAACTGAAACGTTAGCTTTCTTACATAGCACATATTGCACTTTTACTTTCTTCTCCAACACTTTTGTTTTTGCAAAAAACAAAAATAAGTTAAAATAAGTGTTCATTCAGTATTTTTGTAATTGACATTATTACAAAAAAAATAAAAAATCTGCCGATTTTATTCGGTATCGGGTTTTTTGGTCGTCCAATAATCGGTATCGGCGTGGAAAAATCATAATCGGTCGACCTCTACTTTTCATAGACCATGTTGCTATGTGAATAATAACAAAGTTAACCACCATATTGGTGTGGCGGCAGCAGCGGTGTTAGGAGACGAGAAACAGGCCTTGTCTTAATTGTAAAGAAAAATAAAGTGAGGAGGAAACCCTAACTGTTAAATGTGCCTGGCTTTATAAATCATCCATATTTACCTACAGAAATAAGACAGATCCAGCTTCTGTTGCCTGTTTTGAGTATTTGTTTAATACCCTACAGGATTCCTTGAGCACTAAGCCTCACAAAACCACAATATCGGTTAAACAATTTCACAAATTTGGCTGTTTTTAATCTTTGCCATTCTGTAATGAAGGCTTTACAGTCTCTGGTATTATTTATAATTGATTTAGTGTTTACACTGTTCCAAATTGTCAAATTATATTTATAATAATAATAACCCTCCCTTTTCTCATTATTATTATTATTATTATTATTGTTATTATTATTATTATTATTATTATCATTATAATAATAAGTATAACCACCATTGCGCTGTAGGCGTAAGAGCGTGTCCTGTTTAGTTTTACTGCCTATATTTCAATATTTATAGAGGCTACTGTATCAATCATTCATTCATTTGACATCACGCAGCATACGAGTCATTCATGATTTGAAATGCAATCAAGCATTTTAGTTTTAAAATACAATAAAGCGACCCTTGAATAATGTGTAAATAATAAATCATTCCGTTCCAGAAATTGCATTCACGAATGTATGCGACTGTTTTTAGTCTTTGCTGTAATAAAGGCTTTAGCGTTTTTATTTTTTACAACTCTCTTGTACGCTTAATTTATTTATTGTTGTTTACGTACCAATCGTTCAGGAAAATTATATTGTAATCCAACAGCACCAGTTTGGTACACATAATATGCACGCAGCACTTGCTCCTTGCCTTTTCTTGATCTTCCAGTGTTTTCCACAACTAGTCAAATATATTCCACACATCTGACTTCCCCTTTACCTCCTGAGCAACCAGTAAACATTCCCCCGTTTTTTTGTCATGTTCTCTGCATCCATTTTGCTGTCACGTGGTACGGCATTGAGTTTGTTATAACCCATTTATTGATGTGATCATGCTAAAGGTCAGCATGTGATGCATACATGTGTCACGTAAAGAGAGCAAGGGTTGAGGGAATAGGGATTTTTTTCCTAAACAAATGAATGATTTTGGTAGCAGAAATGTTCAGTCAGTAATGGCTATAATTATGTTGCAGCTTCAACAACGCGATAAACACTTGATGTTCTGTGGTGGTCACTGCAGCAGGAAGGAGAGACAATGGGGGCGAGTCACAGTCAGTGGCTGTCCTTTTTTAGTGCAGCGAGTCTGAGCCCAGCCCTGCACAGTGAAATCAATTGCGGTCGTACTCCCTCTAGTTATTTGTCTTAATGGATTTCATAAAACAGTGTGCTTAAAGCATCAGATAAGCTTAGTGCATATAGTTGATTTGACTTAAAACACACAATGTGTCTATATATGGAAAAATACACTTTTAAAATTTTCAGCCAAGAGGGTCACATGAGGAGAGGTTGTCAGCTGTGTTGACTGTGGTGTGGTTTCAACATTTTCCTCTCAGCCCAGCACTGTTATAAGGCATCTCTCGAAACGATACAACGTTGACCTTGTATGGATATTCATCTCAGGCTGCTTAAACCATCTAAAATATACTGTAAAGCCTGTTCTGCCTTAACGGTACATAAAAAAAAAATATATATATAATAAAAAATCCACTTCATATTCATAATCTCCAGCAGCACCCCAAAATCAACATATGTGAGAATGGCGCAGTTCTATGTTTTGTAGTCAAAAATATAGAGAAAGATGACTTTCCAATGACAACATATTTGTAGGCAATTCATATGCAATGCGTACTACACAATTGGTCAAAATCACACGATGCGCACTGATGTCATTGGAAACACTTATCTACCTATATATTTTTTTACTACAAAACATAGAAACGCACCAGGTTCATATATGTTGATGTTGGGGTGCTGCTGGAGATGATGAATATGAAGTTGAAAAGTTGTAAAGTTTCCGTTTAACTCTGGAAACGATAGGTTACCGGTTCTTCTCTTAGACACCTTGGAATTCTCATCTGTAGAAGTATGGAGTGTCTATTCTGTATGCCTGTGCTGTGTGTCTGTATGCCTGTGCTGTGTGTCTGTATGCCTGTGCTGTGTGTCTGTATGCCTGTGCCGTGTGTCTGTATGCCTGTGCCGTGTGTCTGTATGCCTGTGCCGTGTGTCTGTATGCCTGTGCTGTGTGTCTGTATGCCTGTGCTGTGTGTGTCCGTATGCCTGTGCTGTGTGTGTCTGTATGCCTGTGCTGTGTGTGTCTGTATGCCTGTGCTGTGTGTCTCTAGCTTTCCTATCATTTGACATACTCTTGATAGTACCCAGTGTGATCATTGAGGAAGTACAGCCTTGCACAGGAATAACGTAGTGACTCAACATGTGCTTGTAATTCAATGTCAGACGACTGGGTTCTCATTCATGCCTCGTTTAATTTAATCCATCATATGCATGCCACTGTAAGCACTCATATAGTAATCTCTCTCCAACCCTAACGTCTCTCTTTCTCCCTCTTCTCTCCATCCCTCTCTCAGGACCAGTTTGAAAACCTTGACAAGCATACTCAATGGGGGATCGACTTCCTAGAGAGGTATGCAAAGTTTGTCAAGGAAAGGCTGGAGATTGAACAGACCTATGCAAAACAGTTAAGGTAAGAATATGGCTTTTATCGTTCAGTTCCATAGAACTGTTTTTGAGTGGTTTTGCCTATACTTTACATCATTAGTTGAATGAGTATTCTGTGTAGAATACGGTATTCTGTGTTATAGATGTAGACGTACAGTGGGGCAAAAAAGTATTTAGTCAGCCACCAATTGTGCAAGTTCTCCCACTTAAAAATATGAGAGAGGCCTGTAATTTTCATCATAGGTACACTTCAACTATGACAGAAAAAATGAGAAAAAAACTCCAGAAAATCACATTAGTGGATGGATGCATTAGTACTGTATATTAACCTTCAATATGCTAATCATCTAATATCAATGTAGAATTACCGGTAATTAAATAATGACTAGGATAATTATCAAATTATGTGATTTGATGAGTATCTAAAAGTGTCCACTCAGCCTGAACAATAGGGCCAGCTCAGCCCAATCTGACATGGTTGTGCTGCCATTAATAGATTTTTGGAGGGCCACAAATCAATATAATAGATATCTAGGAGGTGGCTACTGGCCAGTCTCTAGACAGTAGAGGAGTAGGCAGATGCCAACGCCCCTCCAATGGGAACGCTGGAGTTTGTTACAGATGTAAACCCATTTATACGCTGTTGGATTGCACCCTCAAGGCTGTATCCTCCCTGACAACCATGTTATCACCTTTGGAGCAAATCTACCAAGGAGAAAAAAAAAACAACAAAGAGTTCTAAAACGACAAGTTATTTAGTTAGTGAGACCACTGGTTTGACAAGATTAGGAAGATGTAGGCTAGGTTGGTAAACCATAGGTGATCCCCGCACTGATCAGATGCATATAGGTACATTCTAGCACACATAAAATGCAACCTGCCGTAAGTATCAGTGCAGTCCCCATGGAGCGGTGGTCATCCCTGGAGCTGTGGTCATCCCTGGAGCTGTGGTTGTAACGTAGAGGCTCCAGCTGTGGCCTCTGCACCCCCACCAGGCTCTACTCCCCCCCCCCCCCCCCCCCCCCCCCCTCCTTTGGGTGTTGCCTAGTTACAGCACCAATATGCTGAGGAATATTTTATTTTAAAGAGATGCGTCTGAATGACGACTAAACTGGGAATGTTTAGTCACAGCGTGTGTAACCCAGTGAATATCCAGCTATGAATCATGGGCTGAAGAAGAGCTTTGTGATTTCGCCCTCATGCATTCTTAAAACATGTGCATTACATGCTGATCGGCTTCACGCTGCTACCATTTTCAGCACTCCTTCTCTCTACCGTTTCTGTGGATGTATTTCTCCCCAGTCTCTGACTCCCTGGACAGTCTGTCTGTTTGTGTGTGTGTGTGTGTGTGTAGCCACTCCCCTGCCTCCCAGGACTGGGAAACCGAGTGCTGTTTGGTGTAAGCCCCTTCATTAGTTGGTCTCAGTGTGGACTGATTGGAGGAGGGGGGCAGGGCGGCGGCAAGTTCTGAAAACCTCTCTGTATTCCTCCTCTATTCATCCCTAAAGAGCGAGTGGAACCTGAGCACTGCATGCCTGAAGAGCACCACAGCACAGCCCCACACTACAGGAGCCCCTGTCCAGAGGGACTACTTTATCAAAGACAACCATGTCTTTTGTTTTGCTCCTCCTGCATGTGTTCTGTAGGGAACAACCGAGGAGAGTGCAGGAATATCACACAGTACCAGGTTATCTGTGTCGGTCTGACCTACTTTTATCTAGTCTCTCTCTGAGGAGCGTCTGAATGCGAGAAACTGAGCTATCTCAGCCAATCATTTTATCATATTCACATACAGAAGGAAATACTGAAATAAAGAAAGAGCTGTAATTTTGGTTAATGTGCTCCTGTCTTGGGGAGTAAAAAAGGCAGCTGTCTGTTCTGTCTGTCTCACTCTTATCTGTCTCTGACCATATGTATCCTCTCTCCTCACAGGAACCTGGTTAAGAAGTACTGTCCCAAGCGCTCCAAAGATGATGAACCTAGGTGAGTAGATTAGACCCATGTGTATTAAATGGTTAACAACCTGTGAACGGTATCAGCTTTATGCCACACACACTGGGCCTTTCCACTAGACCGGTCACCACAAACACAGACTGCCATGGCAACACAGCACTTTTTAAATGTTTAATTGCTTCCATAGAATAGAGTAACAAGTCAGCAAGAGTTAGCAAGTCCTACAGCTGTGTAGGATATCTGACTCTGACGTGGACATTATTGGCTGCTATCGCACAGGAATGATATCAAAGGTCTGTGAGTGAGGGAGAGACTGAGGGAAGGAAGGAGGGAGAGACTGAGGGAAGGAGGGAGGGAGAGACTGAGGGAAGGAGGGAGGGAGAGACTGAGGGAAGGAGGGAGGGAGAGACTGAGGGAAGGAGGGAGGGAGAGACTGAGGGAAGGAGGGAGGGAGAGACTGAGGGAAGGAGGGAGGGAGAGACTGAGGGAAGGGGAGAGGGAGACCTGAGGGAGGGAGGGAGGGAGAGACCTGAGGGAGGGAGAGATGGCTCCCTTTAGCCTCAGCCTCACAGCACTGATATTTGGGACACCACCCTCTGAATTCTCTGAAACTCTTCCCCTAATTAATTAAATTATCCCTACATCATTTGGCCCTGTGTGCTAACACTGGTGCTGTAACAGGACAGGGAGAGGACGAGGGAGGGAGTGAAGGAGGCCCTCTAAAGGATGCATAACATAAATGTCCATTTTTCAGGACCATGTATTTCAAAGATAAATCTTAAAAATCCAAATAACTTCACAGATCTTCATTGTAAAAGGGTTTAAACACTGTTTCCCATGCTTGTTCAATGAACCATAAACAATTAATGAACATCCACCTGTGGGACGGTCGATAAGACACTAACAGCTTACAGACGGTAGGCAATTAAGGTCACAGTTATGAAAACTTAGGACACTAAACAGGCATTTCTACTGACTCTAAAAAACACCAAAAGGAAGATGCCTAGGGTCCCTGCTCATCTGCGTGAACGTGCCTTAGGCATGCTGCAAGGAGGCATGAGTACTGCAGATGTGGCCAGGGCAATAAATTGTGAGACGCTTAAGACTGCGCTGCAGGGAGAGAGGACGGACAGCTGATCGTCCTCGCAGTGGCAGACCACGTGTAACAACACCTGCACAGGATCGGTACAGCCGAACATCACACCTGCGGGACAGGTACAGGATGGCAACAACAACTGCCTGAATTACACCAGGAACGCACAAACCCTCCATCAGTGCTCAGACTGTCCGCAATAGGCTGAGAGAGGCTGGACTGAGGTCTTGTAGATCTATTGTCTGGTGAGGACCTGCCTTACATCATCGGTAACAACGTTTCCCATAGGCACAAACCCACCGTCACGGGGGGATGGTCAGATTCGTATTTGTCGTCAAAGGAATGAGCGTTACACAGAGGCCTGTACTCTGGAGCGGGATCGATTTGGAGGTGGAGGGTCTGTCATGGTCTGGGGCGGTGTCAGTCATCTGACTGAGCTTGTTGACATTGCAGGCAATCTCAACGCTGTGCGTTACAGGGAAGACTTCCTCCTCCCTCATGTGGTTACCCTTCCTGCAGGCTCATCCTGACATGACCCTCTAGCATGACAATGCAAACAGCCATACTGCTCACTCTGTGCGTGATATCCTGCAGGAATGTCAGTGTTCTGCCATAGCCAGCGAAGAGCCCGGATCTCAATACCATTGAGCACCTCTGGGACCTGTTGGATCGGAGGGTGAGGGCTAGGGCCATTCCCCCCAGAAATGTCCGGGAACTTGCAGGTGCCTTGGAGGAAGAGTGGGGTAACATCTCACAGCAAGAACTGGCTAAAATGGTGCAGTCCACGTGGAGGAGATGCACTGCAGTACTTAATGCAGCTGGTGGCCACACCAGATACTGGCGTACACTGGATTTTTATCCGCCCCTTTGTTCATGGACACATTATTCAATTTCTGTTAGTCACATGTCTGTGGAACTTGTTCAGTTTATGTCTGTTGTTGAATCTTGTTATGTTCATACAACTATTTGCACATGTTAAGTTTGCTAAAAAAAACACAGTTGACAGTGAGAGGATGTTTTCTTTTTTTGCTGAGTTTATGTCCCTATCCCTCCTTCCTTGGTCCTTCCTCAGTGGATGCGTGTGTGCAGTGTTGGAAAAAGTACACAATTTTAATACTTGAGCAAAAGTAAAATACCCTAATGGAAAATGACTAAGTAAAAGTCACCCAGTAAAATTCTACTTGAGTAAAAGTCTGTCAAAAGTAAATGTTATTGCTAAAATATTGAATGTAAAAGTATAAAGCTTTTCCAATTCCTTATATTAAGCAAACCAGATGTCACTCTACAACATTCAGATGTAATTTACACACAAATCATGTGTGTGTAGTGAGTCCGCTAGATCAGAGGAAGTAGGGATGAACCAGGGATGTTCTCTTGATAAGTGAGTGAATTTGTCCATTTTCCAGTCCTGCTATGCATTCAAAATGTAACGAGTACTTTTGGGTGTCAGGGAAAATGTACTTTTTACTCCCTACAATCTTTTAAGGAATGTTGTGAAGTAAAAGTAGTCAGAAATATAAATAGTAAAGTACAGATAGGAGAATTCTAATAAAGGGAGCTGGTGATGTCACTAAGGGGAGGTGGGTCTGTTATCAATATTATCACAGAGTCCGACATGTTATTGGCCTTTTAGTTCCCACTAGGCCTCATACTCTCTGTGTGATACAGAGGGGGAGCCGGTCTCTCTTTTTAATCAGAGCCTAGGTCCAGCATAGGACCAACCATATTATAGATCTGTCCATAACCACTGCCATCTGATCGGTCTTTCTCTCTATCCTCACAAATTCATTTCTAAAAGTTTACTTGCTAATATCCTTGTTTGTTGTGCTGAGTAACCTGTCCTGTGTTCAGGTTCTCGTCGTGCATGTCCTTCTACTCCATCCTGAATGAGCTGAATGACTATGCGGGGCAGAGGGAGGTAGTGGCCGAGGAGATGGGGCACAATGTGTACGGAGAGCTGATGAGGTATTCACAGGACCTCAAGTCAGAGAGGAAACACGTGAGTGGCTTTACCAGTAGGACAATAATCCCTGGATGTACGTATTGCAGGCTTCATTATGTACAGTGTTGTTATGTTGTGTATAGTAGATACTCTTGTTCGTACAGGTGCACTATCTTAATGTATTTAACGGGTGGGTCTAATCCTGAATGCTGATTGGATAAAACCGAGTAAATAGGTATTTTAACGTCAGATTCAGCCGGTGGTGACTTGTGGAATAGACACCGGCTGAATCTGACGTTAAAATACCTATTTACTCTGTTCCATCGGAAATGCAAATTGTAGTGTATTCAAGGTTTTAAAAAGGCTTCTAAAGTTTATTTCCACTTTAAAATGTCAACCTTGAATTATCCTAGCTAAATGTATCAAACCCTACACAAAAATGTAAATTTAATTTGAATCCACATAATAATTAACATTTCCTGTTGCTGCAGGATTATTTTCCCGCTGTGAGAAACTAGTCAAATTAAGATGGTACATCTGTGTGTTGAGTTGTGTGTTTTAACTCCACAGCACCTTCAGGAGGGCAGGAAGGCCCAGCAGTATCTGGACCAGTGTTGGAAACATATGGACAATGTGAGTGTGTGAGAGGAGGCAGGGAAGAGATGGATGGATGGATGGAGGGAGGGAGGGCCACGTGGCACAGGGCACGGAGAGGACAGGGAAGGCCCCTCGCAGGGAAGGAGGCCTGTGTGACACGTGGACCTCCAGCAGGGACCTGCTCCCCTCTGCCGACAGCCAGACGCCCAGTCCTGCTGGGCCGCCTGTGAGAGAGGGCCAAGAGGATCTCCACTTACCTCTGCACGCGCACACACACACACACACACACACTTAAAGGAGTGCATACACACACACAGGAAGATGCATACATAAAAGAACACATCGGCACACACACACAAACATACACACACTGATGAGAGAAGTAATTCCTGCCTTTCATGCCTTTCCAGTTTGCCTGTGTGTCACATAGTCAAAGGCTGAATTATTGAATTATTTTTGCTGCTTTTAGGGCTTGTGTGATTGCAGCCAGCATCAGTTGAATCTCACATTGAGAATGTCAGTAATGCCTTAGGTATTCCTCTTTGTTGCACTGTCACGTAATGCAGCACAGATTTTTTAGCAGGAGGAAAGCATACATTTATTTAGAGGTTTTTCGTTTGCTCTGCTGCCTGTTTAACCACAAAGTGTTTCTGCTCTGTTTTGCTCTCCTATCTATGTCCTGTAGAAATGGTAGAGGCTTGCATTCATTACAAGGCAGGATTGACTCCTGGTTTAGAGAAGAGGTCAATATGTCTTGACTAATAATCTGTCTCCTATTTGACTTTCTTAGAGCAAGAAGAAGTTTGAGCGGGAGTGCAAGGAGGCAGAGAAATCACAGATCAGCTACGACAGGTTAGACAACGACATCAACGCCACCAAGTCAGAGGTAGAAAAGGTAAGTCCTGCCCTGGCTTGAGCCTTGACATGTAAACTACCTACACCCATACACATCGGAGGTTGTCATTTGCTGTGTGTATTGAGTGGTCCTGAATTTTCCATCTTGTCCACTGCAGGCAAAGTCCCAGTTGTACCTGCGCACACACTCAGCAGACGAGAGTAAGAACGAGTATGCTGCTCAGCTGCAGAACTTTAACGGGGAACAGTGGAAACATTTCAATGTGGCCATTCCACAGATATTCAAGGTAAGCCACGGCCAGCCATTCTCCTCCAGGCTCCAACTTCTGTCTCATCCCGCATTGGCCGGAGAGATGGAAATCTGAGCTGTGATTGGCTCACAGGACACCAAAAGGTCAGAGGTCACGGGGTGTGTGTGTGTGTTCCCGACCTCTCCAGAACCTGCAGGACATGGACGAGAGGCGGACAGTGAAGCTGGGAGAGACGTACCGGAACTTTGCCGAAGTGGAGCGCAGAGTCGTCCCCATCATCTCCAAGTGTCTGGAGGGCATGGTGACTGCTGCCAAGGCTGTGGACCAACGCAAGGTGGGTCTGGAGCATGGTGCCCTATGTTATGATGCTATGGTGGCCTACACAGTAGCATGATTCCCTTATAGCATGAGCATATGTGACGGTGCTCTATAGTTTGAAGCAGGGTGTACACAAGACTTTGCTTTAGCATGGTGACTCTAGCACAGAGCGGAGGCAGCTCATGGGTGGAGCAGGATCAGTAGTTAGTCATCCACCCACCAGCCAGGCCAGCGGTGAGGCAATGGCTCTCTAAACACTGGAACCGCCATAGGTCAACGGCCACTGACGTTTTGATTTTGTAAATAAATAAAAAATCTGCCAAAACAAAATGCAACTTCTTGCTCTTTCCTTGACTTTTCCTTAAATATTTATATTTTTACATTGCTCATTTTTCAGAAGTTTGAACTCACAAATGTTTTAAAAGTATTGAACATTTTCACCAACTTGTGCTGTAGGACGTTGGTACCCAGCCAGGCGCTAATGTGTGCGTCTCCTCACTGAATGAATGTCATGGATGAATGGGCGATAATTGTGCACTTTACTTCACAATTGAATTTCAATTAGGCCTAACTGAATGATACAGCCTGGAATTGAACCAGGGTCTGTAGGGAAACCTCTGCCGTTTTAGACTGCTGCGCCACTCAAGAGCCCAATAATAACTATTGTTATGTTTTTACATGGATATATTTCCACTAATATTTCTTCATGCAATTTATCATTTACAGTTGTTTATGCACTGTTTATCAAACTTTGGAGCTTGTGTTCGCGCATATGCATCTGATGCGTATGCTATAGGAACGCCCGGCAACGTTCTCTAGCGGATGCTGAAAGGCCATGCGGTTCTAGTGTTATATGGATACTTTAGGATTTTTCCAATGAGGCCCTTTGTCTACTTTGTCTACTACGTTTTTATGTCTCTGTGTCCAGTATAAAGGAGGTTAGAGGTAGTTTCGCGAGCCAATGCCAACTAGCGCAATGACTAGAAGTCTATGGGCATCTGCTAGCATGCTAGCTGTGGTGTATCAGTCAGCCTCTGCCTAGTCTCCAGCCTCTGTCTCCTCCAGTGTTTGTGTTGCTGGCTGGCCCCGGCAGGCAGAGCCTCCTCTCTCCTTCCCACCCACGGGCCTACATACAGCCTGGCTGGTTCTACATCCAGCCAGCTGAGCAGAGCTGCTCCCACTCAGTGGGCCATGTTTTCCTTTGATTGTTCTTTATGCACACAGCGCATGCTGCACATTGGTTTCCACCCGGGGCTGAGCTGTACTCTGCACTCAGGTCATGGTGTCCCAGAAAACATCATTTTAAAGAAATGTCAGTCTGTAATGTTTGTTCTTCACTATATCTTAGTCTCACACTGTCTTTTTTTTGTCTCTCTGTCAGGACTCAGCGATTGTAGTGGAGTCATTTAAGTCAGGCTTTGAGCCTCCAGGGGACTTCCCATTTGAGGACTACAGTCAGAACCTTTCCCGGACGGGCTCAGACAACACCATCAGCACCCCCAAGAACGAGGGGGTGGTCAAGCCAGACCCCAAACACTCGATTAGCAAGGCGGCCAAGAACAAACTGTGGCTCTTTGGGAAAAAGCCCAAGGTGAGAGATTCATCATCACCTGCTATCAAGACCTTTACTCGTTGTTTCAATAGTGAACAACTTGTATGTATGTATGTATGTGTGTATGTGTGTGTGTGTGTGTGTGTGCCCACTCACTGATTTTTGTCTGTTCTTTTCTTGTAACAGAGTCCACTGGTAGGTTTATACCTTACGGTAGCTGTCTTTTTATAACAGTCACCTGAATCTAGCATTTTCTATCTCATTACATAAATCACTACACTTTGACCTACCAAAGGCAATACCGTCTGTTAATCTATAACTTTTTGTAGGTTTGTGTGAGAGTAGCTAACCATTTTCAAATGACTTGTCTAATACAAGGGTTGTTGGTGCTCATATTGACTTTGATTTGCCTGCTCTTGTCTTATGGTTTCTTATGGTGTCTCACCCGAAGGTCTCTCAGATTTCATATTGCATGATCTTCCTTAACTGGTGTTTCTCCTGTTGAGATTTGTTTTATGGGACAATGTGTTGGATAACCACATTTTTAATTGTTTTACCTCTGTCTCACTACACCATGACTTTATGTTCCATCGTTACAATTATGTTCCTAGTTCTAAAAGTTTTCAGGTTGATCACGCCTTTTTTGTCGTCCCAGTCTCCCCCCTCCTCTCCTCCCCCTGCTCCCCACCGCCCCGACCTGGCTACCGCCAGCCACTGTCAGGCTCCTAAATTTGCTAGTGACCCCATAGCTTTCTGTCTGTCTGAACTGAGAACGGTCAAACCCAGGATAGCCTCTTTCAGGGGTCTTAAACGAGGGGTAAGATGAAGAGCATGTCAGTGTGTTTGGGTTTGCAGTGATTTAAGTCTCTTTTTCTCTCCTTATTTCGTTCTCTTTTTCTCTCCCTCTCCCTTCTCACCCCCCTCTCTTCTGTCTCTCTGGTTTTGATCCAGTTAGTTATTCTCTAGTTAGGAATGTGGGTTGAAATCACAGTAGTGCCATTGTAGAGCGTGTTGTGTGACGTGTAGGAAGTGATACTGTAGCTGTAGGTGGTATTTGGATAAGGAGAGGTTACGGTGGTATGTCGAAATGACATGAAGGTCAACTGGACCTCATCATGAGCCAGCCAATATACTGTATGCCGGCTAAACAGTCAAATGAATGTCACACAGTGGTATTACTGTGCCAGACCATTGATTGTGTGTCACCCCTGTGTGTCCCATTTGGTTTCTGGCTGAAGGACCTAGTTTGATTTCCTTAATGTATGAGGTGACTCATGGTTGTCTGCAGTATGGAGACGGACTTCCTGGAAACAACCTTCTTCCTGCTTCAAATGGCATCGCATCATCTAAAGAGGGCTTTTAAGATGTCAACTTGTTTTTAGTGGAATTAAAAGGATATCTTGAACAATGTATTCTCCTTGGAGGATAGCCTTTCCAATACATGATACCCCACATTCTATGTAGTGTTAAGATTCAATAAGTTAAATGATTGAAATATAATAACAGATTACATAAGTATAACTTCACCCAGATTGACACACTAATAGGGCTCATCAGATTCTGTCCATCTTTGTTCTTGACAGCTGTGGGTAACCCCCGACAACCTCTTGACTCTCCTTCCATAGTCACACCCTTGTGATGCTGTGCTCGTAGTTACCGTGACAACCTACATGTTTTGATAACCGTTCCATCTTTTGCTTTTTCTTCTATTGTAACCCAAACCTGCCCAGTGGTCAGTGAAGGTGAGGTCTGGTCTGCCGTAGTTAGCTGTACGTGTCTCACCTTGTGGAGTTCTATAGGACAGGTCTAGTGTCACGAGCCGTTCTAGAGTGAGGCTCTCCAACCTATTCGTTCTCCGGTCTCTACTAGTATAGTTCTCGTAGGTTCTTGCTGTGAGAAGGTCTCTAGAGACCACGAGTGACTGTGTCATTGTAACTGGATAGTGTCCTGATGCGATTTCAGGCTCCGTCACTGGAGGACTTCAGCCATCTGCCTCCCGAACAGAGACGCAAGAGGCTGCAGGCTCGGATCGACGAGCTCAGCAAAGAACTACAGAAAGAGGTGGACCAAAGGTAGGCCATGGGAAGACTTACTTTAACACTGATCTGTGTCTCTCTTATACTGTCCACATTTCATTAGTGTTTCATTGGCATGTCAGTGTCATTTGTTAAATAGTTTATGTTACTATGACATTGTGACTGCGTGTATGTTTGTGAAGAGATGCACTGAACAAGATGAAGGATGTGTATGAGAAGAACCCTCAGATGGGCGACCCACAGAGCCTCCAGCCCAAGATCTCTGAGACCATGTGCAACATGGAGAAACTACGCTCCGAGATCCACAAGAATGAGGTAAGCCTCCCCAGCCAAGAGCCCTGAAGGAAGGAATGGGTGAAGGAGAGCGGAAGAAAGGCATCACAGTACATCTGGAGAAATAGTGACTGGGCGACGGTTTCCTGTGCCGAGTTAGCCCCCTCTGGGGGATGACTAAATGCACGGCTTCCCTTTGTCAACAGAACACTGAGTAGAACAGGATAGGAGTTCTTTGAGAGTCCGAGGGTTACATCTATCACACTATATTGAAAGACTGGTTGAACAATGGCATATCCAGGATAAGAATGAGTGTATCCATCGTGGGGGTATTAACAGCAATATGAATGTTATGACTGTCTACCTCTTAATGTCCTTTTCTCTCGCTCTCTTTGTCTCTCTCTTTGTCTCTCTCTCTGTCTCCCTCACACACACAGAGCTGGCTGTCAGAGGTGGAGGGGAAGGTGAGCACCAGAGGAGATCGAAGACCCAGTGCCGACGTCAACCATCACACACCCCATGGCAGAGAGAGGTCAGAGGGCACAGAAACACGTTGTTTATGTGGTAGTAATAGATTGTAGACTAGAAGAAGTATTAATAGTAGTAACATAGGAGAGTTATTGTAGTGAAAGTAACATGTTCCCCTGGGCCATAGCGTAAATTGAACAAATCCAATCTAACAGGTTTACCAGATGTCTGTATATAAATAGAATGACACACCTTGTTCTTTGTGTCTTTGAAAGCTTAACATGGGTGGAGTCGTAATAGTTTTTCTAAAGGAAAATGACTCGGAACGCTCGGTCACAGTCTGCCTGGAGCAGAATCCTACAGCTTGAGTGGCTGAGATGGCACTGACTCTCTCATCCATCTCTTCGCCCCACCCTCTTCTTCTCCTCTTCCTCTCCTCAGCCCTGAGGGCAGTTACACAGATGACCCCAGCCAGGAGCACCGCAGCCCCCCTCACCAGCCAGACCCCCGACAGGCCCATCAGCCAGACCCCCGACAGGCCCACCAGCCAGACGAGTTTGATGATGAATTTGACAACGACGACCCCCTCCCAGTCCTTGGCCACTGCAAAGCGCTCTACTCCTTTGATGGTATAGTACAGCCGAGCCAGTGGTGCGCTCTGTGCATTTCACTGTCTTACTGTGTGGTGACACTGTGTGTGGTGGGTTGGGCATTTCAACTTGACTCAAACACTGGATATTGACTCAAACACTGGAGCAGTTTTTAGCATTTGCATGAATGTGAATATGGCATGTTAATGATGTGATGTGATATTCCTGTAAGGTGGTTATTTGTGCACTAACAGAATGTCTCTGGTCTGTGTTGTGGTTCTTTCTCTGTGCGCTAACAGAATGTCTCTGGTCTGTGTTGTGGTTCTTTCTCTGTGCGCTAACAGAATGTCTCTGGTCTGTGTTGTGCTGTTGACCCCCAGGTCAGAATGAGGGAACACTGTTGATGAAGGAGGACGACGTGCTGTACATCATCGAGGAGGACAAGGGCGACGGCTGGACGCGAGCCAGGAAGCAGAGCGGAGAGGAGGGCTATGTGCCCACGTCCTACGTGGAGATCGCCATGGAGAAGAACAGCAAAGGTGCAGTCACCTACATCTGATCTGACCACCTGCATGGACTCATATTATAAGCCCTCTTCCTCTGGGGAATGCTGGTCCGAACAGCAAGTCCTCTTTGTTCACTGTGTGAGCTCACGGACAAACAAACACTCTACAGTCCTGCTATTGTCGTGACCCTCTAGGAGCTCAGTATCAATGAATTAAGCCATGTGTGTCTGTAGGACGACGTATCCATAGCCATGCTCTATGGCAAGGGGACTCATCACCCCTTAGGCCTGATTATTTTATTTAATATTTCAAAAGTGATTTGTTGTTTTTAGTTCATGTATCTTTTTTTTATTTTTTTAAGGTAGATGATAAAATGCTCTTCTGGTTTTAAGATCTTTCTACTTTGGATCAAAGTGATTTGGAAAATAGGAAAAGTGACGTATACAGATTTGACCCATTGTATTGTCTATATGTTATCACTCAGCTGTTGTGAGCCTGGTATGTTAAGTACTCTGCTCCACCTATTAAGACAGGAATGCAGTAATACGTCCCGGTAAGGAGTGGCCTAGTTTGTGCCTATATGACTCATATTTCCCACCACCATACTACCCTTTAAGATAATTGTACACTTCTTCTCTCTTCCTTTGATTTGTATGTGTGTGTGTCACAACAATGCTGCCCTCTGGTGGTCAGGGCTATATTACACCCAGGGGCGTGGTTCTTCACTGTGTACTACTTACTGTCCGCTATCTGTCTCTGTCCTAGGGGTGGGGGTCGGTACAGTAACTCCTCTCCTTTCTCTCTCTCTCTCCTGTTGGACTGCAGGTTCCTGAGTGGAGCAGTGTGGCGAGGTCTTTGGTGGAGGGTACATGCTGAGTCTGGTGGAGCTAGTGGCAGGCAGGGCTTGACTTGGGAGGGGAGGGGGTTGGCAGGTCACATGTTTGCATGCACACATCCATGGCCATTAACATCATTCCATAGCAGTGAAGATTCCTGAGGTGGTAGCTATGCCTCTATAGGAGGGGAGTGTTCTTCTAAACTGTCTATACACAACACAGAGTAACCAATCCACTGCAGCATACCAGCAAGATCAGGGACCAGGGAGGGGGCTTATAGTTAGCGACTCACAACATCTTTTATAATGAGAGATAAGCAATGAACACACTACTACTCCACTATTACGTATCTCTTAATGTTGTATTTCTGCTCTTCAGGCAACATCCAGCACTAACAGCCTGCCTTGTTGTCGCATTGTTACATTCTCATTCCGTTGTTGGGAATGTCTGCCTGTCTGTGCTACTCGCCTGCGGTCGCCTTACCTTAACGTGCTTCAGCATGTCTGTAATATGAACTGTCATTACGTCATACGGGAAGGAATGCAGCGTCTTGTATGTAACTCTGTGGTTGCCCTCGCCGCCCGTTGGTTCACTTCTAATCTTCCTGTCTTGTCTCCTTCATTCATCCACGATTTTGGTTTCTTTTGTCTCTCCGTTTCTTTTCTTTCTGTGTTAATCAAAACATTCCCATCATGCCGTGTGTGTGTTGAGCGTCACCTCTGTCGTGCTGTTGTTCAGGATCTCATGTGGCACGGCCACTCAGATCAGCGTAGGAGCAGTACTTCTCTAGAAACAGCATGCCTGCCCTTACACTACCACTTCATCCCCTCCTCCTCAACCCTGCACCAGCACCGCAGACTGGAGAAAGGCAGCATGCCAGCAGAGGGCCCTCCTCCCTCACCAGCCAGTCATCACACAGCAGCTCAGGCTAGGAAACCTCCTCCCTCACCAGCCAGTCATCACACAGCAGCTCAGGCTAGGAAACCTCCTCCCTCACCAGCCAGTCATCACACAGCAGCTCAGGCTAGGAAACCTGGAGGCTGAGCTGAGACAAATGACTGGGCATCAACCCGCAATTCAACAACAACACTCCAAATCTCCTTGCAGTCTCTGCCTTAATACTAACTCTGGGAGTGGGGATGGACCTGCTGATTGCTCTTCCATCACTCTCTGCCGCACACAAGGGCTCCAACCGACAGTCTACGGTGGCTTGCTGTGGTGCTCCTCTGGGCCCCACCCAGACTCCTGCCGCGTCTCTTCTCCTCGGTCTTACAGGAGCATCCTGGGGCTTTGCTGCGTGCGGTCTCCACGTGAAAGAGTGTTGCATTCCCATACCGTTCCTGTTTCAAGCGCATATTATAATTGTGAATGTGATTATACATATGTATGCGTACTAATGTGTGTATGCATATACGTAGTTTGTTTTATTACTAAATTGTATGTATTAACATCTCTTTTATTTCATGCTGAATGTGTTTTTATTGTGACTTTTTATAGGGATTTTAATCAGATGAATGACTCACTTCTCAGAATCGTGCCGTGCCGTTAGCTCAAAGTAACCATGCATTGTTGTCAGAACATCCTTCTGAATAGGGACATGGTCTTCACTGATGCACTTTTGCCCTATAGCATTTGAATCGAATATCAATGAATAAATGAATGAATGAAATGGACTCTGTATGCTACCTTTTGTACAAATGTAAGGTGACCACTATGTTATTATAGGAGGTGTAGAGTTCAGAACTACCACAAAATAAAGGCATTTACTGTAGCTAGCCGTGTAAATGCTTTTGATACTAACCCTCTTGAATTGAATGAATTTGAAAGTGAATTGAATTTGCATATGAGCATAATTGACATGGTGAGTGATTGGACTTTAATCAAAGAAGTTAAGTAGCTTTTATGAGACTGACACAGCGTTTTACCCTTGGCAGGGTATAATATTCACCATTAAAAACAACTTTTTCTGCTGTAAATCTGATGGTCCCACTCTGAAATGCTTATACGAGCAGTGCTTTAGTTCTTCATCAATACTTAAAGCTGTGAAAGTGACATTGTTATCATATCATGATATGCTCATCTTACTTGAACTGTACCTCTGAACTTCCTAAAGAACCCCATGTTCGTACTTCCATTGGATGTCTTGATTAAGACCGATCTGCTTCGTTGATTTAATGTGCACTAACAAAGCTCATGCAGATCAAATGGAACAGTGCATGTTATATAAATCCTGTGATTTTTAGTTTATCATGTAAATTCCATTGCCTGCATGAATGCTCTCATTTGAATCATCACTCCTCTCTTGTTGAACTGGTTAATAGGTGTGTTATCAGAAAGTGGGGGTTGGAATCCTCCCTTTCGTTTCAGTGAAATTCCCTTGAATGGCTTTCAGGGCATGAAGGTGCATGCTTGACTCAACATTTCTGGAGCTTACAGCAAATATGTATTGACCCTACCCTACAATATCATCCAATATCTAGAACATGGCATTGTAGATCTCTAAATCAGGAAAAGCTGTCATGGTGTAAGTAGTTGATTTGAATATGAAGCACCGTAACCCATTAATTTCAGCAGTGTGTGTGTCTGGCTATCCTTCATTCGTAGGATTTTGACATGCTTGTCTCTAATGGCCTAAAACAGTGCTAACCGTATTCTTGGCACCGTGGTGCAAGTGGCCTTCAGTGGTGACAAAGTATGACGATAGATAATGCTGTAGGTTTTTCACTAGCAACCACATTTAAAAATGTGATTTTCACTTTGGATTAAAACTGTGAGCTAAATCATATCCATTATGCTGTAATTCTGATCATTATGCAAAAAAACCTCCTAACAATATGCTTTAAGATGATATAAAGAATTCACGCATATCACGGCAAGGAGCAAATTGTGTTATCTACCAACCTAGCTGAGTTGGCATGGTAGCAAATTCATTTAATTGCAAAAAGTAGATATGATAATCTCACTGTTGACTCTTATTTTAACACATTGTAATAATCAATGGCAGTACTTCTACTTCTTCATGTTGTTGTGCACATCTCTTTACTTTTTCATGTTGTCAAGACACTTTGTGGGGGGGGGGAATCTGTTTTTTTCTCATTGTTCTAATAAAACAAACACATGAACATACCAAAGAACATTTAGCATCTTATTGAAGCCTTCATTAGGGTTGTAAAATTCCCTGGTTTTCCAAAAATCCTGGTTGGACTATTCTGGATTTTCGGCTTATTCCCTCCTAATTTACACAGGGCTGGATTCAATCTGTATCGCATAAGATCCATGTTCAAATATAAAGGTGATTTCCAACTGAGACGACATTGCAGTGTTTCCCGTCAATACAGTCTCCACCTTTTTCCATTTCAATCCAGCAAGAACTCTGATCTTCCACAATACTTGTGTGATATGGATGGAACCCAGACCATTGTTTTTCATCATAATACTTACTGTGAACTCTGATCTTCCACAATACTTGTGTGATATGGATGGAATCCAGACCATTTTCTTGCATCATAATACTTACTGTGAACTCTGATCTTCCACAATACTTGTGTGATATGGATGGAACCCAGACCATTTTCTTGCATCATAATACTTACTGTGAACTCTGATCTTCCACAATACTTGTGTGATATGGATGGAATCCAGACCATTTTCTTGCATCATAATACTTACTGTGAAATGTTCCACGGTTGTTGTTGTTACTCAGACACCATGTAATTTCTTCATCTATTTATTCATTTCTTGACAATAATTCATATAAAGATATTATACTCAACTCTATTTACAAGTCAATATTTAAGAGGGAAATATATTACAGTCTAGCATTCACATGATTATGTATTATGTACACCATTCAGGATTATCCAGATGAACTCATACCATCTGAGGAACATGGAACACACAGTCGAAGATCTAGTTAATGTACATACAGTATATAGTATTGAAGATATACGGTTAAACTGCCTCTATTGTATAGCGACCAATCGTTTTCCTCCTTCTACTTCTGTCTCGTCATTCTATGTTCTCCTTTCAAAGTCATTGTTGTACCGTTATAACAAGGGTGTACAATCACTACTTTAGTGACACATTCATACATACATTTCCATCTGACAAACACTTTCAGAAACACTTCTTGAGTCCTCTCTGTGGTCGGTGTGTGTTCCAGTCTAACATACAGTAGGATGACTAAGGACCAGGGTCAAAGGGCTACACTACCATATATGGTGTAAATGCCCCCCTCCTAACCTGGGTGACAGTCTGTTTGTGCAATTGTGCCAACTCCCTGACACTCATTGTCATGCCATTGGCAACGGAGTATTTTTTTTTTTTTAATAAAAAAATTACCTTTATTTAACTAGGCAAGACAAATTCTTAGTTACAATGACAGCCTACCGGGGAACAATGTGTTAACTGCCTTGTTCAGGGGCAGAATGACAGATTATTACCTTGTCAGCTCGGGGATTCGATCCAGCAACCTTTCAGTTACTGGCCCAACGCTCTAACCACTAGGCTACCTGCCGACCCCAAATAGTGGGCAAGAGCACAAACAGATCTGGGACCAGGCAACCCCCCCCCCGTCCTGCGTCAAGGAGGGACATTTTTCCCCTTCATATCAGCACACTCAGATCGGTGTCCTGCCAAGGATGAGTTCCAAATGGATCTGACTCACTCCAGTGGACAGGTTGGGAAAGGACAGCGGTCTCGCTCTGTAACAATCTTCCTCATCCTCTCTCTTAACCAGCCTGACTGTCCTGTTCAGAGTTCTGTGTGTTTGACCGCTGGCTCTAGCTTCCTGGACAGAGCAGTCAGGATGAGTGTGAACTTGTCGTATCTCTCCGTCTGGTTGACAGCCGCCCCTCTGCTGCCCCACAGCAGACGCAGCTGGAAGTCTGTTTTACAGATCTCCAACAGATCCTCATCAGCCTGGAAATCTGTAGCCAGAAAGAACACATTATCATTGGCCTTGTAACTCATCATACCTGCCGAGACATGCAGAATGGCATTTGGTATAGTGTGAAAAACGCTAAGGGCAAATGTGAATACAGGTCGTTTTGGACAAGAGTATTTGCATAGCAATTAATTTGGACAACTGTTAGATGTGTATCTAGCGGTGGGCGTGTATCTAGCGGTGGGCGTGTATCTAGCGGTGGGCGTGTATCTAGCAGTAGGTGTGTATCTAGCGGTGGAGTGCATTACCTTGCAGGACTCGTTCAGTGTTGGCGGTGTATGAGTCAGCATTGTGTGCCACGCTGCGAGCCTCCTCCAGGTGGCGTAGCAGGATTTCACAGCCCTGGTCGTTGCTCTCCCACAGCTCCATGCCCTCGAACGCCACCGCCGGGCGCTCCATGAGCATCAGCAGTGGCATCAGTAGAGGCACTGTGGTGCCAGTCAGGGGCATGTCCACTAAACACACACACAGGGACACGGTCAGAGACTACAGCCACTATCACACAACTACAACTGAAGGCTCCAATGATGTGCATTTACCTGTTCCTTCATACAGTCCCTTGTAAAATGGCTTGAGAGACTTCTCGTATATGATGGCAGTCTGAGTGTACTTCCTCCTCAGCATGGTCCAGGTCTGGTCTAACCGTGTGATCTGTGGTCAAGCGCAGTGTTAGGAAACAAACACCACAATATCTCCAGGAATCTCCGCTTACACCTGCAGCCCTTTACACTCGTACCTGTATACATGTTGAAAAGGGCAGATTTGGACACTGATAGATGCCTAAATTGGAACGCAGTGGCTGTACAGTAACGCCAGTGAAACCTCTCACTCAAACCCCTTGTCATTTTTTGTCTATGTTGCACCTACCGCACATTTTCCAGGAATATTCTTATGTTACTGAATGTATCCAGAGTATTTTCAGATTTCGTGATCAACAAATACAGCGAAAGGTACAGTAAATGTAAAATGCACATAAAATCAACAGTGTGATGTTATGATTCAGTCTGGTCAGGTGAACTGTAACCTGTTCCCTTTCAATTGCTACCATGGTTATGCATATGCTTTCCATATGTCTTCTGTAAGAAACATTTCAATTTAGCCAACTCCCACGAGGGTGAATGGTTAAAGACTCAACTCAGACCATGTGGTGGACCGTGTCTTGTGTGTCCAGTTGTATTGAGTGGGGTACCTGAGGCATGTCCAGTGCTTTCATGATGGAGGAGAAGGCGTACAGGTCCCCCATGGAGTCCTTCAGTTCTAGAGCCACCATGATGATACGGTTCAGTGTGGCGCTCCGCTCCTCCAGACTTCCTGTGCAGCCCAGGATGTCCACGGCAACCCCGATGGCCATGGTGTGGTGCCTGGGTTACACGACAAAAAGTTCAGTCATAAGTCCCTCGAACCTTTTGCGTCTACATGAGGAGTCCCTAGTACCCGAGGAGGAGTGCCAGGTGGATTTGGGGGTGTGTGTTTACCTTTCCATCAGGTCTTGCCGCAGCTGCCTGCCGTGGGGTAAGGTCACCAGCTCCAGACCAGAGGACACACCCATTTGACCTTTCGCCTCCTCAGAGATGCCATGTACCCTAGCAACCTGTCAGGTACACCATTTTTGTTGTTGCATTAATGTGGTTTTAGAAGTGTTTTTAGTATGGTCATGCTTGGGGAAATCGTTGATCATTAGCTCCTTCTGACTGAATTAAAGAAGAGACACCTCAAAGCCACATCTACATAACTGTGTACTCTAGCTGTCTTTAACAGCGCTGGGAACATGTTTCCCTCAGACTAGACACCTCAAAGCCACATCTACATAACTGTGTACTCTAGCTGTCTTTAACAACGCTGGGAACATGTTTCCCTCAGACTAGACACCTCAAAGCCACATCTACATAACTGTGTACTCTAGCTGTCTTTAACAACGCTGGGAACATGTTTCCCTCAGACTAGACACCTCAAAGCCACATCTACATAACTGTGTACTCTAGCTGTCTTTAACAGCGCTGGGAACATGTTTCCCTCAGACTAGACACCTCAAAGCCACATCTACATAACTGTGTACTCTAGCTGTCTTTAACAACGCTGGGAACATGTTTCCCTCAGACTAGACACCTCAAAGCCACATCTACATAACTGTGTACTCTAGCTGTCTTTAACAACGCTGGGAACATGTTTCCCTCAGACTAGACACCTCAAAGCCACATCTACATAACTGTGTACTCTAGCTGTCTTTAACAACGCTGGGAACATGTTTCCCTCAGACTAGACACCCAGGATTTGGCTGCAGATCATTTTTGGTGCGTCTTACTAAAGTTAAATTCACTGGTTTTGGTTTTGCACCTTATGTGGTGTAGCAGACAGACATATAAGACACCTGACTGTAAAAGGCCAAATACCAACGAGAGGAAATGAATGAAATACCAGTCTCTGATGCCCTTGGTGTGCCTGGCTGTTTCTAGCCCCTAAGTTAGATGTTGCTGAATGAGGCCTGAATCCAAACACCAAAAAAATCAAAAAAGAATCCAAAAAACCAAAACCAAAAGAACCAAAAGAATCCAAAAAAATTCATCACACTGTCCTGCAAATTTACACTGAGTGCACAAAACATTAAGAACACCTGCTCTTTGCATCAGACTGACCAAATGAAAGCTAGGATCCCTTATTTATATGTCACTTGTTAAATCCACTTCAATCAGTGTAGATGAAGGTGAGGAGACAGGTTAAAGTAGGATTTTTAAACCTCGAGACCAGTGAAACATGGATCGAGGATGTGTGCCATTCAGAAGGTGAATAGGAAAGACAAAATATTTAAGTGCCTTTGAATGAGGTATCGTCTGGTGGTAGGTTCCAGGCGCACCGGTTTGTGTCAAGAACTGCAAAACTGCTGGGTTTTTCACACTCAACACTTTCCCATGTGTATCAAGAATTGTCCACCACCCAAAGGACATCCAGCCAACTTGACACAACTGTGGGAAGCATTGGAGTCAACATGGGCCAGCATCCATGTGGAACACTTTCAACACCATGTAGAGTCCATGCCCTGATGAATTGAGGCAAAAAGGGGCGTGGTGTAACTCAATATTAGGAAGGTGTTGCTAATGTTTGGAATTCTCGGTGTATATAATCAATTCATGATGTACACTGAAATTTGAGTTATGATCTCTGTTTGGGATTCAGCCCAGAGTGTTCAGACATCTGGTAGGACTAGTGGTGTGGTGAACGTAATGTGGGTACGGTGTGTAGAGGGACAGTACAATGCAGTACCTGGCAGTCTGCCATGAGGATGTGTTTGGCGATGATGTGATGGTCTTTATGGACCAGCAGCTCTTTGGCTCTCTTCAGTACACTCATCTCGAGGGGTTTGTTCTCTGCAGGCAGCAGCCTCGACTCAAACTCCCCCGGCCGGAACGCAGACGCAGTCTCAAACACCGGCCGTTGGAAGCTTCTCTCCTTCTCCTCCACAGTCTCCTCTATCTCTTCCATCCCTCCTTTTCCACCTCCTTCCACCTCCTCTTTGCTGCCATTCTCCAGGGCTTCGATGGCGTGGTGGTAGGAGCTGCGGTCCAATCTGCTCCTCTGGCTCTCCTCCGTCCTCAGCCTCTCTACGTAGCTGTTGTTGTTGGGCTGGGGCCCTGGGGCTGGGGCCTGGAGCCTGTCCAACTCTGCTGGGCTGCAGGGGCTGAGTTCACAGTAATTCACTTCTGGGCTGGGGGGCTGCAGAGGCTGGAGAGCCTGGATCACATGCTGCTTCTTGGGTTTCAGTGGGGGTACAGGGGGGCCCTGGGCTGGGGCAGCCAGGGGCTGCAGACGTGGGGAGTGGGGCATCCTGATGGAGGGCACCTTGCTGGGCTTAGGGGGCGGCTTGGGGCAGAGCTGGCTGTCTGAGCCCCGTATGGCCTCCCCGGCCTGGGTCTCAAAGTCCATCCTCCTTGGCACGGTGGGGCTGAGTGCCGGCTCACTACCCGTCCTGAATACTGGAGACTTGGGGCTTGGCTGGTGCTCCATGAGCTGGGGCTGGGGCCTGGAGCCTGGGGAGAGGGTGAGCGAGTAAACATCATTATTTAAACCTGCACACTGCAGCCTAGCAACACCACACAGCTAGAGCCATGCTGTGTTCTGTAGCTGCTGACTGGGAGTCCTGCTGTCTATTTGAAGTCTGACTGCATAGAAAGCTTAATTACATTGTCAGTCACAGAATGGAATGCAGCTTTTTGAATCTCTCTGATCTCTCGTCTCTTTTATTCCAAAGACTCAGACTTCAAGCGCATCTATCGATTCCCATTTCAACTTTTATCTGTAATCCTTTCAGAAATACATTTATCTTCATCTCCAGCTCATGTCACACTTTTCACTTCTGAGTTGAAAGTGTACAAAGCAACGTTTTGAAGAAGAAAATGTTTATATTTGCCTTTGAAATATTCCCACCCCTGTGCAAAGAGTGCATGTTCACGGAAACAAGGCTTTTGCAGGCTCGTCAGAGCTGTACATCCTCTGACTGCAGCATAATGAGTAAGAGAGCGGGGATGGTACATACCTAGCGGGAGGAAGCTCTCTGACTGGTGGGTTTTGAGGGGCCGTCGTCTCTCCTGAACGTGGTTCAGACACGCCGGCTGGCTTCCACACTTGTCTTTGTTCCTGATAGACAGAGAGTGAGGAAGAGAAGGAGAAAAGGAGTGTTCAGTTGGACTGATCCCTCTAGCTACCAACTGAGACATGGCTACTGGGCACACCACACCACTAACCCCTAGAGAAACCTGATACATTGTGTGCACTGTTTGTTATGTAAAATGGTACAGTGTAATTTGATGGGGTATTTTTTGTCCTAGTTTGCCTTGGTATTGTGCTCAGAGGTTGGTATTCTCCATCCAGGCTAAACACCACTCCTTATTTCACCTCAGGAATGGTTTATTGTAGACGTGTACTTATCTCTGTGACTCCCACATTAGTCTTACAAATTTGGAGTGCACGTGTTCGCATGTTAGGCTATACATGAAATTATACGGAGCCAATTCCATTTGGACAAACCCCCTACAAAATTATATTTTATAGCTACTTATAAGTTGCCGGCATATAAATGGCTGCAGAGGAAAATAAAGGGCACTTTATTGCTGTATTGGATCTAAATGGATCTTGCAGCATCAGCTAGCATCTCCATTGTAGCCTACGGCTCACAGACAATTTCCAACCACATACACGATGTACCGGCCTGAGCCTCTGTAGATAGCCTACTAACCTAAGCAGGTTCCCCCGTCCGAGGCTGTGGTCCTGGGTGTGTCCGTTCATGATGTTGAGGCTCAGGCGTTTAGATGTCTGGCTCTTCCTCTCGGGCAGGGTCAGGCCAGCTTCCACACGGACACAGGCCACACCATACTTCTCCTCTAGGCAGCGCAGGGGCAAGGCCCTATTGATGGGCTGGAAGACGATGGCCCCCACCGCCTCCGTCACTGGCTTCCTGTTGCCAACGTAGTAACGCACCAGGGCAGGCACGCTGTCGAAGCCCTCCTTCTCGAACAGGTACTGCACCCGGGAGTAAGCCTCATTCATGGCCACCACCTTCTTGTTGATCTTGAAGTGTTGCGGGCTATTCTTCCACTGGCAGGTCAGGACGTAGTTCCCAGGGCTGGACAGAGAGTCCCGGATCAGGAAGTCCCCATCTCTCTGGATCAGGTTCTCTGCCACCTGGACACCCAGAGGACACATGTTGAGCACACATACACACAGACATGTAGCTCACACACTTGGTTGTATTTTCAATATCACACAGTTAGAACTGTATCTAGTGTGTTTTCAGTTTGTCACACTTGTCTCACTGTTGGATTTGTGGCGACAGGCGCTCTACTCCCTCACTGAATGGCCTTCTCAGTAACATGCTTGGCTCACTGAATGTTTTCACTAGCACTACTGTTACTGTACTGTAACATCATGATACCTCCCAAAATGCTCTCTGAGTGCAGGCCACACAGCCAAACTGTAGGGTCAAATGACCAAAAGCCCCAGTGTTGCGTAGAAACTCAGTCATGTCACACATTGGTCTACACACTCCACTCATGTTGTTCTTCCAAACATTTAATTACCTTTTTAATTAAGATACTATTGAACTTAGTAATTATGTTTTGGTGTCGGAAGGTGGAGGGTTTTTAATTAAAAGTTTAAAAGCCCTCTTTTCACAATCTGGCCGCAGTAGCACCAGGAAGGAGCTTATTAAACCTTACTAGGATCACTAGGCAGCATGAATGCTGTTTTACCTTGTCCTTACGTAAAGTAAAGTCCCTGTTCTGCCGACGAGGTGCAGCATGTAAAGCTGAGCATGTGTGTGTTTACCAGTCTTATGCCATCCTGTCACATGCCCGCAAGGACAAGCTCAAACGAGCTCCATTTCTTATTCAGGTCCCATCTGTGATTTTACACACGAGGCGATGCTTTAAGATTTTAAACCCAGTTGACGCATTGAAAGTCATATGATTTATACCTCATGAAATAGCTCATTGAAATTGCGTTCCATATTACATCCATTAGCTATGCAAAGTTATTTATACATTTCTGACAGATAACCGTTGTGAAATGTTTTGTTGTGAAATTATATGGAAATTGAAAGTGTTTTCAAACAGCTATGCGTTTTTATTTTTACAGCAGGGAAAATCGTAACACAATCCCATTGCCAGCACAACTCGTTGAGCAACTTGAGTGGCCAGTGTTTTTCCTTGGGACATACATGCACTGTGACAACATTCACTATCCCTGATGCACTGGCATGGGGGGGGGACGGGGACTCCTCCATCACCAGAAGCTGCTGATGTGTTCTCTAATGGTAGAATGGGAGTTGACTGAGCTGGTCTTACTAGTTATAGTAGTTCTAGTTCAGAGACGCCCAGTCTTGTGGGTAAACAGGACAGTGTGTGCAGCTACTGTAACCAGGGACTGGCAGAGCCATTGTGACTCTCACAATGCCTAATGGAGGGCTGTGATACATGCTGGCTCACACCCCTTACAAGGTCACAACGTAAGACATGGAACAAGGCTGCAGGTCTCCCTGGCCTACATACACTCCACTGAGAGATACAGTAGGACGAAACCAGAAGGTGACAGGTGTACTGGGAAATGGGATGGGTGGCACAGTGAGCACAGATGAGCTTTTATCTTAGGGGTGATGATTAGACTGATAGAGGCGTGGTCCCTGGCAGATCAGTGGACGGCTATAACAGAAGATGTTAATAAATAGCATCATGTCATTTGATTGAACCCCTGTGTTGTTACCATCCAATTAAGACCTTTCGCTCTGTGTGTGTGTGCTGAGGCTGGGGTTCATGGACCGAGCTCTGTGTGTGTGTGCTGAGGCTGGGGTTCATGGACCGAGCTCTGTGGCCTGAGCTTTCACTACTAAGTGTGTGTCAGCGCCGCTCTGTTCACAGTGACAAGTTCTCAGTGACAAGCTCTTAGTGAGATACTGATGAAAGCACAAGGTTGAAATGAAGCCCATTTCAATGAACCATTCAGCCACAGTATGTCAAACTGACAGTGAGTCTGCCCTTTTGTCACTGAGCCTCACACAGCCTAATGGACTTAATACAGCCAGTGCTGTAGAACAGACCTGTCAAGATAAATACTTATTTCCGTTGTTGACTTGTCCTTATTTGTCTGATTCTGATCTGGCTCAACCAGTTTCAGACAAGTTGTTGCCTGAGAGTGAATCACAGGAAAAAACACAGTCTCTGATTTTACTACTCTGTGTACAAGCACTTATTTGAGCAGAGCTCTGGGTGTTGAGGTGGGTCATCATCAGTAACACTCCTCAGACATTACACCCCTGTGTTCAAAATCAGGCTCAGCCCCTAGAGCCCTTAAACTCAACTCTGGACCTCAAAGCCAGTTCCACTGTGTGTTTTTCTTCTGCTGTTCCTCTCTAATCAGGGGCTGATTTAGACCTGGTACATCAGGTGGGTGCAATTAATGATCAGGTAGAACAGAAAACCAACAGGCTCCTGACCTCCTAGGGTAATAGTTGAACACTGCTGCGCTAGTTGTCAGAGGGCAGGGATCTGTCACACTGTCACAGCCCCCTCCTAAGTCCAGACCCTCAGCCATGTAGCTTTTACTCTTCAGTCCACATGAAAGAGACACAGATCCCCTCTAGAAACCTCTAGTCACTGGGAGTTTTCACATATTTATGACAAGAGCTGCCTGCCAAAGTGTCTGAGCTCCCTGACTCCATTCACATAATACTCCAGTGTGACCAAACAAAGCATTGTGTTGGATGTCATTACAGAGATTTTTGGTTGAGCTTGTAAACGTGTCTGTCTGGCCAGCTGTCCTGCTCTGCGTGGGTATGCAAGATTTTGCATGGTTGCCATGTTTTCAGAGCGCCAGTGCTGTGATTCCTCCACAGGGTGGGAGTGACAGGCCCCTGAATGAAATCAGTGTGCAACTGGACACCCGGCCGTAGCTGTTGGCAACAGAGGAACCCCTCCCCTCTGCATGCTTTCATTGGGCTGGTCGTGTTTCACAGTAAGCCTCTCTTGGCTCCATCTCTTTATTTAAATATCCTCTTTCACAAAGAGCCAGCATGTGCCGCCGGCCACAAAAAAAATACTTTATCAAGAATCCTTTGACTCAAGCTAAATCATTGGACTCTAAAACAGGCATGGCAAACAGGCAGCTGAGTTGTCCCTCCAGAGAAAGAGAGAGAGTGTGTTTTTTTTTTTACCTGTCTGGGGATGGCACCATGGTACCAGGCGTGGCTGCGTGGTTCCTCACTGCCCAGCTTCAGCTCGTCTTCCAGCTCCTTGCGTAGTTTCTCCGGTGGGCCCTCCATGATGTACTTGTCCCTGGAGAACTGCACATAGACAGGAAGAACAGGCTCTTTCAGTACTGGTATCCTCACAGACATGGTTGCTGTACTGAGGGTGCACACTGTGTGCACTGCACTGGCTGTCTGCATCTATCTGTCGGTCTGTCTATGTACCGGTAAACCTTTGTAATATAACTCTCCCTCTACTGTTTCTAGCTACCTCTCACACACACTTTATTTTTCTCTCTCCCTCTCCCTCTCTGTCTTTTTTTCTGTGTAAGCATGTGTCATACAGAGCTCTCCTCCCCTCTTTGTTTCCTGGGCTGTAACTTCCCAGAGATGCACTATGCCGAAGGCTCCAATTGGCCGAGGGCTCTACCTGCCTCTGCTTTGACTGCTGTGTCATATCCTGGCCTTGTTGCCATGCCCCTCTGCCCTGTTCTGCCCCAGCAAGAGGCCTCCGGGTGGAGCAACAACACACTCACCTGAATACAGTGACACACACACTCATACACACACAGTCCACTATGCCAGGCTGCTGTGATTCACACTAGGATTTACAGTCTACTTGCATAGTTCAAAACACACATTGTGTCAGTCATATAACAAAAAAGGGGACATGGGATGACCTCATCTATGATAGCAGGTTCCTGCCAGGAAATACCTCTCAGGTTGATAATACAGAGACTCTTCTCAGTCCTGCTTTGAGGAAATCCTCTTTCACAATCAATAGACTTCCCCTCCACACTGTCTTCCTGCTTTGGCTTATATTTTCTAAACGCATTATAAAAGGGTTGGTCTGTTGCACAACTTGTCTGTCTGCCTGTAATATATGTCGTACTGAGTTAGACGTAATACTTCTGGAGACATAATGACATTTCCCTCCAGTGGCGCCACTTGTGGGGTTGAACCGAGCATCAGTTTTCCCCTCTTTTAACTAGAGGTCCGTTGGACCCAGAACAACAACGTTTTAAAACTCTGCTGCTTTTTAAACCAACCCCCTGGAGATGGCAGGCAGCATTAGACTGGGGGAAAGTACTGTAGCCATTGTGTTCTTCTGGGATGTTGGCACCCAATCTGCATCTTTCCAAAACACAATTTGAGCATTACAAGGGGCTGCCAAGACCTGGATCATAAAGAAATGTTGGGGGGGGGGAGTTGACTGGCAATTCAGCGTCAGCCCTAAGGGTGAGCAATGACCTGAAGGATTATGTTGTTAAATCAACTCAATACCTTCCTGCAGTAACCAATATTATACTTGGTTTTCTAATGCATTAACCGTACTTACCTAGTGCCGTCTTTGTCCCTGCACACTAAAACAATGGTATTTATGGCGGATATTGACATCACCAACAATAGCCTTGAGAACAGAAACTCTTCATAAAGCTCTGTTTTTCCCTTTAAAGGAATGGGACAGGAACACACCCATTTGTCCCCAACTAAAATAGCATGAGGCCTTCTTGTCATTGGCTAACTGTTCGGAATGTTCAGAATGCACAGTGTTTGGCTTCACTGACCACTTACAGAAGCACACACTGTATTGTGCTGCTCCTAACAGGCAATTTGCTACTACTGCTTAACCTAGGGCTAAATCTGTTAGGCTGCGCTCACCCTTGTCCCCAGAGAGAACATTTGAACTACTGTAAATTTCAGTTTTTCCTGTTGTTGTCGACTGAATTATATGCCAACTAAAACTGAATTAAAGGCTCCAGGAAAGGGTTTTATATTGGCAGGAGGCGGGTGGAGGGGGTAAGCATGGGAAACTCTAGCATGAGTTAATATGGCGCAATTTGTTTTACCAGAGAGCTAATTTAGCTACGGGTTGCTGCTTTATATATCTGTATACATCTTATTAGACCTGTTGGGGAGACAGTGGGCCTGCTGCTCATCAGATTCAAATAGGTTTTATGTGTTTCAAAGGCAAGTCTCAGACTTAATTGTGAGAGAGAGCGGGAGAGAGACTTCCTCAAGTGAGGATACAGATGACTGAGACTGAAACCGTCCAACATGAGAAAACATCCCAAATCCCTCCCCCCTTACAGACATACATGCTGAACTTAGAGTGGTGAGCAATGTATGTGAAGCACACAAGATCTGGCCGTGTCATGACAGAAGTAGTTAATATTCTTCCTAAACTGCATCCTTTGAGCTGGCAGGCCTTCACTCTGCTTTACTGTAGATACGCACATACACACAAAAACACGCATGAGTGTGCCTGCACACACACAAACACCCTGGGGGAGAAGGGGCTGGCCACAGCCTGTCAGCCAGGTGTGATGCCCGCACGGCCTAACACTCTCCTAGAAACGGCCCACTACCCTGGGGCAGCTGAGGAGAGAGCGCCTGCATCTCACAAACACTGCCGGACAGAGCATGAGATCCTAGATACTATTGGTGGCCTGTGTCCTCGACAGCTACAAGTCTAGAAGTCACAGCTAATGGTAAGATTATGGTAAGATTATTCCCAATGGTCAGAGACAAGATTTTGGTCCATATGGTAACACAGTCCTGATGAATGTTATATACTGTAACTCCAGTCTTGAGTATGGTACCTATCCTATACCAGGCCCTTTGATGGTCTGAGAGAGTGTTACATGGAGAAAAATCTGTTCTAGGGGGCTGAAAATCATTCTGTTTTGATCACTTGTGTGTACTCAATGAGAGATGATCAATTATAAACAGCTAAAGGGCTGTTCTTATGCACGACACAACACGGAGGTATATTGGCCAAATACCACAAACCCCCGAGGTGCCTTATTGCCATTATAAACTGGTTACCAATGTAATTAGAGCAGTAAAAATAAATGTTTTGTCATACCCAAGGTATACGGTCTGATAAACCATGGCTGTCAGCCAATCAGCATTCAGAGCTCGACCCACTCAGTTTATAATGGCATATATACCACAGCCGCTTGGGCCTTATTGCTTAACTATAACGTACTTGTATAACATGAATGCCCGTGTGTCAATCAAATCAATCAATTTTTGGATATGCCCTGCTGTGCATCACAGCTGGGGGACCTCCCTGTGTGACTCTGTCAGAGCAAGTTCAGAGTATTGCCATCCAGTGAGAATAGAGAATAGGATAAGCATATAGGTCAGTGTAGTGTTTCACTGTCCTGAAGTCATATTTCTGGCTCTGGCATTAGCTTCTGTCACAGGCTTTCAGGCATCATGCTATTTCCATGGATACGCTGACAGGGTGAAACCGTTTCACCGTTGCAGAAGGGTATGTGTGGTATGTGTCAGAGCTGTACCGTGTCGTTGCATGACTCTGGTGTGTGCCCCCAGGGGTCCTTCATTGAACTGAGTTATGACGAGTGAAATAAAAAAGCAGGTTGGCATTTATTGTCATGAATCTTGCCCTGGAGGCATCTCTGCAGAATGGTCACTAGCTGGCACAGCCACAAAGCCATACAATCTAATTTTGACCCTAACCACACTTCTAACTCGAAAACCTGACCCAAAAGCAAATTTGAGTTTTCATGATTTTTTACGATAAATCCAATTTTGACTTTGCAGCTGGCCCACCTGGCTGAAATCGTTAAGTTCTGCCTCCACGGCAAGATTCATTACAGTAAACGTCAACCTGCAATAAAAAATGCACCCCTGGCTAGGCCTGAATAGTGTGCAATGCAATATTACATACAATACCACAGAAAAGTAAGCAAACATAGCATGGCCACTACTGTATGTCAATGATGTAATGTAAATATCACTATCTCCTCTGAGTATATATACATGTCAGCCATAGAGGCTTACAATCACCAGGCCTGGGCAGGCGAGCACAGACTGAAATAACCACTGATGGCACTGGCATTGTACTGAAGGATGGGCGGCCACGCCGTGGCAGGGTAGGCAGGCATTCTCTTTCTATGTTGTCAACAGTCTTTAGAGGCCTTCAGGCCCAGCCAGCACCGCTCAACCTTAAAATTACCAGGCGCTCCATATTCACACAGCAGCCTAAGAAAAGCATCTATCAAGGAGCTGTTTGTCTTTACTTCAGTCTTTACTTTTTTCAATTCATTACATAATACTACCGAAGACCTTCAACCTCCATCCAAACTCAGAGTTCCTCCTCTCCCTCTCCTTGACACTTAGCCCTGTTGATTTAAGGGTGTTTTATAGCGGTATGGGGAACTTGACGCCAACTGAAGTAGATTTTCTTGGCATTTCCTGGCTTTTCAACAGCACTGAGGCACCACTTTACGATGCTGGGGAATTACAGCATGCCCTGGTCCACTTAGCTGGAGGCAATCAACTCTTAACCTGAGTTTTAAAATAGCTCCGGTATAATTACTTCTGAGGAGCCTGATGATACGATGGCCATAGTTAATCCTTCAGGGTAACTACATGCATTCAATCAACTAAATGTCATTTGCTTTTAATAAACTGCTCATTTATATTGTTCAGCGCTGCACACATTATGCCGGCATGTTCACACATTTGTTTGACTGATCATGTGGTTGCTTTTTAAAGGCCTTCCCTTTACCGTCCATGTCATCACCTTGGAAAGCACCCATCCATATTAGGCTGACTCTCAATCATGAGTGTGTCAAGTGCATATCTCTGGCTGGGCTCAGTCACATTACCCTGACTACCATTCCCTAAAACAGTTAAGTGGTGTCACCTTCATCTTCACCCAGATTACTAGCTAAACAGCACAACCCCCAGAATGATACAGAGGCAAACACAGCAGGACAGTGACAGAAGTTTCATCCTTCCAGATGAACACGGGCGAGAATTGTTTGTTTGTTCTGAGGGCTGTGAGTTACTGGAAATGCTTGACGTTCATTGTCTGATTTATTGACTTGAGTTTAGTGGGTTCTCCTCAGAGAGCTGGCCCCTTCACCCCCTGCTCCAGATGATGGTTTCTGTAGCGGTTTGTTATTAGTAATCTCTCTGGGTTTTAACCGGGATCTAGCTTACTAGGGACCGCTGGCCATTTGTCTTTGACAAGATGATTGTGAACAGCCAGGACCTTGCCCCATATTCATCTCGTGAGTATCATTGATTTTTCAGAATATAATTATATATATATACTGTACATACACTACATGACCAAAAGTATGTGGACACCTGCTCGTCAAATGTGGAGTTGGTCCCCCCTTTGCTGCTGTAACAGTCTCCACACTTCTCAGATGTTTTTCACTAGATGTAACATTGCTGCGGGTACTTGCTTCCATTCAGAAACAAGAGCGTTAGTGAGGTTTGGCACTGATTAGACCTGGCTCGCAATCAGTCTTTAAATTCATCCCAAAGGAGTTTGAAGGGGTTGAGGTCAGGGCTCGTCCATTGGAATGCCAGATGGGGAAACCAAATCAACTAATTTGAAGGGGTATGTCCACAAACTTTTGTATATATAGTGTATTTTATATACTGAAATAAAGTGCCTTGCGAAAGTATTCGGCCCCCTTGAACTTTGCGACCTTTTGCCACATTTCAGGCTTCAAACATAAAGATATAAAACTGTATTTTTTTGTGAAGAATCAACAACAAGTGGGACACAATCATGAAGTGGAACGACATTTATTGGATACTTCAAACTTTTTTAACAAATCAAAAACTGAAAAATTGGGCGTGCAAAATTATTCAGCCCCCTTAAGTTAATACTTTGTAGCGCCACCTTTTGCTGCGATTACAGCTGTAAGTCGCTTGGGGTATGTCTCTATCCGTTTTGCACATCGAGAGACTGACATTTTTTTCCCATTCCTCCTTGCAAAACAGCTCGAGCTCAGTGAGGTTGGATGGAGAGCATTTGTGAACAGCAGTTTTCAGTTCTTTCCACAGATTCTCGATTGGATTCAGGTCTGGACTTTGACTTGGCCATTCTAACACCTGGATATGTTTATTTTTGAACCATTCCATTGTAGATTTTGCTTTATGTTTTGGATCATTGTCTTGTTGGAAGACAAATCTCCGTCCCAGTCTCAGGTCTTTTGCAGACTCCATCAGGTTTTCTTCCAGAATGGTCCTGTATTTGGCTCCATCCATCTTCCCATCAATTTTAACCATCTTCCCTGTCCCTGCTGAAGAAAAGCAGGCCCAAACCATGATGCTGCCACCACCATGTTTGACAGTGGGGATGGTGTGTTCAGCTGTGTTGCTTTTACGCCAAACATAACGTTTTGAAATTTTGCCAAAAAGTTCAATTTTAGTTTCATCTGATCAGAGCACCTTCTTCCACATGTTTGGTGTGTCTCCCAGGTGGCTTGTGGCAAACTTTAAATGACACTTTTTATGGATATCTTTAAGAAATTGCTTTCTTCTTGCCACTCTTCCATAAAGGCCAGATTTGTGCAATATACGACTGATTGTTGTCCTATGGACAGAGTCTCCCACCTCAGCTGTAGATCTCTGCAGTTCATCCAGAGTGATCATGGGCCTCTCGGCTGCATCTCTGATCAGTCTTCTCCTTGTATGAGCTGAAAGTTTAGAGGGACGGCCAGGTCTTGGTAGATTTGTAGTGGTCTGATACTCCTTCCATTTCAATATTATCGCTTGCACAGTGCTCCTTGGGATGTTTAAACTTGGGAAATCTTTTTGTATCCAAATCCGGCTTTAAACTTCTTCACAACAGTATCTCGGACCTGCCTGGTGTGTTCCTTGTTCTTCATGATGCTCTCTGCACTTTTAAAGGACCTCTGAGACTATCACAGTGCACACATTTTCAACTTCCTATTCATCATCTCCAGCAGCACCCCAACATCAACATGTGAAAATGGCGCATTTCTATGTTTTGTAGTATAAAAGGACAGAGGAAGATTAGTGTTTCCAATGACATCAGTGTGTATCATGTGATATTTAACCAATTATGAGTAGGCATTGCCTACTAATTGGTTTATGATGTCATTGGACACACTTCCTCTATTTTTTACTACAAAACATAAACGCGCCATTTTCACATGTTGATGTTCGGGTGCTGCTGAAGATTTTATTTATTTATTTATTTAACCTTCATTTAACTAGACAAGTCAGTTAATGAACAAATTCTGTTACAATGACGGCCTACCCTGGCCAAAACCCGAACGACGCTGGGCCAATTGTGCGCTGCCCAATGGGACTCTCAATTACGGCCGGTTGTGATACAGCCTGAAATCGAACTCGGGTCTGTAGTGACGCCTCTAGCACTGAGATTCAGCGTCTTAGACTGCTGCGCCACTCGGGAGCCCATAGACGATGATGAATATGAAGTAGAACATTTTTAAATGTCCCTTTTAAGCTGACGGCCCATTCATTCAGTCAGTCTCCAGACCCTCTAGTTAACAGAACCATCATAAGCCGCTTGGAGATAATGACCGCTTGGAGATAACGATTTCTTATTCCTAATCCCGGTCCTTACATTGCTAACCCTGTAGTATACATCAGTAAACATCAGTGTTTCCCATCTCCAGTGCTCAAGTACCCCCAACACTACGCATTTTTATTGAAGCCCTGGACAAGCACACCTGATTCAACTTGTCAACTAATCATCAAGCCCTCAATTAATTAAATTGTGTATGTTTGCCCAGGGCTACAACAAACATGTGTGCTGTTGGAGGCACTGGAGTTTGGAAACACTGGCCTAAATGGTTGAAACTCTAGTCAGTTGGCAGTGCAGATTTAGGATTACATGTGGAGCTGAACCCAGGGGGACCTATAATACCAATGGCCTAGTATACATCCAATATTTGTCACAGAAATGTGATAGCCAGAATGTTGCCTCAGAACATCAACCCTGTGGGTGATTACTGAGTTTCCTGTGGAGATGGGGGGAGAAGGACACTTCGCCACAGAGGTTAAAGAATAGGGGGGTATTTTTAGTAGTCTTTCATGGCCTTTCTATCATTCTCATCTGTGATTTGCTATGTGGGCTCACCCTTCCTGTGTAGGGGTAAAATGGGACCATCAGGGCATCCTATCTCTGTCTGAGGCCCCTCAGGAGACCTGCCGCAGTCCACTCACCCTCCATTATCTCTTGACCTGTTTACGACAACTGGGCTCCATGGCCATGTCCATCCACAACAATACACTGGTAATATAATGTCCAGAAACAGGACACATCCACACAGGAAAGCATGCGAAGTGATGGATATGGAGGAGAGGACACAAGCCTTAAAGGGGCAATCTGTAGCTGCTACATCCCTCTAGAATTATATGTACCCATTGATCCTTCAAGAAAATAACTTATCAATGCCTCATGTGCTAGTTCAACTGTCGTACCCCATCAGATCCCACCATATAAGCTTATTTTACTCCAATGTTTGAAAAACAAAGTAAATGTAAACACACACTACACTATTTAGCCTCAAAACATGGTTAAAACGATCATTTTGATTTCATGGATGGTCAGTCCTTGCATCCATAGCTCTGTCTATGAATTTGACAGTGGTTACATTTCTCCAGCCTCATCCCTCACCTTTATCTCAAAACAGGGGCGGGAAAATCAATTTGTTATTGTTTCAACTGCTGATTGCTGCTTTAAAGTCCACATTTCTCTGAAGCGGCGCTGTTCTGATCGGTTGTACTTCTTCTAATTCGTCACTTTGTCTAAAAGATGAAAGCCTTCCTTCAGAGTTTTTTTTTTTTGCCATTTGGAAGGAAACCTCATTGTTTAGATGGAGTAGAAGAATGCAGGGTTTTGTGTCCACCTTGGCTGTGTTAAATCAGCACCTTCCAGAGGCTTTTCTCTTATTTTGACTTATTTATTAAACTTTATATAACTAGGCAAGTCAGTTAAGAAGAAATTCTTATTTACAATGACGGCCTACCAAAAGGCAAAAGGCCTCCTGCGGGGATAGAGGTTGGGATTAAAACTAAAAATATAAATATAGGATTGCTGTGCTCCCCCACACAGCAATCCACTCAGCCCATCGCATTAAAAGCACTATACATTATGTGGGTTGAATGCTGTAACAACACAGAATAAAACAATGAATAAAAGTCCCATGATGGTAGTGACTACCCATTATTACTTTACACGTATTAACCATCATAAAGTCATCATCTCATCTCTGTAGAGCTGCTGCCTATGCTCTCTGACAAAATCACTATCTTAGTAGGTCTTCCAAGTAAATAAGGCACTCTCTTATGACTGCTGAATAGTAACTATCAATCACTTAGGTCATGTATTTTCAGACTCCTGAAGCAACTGCTTTCTATCCCTCTCGATCGCTCGTTCTCGCTTCTCAGTCTTCGTATCTGCTATACACAGACCGGACAAGTTTAAGCGGCGCAATGGATTATGGTCATTGTAGTTAATTACCATGTTTTCTGCGCTAAACTATGTAGACTATTGGCCTGTTGGAAAATCCCTACTACATCGCCAATTCAGGCTTGATCTAATTTATCTCTACAGAAACTGCACATCGAGCTCACAGAAAAAAAACTGAATGAAATGGAATTCAAATAATTGAATTGTTTAAAAACTGAAAAATAACCATCATTTTGGTTAATTGCTTAGCACTACTACTCTGACCTTGCAGAGTGTGTGTGGTGTTTGCACCCTCAGCATACAGTACATCTCCTTGGAGCTACATGGCTGTCCTCCACTCCCAGCTGTGCTGCTGAGCTGCCTGGGTCCTTTATTAGTGCTTAAGCCGCTGCTGGGTGTTGTTTTAATGGAGAGGAAATTAGTGAGATGTCTTTCAGTAGCTAGCACATAGCACAGGCCCCAGAGCAATTCTCCTTACTTGGCTACACATCCACATCGTTCCGGCCAAACTGATGTTTCTTCTCCACGATGAGTCTGGATTTGCCTCACCCCCATACAATTTCTAGAATGCGAACACATTGTGACCATTCGGATTGGTCCCAGAGCCAGGCTGATGACATTATCAACTCCTAGGATGGGAGATTCAGACTGAATGTATGTAGCGATCGACAGAGCAGCGGAATTAAATTCAGAGTGAGTCCGTCAGGCAATAATTCTCCCTCTTTAATGGCCCCATGCACCAGAGCCCAGAGCCCCAAGGCCCAACACTGCCCACTGTGTTACCCCCTGTGACCCCGACACACAGACTAGCGTGTCCGAACCAGGTATTTACATGGAACTATTTTAAGCCTGGGCCAAACAAAACAGAGCCAATGTCTAAGCTAACAGACTATCTGGACTCTCTAGGGTCCGCTGGGCCCAAACAGCCAGACTCCAGGAGCAACAAACTGTGGGCTATTTTGGGGCAAATATCTCTCCTTAAAATAATAGAATCAGATGAATCATAGACTTGTAGGAAACATGCCGTTCTCCACTGTGGGTCATGATGAGAGAGGGTCACTAAAGAAAAGAGAGAGAGATTGATGGATCGAGAAAGAAATAGGGATGGAGGGATCACTATGTGATGGACGAGTGTGAGAGCCAGCATAGATGTAGATGATAATCATGATGAGGAGGAGGACTGGGGGTGAGGGGCTGATCTCACTGTGGTTAACACTGATGAGCTTTGGGGCAGTAGACCTCCAGGGAAAAGTCACTTCCTATAAGCCTTTCAACTCATTTGCAGCTTATCTGTTAAGGCAATTTTTACAACCCACTTGTATTACACACTGTGTACAAGGTGTCTCTGTAAGTACTGTACTGTACAGAATAGGCCTACAGTATATGTCATTCTTCAGCCAGCCACAAATAATTGGCATAACTGATAATGGCTATTAATAATGTCAGTATTTTGGTCCATCTCATGACCCCCTTGCCCCTTCTGAAGTTACAGGCCTGTGTCACTTCCATAAATGCTGTTGGGACAGATATAGGGCCTCTCTATAACACTCTTGGGACAGATATAGGGCCTTTCTATAACACTGTTGGGATAGATATACTGTAGTGTCTCTCTCTTTCCAGCCTCACCATCCAATTCACTTAATGCCACTGTAACAATTCCCCCTGATGTCATAAAGGACAGACCACTTTCAATGGGACATATTACAAAGGAATATCAAAGCCATACTTCAAACAAAGAAAAGTAAAGAATTTCATTAATAACTTAAGTGGATTGTGAGATACATTCTAAATCAATTACACAGATTATACAGATGAGCTCTCACACATTTATAGTCCAAGGGCATAGTCTCTCTCTCTCTCTCACACACACACACACACACACACACACACACACACACACACACACACACACCATCACGAACACACTTAGCATCACTTTCCAACTCCCATAAGTCGTCACATGGAATGGGATGTCTGGCTGACCTCTTCACTTACTATAATGAAAATATCTAAACAGCAGGTCTGATCTGGGAGGAAAAAAACAACCAGCACTGACTAACAGGGCTATTTAAAGCTTTCACTCAGACACATGTGCCAGGCAGCACAGAGCATAGAAAAACACAGAGAGCAATTAAAAGTTCTCTCCATCCCACAACAGTGACAGACTCTAACCCACATTAACTAGTCAATACAGAAGAGAAAGCTCCCCCAAAAACGACATTCAGCACTCACACAGCCCAGAGGGCACATTCATCACACCCAAACATTCAGGCTACAGTAAGGGATCAAGGATAAAGCCTCTTTTTAAAGGAGCAACTGATGATTCATCTACATTACCATTGGCTAAGCCTGTTTGCCCAAAGAAAGCTTAGAATAAGATTACAGAGGATGAATCAAAGCCCTTTTCCAGGTTTGATTCATTTTTCCTTTCACTAAAGTACAGAAGTAATTCCAGGAAATTTGGTGCAGGCAGTTAAGATGACCTGGTTTCAAAACATGCAAGACACTGACTATGAGAACACACAGTAGGCTATGATGTGAATGCTGACAGATGACCGTGTGACACAAACAGTGGCATGACGTCACTCACCTTGGCCCTGATGACGGAGCTCTTCTGGTAGAAGCAGCACAGGGCTGCAGTCAAGGTACTCAGAACGTTGCATCTCTCTGACATCCTTCGCACCTTTCGGTTAACTCGCAAAAACGGCCTCACAAACAAATCTTGGCATCAAAACAGCACAGAGATTCTCAATTAGCCTTCACCTATGTCACACCGAGGGGGTGAGCATTGCAGCACCTTACTCTGTGGCTCTCTCTCGTCTCCTTTTCAGTCTAAGCAGCCCTGCTGTCTGTGCTCTACACGGTGAACACACTAATCCATGCTGCTTCACGCAGTCCCGGAGCTCCATGTATGGAGCGGTGGAAACTCCATGTGATCTTGCTCTCGCACTAATAAAGTCAGAGCCAGCTTGGAGGGCACTGCCTCTACTGCCTCTACCAGGACTAACCCCTGCAGCCCCCTCTTACCACTGGCTGAGTTTAGAGGGAGGGGAGAAGCTCCTGTGTGTTCTTCTGAAGCCCGGTACCCTACCAACAGTGCTGCTCTGATTAACACCGCCACCATAAACATGCTCTGTGATTCTTCTGTTCTTTTAACACACTGCTGTTTTTAACTGTGAAGGTCTTTTTTCATACTTGATCTAATACTAAGTCGGTCAGACATAGTTGTTGAACAGAGAAATAGGCAAATGATCTGGTTTCTCAGTCTATATTTAATTTGTCTCTCTGAACAACCATTGAGCAGAATGTATTAGTACACAGATGGGAGGCAGGAGTAGTGATGATACATATTCACTGGGGTTAGAGCTATGTCTCTGTGTCCTTCAATGCTAAGGCCACTTAACTTCAGTCAGAGAGATGGTTGGAGTATAACTGAGCATGTCCAGAAGACTGTATTCTTCATTAGAAAGCAATGGCACTTAGCAGGTGCTTTTACCCAAATGACTTACAGGGCAATGACTGCATACATATTATGTCGGTGGATCCTGCAGGGAATTGAACCCAAGACCTTGATGTTGTGAACACTGTTACCGACTGAGCCACACTGGCGCAACAGAGGGTGGTGCGGACGGCCCAGTACATCACTGGGGCAGAGCTCCCTGCCACCAAGGACCTCTATACCAGGCGGTGTGAGAAGAAGGTCTGGAAAATTGTCAAAGACCCCAGCCACCCAAGTCATAGACTGTTCACTCTGTTCACACCTGAACCGCTTCTATCCCAAAGGCTGATGAATGGTTCATCAAATGGCTACCAAATGGCTGACCCCTACCTACATGTACATATTACCTCAATTACCTCGTAACCCTGCACATTGACTCAGTACCGGTACTCCTTGTACAGTATATACAGTAGCTTCGTTATTGTTATTTATTGTTACTATTTTCTATTTTTATTAGCTCATTTTCATACTTTTTAGTTCTGCATTGTTTGGAAAGGGCTCGTAATTAAGCATTTCACAGTCAAGTCTCCATCTGTTGTGTTCGGCGCATGTGACAAATAACATTTAATTTGATTTGACACAGAACCACTTTTTGTCAACTGCCCAAGTAATGCCGACAGAGTGGAATGTCAACCACTCCAACAACTACAGGAATTGACCAACCACATTTCATTGTCCAGGGAATGTTTGGTTGGACCTCCAATACCATGATATCAGCTGACATCCTAACGCGTGAGCGGTAAAATCCAGCTTCATTCAGTTGAAAAAGCTTTAGGGAAACTTACAGCCTATTACCGGCATGTGGGGAAAAAGCCAGATTGCTAGACGGATGAAAATATACTATAGCAATCATTAGATACAGCCTCACAGGACTGGCTTGCTTCATCCCTATGAATCAGCGATACGGTCCCACTACAGGTGAGGGGGAGTGAGAACCGGCTGACCTAATGATTCCCATTTACACAATATCTAAAAAAAAAAAGAAGGAAATCTGCCATTTTGAATCTATGTAAAGTGAATACTCTATTAAGTATGTTCTTCTACTCCATCTATCTCCAATATGCATCTGGAGCACATCTGGGGCGCTACAGGACAAATCAGTCATCCATGTGCTTTGTTTTCATGTTGTATAATAGTTTTAAGTGGTCCTCTCTGTCTTGTGCCATTCATAAATCTGTTGTAAGAACAAAAAGCTCCCGTTGTAACCACATTGGGAAAGGGTCAGGAGATCCAATGAGTGCAGGAGTGTAATTACCCAAGAGCCATTAAGAAATGCAAACAGTTGGCTATCTATCGGCTGGGTTCCATTCCCCTGCCTCCGAAACGCTCATAAAGTGTAAACAAAGACATTAGGGAAAGCAGGCTGGAACTCCCTCTTCTCTACACAGTGCAGAAATGCTTTCCCGCAGGAAACACATCAAACAAGTTAATTGCTTTCATTAAAACCCCAGAAGACTGCGTGCCCCTGGGAAAGAGAGGAACCTGTTAGAGAGTTTTCACAAGCTTCAAATTACCAGCTTTAAGTAAAGTACCCCCCAAAATACACACATTTATTTCTCTAGACAAGTGGAATGGAGGAACAGCCAACTCAGAATACTTTACTTTTGACTGACATCCAGTTGACCTGTATCATCATTTTAATTGTATTACAACTTTATTTAACCAGACAAGTCAACTAAGAACAAATTGTTATTTAACAACAAAAAACGAATGTAAGACAAAACAGACAGAAGATACTGGAAACAGAGCAAATACAACCGCAAACAAACAGTGCATGTGTAGGATGAGGAACTCAACTCGAGGAAGTCCGGGGAGGCAGGAGGAGCAGGTAGCTGACTAGTGGTGGCTGTTCAGCAGCCAGATGGTCTGGGGGTAGAAGCTATTGGCCAGTCTGCTAGTTTTAGCCATGATGCTCCTGTTCTGCCCACGTCTGAGTGTTTGAAGCGGGTGGCCCGTGGCTGAGGTCACTGATGATCTTCTTGGCCTTCCTGCATCACCTGGTGTTGTAGGTGTCCTGGAGGGCAGGCAGTGGGGCCCCAATGGTTTGTCAGCTGAGCGTCCCACCCTCTGTAGTGTCTTGCGGTCTGCTGCGGTGGAGTTGCTGTACCAGGCTGTGATGCAGCCTGACAGTATGCTCTCGATGGTGCTCCTGTAGGACACTGAGGGCCCTCGGAGTCGAGCTGAATTTCTTCAGCCTCCAGAAATTGAAGAGTCGCTGTCATGCCTTCTTCACCACGGTGTCTGTGTGGTTTGACCATTTCAGCTCCTCTGAGACGTGTATGCCGAGAAATGTGAGTTTTTTTCCCGTCTCCACGGCAGCCCGTTGATGAGGATGCCCCACCTGGTTCCTCCTGAAGTTCACAATCAGCTCCTTTGTTTTGCTGACGTGGAGGGAGAGGTTTTTTACTTGGCACCACACCATCAGAGTACCTACCTCCTCCATGTATGCCATCTCATCGTTGTTGGTAAACAGGCCTACTACTGTCCCGTCTCAGCAAACTTGATGATGGAGTTGGAACTGTGAGGCCACACAGTCGTGGGTATACAGGAAGTACAGGAGGGGACTGAGGACACACCCTTGTGGGGCTCATGATGGACTGTCATTTGTCAGTTGCATAGGGAGGAGTTCAGTCCCAGGGCTGTGAGCTTTGTGGTGAGCTTAGAGGGCACTATGGTACTGAAGGCTGAGCTGTAAGCAATGAACAGCAACCTCACATATGTATTTCTCTTGTCCAGGTGGTTGAGGGCAGTGTGCAGTGCAATGGCGTTTGTGTCATCCGTGGATCTGTCAGGGCGGTAGGTGAAGTGGAGAGAGTCGAGTGTCTCGGGAGGGAGGAGGTGATGTGGTCTTTGACTAGCCTCTCAAAGCACTTCATGATGACGGAAGTGAGTGCTGCGGGTCTGTAGTCGTTCATTTCAGTTACTTTACCATTCTTGGACACGAGCAAAGAGGAAGATGGATATAGAGCCAGATAGAAGTGTGCAACCAAGCATCAATAAGTGATTAGAATGCCTTTGACACTGATGATGACAACGCTGTGATGAAAGGTGAGACACACAACACACAACGCTGGCACAGAACCAAAGAGCAGTATTGACCAGTGCCAAGTGTGCCATTACAGCACATCACATACAATGTCCACATTTGTCTCTTGGTCATGTCTAAAAGATCTAGAAACTGTGTGTAATGTCTGTCCTTTAGAATTTTGGAAACTACAAAGGATAACACAAATACAATTTCCCTGGAAAGCATATTGGCACATCTTTTAATTCAACTCCAGAAAATAAAAAGATAAGAACAGACTATCAAGAGATTGACTGGAATTATGGGTGCACTTCAACACTGTCTGTCCAGCTGTTCTGCTGTGTAATAAATTATACTGTAGTACTTCAATCAAACCACTAGAGATTGCCATTTCTCTTACATTGTGGTATGAACTGTGGACTCTGTGGCTGCATTTACACAGACAGCCCAATTCGGATCTTATGCCCAATTATTGTCAAAAGAGCTGATCTGATTTTCCAAGAAATGCAATTGGTCCGGTCCGTCTCAATCACACCTGTGCTGCATATCCTAGCCACACCATATGCACATTATGTATGAATGTTCCTATTTAGAAGTATTGTGAGAAATCCAAACTTATGTCTTTGCAGTTCTGGCAATTTCTTTCTTCAAATTGGTAAGTCAATCTCTCTAACCCCCGGGAAATTGACACTGCTGACTATTTCCCTGAACGCAACACAATTCTCCTTATCTACAGCAAGATCACCTAAACTCCACAGTCTTTGACCTTGCAGTAGAAAACGTTTTACGTGCTGGGCAAATTCATTTACTTGGTATTGATGAAGATGATAGGACTGCAATCCTACATACAGGCTGTCTAGTCTGGTGAGTTGTCAGACTGTCAGATCTCACCCTGCCTGTCACATATGGTGTGTATTTCTGTGTGTATTTCTGCAGGCTGCGCGTGCTGTTCTGTGCTGTGCAGGCCACACGGAGGGCCAAAGGGTCTTCATCTGGTGTTTAGCAAGGGCTGGAGATCTCACAGGAGGCACAGAGAGCCATTGTTCCCTTTAAAGCTCTTTCATAAGCAGTTAGCTGCTTACTGTTCAGCAGGTTCTAAGAGGAAGAGAGAGAGAGAGGCTGTGTTAATGCCTCGTGTGAAAAGAAGTAAAGAAATCCCTTCATCGGGGGCCCGGGGAGACCAACAGGTCAAACAATCCACTAGGCCTGATGTTCTCCATCCTGTCTTTCCTTGTCCTCCGGTTCTTCTCTTTCACTCTCATGCTCTCTCTTTCCATTCTTCTCACTAGGTCACTCAGTCTTTCACGCTATACCCCTCTTCTCTTCTACACTCCAGCCACTGAATCAATGTGGAAATCTCATTGGATTTGCAAAAGGTCATCAACGTAAGGCCATTTAATTTTTTTCACCCAATTTTGAACCTAAATTCAATGACATGGTGACTTTTTTGGGTTGATTTCACGTTGAACTCACATTAGCTGACAACTCAACCAAATGTGAATCAAAACTAGACTGAAGAGTCTACTGGAGTAGCAGGTGTCTGGTCCTGGCCCTTTGTCCTCATCTGACACCCTTTTCTCTTTGTGACTGTGTCTCTGAGTCACTCTGACAGTTAATCTCAATCTAATCCATGTAGACACATGCCCATGATATAAAACCTGTTTCTCATAAACACCACACACTCCCAGAGGGAGAAGTTGGGCTCCATCCAGCAAAAAAGTTGTATTTTTAGGCATTGAGTCTTTCTTGAACAATTTCCACTCTCCCGCCTTCTAGATTGGCTTTGAAGATAGTAGCCATGTGAAATTGGAGGCAAAACAACAAGACTTTCACAAAGAACAGTTTGAAGCTACACTGGTGCAGCATTCAGTCATTCTGTGTCTCTAGTCCACCCACCTAAACCACTATCCCAGTGGTTGGTTGCAGTAGGATTGTGGGTATTACCCTGACCAGCTCCGTGTTGCAACACGGGTCACTTACCCACAGGAAATTACTTTGGCACATCGGCCTTTGATGTATCCTGTTCATGTGTGGCAAACATTCATTGTTGTTTAAATAGCTTGTTCAGTTAAGGCCCAGCTGGGTGGAAAAACAAACACACCTGGATGGGCTGTGTTGAGGTGTGGAGCTCACAGTAACAGTGGATAAAGTATCATGGGCGTTATATACGGCCTGGGCCAGACAGTGCAGTTCAGCAGGAAGGCCCCACACACAGCAGCTGGATCTCCAACAAAAACAATGGGAGAGATATTAACAGGAGGTGCTCTAGTCTGCTGTACTCCTGCTGTCCTCTGCACTGTGGCTGCCCAGAATAACACAGTTGGATGAGTCTGTTGGAGGCGGGCTGTGCTTCGTCGGGCCTCTCTAGCGTTGGTTAAACACCACAGGAGAAACTCTACACTTACTACCCTGAATCTAGTGATACTCACCACAGAGTTTGTGTGTGTGTGTACCTCTGTGTGTTTATTTTTTTATTTCACCTTTATTTAACCAGGTAGGCCAGTTGAGAACAAGTTCTCATTAACAACTGTGAGCTGGCCAAGATAAAGCAAAGCAGACACAAAAAACAACACAGAGTTACACATGGAAAAAACAAGCGTACAGTCAATAACACAATAGAAAAAAAGACTCTATATACAGTGTGTGCAAATGGCGTGAGGAAGTAAGGCAATAAATAGGCCATAGTAGCGAAGTAATTATAGTTTAACACTGGAGTGATAGATGAGCAGATGATGATGTGCAAGTAGAAATACTGGTGTGCAAAAGAGCAGAAAAGTAAATAAAACAATATGGGGATTAGGTAGGTAGATTGATGGGCTATTTACAGATGGGCTGATGTTTATGTTAGTGTGTGTGTGTGTTAGTGTACGTGCGTGTAGATGTGTGTACAGTACCAGTCAAAAGTTTGGACACAACTATTCATTCAATTCCCACAGTAGAGTGAAACGTTAATAGTGTAAACTAAAGAGGAAAACTCTAGAAAGTGAAGGGAAGTTCAATCTCGTGCATCTCTGCTCAGGCTGATATTTCATCTGTCCAAGGGGAGCTGGCGCAGCTTATAGGGAACATTGCCTACTACCCTAGTGAGGTAGCAGAGCTGTGTGTGTGTTCATGAAAGGCTGCCATGGCACCTGATATGAGAGCTGTTTGCTCTCCTGACCTGCATGTGAAGAACCACTATGTGTGCTTTTCACACTGACCTGAGAGCATCCTATCGTATGAGGCAAGCAGCCCAGGGTATTAGTGACAGTGGGTGAGGGGGAAAAGAGAAGGAGTGGGTGAACGAGCATGTGTGTGAAAGAGAGAGAGAGTTGTCAGGCGTGTGGTATCAGAACACACAAACCTCAGTCACCACTCAAGCCCAATCACAGTGAGCAGGGACACAGGTGAAGGTAATAGGAAATATGATTTGGTCGATACGTTGACCTATTTCTGAGACAAAGTGCCTCGTAGCCTGGAGAGAAATTAGATTAGTGTATTAGACAGAGGACATTTCCACCGCTCGCTCGTCCTTTTCCTTTTGAGGCTTCTTGACAGCTTCCCCCTTAGAGAGTAGAATCATTTATGCTCACAGCAAACTTACATAAAGAGGAATTATAGCTAGAGCTAACATCAGTTACTTAGCTACTTAAACATGTACTATACAAACGTTTAGAGCACTAGATTTCAAAAAAGTCTAAAGAGAAATGTCTCTCTTCTTGGTGGAAATGCAACATTGTGTGTTCCACATCATTTCCATCTAAGAGACACTCCTTTCTACCCAAGTGGTCTCTGCTACTTTTTAACCAAAGAGACGTTACTCCACTGAAGATGTTACTCAGCTCCTTAGCTACAGATGAGTACAGTGTGGCTCCTTCTGAGACAAAACACAACAAAACTAGTGATTACAGTCTCCTGTCTGCCTACTGTTTTCCTGTGGCATTGCGGTAACAGTTGAGAGCCTATGAGGGCTACGTCTGGATCTTCACTCCTTTTCAAACAAATGCCCCTTTCTCTCTCTAACCAATGGGTATACTAGATGATGTCTACACAGGAAACAAAGCTTGAAGAGGACACTTTTACACAGCGAAACTTTCTGAACTGAATGCTCAACCTGTCTGGAGAACAAAAAGTTCAACCTCTTGTCAAAAGAATAGTACGTTACAAAACATGACATCATCAGGCCTTATAACTCAAACACACGAACACAGACATGTACACATGTACACACACACACACACATACTGTACACACATCATGTCTTCTCCATATATACTGTACATATTTACTGTCTTAATCTTTCATTGTATCTCTTTAAAATCCTGGAAAAATAAACCAAGACACTTCATATCCTTGATGTCAGATCAACATCTTGTGTCAGAGGTCCTTGAGCGCTACTAGCATTCTTGCCCTATTTCACTGATCTCGTGAACAAAACTAGTCTCAACTGTTTTGTAGGAATTAGTGTCATATCAACTTCAAAAAGCTGAACTATTTCCTTACAGTATTTGTTGTCTGGTAGAAAACATAAACCTGTATGACTGGTCTTGTCAGTCCTGACTAAAACACCATTCAGATAAGTGATGAATCAAACCTCAATATTTCTGACCGCTTCTGAATCGGTTTAAAAACAAAGTGAGATAACAAAACAATAGTGACACCTGTTGAGCCCTGTGTCTCAGCCAGATGTGTAATGGTTGAGTGGGTTCCTACCTTGACATACTCCATGGTGGGATCCATGCTGCTGCTGAGGTCCCTGGGGAAAAGAGACAGGGTTCTGTTGAGTGAACACATTTCTACTGGCTGCTGCTGGTCCCATCCACTCCCTCCCTGTGCTGTGTTGTGTCTGCAGAGCTGCTGCTACTATCCTGGCTGCTGACTGAGATTCTACCTCCTTTCTGACAGGAGTGGCAAGCTCAGACACCACCCGCCGCCACCCACTTGTCTACCCAACCAGCCCCCACACAAGTCACAGCCACATGTCCCCTTCTTCTGACCTCAGTGGCAAATTCACAGAGGGGTAAGAAACTCCCACATGAGTCCTTTCTCTGTTACATTAGATGAGAAAAAGGGGTTTAAACTGTCCCTGTCATTAGCAGGGCTAGTCCTCCCTAAATTCTCAGAACCACCTCAAGATGTCCATAATGGATTTTGAGAAGAAATCAGTTCTAACGGCTGAGAGGAGTTCATTTCAAATCCCTGAGGACGAGACGATGCCCCCTTAGGGTTCTGCTAAACATTCTGTTTTTTTTAGTTCTGCCTCTCTACTCTACTTTTTTCTCCAATATTCTGTTTTGTGTGATTAAAGAGTAGTTTAATCTAAACCCTTGATGCAGAGGCCTTACAGGGGGGGAATTAATTCCTTGAGCCTTTCACCTCTTTTCCCATAAAGATTGTGAAGGGAAAAAACACAAACATCATATTATGGCATTGAACTGGGAGGATGTGTTTTTAGTACTCTCCTGCCAATTTCGGCTAAACTTATTTTGATCTCTTATTTTTAATCCTGGTAACATGAACATCAATTTTCTTGGACAATTTCAGGCGTATCTACATCCATTATGAATCGACTTAAACATAGTCCTCCTAAAACAAGAAGAACATCTCGCATTGGCAACGTGGTCCAGGGTAGGCCAGTTAGCCCTGCTAATTCAGCCAGCTCTACTAACCCAGCAAGACCTACAAGCTCCTCACATCACAAGTCCGACATGACAACCAGCAAAGTAGACAACCAGAACCAGAACTAAGGGGTTTTGGAAGCAATCTCTGCCATGAGGGCGGACTTTTCCGCAAAACACAAAGGTGTCCTAACAGGGATTAGTGAGGTTAAACGTGACCTTCAAGCCTACTTCACGCACTTGGACGAAGCAGAGGAACACATTTGCATGGTGGAAGATACTGTCGGCTCTGTCAAAACAACGACCGAAAAGTTGGATAAACAGGTGGCGGATCTTACTTCAAAACTAAACTCGAGAACCACCACAGGAGGTCTAATTTGAGACTGGTTAATCTACTTGAAAAAGTGGCAAATGGTGACGCAGTTGCATTTCTCGCTCTCTCTCTCTTGGAAGCTGATGTGCTCTTTCAATGCGCAAGGGGTACGGAAAGTTGTCCGGCCCCAATGAGTTGAAAGAGCCCATCTGCTTCCTGCTCCTTCAGGCCAGAGAAACCATCCCTCTCCTTGAGTCCTTAACATTAAGTTTCTCAACTTTCAAGACAAAGTCCGAGTGATGCGGAAAGCCAGGGCTATGGGCAAGGTGATATACGGGGACAAAGAGATCTTGTTCTTTCCTGACCTATCTGCGGTTCTCCGCCGAAAAGGAAAAGGCTACGACAGGGTCAAACAACCAGCTCAGGTCCCTCAACATTGTTCATGGAATATCTGACCGACAATGGATGGTCACACGAGTTTGAATCTCCCTCTCAAACCGAGGCGTTCATCCATGGCATATAACATAAATCTTCTTCCTAGTCATGTTGTAGCTGTGAAGTTTACCACCACTCTGGACTATGGAGAATTAAACCCGCTTGGATTATGTGACTGTTGGCAAGCTAACTAACAATAACTAATTTATTAACTGCTACTGTAGTACTGTAGCTAGCATAACAGTTAAGTGAATAATATGATGAGCTAGCCCACTCAGTTTTCTTATAATATTTGTAGCCTGTATGTGCTCATCACTTAGCTCAGTTTCTTCAATATGACAGGCAAGATAGCTGTCCATTGAACATTGGATGTCATGTTTAAGTTTATTTATGTTATGTTGATAATTCTCTTCCATTGGATTACATAAAACACTGTCAAATGTTTTCTTTAACCTTTATTTAACTAGGCTTGTCAGTTACGAACAAATTCTTATTTACAATGACAGCCTAGGAACAGTGGGTTAACTGCCTCATTCAGGGGCAGAACGACAGATTTTTACCTTGTCAGCTTGGAGATTCAATCTAGCAACCTTTTGGTTACTGGCCCAACACTCTAACCACTAGGCTACCACCTGCCCCAAAATGCTGATGAAGATGTTTAGCTCCATGTCAATGGACACATCGGGACCTTATTCATTCATCCTGCATTACCGAGAAGTATCGGGACTACTTTATATGAAGACACACATGTGCAAGCCTGACTTCTACATCATGTGCTGGGGCCTTTGGGTAATGTAGCACATATTCAAGGGTATATTTTTTTCTCACATAGCCTGTTAATTTCTGATCTTTGATACTTTTTTTGGTTTATAAACTTATCATGGTATACTACGTTAATGCTATAGGTATGGGCCATTTTGTTACATGGTAGCTACTAGCTATTTTGGACTGTCCATACTTTAACGTTAGCGTTAGCCAGGCTTCACTGACTAGCATTACTGTTTTAGGTGGAGCTATTGTTTGCTACTTTTCAAACGAATACTACGTGATACAGTATTTCACATATCATCTTGCTAGATATGTGTTTTGTTGTGATATTTCACATAACATCTTGCAAGATGGGCCTTTTGTTTTGTTCGTGAGGAGTAATGGCAGAGAGACGGTAGGAGACACTGTTTTATTTAGGGTCGCTTAGGTTAGACTGCTCCCTTTAACGGATCAGTCGTCCACCAGGCTACACTCTACGGTTAGGGGGAGGTTGGAGAGGAAGCGATGGGTGTCTCGGTTAGGGAGACAAGGGAATGGTGTTCAGTGTTTTACTGTTAGGATAGATTTATGTTTGTTTGTTCCAACAGATCTTTACATCTTTATGCTATAGCTTATTCCATGTTTACATCTTCGGATAAATTACTTCAAATGTCAACCTTAATTTTACTTTGGGGAATGTCTGTAGAGTTTGTAAACTATCCAAGCTTTAAACAGGTTATTACTAGGCTTAAACAACTTCATTCATCTATTGTGTTCCTACAAGAAACTCACGTGTTTAAGGACGAGCTACTTAAAGTACGCAGGAGATGGCGAGGCCAAGTAAAAGCATCCTGTTTCTCCTCTCATTCTCGTGGTGTTATGGTTTTAATTCACAAATTTGTTCCGTTTCAAGTGGAAAATATTATAACTGATACAGCAGTTAGATAGATTTTTAACAGGGAACTCTTTTGAATGGGTGTATTAATCTGGTTAATGTTGATGGTCCTAATCATGCTATTCCCAAATTCTTTAGGAATGTATTTCTATTGATAGCCTCCCTTCCTAATAAAGTCATAATAGCAGGGGGTTTTAATTGCACTCTTGATCCTCATCTAGCTTGCTCCTCTGGTTTAGACACTTCCCACTCGCAGAGTAGAAAGACATTACAGCATTTCATTACGGACTTAAATCTATTTTAATTAACCTTGGAGGACTAAGTAGTATGGACTACTTTTTAGTTTATTGCTCATTGCTTCCCAATGTAGCAGGACGTGGATATAATAGTATTGTTTTGAGTGACCATTCTCCTGTGTCATTATTCTATAGGGATACAAAACTGGTAAAAGGATCCTCTAGATGGTGTTTGCATCCCAGATGGTTACAGGACCCAGACTTCTTACGTTACGTTGGAGTGCATATAGATGTATATTTTACATTGAACACTGACCAAACCTCAGCGAGTACCAGATGGGAGGCATTCAAAGCCTATATTAGGGGGCAAATTATACGTTTTACCAGTTTCAAATCAAATCAATTACATCTGAAAATGAGAGCGATGGACAGCAAAATCAGAGAATTGGAGAGGGAAGCTTTTTTGGATACCTCACTAGAAGTAAACAAATAATTATTTACTCTTAAAGCTCAGTATGAAGAACTTTCCACCTCAAAGGCTGCAAACAGCCTAACAAGGCTGAAACAGTCCTTCTGTGATCAAGGTGAAAAACATGGCAAATTGCTGGCCTGGTGCATTAAGAAGTTAAATTCAGACAAAGCCATTAATTGAATTCCTAATTTCCAAGGACAATTATCAATGGATCCTGTAGAAATAAACCAAACATTTGCTTCCTACTACAACACACTTTACAACTCTGAATCTTAACTTAACTAATCAGACATCATTTTTGGATGGTCTTGATTTTCCCTCTATGTCAGAAGACACAAAATTGGATCTGGAAAGGAATTGAATGGTGTTGAAATATCTGATGCTATTTCTAATATGAAGGGAGGTAAAGCGGCAGGTCCAGATGATTCTCCTAGTAGATATTTAAGGACAAACTTCCAGATCCACTTTTGGATATGCATGCTGAATCCTCTCAGCAAGGTTGTTTCCACCTCTCTCTAAGGAGTGCTTTAATCACTCTTATTCAGAAGCCTGATAAATCCCCAACAAAATGTGAAAGTTAAACTGATATCTCTTCTGAACTCTGACTCAAAAATTATTGCCAAAGCTTTAGCCAGGAGATTGGATAGAGTGCTCCCATTTCTAACACACAAAGACCAAAATGACTTTGTGAAAAACCGTCAAGGTTTTCACAATGTGAGGTGAGTACTAAACATAGTGCACATGTGAAGGGTCCCCTGATACTGTCATACTCTCACATGATGCAGAGAAGGCATTCCATAGAGTTGAGTGGTCTTATTTATTTGAAGTGCTTAATTAAGAGAGTTGGGTTTGGGAACTACTTCCGTAAATGGATTAAGATATTATATACCGACCCCACTGCAGAAGTTGCCACTAACAACTTGATTTCACAACCTTTTATGATTTTTCGAGGTACGAGACAAGGATGTCCGGCCAGTCCAATACTCTTTATTTTAGCTATAGAACCCTTTGTCATTGCAGTAAGGTCCCACCTGTCAATTAGTGGAATTAAAACATTGGATTCTGAACATGTATGCAGATGATACCCTCTTATTCTTAACAGATCTAAAGAATTCTATCTCTTCCCTCTCCAATATAATTAATAACTTTGGTCAGGTTTCTGGATTTAAAGTTAATACAACTTTAAACCTCTTCTATCCTTTTCCTCAACAAGCAAGAGAGACTGAATCCAGTTGTACAGCATCCATTTGTGAATACATAACAAGGTTTCACATATATTGGTATTAAAATCACACCAGAAATTGGCTCCTTGACTTCAACAAATGATGAACCCATGGTAACGAGTGTAACAGAATCCATCAACAGATGGACATCATTGCCTATATCTATTATTGGTCAAATAAATATCATTAAGATAAATATTCTGTCCACATTTCTTTATTTATTTCAATCAATTCCTCTGGCTCCACCACCTTTATTTTTTCACAAAGATCAGAAAGATACTCTCAAATTTGATCTGAAGCAACAGAAAACCAAGGCTTAGACTTTCTCTTCTTTATTTGCCCTATGACAGAGGGGGGTTGCAACTTCCACACCTACAGTGGTATTACTGGTCTGCACAACTTAGGGCTGCAATGTTTTGGTTCTCCAAGAAACCATACTTACCCAGGCTGCAGACTGAAATGCTGTCCACAAAAGGCTTAACTCTGTATGGATATTTGTACTCTGCTCCCTTTAAGAAGCTAAAGAAGAATACTACTAATCCCTTTGTTAAAAACATCCTAACTATGTGGCCTGAAGTACAGCAATATCTGGGCGAATCCCCTGTATTATCCAGTTTTACACCAATTTGGGGCAATGACAATTTCACACCTATTAAAAATTACTTGGGTTTAAAGAATGGCCAAGAAATTGTATTGTTAAAGTAATGGATTTATTCAATTAAAAAGGGCTCATGTCGTTTGAAGAAATAAATGAAAGATTTAGCTTACCACAAAAGCCTTTTTTCAAATACTTACAATTGAGAAGATTTATTTTGTTCCAGTCTAAAACAATCGTCCCTACAACGTCCTTTGACCACTTTAGAAACTCTCTCTGTTAGTGTGTGTTATGGGAGAGTCACTATATGGGAAAATGGTAGATACTCATAAACTCTGATAGTAAGAGACTTCAGTAGATACAAGATATGCAGGAAGATATTTCAGCAGAGGACAGGGGTAGGATATGCTCTAGAGTTCAGATACAGACAATAAACACCTGCCTGAGATTGTTGCAATACAATTTGATAATGAGAACATATATCACCTGTTAAGCTCCACATATTTGACCCTAATATCCCAGACCTGTGTTAAATGTGACATGCATTTAGGCACCTTGTATCATTGCCTGTGGGAATGTGCTGAAATACAAACGTTTTGGAGCTCAGTACTGCACTATATCTCTGAGATTACCTCTACCCCAATACCATTAATCCCTAAACTTTGCATCCTAAATCTTTACCCAGGGAATTTCTCTTTACATAGGAAAGAGAAGAAAATGGTTGATCTCTGTCTATTACAAGCTAGACTTTCAATTGCTCTGCACTGAAAGTATGTCAGTTCACCCTCACTTGGTCATTGGTTAAAATAATTTGTGTCAATCCTGGCTCTTGAAAAATGTACTTATATAGTGAAAAAGAAAGCCCCAGAGTTTCATGATATTTGGGATCTGTTTTGTGACTTTTTGCAAACCAGTGATATTTTAGAAGAATTGGAAGGTGAATATTAGGCGAATATTGGCTATAGTCGAAGCGTAATCTGCATTATCTACGACTGAATATAATACTTTTTATGTATTTTTATAAGTAGAAATGTGTCTGTGAATGTTTGGTTGTTATGCTTTTGTCTCTTGGGGTTGGTGGGGTATGTGTGGAAATAAAGAAATCCATGTATTTCTGTAATTGTTAATTTGGAACTAATAAATATGTGTTCAAAAAAAGTGTTTTAAGAAGAGCCTCTGTGGAATAGAAAACAGTCGAATGTTGCCCCTTATTCCATACAAAATGTTGGCTAAGCGAACAGGTATCCAAACCAAAGAATTTACAGTAAGATTACAATCTAAAAGTAACTCACCAAACTACGTTGATGGCCCTTGGTCTTTCCTTTTTTCCCTAATGTTCTGAACAGGGCGTGAATGCAGCAGGAAATACGGTGGCGAATAAAGTCAACTGGAAAGAGGATGTTTGCTGCATCCTGAGAAGTTCAGCGTCGGCCACTAGCTCTTAAACAGCTCCTCTCAGCTCTTTCTCCATTTAGCTTCTGTACGACCACGTCTCATCTACTCACTGAACTTGGGAGAACTGAACTTTCTCTCCTCTGCATATTCTTTCATGTCAGCCCACACAATAACCTGGCTTTTCTTTCAGCAGGGTGAGTGGGTGGTTGTCACACCACCTCAGAGGAACACAACACAACACAGGCAGGCTGCTGCGCTGGCTGGTTCAGCTCTGAAGTCACTCCCTCCGAATAAAGAGCTGGCCTTGTTACTCAACAACTACAGCTACAGTGTTAGGTAACATCCCAATCAGTTCGCAGTGTGGTGGTATCATACAGTTAACAGTGTGGTGGTATCATACAGTTCACAGTGTGGTGGTATCATACAGTTCAGTGTGGTGATATCATACAGTTCACAGTGTGGTGGTATCATACAGTTAACAGTGTGGTGGTATCATACAGTTAACAGTGTGGTGGTATCATACAGTTCACAGTGTGGTGGTATCATACAGTTCACAGTGTGGTGGTATCATACAGTTCAGTGTGGTGATATCATACAGTTCACAGTGTGGTGGTATCATACAGTTCAGTGTGGTGGTATCATACAGTTCACAGTGTAGTGATATCATACAGTTCACAATGTAGTGATATCATACAGTTCACAGTGTGGTGGTATCATACAGTTCACAGTGTGGTGATATCATACAGTTTACAGTGTGGTGGTATCATACAGTTCACAGTATGGTGATATCATACAGTTCACAGTGTGGTGATATCATACAGTTCACAGTACGGTGATATCATACAGTTCACAGAGCAGTGGTATCATACAGTTCACAGTGTGGTGGTATCATACAGTTCACAGTACGTGGTATCATACAGTTCACAGTGTGGTGGTATCATACAGTTCGTAGAGCAGTGGTATCATACAGTTCACAGTGTGGTGGTATCATACAGTTCACAGTACGTGGTATCATACAGTTCACAGTGTGGTGGTATCATACAGTTCGTAGAGCAGTGGTATCATACAGTTCACAGTGTGGTGGTATCATACAGTTCACAGTACGTGGTATCATACAGTTCACAGTGTGGTGGTATCATACAGTTCACAGTGTGGTGATATCATACAGTTCACAGTGTGGTGGTATCATACAGTTCACAGTGTGGTGGTATCATACAGTTCACAGTGTGGTGGTATCATACAGTTCACAGTGTGGTGATATCATTCAGTTCACAGTGTGGTGGTATCATACAGTTCACAGTACGTGGTATCATACAGTTCACAGTGTGGTGGTATCATACAGTTCACAGTGAGGTGGTATCATACAGTTCACAGTGTGGTGGTATCATACAGTTCACAGTGTGGTGGTATCATACAGTTCACAGTGTGGTGGTATCATACAGTTCACAGTGAGGTGGTATCATACAGTTCACAGTGTGGTGGTATCATACAGTTCACAGTATGTGGTATCATACAGTTCACAGTGTGGTGGTATCATACAGTTCACAGTGAGGTGGTATCATACAGTTCACAGTGTGGTGGTATCATACAGTTCGCAGAGCAGTGGTATCATGCAGTTCACAGTGTGGTGGTATCATGCAGTTCACAGTACGGTGATATCATACAGTTCACTGCGCGTTGGTATCTTTCAGGACATACAATATATCCCCAACCTCTTGGGTCTGAGAGGCTAGAGAACAAAGATGTTGGGAGGCATAGTGGAGATTTGATTATTTTTCACAGAAAGAGGATGAGCGAGGCCGCAGGCCAGCCAAAGAGCCTCTCCCTCTGAGCGGTTGAGTGTCAGCCAAACCACAGCTGCATCGTTTCGCAGAGAGAAAATGTGTACCCTACAAAACCACTGACTTTCCTCAAACCTCAAGTTCAAATGGATCTCAGTCAAGCCAAGGACAAGGACAGGCCAGGTCACACACAGACGACCTGGCTATAATTGGATTTCTCGCACACAACCTCCCCTTCTCTGACTGACTGACTGAGAGAGAGGGGCACTTGACATGCAACACTCCCTCAGCCTTACAGAAGAGTCAAAGGTTGTTCTGCACGCCTAAGGCACATGCACATTACTGACTCAAGGGGCAGTGTGACTCTATTGGCAAATCCCTCAACTTTTACACGTATAGTACAGTGAATCAGCACTCTACGGGGCACAACATAACTTCAATCAAGTCACCTTATTGAAGTCATTTTCATTAATAAATGCATACATATACTACTCACACTGAGTGACCATCTGGCCATGGAATAGTTAATACAGGAGAAACTGGGGGAGGTGAAGGGGTGTGAATGATTGGCCCAGGGTGAGTCGGATAAATCTCTTTATTTTACAGGGTAGCAGCAGGTGTGTGTCCCCTCAGATAGAACATGTTCTGTCCCTCAGCCTCTTGCTGGCTGGTTCAGCTGGGGAGAAGGACATGTAGCAGCAGCCTTCCAAAAGCAGTACCAGCACCTGATGGTCTGGGCTGGGTGAACATTATAAACAGAACTACAAACACACTGACAGGAATTATAGTGTGTACACTGTGATTGGCTTAGAAGCGTGTGAGTCCCACAGCCAATCAATACAAATGATGGTGTACAGTAAATGTTTGTTCTGTGGCTGTGTTTGATATTGGAATTGAAGGTTCACTGTACCTAACCAACCACAGCATGATTTGATCATAACAATAGCATATTTTTCCTGGATTCGGGTTAGCGCACTGCGTCCTTGGAAACATCGAGGCCTGGCATCATGATTTATCTCTGTTGTGATCCTGAGGATAGCCTTGGCATGGCCGGAAAACAACAATATGTCCCTTGAAAGAATGTGGTGTGTGTGATGTCTATTCGCCTACCCACATGGTCCTATCAATGTACTGTACATACTGCAGCTCCATGTTTTTGTTTTGGATCAGAGTGGTTTATTCAGAACTGACCCTGGCAGTCAGATATCTGGAAAAACACTCTTCACTTTTTTTTGTTTTACCTCCACCACTTTTCCCCATTCTCCAGCCTTGCCTGTTACCATACAGGGGTCTGGCACAAACTCAGCAGCAGCCCATTTCTCAACAGAACAAACAGAGAAGATCAGGTCAGTCTAGATTCTGAGCTCACGGCCAGCTCCAACTTTAATCAGCCCTTTCATCTCCTCTACGAGGCTGTAAATCTCCTCTCCAGCTCAACCTGAGACCAACTCGTAAAGGATTTGCAGGCACACCGCAGCCAGAACTGTCTATCTCTCCCTGGAGCAAAGTGAGTGAGCCCTGGGTTATAGGGGCTATCTGGCTTATACATACGCACACAGACAGACTGAGGTCAGGGGTCACCTGAAAAATGTCTCCCTTTGTGGATCAATCCAGATAGTGTCATCGATACAGAATAAACACTGATTAAGTAGCGTGTCACTGAAGGATGGAGCACTGTCTGGGGCAAGGGTCAACAGACAGTCAGGGAGACTAACAGGTCAGCACAAAGAAACATAGGTTTATTTAAAACATGTACAATATCCATGGAACAACAACTATCCAAGTAGTTCAGTGAGCAGAAATGAAGTGGTCATTCACTCATGTAATCTCCATGAAAAGAGATGATAGAGTGGCATATCCTCCCATCTGAAGTTAAGGACAGACCTATCTTTTCATAACAGAACAGGACAAAGACCTTTGAGTAATCCTGAAATCTCCCCCTCTAGCCAGCCACAACCAGTCAACCAGTGGCCTTAAGATAGACACAATGGGGCTGCAGTCCTGTCCTGTAGCAGGCAGCACAGTGCAGGCAGAATGGGTCCCTAAGAACTAAAGCTTTTATAGTGTTCTGTTAGCCTTCATCCATGTCCCCACATCAGTGTCTAGAGTTACAGCAGCAGCCACAATCGGATACACTACAGCTGGACTCTGGGCTGTGTACTTAATGCCACAGGATCCCCTGTTCAAATCAAATGTTATTGGTCACATACACATATTTAGCAGATGTTATTGCGAGTGTAGCGAAATGCTTGTGTTCCTAGCTTCAACAGTGCAGTAGTGTCTAACAATTCACAACAATACACACAAATCTAAAAGTAAAATAAATATATAAATATTAGGACGTGCAATGTTCTGAAGAAGACACTACACCTCAGGGCTCTCTTCAGTACCTCTCTAACCCTCCTCTGCCTCCCTCTCTCACCATCTCTCCCTCCCTCCTCCTCTCTCTCTCTCTCTCCCTCCTCCCCTCACTTTGCTGAGTCAGACAGTCCTCTACCCTTGTTGTTCCTCTTCACCTCCACTGTGTATCCCATAGTGCCAGAATGGAGGTTGTTATGGAAACCAGTGGCTAATTTATTCTCTTTCCCTTTGTCTAGATTTTACCTTCACTAACCTCACCAGCTTTATGGGGATGAAATACTAGACCAATATTAGATAACCTTCAAATGTCAAGGGATGGACGCAGCCTTTTCAGTTCTAATTAACACCCCCCTCGCACCCCGACCCACTTCCTCCACCCAGGCCCAGACATATTCTATCTGCCTGCTCAGAGCGTGTCTAAAGAGGGGGGCTGTGTTTCATTCTGTCCCGCGCTGCTGGGTTGCTCTGGTCTACAGTGTCACATAAAGACATCCTTCAGTGATTTCAAAAAAACTTTTACTGTTAAAAAGTGATATCCCAAGTATAAATACAGTTACTTTCACACACTAAAGGGTAAAAACAATGTTTGAGCAAAAAATATATATATTTTTTTACACAACTGCATACTTCAAGGAGTAGGGCATTCAATGAGTTGGTCTGATGGGAATCCATGATGTCATTGGACTCCCCGTTGCTTAAGGAACATTAAAGGAGCAATAGAGAACAAAAGATGAAAGCCCCCCCCCCCCCCCACTTGTGCTATGTAATGATTTGCCTGGACAACCTATTGAGATGTGCCTTTTGTTAAGTAAATCAGGTGTTAAATGAGGTGAAAAGGAGACTGGAGTGCCACTTTAAGACTCTGCCACACAGGATCTAACTCACAGCCAGGGCTGTCTGGGCCTATATCTCTCAACTAGAGACAAGCTTTGTTGTTGTGTTGGGTGGTTTATATCACCCTAAACAGAAGCCTTCCCGTCACTCCATCTCTGTGAGATGTGTGTATGTTTTATTATGTCTCTGCCCACAGCTTTCTGGGCTAATCACATGAATTGATGCTGTGGAACTTCTACCTTCCCTTTCTGTGTTATCTAAGATCAAGCTAGCCCTATCAGCAGTCTGACACTGTTGTGTTTCAGTAGTGAGTGCAAGGTGCTGTGGGGAGGAGGAAGGCCCAAGCCCCGGATAACATCTAGAGGGGGCCAGAGTGAAGCTGCAATGCAGTGACTCAACAGAGCCTGAGGGATATGACAGACAGTAGCAGAGAGGCTAGTGCTAACATGTGCTGCTCACGGATTAGATCTCAGCTGACCTGCTTACCATGACAGACACTTGAGCTGGGACACTATTTCAGAGTGAAGTAGTCTCAGTCAGTCAGGGGGGTGATAGTAGCACAGTACTCAAGTAGCTTTGAAGAGTGACCCCTAAGTGTCTTATTTTACAAAACATAACCCTTTCTTTTAGATTGCGTGATATGAACAAAGGAAAATGTAGTATTTAGTATTTATTAGGACTCTTATTAGCTGCTGCCAAGGTAGTCCTAAACTAGGCCTAAATATAAAGCATAGCACTGGAGCATTAAAGGATGTGTGTCTGTACCTGTATGCAGAGCGGCCTTCCCTCCCTGTATGGTAAGGCTGGTGTTCCTCTATGATGTTGTGAATGAGTGGCGAGGAGGGCAGGCGGGTGCGGGCCGGGTGGGGAAGGGTGCCCATGTGGCTGTACATGTCCCAGGAGCGGGCAGGGCCCTGGGCAGGGGCTGGGGACCCTTTCTTCCTCCTAGGCAGAGTGCCATGGATGGAGACACTGTGGTATCCGGCCTGGGGCAGCTCTGGTACTGCAGGCCTGGAGGTCAGCAGGTCCATGGAGGAGGCCAGGGGACACGGCCTGCTGCCCACGCCCATGTGCATATTCCTGGGCAGACTGGCAAACTTCCCCTCCGCCATCATCCTCAGCTCTGAGAGGGAAGAAAGAGAGAGACACACATCAGAACAGATGGCAGGAAGAGTGGACTGAGGACCTACTTCCACCTAGAGGTTATATAAGGCTGGTTATCGCAGACGACTGTGTTTTCTCCTTGTTATGACAATATCACAGAGACATGGTGTCTGGGACAGTAAACAGGTGCTGCTGATGCACAAGATGGGTGGCAACATTTACGTGCGTGCCTTTCCTCTTAAGCTGTCAGTATAGTACAGTACAGTGACAATGGCATTGCTACTGGATATGTTAAGATCATGTTATATACGTAAGTACACTGAAATGATGCCAATGGCACAGAGACCACCATCCTTCATTTATCCAAGTCATAGTTCCACTGATGATCCCTCCCTCTCCATACAACCACCCAGAGAGAGAGGAACAGCAAGGAGCATGGAGACACAACTCCAGGCTATCAGTGAACCACCAGCCAGTCTGACTCTGACAACACAACAGCAGATAGGGATCTCTTGTTCTCGGTCTTCTCCAAAAACATGTTTACCTCAGTTTGGACCACTACGCCTCTAATTGGACAATGAAATAAAGACTTCTTTCTAAGCCGAGAAGCTTTTCTGCTCAGCTTTCTGCTTTTATCTGTTGCCTCCAGCCAACTCCTTAACATGCTTAACAAGCAGAGAAACCAAATTCCCTCCTCAGCAGAGAGGGGATGACGTCACTTGTTGTTGCTGCTGCTGTTTCCTCACCTGCTCCTCAAAGAGCAGCAGCACAGGATTATTCATAACCTGTCTCATTTCTTAAACTTGACGTGGCATGTGAAGGGGAGTGAGTGTAAAACAAAATGGTATGTCAATCATCTCAGGGTTTAGCTGTAATTTAGGTTGTTTGATTATCATACTGTAAGGGGTCAACTGAGGATAAAGCCTGCGGTCTTCATTCAAATACAATTTTGTGGTGATGGAAGATAAAGAAAACCTTTGGTTAAGATCGCCTGGCACTTTGATCATTTCTTAAAAAACAGCCTAGACAAGACTGGTCACCATCCTTCACTGTGTTTTTGCTGGTGACCAGCCTTCACTGTGTTTTTGCCAGTGACCAGCCTTAACTGTGTTTTTGCTGCTGTCTTCGCTGTGTTTTTGCTGGTGCCTTCACTGTACTTTTGCTGGTGACCAGCCTTTACTGTGTTTTTGCTGGTGACCCGCCTTCACTGTGTTTTTGCTGGTGACCCGCCTTCACTGTGTTTTTGCTGGTGACCCGCCTTCACTGTGTTTTTGCTGGTGACCAGCCTTCACTGTGTTTTTGCTGGTGACCCGCCTTCACTGTGTTTTTGCTGGTGACCAGCCTTCACTGTGTTTTTGCTGGTGATCAGCCTTCACTGTGTTTTTGCTGGTGACCCGCCTTCACTGTGTTTTTGCTGGTGACCCGCCTTCACTGTGTTTTTGCTGGTGCCTTCACTGTGTTTTTGCTTGTGACCAGCCTTCACTGTGTTTTTGCTGGTGACCCGCCTTCACTGTGTTTTTGCTGGTGCCTTCACTGTGTTTTTGCTGGTGACCAGCCTTCACTGCGTTTTTGCTGGTGCTTTCACTGTGTTTTTGCTGGTGCCTTCACTGTGTTTTTGCTGGTGCCTTCACTGTGTTTTTGCTGGTGATCAGTCTTCACTGTGTTTAGGACACTGGTGACCTGCATGGTATGCTGGTGACCAGTCTATTCTGGTATGCTGGTCACCAGCAAAACCAGCATCAAAGTGCTTCATTAATTAAGACAGAACATTACATGTACTATAAGGCCTTACTTTTCAGGTTCTAGTTTCCCCCTAATACAGTAGCCACATCAGGCCTGCAAGTCACATCAGGCTGGCTTGCAAATGGATTTTTAATTCCTGTTGGAATCCAGACAGAATGGGGGATATATAACAATTGTAACTTTTATTCACCCACAATCTGTATTCATAATTACTGCCTGGGTTAGAAAGATGAATAATGAAACTACCTAAACCATCTAAACTGGAACAACCATTTCAGTAACAGGTACAGTAAGTCCAACTAACAGATTGGATTAGTTTATAAACATGTATGTTATTTATCGTTGTGTAGCATAAGATTTATTAATCAATCAATGTACATGCAAAAACACAAAAAAATGTGAAACAAACCATTCAAAAATATCTAACTGCAGTAGAGAATTCTGGGAAATATGATAATGATGGGCATGGTTTTGCCAGGCCAGCTTGACCAGTTAGACTATTGTGGACCAGCATAGATCGGCATGATCACTAGCATACCATCATAAACTGGTCACCAGCGTCACCAGCTTGACCAGCTGGTCGGCCAACCTAACCAGCTAGACCATGCTGGTCAGACCAGCTTGAAATGTTACTGTTTTTTTCATCAGGGTTTGCTTTACACATTCATGTATGGATGTGAACCTCTGTGTGATTAAAAAAGCAGAGTAGTGCAGAATGCGTGTAAAACAATGGGCGGTGGGTTGAGGGAGCAGCAGTCCTATAGAAACAGCCCCTTGGGGAGGATGGGGACAAGGAGAGGTGGAGAATCCACTGACCCAGACAACAGCTGAATGTGACCACGCACTGACCCTATTAACTAGCGCTATTCAACACACATACACACGGTCACCGTGACCCCAACACACACACACGGTCACTGTGACCCCAACACACACACACACACACACACACAAGGCCTGGTGCTGCTTTCAGAGCCTTTGTCCTCTTTCTTCTGTGTGAAATTTAATCTGAGCCAGCGCTGGTGTCAGTGTTTAGGTCTGGTATTAACTCTGTGACCTGTCTCTAACTGAGAGGGGGAGATTAAGGCCCTGCTTCACATCCCTAAAATGGTTCATCCTCCCCACAGGGATTGCAGTGCAACCAGATATGTTCTTCTATGGGGAGATGCTCCGCTGTTTAACCCGCTGGCTGAGTGCCAGGAGGGCAGCAGAAGGGAGGACTACTCTGTAGCATGGGAGGAATTCCCCACCATCACGGGTACTGCTGACTGACTGACTGACTGATGGGAGAGTACCATAATCTGCCCTGTGATGACAGCACACTTCCAAATACACAGACACACTCATTCCTATCATGTAAATGCAATTTAAATAGTAGTACAACATAGTCCTGAAATTGACGTATGCGAAGATCTCCATTCTCTCTGTTCTATGTCTCCTTACTCAGCATAGCAGCATCAATGAGATGATAGAATGCTGGGAAATAACCATGGTTAACAACAGGTTTCAATCTCAGGAGAATTTAGGGCATTTCAGGGTGAAATTGGATCGGAAACACTTTTAATCCACCTACTGTGTTCCAGGTGTATTGTGAGACTAAAGATCAGATCAGAGTACTGGCTTTCACAGAGTGATTTGGTACTGTTAGCTATCCAGAATCAAAAACTCCACTATATTTTTTTAAAGTCTCCCAGAAATTGCTTAACACCTCTAATATCATATCGATCACATGTCCTGACGTGGATCTCAAATCACCACAGCTGTTTATTCCCCTGCTCTGTGTCCAGACTCATCATGTGGGCTCAGTCACTGAGCACGTTCCACTTACTCATCATCATCATCAACAACATCATACCACAGAACAAACACAAATTACAGTCTATGGGGGTGTGACAAATCACACAACTCACCCAGAGAGGGGAGGTTTTACTCTGCCCAAAATCTGTCCACGAAAATAACCCCACGAAATGAGCAATTTTTGTATGGCGGTCAATGAGGGAGTGTGGAATTTGTAAAAAAAAAAAAGAAGAAAAAAGAAAACCATAACTACAAAGCAAAATCGGGTTCTGAGAAATTTTAGCAAAACCGTGGGATGGTGCCAGGTTTCCTTCAGATGTGACATTTGGCATTCAGGCCAAAGAGTTCAATCTTGGTTTCATCAAACCAGAGCATCTAGTTTATCTTGGTCTGAGAGTCCCTTAGGTGCCTTTTGGCAAACTCCAAGCGGGCTGTCATGTGCCTTTTTCTTAGGAGTGGCTTCCGTCTGGACTCCCTACCATAAAGGCCTGATTGGTGGAGTGCTGCAGAGATGGTTGTCCTTCTGAAAGGTTCTCCCACCTCCATAAAGGAACTCTGGAGCTCTGTCAGAGTGACCATCGGGTTCTCGGTCACCTTCCTGACGAAGGCCCTTCTCCCCTGATTGCTCAGTTTGGCCAGGCGGCCAGCTCTAGGAAGAGTCTTGGTGGTTCCAAACTTCTTCCATTTAAGAATGATGGTGGCCACTGTGTTCCTGGGGACCTTCAATAATGCAGAAATGTTTTGTAACCTTCCCCAGATCAGTGCCTTGACACAATCCATAATCAGAGCTCTACTGACAATTCCTACAACTTCATGACTTGGTTACGGCTCTGACATGCACTGTCAACTGTGGGACCTTATATCGACAGGTGTGTGCCTTACCAAATCATGTCCAATCAATTGAATCTACCACAGGTGGACTCCAATCAAGTTGTAGAAACATCTCAAATATGACCAATGGAAACAGGATGCACCTGAGCTCTATTTTGAGTCTCATAGCAAAGGGTCTGAATACGTATGTAATTAAGGTATTTCAGTTGAATTTGCAAAAAAAAATTAAAATAAGTCAGAATACTTTCCCGAATGCACTGTATTTATTTTGTTAGAGCGGTCACTTGACTATCTTGTCAATATAATAAACTATCTTTGACTCAATCAAACACCCGACCTTAACCAACAGCACCCACCTAGTGCTAAGCAGCCATTTTGTGCCAGACCACTCTTCAGTGGCCAGGTGAGGATTCCTATAGAAGCCAGTGAAACTGGTGGGGCTGGGGCAAGGGGTTAATTGGCTGGTGCCTGAGGGCTTAGGGCTGGCCAGTGTGTGGAGGCTTGCTGTTGACCTCAGAAAAAGCAGAATGAGAAACCAGTAGTGAGTCAGTGTGGCCAAAACCAGGCACATCTGTTCCCACTCAAGGAATGCTGTTTGATAATTACTTCCCTGTGGTGAGTCTGTTGCACGTGCTGGAAGACAAAGGGTTAACTCTGTCTGGGCTCATTAAGACAACATGAATATTCAATATTCTGATCAAATAAATGATTCATGTGAAATACTAGAAGAAGTGACAAGGTTATGGCTGTTATTTGAACTGAGGTGTGAGTGTAGAAAATCGCCACCGTCCCTCTTCTTTTGTCTATCTCCTCTCTGCCTCATGATGTCACTCCGCTTTACCTCACACTGTTTCACTTCCTTTCTCTCTTTTGTCTGTCTACCTCTCACAAGCACAATGGTCTTTCTCTGGCTCTCTCCATCTCTGTCTCTGTCCTCTCATCACTTTAACTGCTGCCCACTGCTGACATCATCCTATGTATATTACACACACACACACACTAGCTCATGTCAACAAACACAAATATTGTATTTTTTTACTGTACTTATAGTAGGAGCATTGTGTCCTGCACTAGTCACACAGCATCTACAAATCTGTTACCTAATTGTGAGCAATGACAAAATTGGCCTTGATCAGAAAGATATGTGAGTCAAAATATAAAGGAAATGAAACTATAAACATCAAAACTAAAGCTTATTAGAGAAGTTACTGAAAAGTGGAGGAAGAGAATATTCCAGTGCATTTCAAAACCAACTGGCCAGTATAATCAGAGTTATGTTGTTTTCTCCAGCCTTCCCCCACACTCACTCCTCCATGTGAATCTAGTGAATAATGCAAGTCCCCTTTAATGAATTCAAACCTGCGTTGAGTGGACAAAAGGCCAGAGAGAGGCTGTGGGCCACGAGAGTACTCTGCAAAATAAAACCTCTAAAACATTTGGCACTATAGGGCTGACTGCTATGCCCATCCAGCTTCTCCCATCCATCCCATATCTGACAATGGAAACAGGCAGTTCTGAGGGAGACAAAACAGTTTGGTCTAGTCTAGTTTAGAATATCAGCCTGTTGTACTCCGTGATCATTTGGGCTGACCATACATCTCTCCCCCCATCAGACCCATCACACCCAGGGCTTTGGGAGTTCTCTCTCCCTGCATTAACGCTGGTCCTCCACTCAGTACACAAATCACAGTGAATCAGGCTGGATACAGGCTCTGAGCCGGCTTTCAGGGTTTCTATAGCAGGGTGTCCAGCATGCATCTTATCTAGTTTACAGGAAGGAACAGGAAGCTGTGGAGAAAGGATCTGACTTGTGAATAGCTCACATGCCCAATCAGCTGAGGTGTGGAGGCAACAGGCAGGGCAGGGAGATCCGGATGTCTTTCAGATGGGCCTCTAAATGCAGCAGCCAGCAGACACTTCACAGCTCTAGGGACCTATAAAATCTGTTTAATTTTTGCCTGATTTCATTTTTCCCTCTTATAATCATACTTATTTTTTATAAAGAAAAACAACACAATGTTTCAACCACATCAGGGGACCATTTTTGACATCCGGGAAGAATCTAATAGATTTTGTGCACACCAGCAATAGACCATTGTTTGGTTAGCAGTGTTTCTGTAGCACTCATCTCATTGCAGAGTTTGCAAAACAAATGGCCACTGGGATTGATGCAAAGTTAACAGGTTTTTGGGAAAACCTTCTTCTGGTTGAGATGGAATCATTAGCATCATCGCTAGCGGCTACACAAAGTGTAGACATACACGTGCACCGCACACACATAGACAGGGGCATTCCTGTTTTGTTTCACAATGTTGCAGGAAAATATGAATCACTGATACATTTTGTTCGTGACTTATGATTAACTTGGGCCAATTAATGCATTTTCTAATAAGTTCAATAGATTTAGTTGATTTCCTACTACTAAATCCAATACATTTTTAAATATTGTTGCATTCAGTTTTAATGTCTGGATTCTGTCCACATTCTCTGCTACGCAGATTTTATAAGGCCCTACAGCTCCAGCTCTGTCACATGCTGCAGGCCTGGCCCCTCATTACCCAGACAGCAAAGCAGACACACAGGGAAAGCTAATGAGTGGCACAGGAAAACAACGCCACAAATAAAAATCATGCAGGGAAATGGAGAGGGATAAAATTAACCAGAGGAAACTGATTGAGTGAGGTTGCCCTTCCTCTCTCACCGCAAACTGGAGAGAGTGGATGGGCGGAAAACTGAGGACAAACATGCTTGCACACAGACATTAGCATAAACATACACACACACACACACACACCAGTGCATTACTGAAGCATCCCCTGGCCAGTCTTTCTCTCCAGATCTCTGAAATGAACAATGAGCCCAACTGTCACATGACACTTGTTTGGGCCCTTCTTTTGTTGAGAAAGGGGGGTGTTTGATATGAACTCAGATCTTCCTCTCCTCCTCCTCAGAGAGAAAGACAGCTACAGAGAGAGAAGCAAGAAAGAGAGCGAGAGAGAGAGAGAGAGAGAGAAAGAAACCCGCTGAGTCTTAGTTTATGGGCTGCATGGCTGGTCTGTGTGTGACATATTAATCGCTAGTTATTAAAGCCCACAGCGGTGGCTGCCACTCCATTCCTCACCAACAAGACCAGCTACTGTCATCTCTCTCCTACACACACAGCATCTTAGGTGGACAATTTCCCAAGGGAAAAGTCTCAGAAAGCAAAGTCCTTGAAAGACATTGATTCAGTAGTCGAAATGCTTATCTTATGATATTGTGTAAAATAAAGAAAAAACATTTAGGAAATATTTGTAAAAGTTTGACCTTGTTAGCGAGAAAAGGCTGCAAAAACTGAATTGACTAAAGTAACTCTATTAAAAACAATACTGAGAGTTTCCTGTTGTTGTGAAGACGTGTAAAGTCTGAATAAATCAACGTTCTTTGAAGTCGTAAACATACTAGAGAGATAGATACTGCCCACACCTCTGTAACTCCTATCAGCATTTAGATACAACACCATCACACTCCAACACTCCCTGTGACTTCCATTCAGTATCATTTCCAAAATTCCTTACCTGTCTATTTAAAGTTGTTTTGAAAAAGAGCACAGCCAGAGATTCCCTCCTCACTTTACTTGAGTAGAGTTCCTCCTGAGCTGTAGCACTACAGAGTCCAAGGCATAGTAGACTGACTGACCAGCACAAAGACTCACACAGACAGGCAACAACAAGACCAGCGTGCAGAAACAAATTCCTTCCTCATCTCTCTCTCTCTCTCCCTCTCTCTCTCTCGCTCTCTCTCTCTCGCTCTTGCTTTGTGTCCCTGGGCCTCCCACAGTGGCTGTGTTGCCCTCCTATTCCCCTCAGTAGTATGATATCTATCTCTCAATTCAATTCAAGGGGCTTCAGTGGCATGGGACACAAAATCAGCAAAAAAAGAAACGTCCTCTCACTATAACTCAACTGTGTTTATTTTCAGCAAACTTAAAGTGTAAATATTTGTATGAACATAACAAGGTTCAACAACTGAGACAAACTGAACAAGTTCCACAGACATGTGACAAACATAAATGGAAATATGTGTCCCTGAACAAAGGAGGGGGGGGGGGGGGGGGGGGGGGTCAAAATCAAAAGAACAGTAACAGTCAGTATCTGGTGTGGCCACCAGCTGCATTAAGTACTGCAGTGCATCTCCTCCTCGTGGACTGCACCAGATTTGCCAGTTCTTGCTGTGAGATGTTACCCCACTCTTCCACCAAGGCACCTGCAAGTTCCCGGACATTTCTGTGGGGAATGACCCTAGCCCTTACCCTCCGATCCAGCAGGTTCCAGGCTTGCTCAATGAGATTGAGATCTGGGCTCTTCGATGGCTATGTCAGAACACTGACATTCCTGTCTTGCAGGAAATCACACACAGAACGAGCAGTATGGCTGGTGGCATTGTCATGCTGGAGGGTCATGTCAGGATGAACCTGCAGGAAGGGTACCCACATGAGGGAGGAGGATGTCTTCCCTGTAACGCACAGTATTAAGATGGCTGCAATGACAACAAGCTCAGTCCGATGATGCTGTGACACACCGCCCCAGACCATGACGGACCCTCCATCTCCAAATCGATCCCGCTCCAGAGTACAGGCCTTGATGTAACGCTCATTCCTTCGATGATAAGCGATAAACGAAAAATCCAGCGACGGTGGGTTTGTGCCCACAGGCGACGTTGTTGCCGGTGATGTCTGGTGAGGACCTGCCTTACAACAGGCCTAAAAGCCCTCAGTCCAGCCTCTCTCAGCCTATTGAGGACATTCTGAGCACTTATGGAGGGAATGTGCGTTCCTGGTGTAACTTGGGCAGTTTTTGTTGCCATCCTGTACCTGTCCCGCAGGTGTGATGTTCGGTTGTACCGATCCTGTGCAGGTGTTGTTACAAGTGGTCTGCCACTGCGAAGACGATCAGCTGTCCATCCTGTCTCACTGTAGCACTGTCTTAGACGTCTCACAGTACGGACATTGCAATTTATTGGCCTGGCCACATCTACAGTCCTCATGCCTCCTTACAGCATGCACAAGGCACGTTAACGCAGATGAGCAGAGACCCTGGGCATCTTTCTTTTTGTGTTTTTCAGAGTCAGTAGAAAGTGTGAAGTTTTTTTGATTTTTACATATTATCTTTGAAAGACAAGATCCTGAAAAAGGGACATTTCTTTTTTTGCTGAGTTTATGTTAACATTGCCAAAGTAAGTGAAGTAGATATACAAATGTGAAAAAAACAATAAAAATGAACAGTAAACATCACACTCACAGAAGTTCCAAAAGAATAAAGATATTACAAATGTCATATTATGTATATATACAGTGTTGTAACAATGTGCAAATGGTTAAAGTACAAAAGGGAAAATAAATAAACATAAATATGGGTTGTATTTACAATGGTGTTTGTTCTTCACTGGTTGCCCTTTTCTTGTGGTAACGGGTCAAACATCTTGCTGCTGTGATTGCACCCCGTGGTATTTCACCCAGTAGATATGGGAGTTTATCAAAATTGTGTTTGTTCTCGAATTCTTTGTGGATCTGTGTCATCTGAGGGAAATATGTGTCTCTAATATGGTCATACATTTGGCAGGAGGTTAGGAAGTGCAGCTCCGTTTCCACCTCATTTTGTGGGCAGTGTGAACATAGCCTGTCTTCTCTTGAGAGCCAGGTCCGCATATGGCAACCTTTCTGAAAAGCAAGGCTATGCTCACTGAGTCTGTACATAGTCAAAGCTTTCCTTAACTTCTCTAGGGTAGGGGGCAGCATTGGGAATTATGGATGAAAAGCATGCCCAAATTAAACTGCCTACTACTCAGCCATAAAAGCTTAGATTTGCATAGAAACACTCAGAAGAACTGTTTGAATGATGTCTGTGAGTATAACAGAACTCATATGGCAGGCAAAAACCTGAGAAAAAATCCAACCAGGAAGTGGGAAATCTGAGGTTTGTAGTTTTTCAACTCTTGGCCTATCGAATACACAGTGTCTATGGGATCATATTGCACTTCCTACGGCTTCCACTTGATGTCAACACTCTTTAGAAAATTGTTTGATGCTTCTACTGTAAAGTGGGGGCGAATGAGAGGGGAATGAGTCAGAGGTCTGCCAGAGAGGCACGAGCTGGCCACGCTCATTCACGTGAGAGTTAGCTTGCGTTCCATTGCAATTCTGAAGACAAAGGAATTCTCCGGTTGGAACATTGAAGATTTATGTTAAAAACATCCTAAAGATTGATTCTATACATCATTTGACATGTTTCTACGGACTGTAACGGAACCTTTAGACTTTTCGTCTGCTCCTAGTGATCGCGCGTCATGAATTTGGAACACTGGGCTAAACGCGCGAACAAAAAGGAGGTGTTTTGACATAAATGATGAACATTATCGAACAAAGGTAAGTGAATGTTTATAATGCTATTAATGCTGTTAATGCTATGCTAATGCTACTGATGCTTCCAACATGGCGGATATCTGTTTGGCTTGATTTGTTGTCTGAGCGCTGTACTCAGATTATTGCATGGTTTGCTTTTTCCGTAAAGTTATTTCGAAAATCTGACACAGCGGTTGCATTAAGGAGAAGTGTATCTATAATTCCGTGCATAATAGTTGTGTCTTTTATCAATGTTTATTATGAGTATTTCTGTAAATTGATGTGGCTCTCTGCAAAATCACCGGATGTTTTGGAACTACTGAACATAACGCGCCAATGTAAACTCTGATTTTTGGATATAAATATGAACTTTACCAAACAAAACATACTGTCACGATCGTCGTATGGAGGGGACCAAAGCGCAGCGTGGTTTGAATACATTCTTCTTTATTGAAATGAAGAACACAAACAAAAAACAACAAAACGATTAAGACAACGTGACCGCTATATAAACAATGTGCAACATAACATAGACAATAACCCACAAAATACCCAAAGAAGATGGCTGCCTAAATATGGTTCCCAATCAGAGACAACGATAAACACCTGCCTCTAATTGAGAACCAATCTAGGCAACCATAGACCAACATAAACACCTAGATGAAATCAACCCCATAAATCTACAAAAACCCATAGACAGTACAAACACCCTAGAAAGAGACAAAAACACCCATGTCACACCCTGACCTAACCAAAATAATAAAGAAAACAAAGAATACTAAGGTCAGGGCGTGACACATACATGTATTGTGTAACATGAAGTCCTATGAGTGTCATCTGATGAAGATCCACAAAGGTTAGTGATTCATTTTATCTCTATTTCTGCTTTTTGTGACTCCTCTCTTTGGCTGGAAAAAGGGCTGTGTTTTTCTGTGACTTGGCTCTGACCTAACATAATCACTTGGTGTGCTTTCGTCATAAAGCCTTTTTGAAATTGGACACTGGCTGGATTTACAACAAGTGTATCTTTAAAATGGTGTAAAATACTTGTATGTTTGAGGAATTTTAATTGTGGGATTTTTGTTTTGAATTTGGCGCCCTGCAGTTTCACTGGCTGTTGACGAGGTGGGACACTAGCGTACCCTAGAGAGGTTAAGTTTGGGTCAGTCACGATGGTCAGGATTCAGCCACTGTGTACTCTCTGTTTAGGGCCAAATAGCATTCTGTTTTTCTGTTAATTCTTTCCAATGTGTCAAGTAATGATCTTTTTGTTTTCTCATGATTTGGTTGGGTCTAATTGTGTTGCTGTCCTGGTACTCTGTGGGGTCTGTTTGTGTTTGTGAACAGAGCCCCAGGACCAGCTTGCTTAGGGGACTCTTCTCCAAGTCATCTCTCTGTAGGTGATGGCTTTGTTATGGAAGGTTGGGGAATCGCTTCCTTTTAGGTGGTGGTAGAATTTAATTGCTCTTTTCAGGATTTTGATAATTAGCAGGTATCGGCCTAATTCTGCTCTGCATGCATTATTTGGTGTTTTACGTTGTACACAGAGAATATTTTGTGGAATGCTGCATGCAGAGTCTCAATTTAGTGTCTGGCCCATTTTGTGAAATCTTGGTTGGTGAGATGACCCAAGACCTCACAACCATAAAGGGCAATGGGTTCTATAACTGATTCAAGTATTTTTTGCCAGATCCTAATTGGTATGTCAAATTTTATATTCCTTTTGATGGCATAGAATGCCATTCTTGTCTCTCAGATCATTCACAGCTTTGTGGAAGTTACCTGTGGCGCTGATGTTTAAGCCAAGGTATGTATAGTGTTTGTGTGCTCTAGGGCAATGGTGTCTAGATGGAATTTGTATTTGTGTTCCTGGCAACTGGACCTTTTTTGGAACACCATTATTTTGGTCATACTGAGATTTACTGTCAGGGCCCAGGTCTGGCAGAATCTGTACCGAAGATCTAGGTGCTGCTGTAGGCCCTCCTTGGTTGGTGACAGAAGCACCAGATCATCAGCAAACAGTAGACATTTGACTTCATATTCTAGTAGGGTGAGGCTGGGTGCTGTTCTATTGCCCTCGTCAATTCATTGATATATGTGTTGAAGAGGGTCGGGCTTAAGCTACATCCCTGTCTCAACCCACAGCCCTGTGGGAAGAAATGTGTGTGTTATTTGCCTATTTTAACTGCACACCTTGTTGTTTGTGTACATGGATTTTATAATGTTGTATGTTTTTCCCCCCAACACCATTTTCCATCAATTTGCATAGCTGACCCTCATGCCAAATTGAGTCGAAGGCTTTTTTTAAAAATCAACAAGGCATGTGAAGACTTTGCCTTTGTTTTGGTTTGTTTGTTTGTCAATTAGGGTGTGCAGGGTGAATACGTCGTCTGTCGTACGATAATTTGGTAAAAAGCCCATTTGACATTTGCTCAGTACATTGTTTTCACTGAGGAAATGTACGGGTCTGCTGTTAATGATAATGCAGCAAATTTTCCCAAGGTTGCTGTTGATGCATATCCCACAGTAGTTATTGGGGTCAAATTTGTCTCCACTTTTGTGGATTGGGGTGATCAGTCCTCTTTCTCTCTGAAACACACACACATATGCCCCTGCTCCTCCACACACACCGCCCCATAGGGGAGTGATTTATGACTTCCTAGCCACACCCTCTGGGTTGGGTGGAGCCAGCAGAGTTGTCTCCTGCCCGGCCCCGGCCTCTGCCCCTGACCTTCCACCATCCTCCTTCTCACCCTCCATCCTCCCCCTCACCCCCTATCCTCCTACTGCCCCACAGCACTGAAAACTTCCCTCTCCTCTTCCCCCCTCTTTTCCTACTCTCCTCTTTCAGCAAAGCCCAGGATAGAGGACAGAGCAGCCTAACCCTCCCAACAACAGCCTTTGTTACTGCCCAGTTTCACTCCACATTATGTCATGGCAGCTAGAAACAAAAAGGTCTAAGTAGTGATAAATATCTTTTAATGTTCTTTGAACAAGACGTTACTGTCATTTGTCATTATACAGACAGTGCAACAGTGGGCCTATGATGTGCAATCTGGTCACATCTCTGAAAACATTAAAATAATTTGTATACAATTTTAAGGTAGCTAGTATCGTGTCTTGTAACAGAGGAAGTCGTGTTTGTCTTGACTGTGGTACTGAATACACTTTCCCCTGTCTTTGTCCTCTAAATATTCCACATTGTCTTCTAAATATAACACACACCCCAGTGTGTGTGTTTTTGTGTGTGTTCCTTCCTGACTCCCCCTGGCAGAGGATACCAGTACCATGGCCCCATGATTGAGAGCACAGGTCAAATCAAATCAAACTTTGTCACATGCACCGAATACAACAAGTGTAGACCTTACCGTGAAATGCTTACTACAAGCTCTTAACTTCTTTGGGACTGAGGAGCAGTATTGAGTAGCTTGGATAACAAGGTGCCCAGAGTAAACTGCCTGCTACTCAGGCCCAAAAGCTAGAATATGCATGTAATTGGTAGATTTGGATAGGAAACACTCATACGTTTCTAAAACTGTTTGAATGATGTCTGTGAGTATAACAGAACTCCTATGGTAGGCAAAAACCTGAGAAAAAATCCAAACAGGAAGTGGGAAATCTGAGGTTTGTAGTTTTTCAAGTCATTGCCTATTGAATGTACAGTGCCTATGGGGTCATATTGCTCTTCCTAAGGCTTCCACTAGATGTCAACAGTCTTTAGAACCTTGTTTGAGGCTTATTGGTAAGTAGTGTAATCGTAGGTCATCAAATGTATTTTCCAATGATTGCATGTTAGCAAGTAGAATTGATGGCAGTGGGAGTTCACTCGCTTGCTTACGGATTCTCAAAAGGCAACTCGATCGGCATCCTCTTTCCTCCATATTTTATTCATGCAAATGACAGGGATCTGGGCCTGTTCCCAGGAGAGAAGTATATCTTTCTCGTCGGACTCGTTAAAGGAAAAAGCTTCTTCCAGTTCGTGGTGAGTAATCCCAGTTCTGATGTCCAGAAGTTATTTTTGTTCATAAGAGACGGTAGCAGAAACATTATGTACAAAAGAAGTTGCAAAAAACTGAACAAAATAGCACAATTGGTTACGGGTATGTAAAACATCAGCCATCCTCTTCTGCGTCATCTTAAGTCAGGTGATGTTTGTTTTGTGTAACGTTATGCTAAATCTGCCACGGTGACTCAGGGTCAGGGCTCTGTGTGTGTGTGTGTGTATATATATATGAATGTGTGTGTCTCCACAGAAGCCTTCAGCACATGAGACCCAGCTGGGTCTTTTGTCAGGAGCAGTGCTTGATTTGGGCAGGAGCTCACCAGAGCTGAGTACCGGCACCTCAAATGTTCTACTGCATTTCCTCTTATAGAATATTAGCTAAAAAGTATTGTGGAGCTCCTGCACCTAAATATAAACAGTAATGGCATCCAACATGAGTAACGTCAACTATTTCAGTCAAAGTCAGGCATTGGTCAGGAGGACACACACACACAGAGACACACACCAGGCATACACTGGAAAGACATCTGTAAACAGACAATCTCCAGTTTCACTGCACCTGCCATGACTATACTCTAGATGAGTATACCTTATAACACCCCTCATTTGTCAAGATGTCAGGTATCTAAAAATGATTCACACATTACAAATATGAAACGTGTTTAGTGTAGAAATGTTACATAAACAGAATGGCATACTATGTGATGTAACTTCAATCAGTCAAAGTCATGTTCTTTGACATGAACCAATTAGAGAACACCAAGGGAACGTTTGGATGCCAGGTGCTATGCTTTTTTCCCCTCTGAAAAGATCCAAAAGTCGTGATCCATCCCATTTCTCACATGGTTGTAAACAAAGGAGGGCATTTCCAGGAAATCACTCCTCCACCCATTATTTGCTCTGAGTCAAGACCCTGATCTGTAATCTGCTGGTGGTTACTCACAGCACTGCCTGTTGATGCCCATTGACAGCCACCATGACTCAGGAGCCAGCCATCCCATGCCCATGAGCTGTCAATCATAACCAAGTTCCCTCTGGGAAAAATACAGTGATTTTGTTCTGTAAAGGGAAATGTTTTTGTACAGGGATGTACTGGATGTCTACTAAGACTGTTTCTCTAACAGTCTTTTCCCTATGCTGTAGTTTTGATCTGAGTAGAGAATAGTATGTAAACCTGAAGATGTTCCTCTCTGCCCAGTACCCAAGGCTGAGAAGAAGAACAGTTTATCAGCACATGTAAACTATCCTTGTTTTAAAGAACACCTCATTTCATAACTTTTAACGGGGTATAAATTCAAGGACGTGTTGTACTTCAGTTGGCATGGAATCCATTTCTTTGGAAGAGTGGATATTTAACCTGTGATCAAACAGATCATCCTAACTCTGTTGGTGAACACTCTTCTGATAACAGAACAACGTTAGTGGGACCAGGTTAAGCTGAGTATGACTCAACTACAACACCAACTCGTAAAATCCTCTGGTATTCAGTTATGACCAATGTTTGGTCCACAGTCTCCATGGTGGAATTCTCTCACCATGGTAACTAGTATTTTCCGTCAGGGACAAATAATAGCTCATCGGCATTTTGCTGAATTTCTGTTCATCTATCTTCTCACACTACTGACGACCTGTTAATTTATTTTATTATATTGAACCTTTATTTAACTAGGCAAGTCAGTTAAGAAACAAATTCTTTATTACATTGACGGCCTACCAAAAGGCAAAAGGCCTCCTGCGGGGACGGGGGCTGGGATTAAAAATCTATATAAATCGAATACAAATATACGACAACACACATCACGACAAGAGACACAACGCTACATAAAGACAGGCCTAAGACCACAACATAGCATGGTAGCAACAAAACATGACAACAACATGGTAGCAACAAAACATGGCAGCAGCACAACATGGTAGCAGCACAAAACAGGGTACAAACATTATTGGGCACAGACAGCAGCACAAGGGCAACTGTCAGTAAGAGTGTCTTTCAGCCTGTCACCAAGGGGAAGTCCACACACAGTGTGAAGAGGAATGCGCTGAGACCCAACAGCACAACAAAACCTATGGCTGTCAGTCAGCAGTGAGTGTTGTAAAAATAATGGATGGCCCTGTGTCAGTGACAATGCTGGGAAGCAAGGTGACTAATGCAGCAGGCTGGTGGATGGCCTTGGATTGGACACGCTGCTTAAACTTGGTTTGCGCTCACATTGCATGGTGACATTTGTCACACAAGCCTGGTTGATAATATACCTGACCAGTAATTTCTAGTTGGAGTGGCGTGTGACTGTTTTACAATCAGCTATCAGCATCAAGAAAGAGATAATTAGGACGTGTTATTTCAAACGGAGCTAGCTCTCTCTCTCTCTCTTTCTTTACGCAGCATGCCCATGCTGTTGACAATGGAGGACTGTGTTTATGTTGGTGACGATCATAGCTAGTCTGGTCTGGACAGACTGAACTCTCTCACCACTAACCGTCAAACCTTCCACTGTCCCGCCCCATGTGACAGAGGAGACACGGGAACTGGGACCACTCTGAGAACGCCCTCCTCAATCCCAACACATTGATCCCATGAAGTTTCAAAAGGCATCTTGTTGTAATGGTAGCAGGCATTGTTGTTATTACATCTGACATGTCAATCTCTTTCTATCCAACCCACAAGCATTTCATCCCCATGCTGTCATAATCTGGCTCTCACTATAGTTTCCATAACCATCCCATCAATCATGGCCATGTCTGTGACATTACGTTACCTTCAGGACCTGAGGGGTAATGCAGAGAGGATTGCTGTATGTCGTCATGATGAGATTAAATGATCATAGTGTGGGACTCACTGGGCAAAGACTAGTATAACATTGATCTTATACCTTTATTTATTGCAGCTAACTTTTTTTTTGCAGTGTTTCTAATTCTCATAGATGAAAGTGCTGTCTTTCAAATGCTCTTATCTGGGTCACAAGATGAGTTTGCAATTTCCAAAGGATGCCATTAACTTTAACAAATACTGTACATAGACAATCTGCCCTAATAGAAGGGAAGGCAGCATGCCAACTCTCCATTTAATGGTAGGCTTATACTACCTGCTCTCAGCGATACTCTGGCCTGTCATCTATGTCGATGCTGTGGGGTGACTTAAATGCTCAGTAAGGAATCTTATAGGAGCATTAGGAACAAGAAACGGGATGCATTATAATGTTTTTTTCCCAAGAAAAGCAATGTTATGTATGTTTAGAAGTCTGTAGAATACTAAAGGAATAGATTAATTATAACAAATATTATGAAAACATTTTAAAAGTCTCCCTAATCGAAAAGAGGATTTGTTTACGACTCTAAATACAAGGCATTTGAATCTTAGCCTGATACTAATAACATATATTTGGCTTGGAAACAGTGGGTTATGAGAGGGCATTTCACAAAAGTCATAAAGCATGAAATGACAATGTGCTTGAATGTTTAAAATGATGATAATTTGATTAAATATTCTCCGGTACTTTTGTGTACTTTTTAGCCAGAAGTTCTGAAAGTAGCACTCATGAGTCAAAAGTGGTCCCTGAAAATGGTGTACCACATCATATATGTGCACCATGTCATTGCTCTCTCTTTCGCCCTGCTGTGGGTTTATCAAGTGCATCTTGCTTGCTGTCACTCATATGGCGAGGGGCTGAAGCTCATTGGTTGAACTCAAATTGGTAAGGGGCTGGCCCATGTGGGGGAAAAATTGGGAGAAATGGCGCAGCACAGCTTCCAGAAAAACAGTCACTTTCAAATTAGGAATTTCGTGGCTAATTGGGGTAAAACAGTAATTCTGCTCATAGATTAAGCATGTATGAACTGCACATTGTCACAACCAGCAAACCGCCAAAGTTCCGGAGCTTGTCTTTAAATTTATCATATGAAAAAAACACCCAGCATGACTGAAACATTTAATCTACTTCTGTGGAACACACAGTACTGCATGGGAAATATGTTCAGTAGAAATTCAATGCGTTTCAATAGTGACAATTCCATTCTAATCGTTTTGAGGCAACTAATCCATCTGCTTTACATTACTGAATTACAATGTCGAATGTGTCATATTTGTCTCATAGAGCTCAGACTCCTCAAAGAGAAAAGATAACAGTCAGAATAACAGAAGGTGAATCTATTTTAGTCTGGCTAACACCAAACAAAGTCCTCCTGACTTCAGAGTCTGGAAAGGCTATTTTGATGTTGTCGGGCACGATGGTCGATAATGAAGGGGATGTGCTTTTTTTCTGATTGGTTCTCCTTGTCTCTTTCTCACTGAAACACCCACATGGACAGCCACACACAGCCCGTGAGCACCGCCCCCTTCCAATACAACTGTTGGATTTTCAAATCCAAACAGCATGAGGTACTAATACTTAAAAAAAAAAAGAAGAAAACATTCAAGCTCAGCACATTCAGGTGCACATTTCTGCAACAGTCTCCTGTCCAGACCAGTGTGTCACAGCTCCCCCTCGCTGTGAGTCACGTGAGTCACGTCAGCCACACTCAGTCTATTTAGCACTATCCCTGAATCCACACACCATGGACTAACACTCCCTGCAAGTTTGCTTTTCTGATCGTTAGTGAGAGATGCATTTAAACTTGTGGTGTGGATGGATGGTGCAACATGAGAATGGATGACCCTTTTACCACAAACCCTCTCAGGTGCTACAACAGGATTTACCAGCAGCCCAAAGCCACTTATTGCAGACACATAAAAACAAGAAGTGTCTTTTATTAGGAATGGAATATTGACAAAACGGCCTTACTAGAATGTTCTAAACCAAATCTTGGCAGTAGCCATAGCAACAGTAGGGAGTTGGCGTATAATGCATGAGTCCTCATCCCCACTTCTCTAGAGTTGATTATACACAGCAGGGCACCTGCCTCAGGGCAGTCACCACTGCTCTAACTCTTACAGCTGCCTGGGTAGACCCTGTATGTATGTGTGTGTGTGTGTGTGTGTGTGTCTGTCACAGGACACTGCTGAGGGGAGGATGGCTCATAATAATAATAGCTGGAATGGAGTGAATAGAATGGGTTCAAACACATGGAAACCATGTGTTTGAGGTGTTTGATACCATTCCATTTATTCTGTTCCAGCCATTACTATGAGCCCGTCCTCCCAATTATGGTGCTACCGGCCACCTGAGGTGTTTGTGTGTTCCACTGTGGTTGTAGGAGTATAATGCTGTGATATGTGCGGAAGCATGCCTTTGAGTGACACAATACCTGTGTTTACAGTAAATGAGACTGTTTTGATTTCCTCCTCTGTTCCCAGGACCATGATGCCTGTCTGTCTTATCTCAGTAATCCCTACGTGTTGCCATCAGCCTCCTGGTGCTTTCATGACTTATAGCTGAACACCTCATTAGATTCTCTTGTCTTTATAGGTGGCGTCAAGGGATAAGAATAGGAGAAAAAAAAAACTGTTGACTCATCAGTGACTTGGTGAGGATAATCAAGTCACTGGTGACTTTATTCACTCAGATGGCCAGGAAAAAGTCTCTAGCCTTTAACTAGGGCACATCGTTTTCCCTGGTGACTATAAGGAAAGTGTCAGCTACTATTCACCACAACACTGTTTCTCCGGAGGGGCCTCTCCTCTGACCCCTGGACCAGAAAGGTGGGGCCGTGGGGTGGCAGTGGCTGGTGGGAGAGTGCCGGGGGTCTTGTTCCTCACTAGGCCTATCCTCTCTATTCTCTCTATACTTCCAAACACATTATGGGGCCTGTGCTTCCCAACACAAACAGAGGACCGGACAGGGGGAGACAGCGGGAGGGAGGGCTGGGAACCAGACAAACAGGGCCTGAGCCAGTCTGTGAAAACAGCCATGATAAGGCTGTTTGGTCAGCCGTGTGAGTGTTGGAAGAGAAAGACACTTGTCTTGTTAAAGCACTTCCACTTTCCCTACTTTCACATCCAAACAAGTGTAAGTGCAGTGTGTTATAGTATGGGGCATATGCACGGCATATTGCATTTAGCAAACAACAGCTCAAAATGTATGCTGTAGTCTTGTGGCTTTCAAAAGGAATAACTGGGAATATTTCAGTGGGAATTACTTTTCAGGATTTGAGTCACAACAACAGTGACTCATAATGTGAACAGACCAACAAAGTATATTTTTCATGAACAGGTTTGGTATAGGAAGATAACTACCAGTGAGATGTTGAGCCACTGACCTCTCCTCCTCTCGCTCTCCTGCAGTATCTGGATGCTCGTGAGGAGGTGGATGCGGTGGAGGTGGTTACGGACCCCCAGCTCCAGCAGATCCAGCTCATTCAGATGCAACAGGTCCTGCAGAGATGGATGGGTGAAGGGTTAGGCAATATGAAGAAGGAAAGAAAGCCTGCAAATTACAAGCCCACGAAGTATACCAAACTGTACCACAATGCAGACAACATTTCAACTACAACAGCCTTCTTCGGGGGCTAGACAGGACTGTTTTTAGCCAGGCAGACACCAAGGACACCTTTCCCCTCCCTCCAAACTGAGTGTGTCCTCTCCTCCCCCTAATCTAGTCAGGCCAGCACCACACACTGCCTGTCATTACTGGGCTGCCACTCTGCTGCCAACGGTGCCCTTTCTTACACTTCAAACCAGGGGCTTGCTTTGGTTTCAAAACCATACATTCTGGGTGGTGTCTTCACAAACACCACCCTGTTTCTCTCAGTGTTCCAGCGTGCATTGTTCCCCAGCAAGACAAAACAGACAAGTTAAATGATAGGTTTGGTTAGAAGATATTTTCTGCTGTTTGGAACATGCCTTTCAGCTTGTGTTAAAAATACTGAAATATCCAAACAGAGAAAATTATTCTGCATTCATGTACTTAATGAGATCAGGGTTAGCTTACAAATAATTACAAATCATTGATAACGTATATTATTGATGCAAGTGAAGTGACCAAGTTCGCTTTAGTCACATGATAATAACATCATTCATAACGACACCGTGCAAAGTTCAAATTCTCAGCTAGGCTGTTTGCTTTGCCTTTATTGTCCCTGGTGCAATGGAGCAGTGATCTGGACCAGATTGTTTTAAGGCATCAGAGAGTTAGTTTTCCACCACAGTGCATTAGAGTCTTTGTCCCTGTTATCTGTGCTCTATCCCAGTGGAATCTCAGCCAGGATCTTTGTGATCACCAGGCATTCTTCTGCATTGTCCTGCATCTGTTATGTCGGGGGGTCGGGGGGTGGGGGGGGGTTGGAGAGAGAGTGAGAGGGAGCCCAGGCACAGCCAGCTTCCCAGGGCAGCTGGGCAGGTGTGTGTCTGTCTGGGTGCCCTATGCTGGTAAGGGTCCATTATCCCCTGATGGCTCTTAGGTGTACACTGCTTACCCAAAGAGGCCCCTAGTAGTTCCACACCCTCTTGCCCACTTCCTGACATCAATAGGCAAAAACAGCCCTTGGTCTGTCCTGAAGACTCTCCTATGCATTATCCGACCGTACCATATGTAGTCACATAAGTACCTTTAGAACTGACAGGCATTTCAATCAATTCCTCATGTAGATATTTGAATAGTTGTCTTTGTCTGGATTGTGGTTTGGTCTGGGTCGTTGTTTTCTTGTCTGGTGTACTTGAGACGACGATGGGCAGAGAGAGGAGCACCGGAGGGTCGGACTGACTTGCAGTTAATGTAACTCTGACGCTCACCAGCGTTAAAATGTGGTGTAGCAGAACTCGTCCCCAGGGGGTGAGGAGCAACTGCTGATATCTCCCCATTACTCTCATTACAAGGCGGTTATCAGGCTGCAGAGCCAGAAAGGCAGAACGCAGAGAGGAAGGCAGCCATGCAGTCATGCGTTTCCCCTCATCTCCATCACCTGTCTGAGCAGCAGTGGAGCAGAGAGACGTGACACACAATCTCCTGGCTGATTGATGCTCTCCAATGGTTGATAGAAAGGCATAAAAAAAGCATGTTTGTGTTAGAATTGTATCATATTCAACCATTAAAATAGAAGGTCCATTCTAAAAAATATTTTAGAACTTGTATCCCTCCCTCTCTTTTCTCCCTTAATTCCACCACTAATGGAGCAGTAATGGAGATTCCATTATCTCTGTTTCACATTACTGAGGCATTGTGGGCCTTCACTAGTAGAAGCAAGACATGGTTGGAATAACTAACAACTATTGATCCGAGCATATAACAAAATCAGCTACACTCATTTATGTAGAGATCTGAAGAGTTCACTGATGAAGCCTGATGAATTTACTGTGTTAAATGAGGCCTCACCTCCTGGTTACACTAGGGACCATACCCCCTTTGCATCCCGCAAAGGCGGAGGTGTTGCTAACATTTACGATAGCAAATTTCAATTTACAAAAACAAAAAGACGTTTTCGTCTTTTGAGATTCTAGTCATGAAATCTATGGAGCCTACTCAATCACTTTTTATAGCTACTGTTTACAGGCCTCCTGGGCCATATACAGCGTTCTTCATTGAGTTCCCTGAATTCCTATCGGACCTTGTAGTCATAGCAGATAATATTCAAATTTTTTGTGACTTTAATATTCACATGGAAAAGTCCACAGACCCACTCCAAAAGGCTTTCAGAGCCATCATCGACTGTCTCTGGACCTACTCACTGTCACAGTCATACTCTGGACTTAGGTTTGTCCCATGGAATAAATGTTGTGGATCTTAATGTTTTTCCTCATAATCCTGGACTATAGGACCACCATTTTATTACGTTTGCAATTGCAACAAATAATCTGCTCAGACCCCAACCAAGGAGCATCAAAAGTTGTGCTATAAATTCACAGACAACAAAGATTCCTTGATGCCCTTCCAGACTCCCTCTGTCTACCCAAGGACGCCAGAGGACAAAAATCAGTTAACCACCTAACTGAGGAACTCAATTTAACCTTGCGCAATACCCTAGATGCAGTTGCATCTCTAAAAACTAATAACATTTCTCATAAGAAACTAGCTCCCTGGTATACAGAAAATACCCGAGCACTGAAGCAAGGTTCCAGAAAATTGGAACGGAAATGGCGCCACACGAAACTGGAAGTCTTCCAACTAGCTTGGAAAGACAGAACCGTGCAGTATCGAAGAGGCCTCACTGCTGCTCGATCATCCTATTTTTCCAACTTAATTGAGGAAAATAAGAACAATCCTAAATTTATTTTTTATACTGTCGCAAAGCTAACTAAAAAGCAGCATTCCCCAAGTGAGGATTCACTTCACCAGTAATAAATTCATTAACTTCTTTGAGGAAAAGATCATGATTATTAGAAAGCAAATTAAGGACTCCTCTTTAAATCTGCGTATTCCTTCAAAGCTCAGTTGTCCTGAGTCTGCACAACTCTGCCAGGACCTAGGATCAAGAGAGACACTCAAGTGTTTTAGTTCTAAAACTCTTGACACAATGATGAAAATAATCATAGCCTCTAAACCTTCAAGCTGCATACTGGACCATATTCCAACTAAACTACTGAAAGAGATGCTTCCTGTGCTTGGCCCTCCTATATTGAACATAATAAATGGCTCTCTATTCACCAGATGTGTACCAAACTCACTAAAAGTGGCAGTAATAAAGCCTCTCTTGAAAAAACCAAACCTTGACCCAGAAAATATGAAAAACTAAAAATCGGCCTATATCGAATCTTCCATTCCTCTCAAACATTTTAGAAAAGGCTGTTGCGCAGCAACTCACTGCCTTCCTGAAGACAAACAATGTATATGAAATGCTTCAGTATGGTTTTAGACCCCATCATAGCACTGAGACTGCACTTGTGAAGGTGGTAAATAACCTTTTAATGGCATCAGACCGAGGCTCTGCATCTGTCCTCATGCTCCTAGACCTTAGTGCTGCTTTTGATACCATCGATCACCACATTCTTTTGGAGAGATTGGAAACCCAAGTTGGTCTACACGGACAAGTTCTGGCCTGGTTTAGATCTTATCTGTCGGAAAGATATCAGTTTGTCTCTGTGAATGGTTTGTCCTCTGACAAATCAACTGTAAATTTCGGTGTTCCTCAAGGTTCCGTTTTAGGACCACTATTGTTTTCACTATATATTTTACCTCTTGGGGATGTCATTCGAAAACATAATGTTAACTTTCACTGCTATGCAGATGACACACAGCTGTACATTTCAATGAAACATGGTGAAGCCCCAAAATTGCCCTCGCTAGAAGTTTGTGTTTCAGACATAAGTAAGTGGATGGCTGCAAACTTTCTACTTTTAAACCCGGACAAAACAGAGATGCTTGTTCTAGGTCCCAAGAAACAAAGAGATCTTCTGTTGAATCTGACAATTAATCTTAATGGTTGTACAGTCGTCTCAAATAAAACTGTGAAGGACCTTTGCGTTACTCTGGACCCTGATCTCTCTTTTGACGAACATATCAAGACTGTTTCAAGGACAGCTTTTTTCCATCTACGTAACATTGCAAAAATCAGAAACTTTATGTCCAAAAATGGATGCAGAAAAATGTATCCATGCTTTTGTTACTTCTAAGTTAGACTACTGCAATGCTCTACTTTCCAGCTACCCGGATAAAGCACTAAATAAACTTCAGTTAGTGCTAAATACGGCTGCTAGAATCCTGACTAGAACCAAAAAATGTGATCATATTACTCCAGTGCTAGCCTCCTTACACTGGTGTCCTGTTAAGGCAAGGGCTGATTTCAAGGTTTTACTGCTAACCTACAAAGCATTACATGGGCTTGCTCCTACCTATCTCTCTGATTTGGTCCTGCCGTACATACCTACACGTACGCTATGGTCACAAGACGCAGGCCTCCTAATTGTCCCTAGAATTTCTAAGCAAACAGCTGGAGGCAGGGTTTTCTCCTATAGAGCTCCATTTTTATGGAATGGTCTGCCTACCCATGTGAGAGACGCAGACTTGGTCTCAACCTAAGTCTTTACTGAAGACTCATCTCTTCAGTAGGTCCTATGATTGAGTGTAGTCTGGCCCAGGAGTGTGAAGGTGAACAGAAAGGCTCTGGAGCAACGAACCGCCCTTGCTGTCTCTGCCTGGCCGGTTCCCCTCTTTCCACTGGGATGCTCTGCCTCTAACCCTATTACAGGGGCTGAGTCACTGGCTTACTGGTGCTCTTTCATGCCGTCCCTAGGAGGGGTGCGTCACTTGAGTGGGTTGAGTCACTGATGTGATCTTCCTGTCTGGGTTGGTGCCCCTCCTTGGGTTGTGCCGTGGCGGAGATCTTTGTGGGCTACACTCTGACTTGTCTCAGGATGGTAAGTTGGTGGTTGAAGATATCCCTCTAGTGGTGTGGGGGCTGTGCTTTGGCAAAGTGGGTGGGATTATATCCTTCCTGTTTGGCCCTGTCCGGGGGTATCATCGGATGGGGCCACAGTGTCTCCTGAGCCCTCCTGTCTCAGCCTCCATTATTTATGCTGCAGTAGTTTATGTGTCGGGAGGCTAGGGTCAGTTTGTTATATCTGGAGTACTTCTCCTGTCTTAACCGGTGTCCTGTGTGAATTTAAGTATACTCTCTCTAATTCTCTCTTTCTTTCTCTCTCTCGGAGGACCAGAGCCCTAGGACCATGAAAAGCCAACAGGACTACCTGGCATGAGGACTACCTGGCATGAGGACTCCTTGCTGTCCCCAGTCCACCTGGCCGTGCTGCTGCTCCAGTTTCAACTGTTCTGCCTGCGGCTATGAAATCCTGACCTGTTCACCGGACGTGCTACCTGTCCCAGACATGCTGTTTTCAACTCTCTAAAGACAGCAGGAGTGGTAGAGATACCCTTAATGATCGACTATGAAAAGCCAACTGACATTTACTAATGAGGTGCTGACTTGCTGCACCCTCGACAACTACTGTGATTATTATTATTTGACCATGCTGGTCATTTATGAACATTTGAACATCTTGGTCATGTTCTGTTATAATCTCCACCCGGCACAGCCAGAAGAGGACTGGCCACCCCTCATAGCCTGGTTCCTCTCTAGGTTTCTTCCTAGGGAGTTTTTCCTAGCCACCGTGCTTCTACACCTGCATTGCTTGCTGTTTGGGGTTTTAGGCTGGGTTTCTGTACAGCACTTTGAGATATCAGCTGATGTACGAAGGGCTATATCATTTTTTAAATATATGTTTTATTTGATTATAAAATGCTTTTAGAGGACAACTGGGAAGCTTAATGAAGCCAGTTTAAATCCTCATACATAGGATGATATGTGTTATAATGTGGGGACAGGTGGAACTCTTAGGCCTCTTACTGCTGTTCTGTTAGGCATGGACTTTAATACGGATTCCCAAAAATATTTACTGTATTTAATCCTTCATCATAGGAATTGTTCAAAACATGTTTTGAACAAGCTGAATATATCTACTGTGAGCTGGTAAGTCATCATATACTGTAGGTTAATCATCTAATAACATATTGCCAAAACAGAAGTGAAACAAAGGGATGGGGTAACGGTAACCACAGGCAACATATCATCCTCAGACTACAAAAACAAGCAGTGTGAGTCATGGTTAAGTACAAGTTGAAGCAATATGGAGGCCTTGGCAAGTAGCTCCTTCACTTGACATGAGTCAGAGTGCTAGGACATCCCATTGATATGGTCCCTTAAGAGACGCTTGACAAGCTCATTCTGATTTTATCTCCTTTTCATATGTTTTACTCATTTATTAGATACTCTTATCCAGAGTGACTTACAGGAGCAATTAGGGCACATCGACAGATTTTCGTGCTAGTCAGCTCAGGGATCAAACCAGAACCCTTTCGGTAACTGGCCCAACGCTCTTAACTGCTAGGCTACCTGCCACACTTTTCACTGGGATCAAGAATGAGATAGAACTTTCACCCTTTAATGAGATCTGATTCAAGCCTATGTCCGTTAACCTTTCACCATAGAGTCACATCACCGCAGAGGAAATAACTTACAGTTGTAGCAGGACAGGATCAGCAGTGGTGTAAAGTAATTAGGTAAAGATACTTTAATGTACTACTTAAGTCGTTTTTTGGGGTATCTGTACTTCACTATTTATATTTTGGACAACTTTTACTTCACGACATACCTAAAGAAAATGATGTACTTTTTACGCCATACATTTTCCCTGACACCCAAAAGTACGTGTTACATTTGGAATGCTTAGCAGGACAGGAAAATGTTCCAAGTCACACACTTATCAAGAGAACCTCCCTGGTCATCCCTACTGCCTCTGATCTGGAGGAATCACTAAACACACATGGTTTGTTTGTAAATGTCTGACTGTTGCAGTGTGCCCCTGGCTGTCTGTAAATATGAAAAAAAAAATAAGAAGATGGTGCCGTCTGGCTTGCTTTCATTTTCTATTAAGGTATCTTTACTTTTACTCAAGTATGAGAAATTGGGTACTTTTTCCACCACTGAGGATTAATCTTGGGGAGAGAGGGTTAGCTCTGGGTTAAGTCTGGTCACTATAAAACCATTTCGCCTCTGTGACAGCCAGCAGACAGCTGGGTCCAAAAACGAACAGTTAAATGGGTGTCATAAATCCCCAGTAATAAGGGTCTCTGAGATGACTGCAGTGCTGCTGCTGCCTCCTGGGGATGAGGGAGGGGAAGCCCTGGAGAGGTGCTGGGTGCATTGGGTGGAGGGGAGACAGAGGAAGGGAGAGTGAGAGGGAGGTGGAGAGAGACACAGGGAATGAGAGAGGAGGTATGGATAAGATACACGAGGGAAGGAGATGAGAGGAAAGAGAAAGGGGGAGGAGACCAGGGGAAGTGGTCAGGGAGAGTGAGAGGAAGGGAAGGGAAGGAAGACAGAGGTTGAGAGAGATAGGGGTGGGAGAAGACAGGCGGGAGCCAGTGGGAGGGAGACAGTGGGTGGGTGGGCGGTTATGAGAGGAAGAGGGAGAGGGAATGTCCACAGCAGCCTGGTTTTGAGGTCAGAGGGGGGACAGCTACTGTTTACAGGCTCCAAACAGGTCCATCACCACGACAGCCCAGGGCTCACACACCCTCAAACACTCCTGCCTCGCGAACACACATTCCTCACATGTTCACCTGGGCCTGGGCAGCCACAGCTTTAAATGTATACCAAGAATTGTATTTTAGGCCTGCAGTTTAGGGATCCAGGGTAAGAGGTAGTTCTTCTCAGAGAAGTGATGGATTTCCCAGGGCAGGGATATTGCTATCTGTTTTTGTATTCCTTGGATTGACTTGTGGAAAAATTTGAGGATTGCAGACTGCATTCTCTGAGGAGATCAAAACATATCTACATTATGGCATTGGGAAAAAAGTTAATGAATCACATTTATATTAAATGGACTTCCGTTGACTTTAGTTATATTTTATAAATATAAACGCAACATGCAACAATTTATACGATTTTACTGAGTTACAATTCATATAAGAAAATCAGTCAATTGAAATACATAAATTAGGCCCTAATCTATGGATTTCACATGACTGGGAATACAGATATGCATCTGTTGGTCATGAATACCTAAAAAGGTACGGCTTGGATCAAAAAAACAGTCAGTATCTGGTGAGACCACAATTTGCCTCATGCAGCACAACATCTCCTTCGCTTAGAGTTGATCAGGCTGTTGATTGTGGCCTGTGGAATGTCCCACTCCCCTTCAATGGCAGTACGACGTTGCTGGATATTTGTATTTATTAACACATTAAAGCACTTACATTACAAATAAAACAAAAGACAAAACAGTACATACAACATTATTACACCACTACATATCTACAATACACAATGTACAATAAAAACAAAAACGATTGTGATCACTACATCCTATGGATTTGGATAGTGCTTTATAACACATTTCTGCAGCATTAGTAAAGATGTGATCAATACATGTTGATGATTTCATTCCTGTGCTATTTATAACTACCCTAGTAGGTTGACCGACAACCTGAACCAGGTTTTAGGCACTGGTAACAGTTTGACATTTTTTCTTGAGTGGGCAGCTTGATGAAAGACAGTCAATATTTAAATCTTCCAGAAAATATACTTCTCTGTTGATATCACATACATTATCAAGCATTTCACACATATTATCCAGATACTGACTGTTAGCACTTGGTGGTCTATAGCAGCTTCCCGCAAGAATGGGCTTTAGGTGAGACAGATAAACCTGTACCATATTACTTCAACACTATTTAACATGAGTTCCTCTCTAAGCTTTACAGGAATGTGATTCTGAATATAGACCCCAACACCGACCCCGTTGGCATTTCTGTCTTTTTGGTAGATGTTATAACCATGTATTGCTACCACTATTATCAAAGGTATTATCTAAGTGAGTTTCAGAGATAGTCAGAATATGAATGTTATCTGCTACAAGCAAGTTATTGACTTCATGAACCTTGTTTCTTAGGCTACATATGTTAATATGGGCTATTTTTAGCACTTTTCTGGGTTGCTTGATTGCTTTTAATGCTTTACTGGGAAGCTTATCAGAAGTAGACTTTCTAATGTTATTTATATTGGAGCTGCACACAGTGGACTTCCTACTAGGGCACACCTCAGTGCTAACAGTGTAACTCTGGTTCATAGGCACATGATTACTGCATACAATAGCTGTAGGATCAACAGAGGTATTCAGAGCAGTTAGTGGGACATTAATTAAGTTACTTACATTGGGTCTGCAAAAGTCACTGGGATAATGTACATTACATGCATTATGACGACTCATTGTCACAATGGTAGGTATTAACTGAGCTGGTCTTGGCTGATTGATAAGTCATTGTCTCAATGCAGCCTTGAAATGCGAGGAGACAAAATGATTTGGATGGACTATAGAGTATCTTTCGTTTCCAGAAGGTGTCAAAGTTATCTATAAAAGTGATTCCAACAGAGCTACAGTAATATTTTAGCCAGATGTGTAATTCCAGTAGCCTGCTGAATCTTTCACACCCACAGCCCAAAAATGGTACCGGACCTGAAATGTTTGTCCGCTTTTTGGAATCTTTCAATGCTAGAATCAGTTCTTTAAAATCAATGTTCAGTAGTCTATTTCCGAGCTAGCCCTCCTGATGTTGTTTGACCCCAAATGGACTATGACAGCGTCGGCTCCCGGCATCTGTCGTAGAACAGTCGGAAGCAACCTTGTAGTGTCCTGTACTTGTGCTCCTGGGTAGCACAGGGTTTTTGCACTGGAAACCAATTTGTTTCTCACCATAGAGCTGCCGATGATGACAGCTGGTGAAATCGGGGAGGCCCGGCCGTTCTTTCACCTCAAGTGGTTTAGAAGACCCCTCGAGGACCGAAGGGCGTTGGGGCCGAATGGAATCGAGCCGGCTGTAGTATCCATCGTGGATGGGCTGATCTCTCAGGCAGTCTCAAGGTCTGATGAGGGTGGGAGCCACCGGAGAGGGAGACAGAACAGAGGACGAAGACGCAGGTAACTCCAGATCCAATTGTGAATCGGAAGTCCCTAAGGAAGGAGATGCCGGAACCTCTGGATCCATGTCCGTTAACATCTCCATGGAAAATGAAATATCTCCATGGCTGGTTGGTTTGGCCGAGAACAGGAACATCCCACAAGTCATCCAGGAGCATCCTACTAGCTCCGTTCTCCAGGGAAGGGGGAGACCCCTTCGGGAGGGGATCCCTGCAGAGTGGAGGCCAGTCGGCTGTGGAGAGCCTACCCGGCGGCCACACTTCCACCAGATCAGAGCGGCATCCGGCTACTGGGGTAGAAGAAAAATAAAAAAGTAGGCGGGTGTGGATTTCCCAGTAGCATGTGTAGGTTCACTACTTGTTTGCTAAGTAGTCCACTGCAAGCTAACAGTTGCTACATTGAAAGTCCAGGCGGTCCACATTTTCCCGAAATAAAGCAAAGTAGACACAGCTCCTGCAGCGACCTCCATTTGAGACTGCCAAGCCAGCTAGGCTACAGGCTAGCTAGGCTAGCTGGGCTTCCGTGTCTCTCTACTTGACTTGCTATTATCGGGAATTGGAACACACTGTCGTACAAGTCAATCCAGAGCATCACAAACATGGTCAATGGGTGACATGTCTGGTGAGTATGCAGGTCATTTTCAGCTTACAGGAATTGTGTACAGATCCTTGCGACAAGAGGCTGTGCATTATCATGCTGAAACATTAGGTGATGGCGACGGATGAATGGCACGACAATGGGCATCAGGATCTCGTCACTGTATCTCTGTGCATTGAAATTGCCATCAATTAAATGCAATTGTGTTCACTGTCCATAGCTTATGCCTGCCCAAACCGTAACCCCACCACCACCACCATGGGGCACTTTGTTCACAACATTGACATCAGCAAACCGCTCGCACACACAACATCATACACGTGGTCTGCGGTTGTGAGGCCAGTTGGACGTACTGCCAAACTCTCTAAAACGACGTTGGAGGCGGCTTATGGTAAACAACTCTGGCAACAACTCTGGTGGACATTCCTGCAGTCAACATGCCAATTACACACTCCATCAAAACTTGAGACATCAGTGGCATTGTGTTGTGTGACAAAAATGCACATTTTAGAGTGGACTTTTATTGTCTCCAGCACAAGGTGCACCTGTGTTGATCAGATTTTGATATGCCAAACCTGTCAGGTGGATGGATTGTGATGGAAAAGGAGAAATGCTCACTAACAGGGCTGCAAACTAAATTTGTGCACAAAATTTGAGATAAATAATATTTTGGGAATATTGAAAATGTCTGAGAACTTTTCTTTCAGCTCATGAAACACTTTGCATGTTGCGTTTATATTTTTGTTCAGTATACTTTAACTGCTTTTGGTAAACTAAGTAGTTCATTTGAGACCCACTGCTGTGCTTTAGCAGTCTTTTCCACTGACCTGCATAGGCAGTCTACGTATGTGTCCTTTACTGTGCATGCTTTTATGTGTGTGTCTGTTTGTGTGTGTATGTACGTGCCTGAGTGTGCAGTGTCTACATAGTGAATCAGGCTGAAATCTGCTTTTACCTCCACCCCATCATAGTCGTCGTCAAACAGAGTGCAGTACTGCGGCAGACCCAGCTGACTGAGCCACTTGGAGATGGCTAGGTGCTTCATGCTGCCAGCCTACCGCCAGGCCAGCCTCTCCCTCTCCTGGGGCCTCTGTCACCTGAGGAGAGGACCAGGAACAGCATCACCATTATTACCCACTCAGGATGGCTGCTACATCTGTTTGTAGTGAAGAACAAAGAGGCAAACCAGTCATCAAAACCACATTCAAGGAACCAACAGCAGATGATGTCATCCGCTTTTATTTTTACTCTGCATAATGGGGAATATACAGTGCAGCACTATTGGCCGACTCACAGCCTGAATACCCTGCCATGAACAAATAATTGAGCTGTCAGTTCACACACTTTTCTCATATGAGAAAAAAGCTTTCCTCAATGTTCAGTATGGTTAGAAATGTGTGAAAACAGAAATAAGGGTTTAATAAGATACTTATCAAACATTATCTAAAACATTGTCATCAGTTTCAACATTTTTTTCTGTAATACAGGGATTACGTGTTAAACAATACAACTTTAATAACTTGGCAAAGAACGAGAGATGGCCATTGGAGAGAGGCCATTATAGTTATTACTTGGGCTTGGCAGCCAGGTAAAGGCCAGCCTGGTCACCTCTCAGGCAGAGAAGTGCTTTGTCAAGTGTTCTCTATGCCAGGTGAAGTGTCCTCTTCCCACCGCTCAGCTCAGCCAGATACACTCCATCACAACCAGGCCCACTCTGACTGACCAGCAGCATCACAGCAACACTAAATGAGAGGTGGCATGTATATCAAGTTGGACAACAGACAACTTTAGCTTAAAGCACTGCCAGTCTTTACTGTATATTAATCATATTGTAGCTGTATCATTGCTTGATGAGAATTCTTGCTGTTACAGGAGGCATCATATTGAAATATTCCTTTGCTCTCTCCACTCCAACCAATGGAAACTTGTGCCAAACTCCTGCAGAGTGCAGCCCTCTCCAGACTATTATAGGGCCTCTCTCTACATACTCAAACAATGCTCTATAAAGTGGAGATGGAGGCTCATAGCATGGGTCATAAACCCTGAAGGGGACAATGAGGTGGTAAAGTTGTAGTTAGTTAATCCAACCTGCAGTGTGTTCCCCCAGCTGAGCCCACTGACTGGGATGGTGCTCCTGGGGTGAAGCAATCAGCAGAGTAAAACAGGGGCAGATTCATCCCCCATTCATCTCAATCATGTATGTCAATGTCAGACAGAACACACAGTGAGACGCATTGCGTCTTCACAACCCTGGGATGGAATAGCTGAGTAGGCTCTTCCTTGGAATTGTTGACACTGGGGAAGCATCCAATGGTGCTCTCTCATTACCATCATTATGGTCATGCTGTTTTACAGAAACACACAGAAAATGGAGTTGGATTGTAATACACAATGTCTGTTGGTACAATGAACCATGCCAAGCCATTAGGAAATGCCTGTTCAACATGTCATTTGTTTAACAATTCCATAAACTACTGTTTGCAGTTGCATAGCACATGGAAAGCAGAATTTTTGAATCAGTGGCTAAACAGAGGAGTAAAATAAAAACAAAGCTTGGTCAAGAATAAATTAATTGATGGCCAGTAATATAATTAATAATGACGTTGCTTATTCATCTACTATGGCAAAGTTACACCCTACCACTGACACCCATTGACACTCAACCATAACTAATGAGGAACCACCATATGATTGACAAAGGTATTAGCGCTGTTGCCCTAGACATGACATCCACATCAGAATGATCCAATTCCCTTAAGAGCCACTGAGTGGTTGGTGCAGTAGGTGTCATCAGGTCCTCTCTGCCTCCTCAATCACGCTAAGTGATTTTTACATTTACATGTACATTTTTGTAATTTAGCAGACATCCTTATCCAAAGCGATTTACAGTAGAGTGAATACATTTTCAATGTTTTCGATGTTGCGTCCGTACATATATGAAGTCATGTGTCCTGAGGGTGCCCACCTGACTGGCTTGCTGAGGATTCACTTTCTCAGCTCATACAGGAGTAATAAAAGCCTAGCTCACAAATGTTGTGATTTTTTGGTTTTGTTTCTATATACAGAACCAGTCAAAAGTTTGGACACCTACTCATTCAAGGGTTTTTCTTTATTTGTACTATGTTCTATATTGTAGAATAATAGTGAAGACATCAAAACTATGAAATGACACACAGTAACAAAAAAAGTGTTAAACAAATCAAGGACTATGATACTGTGGAGGTAAAAGCAGGAAGCCACCCTTTGCCTTGATGACAGCTTTGCACACTCTTGGCATTCCCTCAACCAGCTTCACCTGTAATGCTATTCCAACAGACTTGAAGGAGTTCCCACGTATGCTGAGCACTTGTTGGCTGCCTTTCCTTCACTCTGCGGTTCAACTCATCCCAAACCATCTCAATTGGGTTGAGGTCGGGTGATTATGGAGGCCAGGTCATCTGATGCAGCACTCCATCACTCTCCTTCTTGGTCAAATGGCCCTGACACAGCTTGGAGGTGTGTTGGGTCATTGTCCTGTTGAAAAACAAATGATGGTACCACTAAGATGGGACCAGATGGAATGGCGTATCGCTGCAGAATGCTGTGGTAGCCATGCTAGATAAGTGTGCCTTGAATTCAAAGCACCCCCACACCATCACACATCCTCCTTCATGCTTCACAGTGGGAACCACACATGCGGAGATCATTCGTTCATCTACTCTGCGTCTCACAAAGACACGGCGGTTGGAACCAAAAATCTCAAATTTGGACTCATCAGACCAAAGGACAGATTTTAACCGGTCTAATGATGTTGAGATGTGTCCGTTACTTAGCATTTATTTGGGCTGCAATTTCTGAGGCTGGTAAGTCTAATGAACTTATCCTCTGCAGCAGAGGTGACTCTGGATCTTCCTTTCCTGTGCCGGTCATCATGAGAGACAGTTTTATCATAGCACTTGATGGTTTTTGAGACTCCACTTGAAGAATCTTTCGAAGTTCTTGAAACATTCTGTATTGACTGACCTTCATGTCTTAAAGTAATGATGGACTGCCGTTTATCTTTCCTTATTTGAGCTGTTCTTTCCATAATATGGACTTGGTATTTTACCACCCCTAACTGATTGGCTCAAATGCATTAAGAAGGAAGGAAATTCAACAAATTAACTTTTAACAAGGCACACCTTTTAATTGAAATGCATTCCAGGTGACTACTCCAGGAAAGCTGGTTGAGAGAATGCCAAAAGTGTGCAAAGCTATCATCAAGGCAAAGGGTGGCTACTATGAAGAATCTCAAATATAAAATATATTTTAATTTATTTAACACTTTTTTGGTTACTACATGATTCCATATGTAGTATTTCATAGTGTTGATGTCTTCACTATTATTCTACAATGTAGAAATTAGTCCAAATAAAATACAAAATATTGAATGAGTAGGTGTGTCCAAACTTTACTGGCACTGTATTTTCCATCATGATATCTCACAATTATCTTCATCAGAGAGGCTTTCAGAGCAACAGCTCGACCCCTCACAACAGATACTTGATCTGTTTAAAAAAATGTATTATGTAAAAAGTCTACGAGATGCATAAAAAAATATTTTTGTTTCCCCCCAATATTGGTGATTATAATCCTCATTTCAGTAGATCAGAAAATTAAAAACATATGACACAGAGAAGAAAGTTAAAAATATATAAACGGCCCTTTTCAGGACCCTGTCTTTCAAAAAAGAAAATTTGTAAACAATTAATAAACAATTAATGAACCATAAACAATTAATGAACATGCACCTGTGGAACGGTTGTTAAGACAATAACAGCTTACAGACAGTAGGCAATTAAGGTCACAGTTATGAAAACTTAGGACACTAAAGAGGCCTTTTTACTGACTCTGAAAAATACCAAAAGAAAGATGCCCAGGGTCCCTGCTAATCTGCGTGAACGTGCTTTAGGTATGCTGCAAGGAGGCATGAGGACTGCAGATGTCGTCAGGGCAATAAATTGCAATGTCTGTACTGTGAGACGTCTAAGACAGTCTCACAGGAATGCACAATCGCTCAATAAGTGCTCAGACTGTCCGCAATAGGCTGAGAGAGGCTGGACTGAGGGCTTGTAGGCCTGTTGTAGTAAGGCAGGTCCTCACCAGACATCACCGGCAACAACGTCGTCTATGGGCACAAACCCACCGTCGCTGGACCAGACAGGACTGGCAAAACTGCTCTTCTGTGATGTGTCTGGGTTTTGTCTCACCAGGGGTGATGGTCGGATTCGCATTTATCGTTGAAGGAATGAGCGTAACACTGAGGCTTAAACTCTGGAGCGGGATCAATTTGTAGGTCGAGGGTCCGTCAAGGTCTGGGACGGTGTGTCATACCATCATCGGACTGAGCTTGTTGTCATTGCAGGCAATCTCAACGCTGTGCGTTACAGGGAAGATATCCTCCTCCCTCATGTGGTACCCTTCCTGCAGGCTCATCCTGACATGACCCTACAGCCTGACAATGCCACCAGACATATTGCTCGTTCTGTGCGTGATTTCCTGCAAGACAGGAATGTCAGTGTTCTGCCACGGCCAGCGAAGATCCCATTGAGCACGTCTGGAACCTGTTGGATCGGAGGGTGAGGGCTAGGGCCATTCCCCCCCAGAAGTGTCCGGGAACTTGCAGGTGCCTTGGTGTAAGAGTGGGGTAACCTCTCACAGCAAGAACTGGCAAATCTGGTGCAGTCTACGAGGAGGAGATGCACTGCAGTACTTAATGCAGCTGGTGGCCACACCAAATACTGACTGTTACTTTTGATTTTGACCCTCCCTTTGTTCAGGGGCACATTATTCAATTTCTGTTAGTCACTTGTTCAGTTTATGTCTGTTGTTGAGTCTTGTTATGTTCATACAAATATTTACACATGTTAAGTTTGCTGAAAATAAACGCAGTTGACAGTGAGAGGACGTTTCTTTTTTTGATGAGTTTATGTTGTGTCACTACTGTATTACACTAGGGGCTCTATTTTAACAAACCTAACACAATTCGGCTAGTGGCTCAGAATATTCTCCTCCTAGACCATTGTGGATTGATACTACAGTTTAAATAGCATAGCCTTCAATAACGTGATAGCAACAGTAAAATATCTTTGGAGTGTTGACAGTCAACATTGTTGTAATTGGCTTCAAAGAGTAGGCCTATTGGCCTTTAGGCGCTGCACTTCTCCTCAAATAAAAAAATACTAGACTCCTTTAAATTGTTCTGTATGTGTGTGGCACGTTCTCAATAAGCAAGATATAGCCTGCAGGCCTACCACTGACATGCCATTATAGGACTGAAACATTTGAATAGCCGATGTTTGGAAGAGAGTGTCTTTGGTAATCGGACAAAAAGGCGCTCTTTGGAAATGCAGATGGATACAAGCCGAATGGAGTATGGACTGCAGGTAGGCCTATATGAATTGTGAATGGAGTATGGACTGCAGGTAGGCCTATATGAATTGTGAATGGAGTATGCACTGCAGGTAGGCCTAAATGAATTGTGAATGGTGTATGCACTGCAGGTAGGCCTATATGAATTGTGAATGTAGTATGCACTGCAGGTAGGCCTATATGAATTGTGAATGGAGTATGCACTGCAGGTAGGCCTATATGAATTGTGAAAAATGCAATTCGGCAAAAGCCTCACAAGTAGAACATTAGAAATATTTTATGGATAGGCTCCTTGGCTAATGAATAGGATAAGAAAGACACCAGATAGGATAAGAAAGACACCAGATAGGATAAGAAAGACACCAGATGCAATGTTGTTGAACCAGCTTTCGTTATAGTAGGGTAAGGGTGGCCTTGTTTTTTAATCAAACGAAACGGAAAACAAGCAATTATTACATGAAAATAACTTGAATGTTTTTAATTGAATGTCAATGGATTTTTTAATCTCTCATTTCATGACATATAGCCTATATGGGGGGGTTTTTATGCACATACAAAATTATAACAGAAGCTGGCTAAAATAATGTAATAGCCTACATAGATAAAAAGGGGATGTCACTGTTTGCTGCTGCCAAATCTTTGAATAAAGCTTAAAGCTTGAGACTGCTTTTTAAATCAGTCTCACGAGCTAAACCCTTTACTGATAGTCTTGACTACTTGGCGAATGCATTAGGTATGACAAAAAACAACTGCCTTTCAGTAAGAGGATGGGAGGCTACGCTTGTTTATTTAATCAAATGAAACAAATGGAAAAAAAACATTAAATGTTTTATGTTTCTAAATATGAGATTTATGGGCACAAAAACCACATATCTTGTTCTATGTGCATATGGGCAATGTGTGTCACGGCTGGATAGGCTGCGCCTCCGCTGTCAAAATCCATGCCATAACCCACTGTGTTATCAAAAAAAAAATCTAACTAAACTCTCATTGTTCTATCTATTTCCTCTAATGTCCCGATCACATCGAAGCGTATTTCATTTCATTACTGAGTAAGTCATCTTCATGGAGTCTTGCCCCGCTACTGAACGAACAAGTGTAGTGTTTGTAACACATGATGAGAGATTGCATTTATTTTGGACAATTTAATTCGAGACAGGATAAATATATTGTTTCAGGTAATAATAAAACATGTTTTGTTTTGTTACTTTTTCCTCAACTTGTTTCTCTAATTGCAAGTCAAACTAGCTTGCACTAGCTGCCGGTAGTGTGAAAGGGCTGGGTTTTGATGAACAAGCAAGTTGTAGGTGTGATGGCTTGGCCACTCACTGGCCAATCAAGGCATTTCCATGGCTTAATACTGCATGTGTTTGTCTCAAGTTCTGTAGGTTATGGACGGTCTTTGCAATTCGGCTGGGGGCTCAGAATGATCTCCTCCTCGACCAGTGTGGATTGATACTACAGTTTAAATAGCATAGGTCGCCAGCTAAAAGCTAGGCTAGGTTGAAGATACCATTGCAGCTAGCAACCTCCACCAAAAACAAACGTCCGTCACAATGAACTTAAACAGGAGGCTACAGTCATACAGTATACTATACTTAACAGCAAACGTTTATTATTTAACATTACTATTAAAATAGTATTCACTTGGATAAGTGTTTACATGTTGCTAGCTATCCCATAAAAGCAATCACTGAAAACCACATATCTTCTTCTCTGTTTTTCGACGGACTCTTGCTGAACTGAAGACAATGCTAAGTTTGAAAAATGTCAATGTACGAGGTGTCCGTCTAGCAACCGAGCCTTCAAACACAGGGGGGCATTGCGTTTTCAATCCATTGTGGACATCCCTGTTGAAATGCAAGACATCTGGTGCAACGTAACCGAGTACTAATGGGGTAAAGTGAACGAGGCTTAAGATCAGCTTTTGGTTGGTCATAAATATCCCCACCAGCGCATACTGAAATGGGCACTTTGGAGCACGTTTTTAAGGACACGCCTCAGATATTGCCACTGCTCCCACCTCATCGCAAGCAAGCTCATATAAAACAGGTAAATTACGAATCTTGGGGCTGGGGTTTAAAAATAAAAGAGTGCCAGCTTTAACATGTTGAAATTGCAAATGAGCATGCTTTTGACAATTTAGCTAGCTTGACGCCAGCCAAAAACATAGCCCTAGGTCTGCACCAGTCAGTATGCAGATGTAACCGGTGTGAAATAGCTAACGGGATGCGCGCTAATAGCGTTTTAATCGGGGACGTCACTCGCTCTGAGACCTTGAAGTAGTTGTTTCCCTTGCTTTGCAAGGGCCGCGGCTTTTGTGGAGCGATGGGTAACAGTGCTTCGAGGGTGACTGTTGTCGATGTGTGCAGAGGATCCTTGGTTCGAGCCCAGGTAGGGATGAGGAGAAGGAGAGGGAAGGAAGCTAAACTGGTTGTGCGTGCCTAAGTCATGAAACTATTTAGTATTGACTTGTCACAGACATGCAAAAGTTGCAATGAAAGATAATGACTTCCAACTGGTTTTAAGTACTTAGTAAACAAAATCATCAGTTGCTGAGAGTTGAAACATAAGCATTCACTATACTGTAGAATGTGCCAGGTTACATTATGTATGTGACTATAAAGCTGACTGCAAGAATCCTGTGTGGGAATATGTTTTTTATCCTGTATTGGAATATATTTCCCGAGAGGTTCCTTTGAACCACCAATGACGATTAGCATGCCTCTCTCAATTAGAGACAAAGAACAGCTGTGTCACAAACTTCAAAATGAGCGGACCAAGGCGCAGCGTGCATTGAGTTCCACATCTTTTTAATACAAAGTGAAACTAGAAACAAAACTTAAAGAATGTGAAGACTTAGTGCCCAAACACATTAACACAAACAATATCATACAAAGCAGGTGGGAGATAGGGCTTCCTAAATATGATCCCCAATTAGAGGCAGCGATTACCAGCTGCCTCAAATTGGGAATCATACAAAACCACCAACATAGAAATACACATTATAGAACACCCCCCTAGTCACACCCTGACCTAAACCACTATAGAGACTCCAAGGGCTCTCTATGGTCAGGGCGTGACAGTTGATTGAATTCCTTATCTTATCCCAACTGTCAACACGTTGCCTAAGACAATGTTTGTATCTCAGCAGTCAAATCAAATCTAATTTTATTTGTCACATGCTTCTTGAACAACAGGTGTAGACTAACAGTAAAATGCTTACTTATGGTCCCTTCCCAACAATGCAGAGAGAAAAATAATAACACGAGGAATAAATACACTATGAGTAATGACGAGGCAAGAGGATAGATAATAAGCAGTAGCAGTGTTCAGCACCCTGAACAGCGTCAATGCAGATAGTCCGGGTAGCTATTTGGTTAACTATTTAGCAGTCTTATAGCTTGGGGATAGAAGCTGTTCAGGGTGCTGTTGGTTCCAGACTTGGTGCACCGTGAGCGCTTGCTGTGTGGTAGCAAAGAGAACAGTCTATGACTTGTGTGGCTGGAGTCTTTGATAATTTTTAGGGCCTTGTTCTGATACCGCCTGGTATAGAGTCCTGTATGGCAGGGAGCTCGGCACTAGTGATGTACGGTGGTGGACCGCACACCCTGATCTAACACACTCGATGCTGTCATGGTAATCACCATCCACATGTGCGCACACACACACACGCAAGCAGGATGTTTACGTTAATCAACAGTGCTCTGGTGCTGTTTCTCTGCATTGTACCATTCATAGAGGCCTCGCAGGCTTCCACTAGTACAGTACTGTAGACATCTGGCCCTGAGGAATCTGGAGCTGTGACCACTGAACAGAACAGAACCATTATTTCAGAAGAGATTCATTATTTTCCTATTTTCTTATTCCCTCCAGATCTCTCCAGATTCATATTCTCTCCAGATCAGCAGAAATTCCAATCTTAACCTGGTATAGTTATTTAGTCAGTATAGAGTTATGGCTGGATAAGAAATTATGTTCATATCCAATGATACTGTCAAGACATGCTGTTGTTGTCCTTATTATCAAACCTGAGTTTATCCAAAATATTTGTACTATTTTACTGGAGGGATATGTGTGTTTGTCTGTGTGTGATTTGGCCCCAGCTCCTAGAAGAGAAGACTCATAGTAGAATTGTCTGTTTCATTTCTGCTGAGAACAATAGGTGTCCAGAGTCAGGCTTGTAGCCTCTATGGTAAGGTGTTCCAGCACATCCCCACACAGACAGCTTTGGGAGGGATATTTAGGCCAGCTCTGAATAGAACCATCTGGAGGGACATGAATGGCCTGTACTGAGGCACTAGGATTGGGGCCTCGGTGTATGTTTAGGTCTAGGGAAGGAGTTCAGGAAATGAGGGCCATATAAAATCCACCCCGACTGGTGTTTCCACCCAACAACAGATGATGTAGAGCAGGGGCCGGCAACAGGCTTGCATGGTAATAATACCAAACAATGAGGAGCTATCAAATAGTGGCCACTTGCCCAGCTACAGTATATAGCAGTACATGACTCAATACACTGCATCATCAGGTGTGAGTCATTGAAGACATGAAGGGAGGGAATGGAGGGACACTGGACAAAGCATGTTGTGGGAACGGGTATAGTTTTTAAAGTGCTAGGAGAATGTGAACTCAATAATCCTCCAAACTCCACAGTAGCCTGTCTTAAAGTTTGCCTATTAGCAAAAAATAATATTAAAAAACATTGATATACAGTACCAGACAAGAGTTTGGACACACCTACTCATTCAAGGGTTTGCCTTTATTTTTTACTATTTCTACATTGTAGAATAACAGTTAAGACATCAAAACTATGAAATAACACACATGGAATCATGTAGTAAGCAAAAAAAGTGCTAAACAAATCAAAATATATTTGAGATTCTTCAAAGTAGTCACAATTTGCCTTGATGACAGTTAATTTGTGGAATTTATTTCCTTCTTAATGCGTTTGAGCCAATCAGTTGTGTTGTGATAAGGTAGGGGTGGTATACAGAAACCACTACTAAAGGACACCAATAAGAAGAAGAGACTTGCTTGGGCCAAGAAACACGAGCAATGGACATTAGACCGGTGGAAATCTGTCCTTTGGTCTGATGAGTCCAAATTTTAGATTTTTGGTTCCAACCACCATGTCTTTGTGAGACGCAGAGTAGGTGTACAGATTATCTCCACATGTGTGGTTCCATGTGAAACATGGAGGAGGAGGTGTGATGGTGCTTTGCTGCTGACACTGTCAGTCATTTATTTATAATTCAAGGCACACTTAACCAGCATGGTTACCACAGCATTCCGCAGCGATACGCCTTCTCATCTGGTTTACGCTAAGTGGGACTATCATTTGTTTTTCAACAGGACAATGACCCAACACACCTCCAGGCTGTCTAAGGGCTATTTGACCAAGAAGGAGAGTGATGGAGTGCTGCATCAGAAGACCTGACCTCCACAATCACCCGACCTCAACCCAATTGAGATGGTTTCGAATGAGTTGGACCGCAGAGTGAAGGAAAAGCAGCCAACAAGTGCTCAGCATATGTAGGAACTCAAGACTTCTGGAAAAGCATTCCAGGTGAAGCTGGTTGAGGGAATGCCAAGAGTGTGCAAAAGCTGTCAACAAGGGGTGGCTACTTTGAAGAATCTAAAATATATTTTGTTTTGTTTAACACTTTTTGGGGTTAAATGTAGAAATTTGACTGGTACTGTAGCCCCAAGCACAGTTCTTAAGTTTCTTGTTACAAATAATTGACTGTACAAAGCTCTACTAAACTGAGCCCATTATATAAGGGGTGATGTCATATCTTTGAATAGACAGTATTGACCAACAGCCACTTGTCAAGCCTTTAGTCAGGGACTGTACCAGCCAGGTCAACTATTATCTCCAACAGTAACCTGATATCAATCAAGGCTGGAGAGAGGGAGGTACTTGATTTAGATTTTGGCAGTCATTTAGCATGACCCATTCAGTACTGACACTGAACCTGTCTGAGAGATGTCATCCATGTGCAGTGCACTGCAGAAGATTTACTATCAGCATTATGCAGTTGTTGAGCGTTCTGGTCCAAGTCTCCTGAAATCAGTGCACTTGATCTGGAGTTCTGGACATGAAGTACCCAGAACTGGCCATTACCTGTAATCTGCCAGTTCATAGCTCTATGGTAGAGGCTTGTGTAATAGAGGAACATTTCACAAGGAAGCAGAGCCAAGCGGAGGTGGGTTTTCTCCCTGGAGTGAGTGCCATGCTGAATCACTGTGTGCCTGCCATGCCTGGGCCGTGGCATTAAGGCCAAGACAGCTCACCACATTCTTTGACTTGACTCATCGTCTCTGACATGCTGTTAGATAACGCTGGTATGTCAGGTTTGTAGTGTACTGTAAACACTATTGGAAGACTCTTAGTCCTGACTGAAGGGGAGGGTTTGCACCCGGCAGTACATTTGACTGTGCTGATGAGTTAGGCCTGGAACACTCCCAGCACACTGGCTTCGGATTCCTAACCCCAGCCATTGACATGGTCCCATGTATCACACAGTTAACCATTCAAACACAAATATGATGCATATTTTCCAGTATAGCACCAATGCTAGTACACAAACCCAGACTGTACACCGGAGTAATCTGGGTCAAGTTGTGCTGTGAAAGTCCAAACACTCACATGTTATTTTCCTTTTCAGTTTGGTAACGGGTCCGTCCTCAACTCCACACAGGAAAACTCTGCAACTCTATGTCAATACTGAGGCTGAAGACCATAGAGGTTCTAAGGGATTACCAAAGGTCAAAGATAATGATAAAAACAGAGACATTTAGCCCTGTTTCCCATGTCCTATTTTACTGTGGGTCCATGAAATCCCTTTATGAGCTGCCAATATCAGCTAAAGTCAACAAAAAGGGCTCCATGTCAAGCCTGGCCATTCAGAAAGATTTACTTTTGTCCGTATATAATTTTCTTAAAGTCTTCTGTGTTTCAAATGTTTAAATTGTTGGGTATCCTTATGATATTGTTAAGTTTCTAACAAAAACAGTACATCTATAGACGGGTTGGCTGACAACGTCATGAAAATGATGCACCCACATCGAAGGGGCCCAGAAGTCGTGCGTTGTTATGATCCTGAACGGGCAGATAGCTAGCAACAATGACAAGAAGCTGCCATGTGGGAAAACATAGGTGGCTCGTTTTAGCTAGTTTTAACTTGTTCTTGATACCATCCCACTGGGCACAGACGTTAATTCAATGTCTATTCCACATTGGTTCCGTGTAATTTCGTTGAAATGACGTGGAAACAACATAGATTCAGCCTGTGTGCGCCCAGTGGGGTGTCTTGTTTGGAGGTGTTTTGACTGATGTCAACGCTAATATGGCAACAAAAAATTTACTAGCTAGCTAACCAACAACTGTAACAATGTACTCGAGAGACAACAAGTGCACATTGTGCAAATGTATTAATTTGTTCAATAAACATGGAGACAAAATATAGTTTACATGTTGTCAATCTAAGCCAACCTCGACTATTTTGCCCCATAGTTGCGAATGCGTCAATTTTGTTGCTAAACAACCAACCCTCCATTAGAAAGCTGGACTCAGTCCCAGACAGATTGACAGTCTCAGACAGCAGAGGGTAGAAAAATGCTGAATGCACTTGGCAGCAATGGAGAAGCATTAGAGAATTCACAATGTGACCCTAACTTTGGTCAGTGGTGTAAAGTACTTATGTAAAAATACTTTAAAGTACTACTTAAGTAGATTTTCTGGGTATCTGTACTTTACTTTTCTATTTTGGACAACTTTCACTTTTAATTCACTACATTCCTAAAGAAAATGTACTTTTTACTCCATACATTTTCCCTGACACCCAAAGGTACTAGTTACATTTTGAATACTTAGCAGGACAGGAAAATGGTCCAATTCACACACTTATCAAGAGAACATCATCCTTCCTGCCTCTGATCTTGCAGACTCACTAAACACAAATGCTTCGTTTGTAAATGATGTCTTGTGTTGTAGTGTGCCCCTGGCTATCTGTAAAATAAATAAATAAATACTTTTTAAATGGTGCCATCTGATTTGCTTAATATAAGGAATTTTAAATTATTTATACTTTTACTTTTGATACTTAAGTATATTTTAGCAATTACATTTACTTTTGATATACGTAAGTATATTTAAAACCAAATACTTTAAGACTTTTACTTTAAGTAGGTATTTTACTGGGTGACTTTCACTTGAGTCATTTTCTATTAAGGCATCTTTACTTTTACTCAAATATGACAATTGGGTACTTTTTCCCACCACTGCATATGACTGCCTCTGCTGGTGCAAGGTCTACAATTGTTTTATTGAATTAAGTTAGAGTAAAATTAGAATGATGTACACTAAACATGGCCGGGGTAGGCCGCCATTTTAAATAAGAATGTGTTCTTAACCGACTTGCCTAGTTAAATAAAGGTTAAATTAAAATAAAAACATAGCAATGTTTGTGTTAACACTGGCAGTAGTTGTGGGTGAATGACAAGCCAAAGTCACTATTACAGTCATCTGAAATAAAGTGAAAGGACCAATAAGACACAATTCAGTTTAGCTTTTTATGTAATGTGTTGTTTTTTAAAGTCAAATGCCATGTTTCTTGTTTGGCTTCTCCCTGAACATGCCTCAAATGATTCAGTTCAGAAGTTCCGAGGGAACATGTGTAATGATAACTGTTGAGGAACATCTCTTGACTACTGCATAACTTCAAATCCTCACCACGTTGGGGGGAAAGAATTGAGATAGTTCAGTTGACAGCATCCTGGGGAGCTGTGAGTGTGAAAGCTGTGGGAGCAGAGTGGAAGAGCAAAATCTCTTCAGTCGCCTGCCCGCCAGCCTCCCCATCGTGCTAAGGCATGATGCAGTGTGCCACATGTAAAGCCCTCAACATTCTGCAGCGCTGTGGTGTGGTTAGCTCCTAAACACTGCCAGAAGGGGCTCAGGTCTCTGTCTCCTGAAATTACATCCATAGCGGTAATAACCCATTCCTCAGTCCCCCTGGCATCCACGTGCCTTCCAGTGAGAAATATCACATTTCTTTAATTTGGAGAGATTTGCACTTCTGGCTCACATGTCTGGACTGATACAAGGTCTCTGTACCAAACATATGATCATGAGGATGACAGGAGACCCTGGGATCAGAGGTGGCTTATTGGTACTGTGGCAGAGATCTTTCTATGTTAACCACATAACTGGTCTTATGAAGAAGACATGGTACTAATGTTAATGCAGCAGGTGATTTTCACTCTCCACAGTGATGCCCCCTAGGGATAAGAATAAAAACAGGCAAGCATAAAAACACCATATGTATTATCCATGGAAAATTGAAATTCTCTTGTAAGGTCTCCCTAATGTTTTTTTGTTAAGGCATCTTGATAAACAGATTTTAGGGGAGAGATTTAGGGAAAAATATGCATTTTTTTACATTCAGCATCACTCCATCAAGGGAAATATAGTATTCGTTCTAACAAAGATGATATGCAAGGTGCAAGGATATGTTTCAGGATGTTGCGTATCACTGGAAAATAACATGAATTCATGTAAACATTAAAGTTTTGAAAACGTTGCTTGTCGAAGAAAATAACTTACTTATGGAGTAAATTGAGCCCTAAATGAAGTTGCCTCAAAATGTCTGTACTGAATTAAATATTACCACTTCCCTCAACACAATCACAATCACTTTTTTGTCTTTTAATAATTTGAAATATATTTTAACACCTGACAAACACTTTGTACTTTTAAACAATTTTAACATATGCAAGGTAACAACAGGGCCTGGCCTAACTCCTGGGAAGAAAACACTTCAGTTTGCTCAACTTGCCATTGGCTCAACCATTGGCTCAATTTACCCCATGGCAAACATCTTGACTATATTAGCCCACACAGCTACAGGGATACATTTTCATGCTATATTTAGGACCTCAACTGATGTATAGAACAATCTTAAAATAATCTACTTTGGTTTAAATACAAGCATCAGGAAAACTCTTAACACAATAAATGTGTTTTTTGGACATAACTTGCTTACAACTTTTTCCCTGTGGTTTCTTCCTTCGGAGACTCAATAAAATGATTACCTACTAAGTACTTGGTCAAATTACTAATTTTGTGTATGGTTTCCTAGAAACAAGGGTGGCTCAACTTGCCCCTCTGGCTCTCCGTACCCCACTCTCCCCTATGACCATACATGATGTCAAGGATTACAGTTTGTTTATATCATAAGGGTTACAGAAAATCCTTATGAAATGGTGATGTGTTCCACCTCATTATTTACATAATTTGTCTAACATTCTTGTGGGATGCAAGTGAGCACACATCACCTTGCAATAAATCACAGGAGTCAGGACTTTACATGTGTAGCTTCTAACCTCATGCCATGCTACAACATGAGCAGGTGCATGTGGAATGAATATTTCCCCACAAAACATATTTTGAATGAATATTTTCTAAAAGCATGTACATTTCAGCATCAAAAATGCTAAAATAAAATAAACAAATGTCCCGCATTCCATTTAATTTGATTAACACACGTTCATCATGCACACTTGAAGGAAAGCCTTAGAAATAAACACACAACGTACCTTGAAATACTCGAGAAATTTAAGGCAATCCAAAACACAAGAGCAGTCCGAAAAGAGTAGTTGAAGAGTAGTTGAATTTTATGAGAAAAGTGTCTCTTTCTTTACCAAGAGGATAACCATATCGCCCTTTGGGAGACAGAAAACCTGTGGAGAGCACATACTTCAAAGATGCACGCCATTGGATAAAAGGTCAGGTTTGATGCTACCGAGATAACAGCAAATGCCAACTCCAATCTACACTGACTGGGCTTCAGGTTGCAACTGCATCCCGCTTGATCTCACTTTCGCGCCGCGCTGGGAGCTCTTCATGCGCTGTGCTGTCGATTGCTCTTCATCCACATTCCTTTCATACGGCCGCTAACCTGCCAGTGTTCTACCTCTCTGAATCAGTTTAGGCTATGTGTTTACAACGGCCACCTTTTACGATGACAAAATAACATCAATGACATGCCATCATCACATCTAACCGCCCCTCTCAGTAAAACTAAATCCATTGTCACTTGCCAGAAATGATGCAGAAACTACACAGTAGAAAGTGGGAAAATGCTGTTGTTAATCTAACGTGCTTTTACTGATTGGAATCATTTAAAATTAAACTTTGGTTCATTCAACCTATTCTATTAAATTTGTCTGAAATCAAATTACAAGATCAATGTGATTTTTAAAATTGAAATGAAAGCTTCTAAACACTTTGCGCATGCGCATTGAATAGCGGTGGGGTAATGAAGAGTCGGCAGACAAAAATAATATTGTGGGGTTTATTGGGGGTGTGGCTATCCGTTTATTCTTTTTGCCAACCCATACAAGTGAACGTCAGTCAAGATAATGTGGTAGTGACTAGAGGGAGTACAGTTATGAAAGGACGTGACTTTTCGTTGAGTAGGGGTGTTTAAGATAACCCTTACAATATACATTTTCCTAACCTTATTTAAGTTTCCTAACCTGCCATGTTAATGATCTTAACTCCAGCTTAAATTCTCATAACCTGCTAAGAAAAAGTCACTTACAGTCGTAGCTGTACTCCCTTTAGTCAGAATCAGTTAATGTGTCTATTCTTTTCATCATTTAAATGTATTATTGTACACTGCCAGAATATGTAATGATACTTGCAAAAGTGCATGTGATACTAAAGGGTCTGATAAGGTTTCTAATGTAAAGACATCGTCCTGAAATGTGGCATTTATGAAGTATTTTTTTAAACCGCCTGGGTATTTTTTTAAACCGCCTGCTTTGGGCTGGATGTGTCAATGTGTAGTTCAAATCAAATCACATTTTATTTGTCACATGCTGCAAATACAATAGGTAAATACAACCTTACTGTCGAATCCTTACTTACGAGCCCTTAACCAATGCAGAGTTTTAAAAAATGTAAGTATGAAAAATTTGCTAAAATAAAGGAAAAATACACAATAAAATAACAATAAGGAGGCTGTATACAAGGGCTACCCATGCCGAGTCAATGTGCAGGGATTTGGGTTAATAGAGGTAATATGTACATGTACAGTTGAAGTCAGAAGTTTACAGACACCTTAGTCAAATAAATTAAAAATAATTTTTCACAATTCCTGACATTTAATCCTAGTAAAAATTCCCTGTCTTAGGTCAGTTAGGATCACCACTTTATTTTAAGAATGTGAAATGTCAGAATAATAGTAGAGAGAATGATTTATTTCAGCTTTTATTTCTTTCATCACATTCCCAGTGGGTCAGAAGTTTACATACACTCAATTAATATTTGGTAGCATTGCCTTTAAATTATTTAACTTGGGTCAAACGTTTGGGTAGCCTTCCACATGCTTCCCACAATAAGTTGGGTGAATTTTGGCCTATTCCTCCTGACAGAGCTAGTGTAACTGAGTCAGGTTTGTAGGCCTCCTTGCTCGCACATGCTTTTTCAGTTCTGCCCACAAATTTTCTATAGGATTGAGGTCAGGGCTTTGTAATGGCCACTCCAATACCTTGACTTTGTTGTCCTTAAGCCATTTTGTCACAACTTTGGAAGTATGCTTGGAGTCACTGTCCATTTGGAAGACCCATTTGCGACCAAGCTTTAACTTCCTGACTGATGTCTTGAGATGTTGCTTCAATATATCCACGTACTTTTCCTACCTCATGATGCCATCTATTTTGTGAAGTGCACCAGTCCCTCCTGCAGCAAAGCACCCCCACAACATGACGCTGCCACCCCTGTGCTTCACTGTTGGGATGGTGTTCTTCTGCTTGCAAGACTCCCTCTTTTTCCACCAAATATAACAATGGTCATTATGGCCAAACAGTTCTATTTTTGTTTCATATGTTTCATCAGAGGACATTTCTCCAAAAAGTACGATCTTTGTCCCCCTGTGCAGTTGCAAACTGAAGTTTTGCTTTTTTATGTCGGTTTTGGAGCAGTGGCTTCTTCCTTGCTGAGCGGCCTTTCAGGTTGTTGATATAGGACTCGTTTTACTGTGGATATAGATAATTTTGTACCCGTTTCCTCTAGCATCTTCACAAGGTTCTTTGCTGTTGTTCTGGGATTGATTTGCACTTTTCGCACCAAAGTATGTTCGTCTCTAGGAGACAAAACACGTCTCCTTCCTGAGCGGTAGGACGGCTACGTGGTCCCATGGTGTTTATACTTGCGTACTATTGTTTGTACAGATGAACGTGGTACCTTCAGATGTTGAGGGATGAACCAGACTTGTGGAGGTCTACAATTTTTTTTCAGATGTCTTGGCTGATTTCTTTTGATTTTCCTATGATGTCAAGCAAAGAAGCACTGAGTTTGAAGGTAGGCCTTGAAATACATCCACAGGTACACCTCCAATTGACTCAAATTATGTCAATTAGCCTATCAGAAGCTTCTGAAGCCATGACATAATTTTTTGGAATTTTCCAAGCTGTTTAAAAGGCACAGTCAACTTAGTGTATGTAAACTTCTGGAATAGGGATATAGTGAATTATAAGTTAAATAATCTGTCTGTAAACAATTTTGGGAAAAATTACTTGTTTCAACCTACTTGCCAAAACTAATGTTTGTTAACAAGAAATTTGTGGAGCAGTTGAAAAACAAGTTTTAATGACTCCAACCTAAGTGTATGTAAACTTCCGACTTCAACTGTAGGTAGGGGTAAAGTGGCTATGCATAGATAATAAACAGAGAGTAGCAGCAATGTATGTGAAGAGTGTGAAGGAATGTGAATGTGTGCGTGTGTGTGGCGTCAATATGCGCTTGTGTGTGTGTGTGTGAGAGTGTGTGTGTGTTGGATTGTCAGTGTAGTATGTGTGAGTGTGTGGTTAGTCCAGTGTACATCAAGTCTGTGCAAGAGAGTCAGTGCAAAAAATAAGAATAAAATAAGGGGGTCAATGTAAATAGTCCAGATAGCCATTTGATTAACTATTCAGCAGTCTTATGGCCTGGGGGTAGAAGCTGTCTCTGATTGAGAACCATACTTAGGCAGACTTTTTTCCCACTATGGGTTGTGGGTAGTTGTTTCCTGTTTTGTCACCTAATAGGACTGTTTCGTCTTTTGTCGCGTTTTCTCCTTTGTTATTTTTGTGTTCAGTTTAATAAATATAACATGAACACTTACGACGCTGCGCATTGGTCCAATCCTTCATACTCCTCATCAGAAGAGGAGGAAAACCGTTACATCGGTAGAATAGTCAGTTTTACGAGGGTATGTTTGGCAGCATAAGTGAAGGAGGCTTTGTTGTGAAATAGGCCGATTCTAGATTTCATTTTGGATTGGAGATGCTTGATGCGAGTCTGGAAGGAGAGTTTACAGTCTAACCAGACACCGTACAGAGTAGTAATGCTAGTCGGGCGGGTGGTTGCGGGCAACAATCAGTTGAAGAGCATGCATTTAGTTTTTCTAGCATTTAAGAGCAATTGGAGGCCACAAAAGGAGTGTTGTATGGCATTGAAGCTCGTTCTGAGGTTTGTTAACACAGTGTCCAAAGAAGGGCCAGATGTATACAGAACGCTGTCGTCTGCGTAGAGGTTGATCAGAGAATCACCAGCAGCAAGAGCGACATCATTCATATATACAGAGAAAAGAGTCGGCCTGAGAATTTAACCCTGTTGCACCCCCATAGAGACTGCCAGCGGTCCGGACAACATGCCCTCTGATTTGACACACTGAACTCTATCTGAGAAGTAGTTGGTGAACCAGGCGAGGCAGTGATTTGAGAAACCAAGGCTATTGAGTCTGCCGATAAGAATGCGGTGATTGACATAGTCGAAAGCCTTGGCCAGGTCGATGAAGACGGCTGCACAGTACTGTCTTTTATCGATGGTGGTTATGATATCGTTTAGGACCTTGAGCGTGGCTAAGGTGCACCCATGACCAGCTCGGAAACCAGATTACATAGTGGAGAAGGTACGGTGGGATTCGAAATGGTTGGAGATCTGTTTGTTAACTTGCCTTTCAAAGATTTTAGAAAGGCAGGGCAGGATGGATATAGGTCTATAGCAGTTTGGGTCTAGAGTGTCTCCCCCTTTGAAGAGGGGGATGACCGCGGCAGCTTTCCAATCGTTGGGGATCTCAGACGATACAAAAGAGGAGGTTGAACAGGCTAGTAATAGGGGTTGCAACAATTTCTGCAGATAATTTTAGAGAGAGAGGGTCCAGATTGTCTAGCCCAGCTGATTTGTAGGGATCCAGATTTTGCAGCTCTTTCAGAACATCAGCTATCTGGATCTGGGTGAAGGAGAAGCGGACGGGGGGCATGGGCAAGTTGCGGCAGGGGGTGCTGAGCTGTTGGCCGGGGGGTAGGGGTTTCCAGGTGGAAAGCATGGCCAGCCGTAGAAAAATGCTTATTGAAATGATCTATTATCGTAGATTTATCGGTGGTAAGTGTTTCCTAGCCGCAGTGCAGTATGCAGCTGAGAGGATGGGCTCTTATTCTCCATGGACTTTAGTGTCCCAAAACATTTTGGAATTAGTGCTACAGGATGCAAATTGATGGTGTTGGAGTTGTGTGTGTCCACACAGTCGTGGGTGAACAGGGAGTACAGGAGGAGACAAAGCATGCACCCCTGAGGGGCCCCTGTGTTGAGGGTTAGCGTGGCGAATGTGTTGTCTACCCTCACCACCTGGGGCGGCCTGTCAAGGAGTCCAGAATCCAGTCCCAAGGTCCTTAGCTTAGTGATAAGCTTGGAGGGCACTATGGTGTTGAACACTGAGCTGTAGTAAATTAACAGCATTCTAACATGGGTGTTCTTCTTGTCCAGGTGATAAAGGTCAGTGTGGAGTGCAATAGAGATTGCGTCATCTGTGAATCTGTTTGGGCATTACGCAAATTGGAGTGGGTCCAGGGTTTCTGGGACGATGGTGTTGATGTGAGCCATGACCAGCCTTTCAAAGCATTTCATGGCTACAGATGTGAGTGCTACGGTGCGGTAGGAAGGTTACCTTGGCGTTCATGGGCACAGGGACTATTGTGGTCTGCTTGAAACATGTATTACAGACTGGTTCAGGGAAAGGTTGAAAATGCCTGTGAAGACACTTGCCAGCTGATCAGCACATGCTCTGCGTAAACGTCCTGGAAATCCATCTGGCCCTGCGGCCTTGTGGATGTTACATTGGCTATGTCTGAAACAGCTGGTGCTCTCATGCATATGGGGCGGCAGGTAGCCTAGTGGTTAGAGCGTTGTACTAGTAACCGAAAGATTGCAAGATCCACTCCCCGATCTGACAAGGTAAAACTCTGTCGTTCTGCCCCTGAACAAGGTTAACCCACCGTTCCTAGGCCGTCATTGAAAATAAGAATGTGTTCTTAACTGGCTTGCCTAGTTAAATAAAGGTATACATTTAAAAAATGGTTCAGTGTTGCTCACCTCGAAGCGAGCATAGAAGGCATTAACTCATCTGGTAGGCTCCTGTCAATGGGAAACTCACAGCGGAGTTTCTCTTTGTAATCTGTGATAATATGCCAGCCCTGTCACATCCGATGAGCATCAGAGCAGGTATTGTAGGATTTGATCTTAGTCCTGTACTGACAATTTGCCTGTTTGATGGTTCGTTGGCGGTCATAATGGGATTTCTTAATAGCGTCCGGATTAGTGTCCCGCTCTTTGAAAGCGGCAGCTCTAGCCTTTAGCTCAGAGCATATGTTGCCTGTAATCCATTACTTTGGGTTGGGATATGTGTGTACAGTTACTGTGGGGACGACGTCATCGATGCACTTATTAATGATGCCACATCTGCTCCTGCTACGCCCTCTGGTTTTCATCCGGTGTCTTCTTGACCTGCAGTTACTCCCCCTGTACTCTCTCTGTGTGATTGTGTGGTTGGAGACAGATGTGCTGGAGTCAGAGCAGATCCCTACCAGCTGCAACCCGTTCCATAATCAAGACCTCTACAAATACTCAGTCCTGCCACTTCCACTTTGCCAGATCATAATCTCTGCTCAGTCAGTTATGATTCTAGCCATTTATGATTACACAAGATCCTGTTACTCTGCTGTGCCTGTTTCCCTGCCTGACACCGTTTATCCTCTCATTGCAGTTAACGCTCGGTCTCTGGCTCCTGCTCCACATCTCACCATCCAACTACCTTGCTCTGGATTTTACTCACCACCACTACCTTGGATTCCCCTCAGGACCTGTTCACCCTGTTCTACTCAGCCAACTCCAACCTCAGTCTCCACATCTGTTTTTTCTGCAACTCATCCAAGCTACCCTGGATCTGCACTCCATATCTCTGTGTAACAATAAATATTTTGGTTCATTCATCCCCGTTTCCTCATCCGAGTTTGCTCTTGAGTTCCCCGGTGTCACTCCGCTTAACAAATGAAGCCGATGAATGATGTGCTATACTCCTCAATGCCGTCAGATGACTCCCGGAACATATTCCATTCTGTGCTAGCTTTCACTTCATCGGACTACTTTCCGTATTGAGATCATACATGCATCATCTATGAGCAGAATTACTGTCTTAATTAAACACGAAATCCCTAGTTTGAAAGCAAAAGTTTTTAGAAACTGAGCTGCACCATTTCCCCCACATGGGCCAGCCCCCTAGCAATTCAAGTTCCACCAATGAGCCTTTAGCCCCTCACCATGAGTAACAGATAAATATTAGGACACAACACTACATAAAGAGAGACCTAAGTCAACAACATAGCATGGTAGCAACACATGGTAGCATCAAAACATGGCAGCAGCGCAACACAGTAGCAGCACAAAACATGGTACAAACATTATTGGGGTCAGACAACAGTACGAAGGGCAAGAAGGTAGAGACAAGAATACATTGCACGAAGCAGCCACAACTGTCAGTAGGAGTGTCCATGATTGAGTCTTTGAATGAAAAGACAGAGATAAAACTGTCCAGTTTGAGTGTTTTTTGCAGCTTGTTCCAGTCGCTAGCTGCAGTGAACTTAAAAGAGGAGCGACCCAGGGATGTGTGCGCTTTGGGGACCTTTCACAGAATATGACTGGCAGAACGGGTGTTGTATGTGGAGGATGAGGGCTGCAGTAGGCATCTCAGATAGGGGGGAGTGAGGCCTAAGAGGGTTTTATAAATAAGCATTAACCAGTGGGTCTTCGTGACAGGTATACAGAGATGACCAGTTTACAGAGGAGTATAGAGTGCAGTGATGTGTCCTATAAGGAGCATTGGAGGCAGATCTGATGGACGGATGGTAAAGAACATCTAGCCGCTCGAGTGCACCGTTACCGGCTGATCTATAAATTACATCTCCATAATCTAGCATGGGTAGGATGGTCATCTGAATCAGGGTTAGTTTGGCAGCTGGGGTGAAAGAGGAGCGAATATGATAGAGGAAACCAAGTCTAGATTTAACCTTAGACTGCAGCTTTGATATGTGCTGAGAGAAGGACAGTGTACCATACTCCAAAGTACATGTATGAGGTCAGGCTCTAAACCCTCAGAGGTAGTAATCACACCAGTGGGTAGAGGGGCATTCTTCTTACCAGACCACATGACATTGGTGTTGGGGGTGTTCAGAACAAGGTTAAGGGCAGAGAAAGCTTTTTGGACACTGAGTATAAGACTGTATCATCTGCATGTAAATGGAGGAGAGAGCTTCGTATTGCCTGAGCTATGTTGTTAATGTAAATTGAGAAGAGTGTGGGGCCTAGGATCGAGCCTTGGGGTACTACTTTGGTGACAGGCAGTGGCTGAGACAGCAGATGTTCTGACTTTATACACTGCACTCTTTGAGAGAGGTAGTTAGCAAACCTGGCCAAAGACCCCCCAGAGACACCAGATGCACCCACAGCAGAGCGAGAGAAATGACGTGATGCACATATGTGACGTAGTATGCCATTTTTGGGGACCACTTTTGGCTCGTGAGCTCTACTTTCAGAAATACTGGCAAAAGGTTTACAAAAGTACTGGAGAATCCCTTTAAATTAGCCAATGCTTGGTTAGGATATTGTGACAACTAAATGTAATAATTTATTACATTTCTATAGAATGTCAAAGCACTTAAAAGTAAAACAGTTGGCATTGAATCATATTTGGTTTCAACAAATGTTATATTTTTCAATTAAGAAAACTAACTAATTTACTTGTTGACACAAGTAAATTAGTTAGTTGGCCTCTTTGGGTATAACAACCCCAACCCCATCCCCCTCTCCCTGCCTCCCCCTTGCCTCCTTCAACTAGGCTGCTGTGGTCAGAGGTCGTAAATTCCTGAGAAGACGCTGCCACATGGCCACATAGTAGAGAGGGGTAAACTTTCATAGAGGACAAAGGAAATCCTTCCACCTCACAGAACTTGAGGTACGAACAAATTTCATGTTCCAGAGAAAGTATAAAAGATCGGTGAAGAATCCAGCTACGAACTGGTCCGTTTGTTACAACTTGGGAAGCTCATGGGAGACGGTGTGGCCACATTACCATAACGCTGTTTATATAATAGCCTCAGATATGAGGTTTACATCTAATTGTTGTATATGATGAATGAGTGAGTATGATACTGTTTGTATAAATTGTGTAATATGATTGTGGACTGTTTAATGAAGAAAAATACAATTCCCTTTTGATTTGAACTAAATCAGAGGACCGCCCCTGAGCCCAGTTAGGGTCAGGCCTCCTGGGACAGCCCCTTTTCTGCCATTGCGAATAAAACCCAACTTTGAGAAATTATCAGCAGACCAAGCTTACCTCAATTACGAGATGGCTAAAGGTTGCAGACCATGTTTTTCTCCATTAGGAGGACAAAGGTTGTAGACCATTGCTGCATCTTTTAACCATACCATGTGGTTCAACTCTTAGACTATCGATACTGACAGAATAAGAACAAGTCTTTGATACTAATTACTAGTCTGAAACTAGGAATTCGGTATCATTAAACATGAAGAACGACAACCGCCTAAAGATACATTTTATAACGAATGTCACTTTGAACTATCCCCTCTAACCAAGACAGAGAGAGAGAGAGAGAGAGAGAGACAGACAATTCTACGAAAGACAAACTTTTCACCAGCGATCAAGATGACACACTGACCGTAAATATATATATTGATTGCAATTGTTCCCGAATGAGTGAGCGTTCATGCGTAAAGGATTAGCATTTATATTTTTATAATTATCACTCTGTAGTGACTTCTTAGTCGACCCCACTTCCCCTTTTGTCAAACAAGCCGCCATGCCGGTTCAGCCCACTAGGGCATATTCTCCTATCATTTCATGTAACCACATTTACATGTTTGTTTGTTTATGCATCTGTGAATTACTTAGTTAGTAATAAATAAATGATTTAAGACAATTGATGTATGGATGACTCATAGTGAAGACTGGTTTCCGTGCAGATAACCAACAATTTACAACGTTTGGAATGAGACTAACGTGAGGTACAGTAAATAATTCATTAATTCTAAGACTAATTGATCAGATAAAATATCTGAAAAGTTATTTTAGGAAATTATAACTTTGTAATGTGAATATTTTTCCTTGGTGCCCCGACTTCCTAGTTAATTAGTTACGTGATTAATCAGTTGATCGCACAGTAACTAATTACAGAGAATCTGGGATAAAAATTATATTTTTGTCTTCAGTTAATGATAGTAAAGACACGACACTTGTAACAAGTTGAAGTATTTTTATTTTTTGACTGATCGAAATAGTATTTTTTTTGACAGTGTAGACTATGGTCCAATTGATTAGGACAAAGTATAAATATTGAGCTATATGGGGTGTAGTCATCAATGCTTCATTAGGGCTCAGTCATTGTTTCTGTAATCAGCATAACAATGGTCACTCCCTCTGACTCACCACATGAGGTCTGCTATATAACTTTAGGACGCACTCTGCCACAGCTAAAGAACAATGGTAGGTGGAGGATTTAAATATCCTCACCTAAGCTGAATTCTACCTTTACCTCTTGACCCTTATTCTTTGCATGAAATGCTCTGTGGACAAGACCACTAGCACTTAGTTAATTAAACTTTCCACATAAAGGGCTGGCAGCCAGAACCCATTCAGCTGTCTGAGTCTGACCATTGTTCTTGCTAAGATATGGCCTTGGTTTATCATTTACCTCTTGTTTCATCAGGATGTGGGTCATATTCAGGACCTCTATATATTTTGATCAGGAACTTCTGAAGACATCTTTAAGATAGGCTACTGTATAACTATACAGTTACACATTTACTAGTGTAAACTGTACAAACTGATGTAAACTTGCAAACTAATTCCAGAGTTCCTAATGATTTTTTGTTTTCACTAAAGGGAACAAAAGTGTACGATAATACGGGATATACAGTATAAGCATACATTTGGAGAGAAAACCAAATAAATAATAAATTGACAATGTATCTCATATTTACAGTAACATATTTAGAAATGCATTATTTGCAGTAATGCATTTGAATTAAATTCATTTTTCACATGGGGCTATGTTCTCTGATTCAGCTGAATGTTCCAAGAGACTGGTGAGAGAAGAACTCTGTTATCATAGTTTAATACCCTTTCCCCTTTGTGAAGATGAGACTATTTGGCATGGTGTCTCAGGATCCCCTTTGATTTCTGCTGCGGCGCCAGAACGAACCCAACATCGATATGTAATTAGTCTGGGAGCGAGTCAACAGGCAGCCCTTTCTCTGTGTGATACAGTAATTGGGACTACAAATATTTACATGTCAGTTGTTGGTAACCATAGCAGATGACATGCTTGGCATGGGCATCTAGTGGAGTTGTAATGGCAGGAGGCAGGCAAAACTGCGTCTGCAGAGCCAAGAACGAGACACACAAAACAACACAATAAGCCCTCTGAAACACCCAACAACTGTTACATTGTCTGGGACCCATTTTAATTTGCCTGTGTAGGAGAGAAAGCACCCACAGAGATCAGTTATACAGAACACAAGCGTCTAGATGTTTTGTATTCTATGATCCCTATCGCTTACCACTACAGCTGTATTACATGCTGTAACACTTGAAGGCCTTTCAAACAATATTTCTCAAACCAGTATTTTTCAGATGCTTTGTGTTTCACACGTGTTATTAGAAGGCTTCTCAACAGTCCGTGTATCGTCTTGAGCAACAACAATTTGTTGAAGGGAACTGCAATGGTGTACTGGTGGCATAAGGCGAAAGAAAAATATGGTTTCCCCCACAGTGTATCCCGCTCAACTATCTTAAGTCAAACAAGCCACTCAGGGTGCCTGGGGCCCTGTCTGAAATTCCTTTGAGAAGGACATGGGGACTCCATGGGGGAGGCAGTCAGTCCAGATTGTGTGTACAGGGACAAACTGAAATGAATTACTATTGCCCCTGGACAGTCCTGTCCTGACAAGTCACATCTGTAGGAAAGGGAAAATATAAAATATAAGAAAAACTACACTGTTAGTGTTCTCCCCCTTCAACCAAACATTCCCTGTTCCTCCAGTTTTTCTGCTCTCACTCAAAACTAAATTCAACCATTATGAGACATCTGGTAATTCAATTTAGACCTTAAACACACCTTTAAACAGTCAGTCAATGGGTTGTATTATTACATATGCAAGTCTGATATCAAAGCTATGGTTTCATAAGAAAGTATTTAATGCAAATTCTCAGTTATCGTCTAAACACATTTGTCCTTAATACGTCAATCAGCAGTTGAAAAAATGATTAAATGTTTTCCCTACCAGCTGCCACTGTTTTGCTAAAAATCCAAGGGTGTGGCTGGAGAAATGTAACCACTCTCAAATTCATTGATAGAGGTATGGATGCAAGGACTGACCATCCATGACATCAAAATAATAGTTCTAAACGTGTGTTGAGGCTATACAATGTTTGTTTACATTTAGTTTGTTTACAAACATTGGGGTAAAACAAGCTTATGTTTTGGATTCTGATGGGGTATGACTAAACTCATGAGACATTTCTAAGTTATATTCTTCAAGAATAAATGGGTACACATCTTTAATTTATAAATCCAAAAATGGATGTAGCTACTGCAGATTGCACCTTTAAACAGATAAGGTAAGGTTGAATAACAGTGTCTAAATATGTGTGTTCTTACTCTTGGGATTAATCTATATAAAAATGGACATGGATCCATAGTGTTCTCTGTCCTAACCCTGAAAAATAATGGGCCTGCTGTCTGGGTATTCCTTTGCCATCTGTGTCATACAAAGCAAGCCTTTTCTCCTCAGACATATTTTTTTCCCCCACACTCACCTGCCCACAGCCGCAGCACCAATCTGAGCCCTGGCTTTGAAGGGGAGAACCCTGGAATACTGAAAACTGAGACGTGTGCACAATAACACAGAAAGATTATAAATTAGACTGATGATAAGTTAATTTTACAATAAGGTCATTCATTCATCTAGGCTAGCAGAACAAAAGGCAAACTCTCATTGTGAAGAAAGCGAATGGCTTGCCTCTGCAGTGCCCTGGCTCTATGTATGTGTTGAAAGGCCAGTGCTATACACAGCGATTGGGTGCAGACTGACAGTGCGGTACAATATTTCCTTTCCTTGGAGGGCTTGATAAAAGAGGGGGAGGTTGCCCTCTCCTACTGTTGAATCTAATTTCACTGTCATGCATTTACAGTATGGTTTATTCTTGGCTAGGAAATAAACACAAACATGATGACTGTGAATAAACCTTTTTGACATCAACTTTTGAAAAAAAATACATATTTGAATGGTTTTCAGCCATTTCACAGTTCATTAATCATACAAATTAAAAAAGTCAGGCACTAGAGCTACGTAATACCATCATATCACAGAGATCATCAACCTGATTCAGCCACAGGCCGATTTTTTTCTTGAGTGGATGGTCTGGAGACCGAAACATAATTACAAATAATTTGTAGACCGCAAATTGACTGAAAGAAGCCCAAACAGATATATTTGACTAAAACATAATAATTCAAACCTTGCTTAAATGTATTTACAATCTCTTTATTATGCGTGGAAATAATTGGGAACATATTAACAAAATCTAAATCATGTGGAGACAAATTTCTGTTGCATTTACAGTCTTTTATGTCCCAAAATTTTTGGGGCCAAATAAAACCACCCGCGCCAGTTGGGTAACCCTGTCATATCAAATCTGACAATTCTGCTAATGCCGCAGGTAAGGTAACTACAGTATTAATAGCAACAGGTGATGGTGATCCACTGTGGATGGAAACTGCACCCCCCTGAGAATCAGCCTCCACCATTATCAACACTCACTTATACCTGCCACACAATTCATCTTCTTTTGTTCAAGTGAATAATTGGTTCTGGAATTGAAGAGGAAAATAGTATTCATCATAATACAGTTCAACTGGCCTCCAGGGATATAAAGAAGCCACATGCACAGCCACCAACTGCACACACACCTCTAACAGTTCACTTTCAGCCGTTGCTTGTGAAGGAAAGTAGAGGGACTGTTACTTATTCCAACCAGCATCTGCTCATACCCTTGGCAGTAGAAAACGCGGTTTCAGCATCTACTGGGAAACTAAAATATGCCCTGCCATGCGTTTATTTGTCTTTATTATTGTGTCATAAAGAAATTGTATTTTACGGTTTAATTACTTTAAAGCCAATGGGCAGCCCTTACACTCAAATATAGCAACAAACAGATCTGATCAGCAAATAAATGAAATACAACAGCTGAATCAAATAAGCCCTAATAGAGTTGCCGGTGTAACACTTCTCAAGTTGAGGTGATAGAGCGCTTTGGTTGACATTGAAAACGCAACACTATCCTATGGTTGTGCGCTCTCTAGTGGTTAATGACAATAATGCGAATTTTCATTGTGGATGGAATGGCTGGACCAAGTCAGATGAATTGTAGATGTTTAATATATAGTAACCAAATATTACAATTCTACCTTCCTTCTCAGCTAAAATAAAAAAAAGTTAACCTAAATTAAAGTGAATGACTTTGCACATGTGGCCTATTGAAGTGTCCAAGCTGACGGAAGGCTGATAAAAACCACGACAGATGACACTGTTTAGCAATCACCGAAAATCTAAGAACATTAGTGAGAAATTCTTACATAAATTAACTCTATGTATTATTAATTAGTTAAGAAAAATATTTCAACCATCCGCAATTTATTAACAAACAAGACTGAGGAGACAGTTAAGGGAGCCTTGTTTCTGGCTACAGAGAAAATGAGTATTATACTACAACATTACCAGCTGGCTTTTCAGCCTGTGGTTCCCTGCCCACAAACATCCCAGGAGGACTGAACTACACAAGACAGAGCATATTAATATAACTAGGAATAAAGTATATCATGTATACATTTACGCATGAAGTTGACCATTTCTTCTTTAATAAACTCAACTGTATTACATTATTGTTAAATGTTGACATTTGATTTGATTCAAACCAATGACTATTCACGCAGGATGTGTTTCCTGACGTGGTTTATCACATGTAGGAACCATTTGGATGGTAATTGTTTCCTGACGTCGTTTATTTACCGGGACAACTGCGCACGACCTTCCACTTCCTGTTCTCTCTTTTAGAAATCTAAAACATAACGTTTAGCGAGATAACTAGCTAGAATACCAAACAATTTAATGTTCCGTTGAGAAAAACGCTAGCTAAAATCCGACATGGCCCTACAGAAAGTATGGACGTCGAAGAGTGTTTTAAACAGGTAAATAAACTAAGTGTTGGTTTTGAAGACATTCATTGGGATGCACGTTAGATAACAAGTAGCTCTGGTCCAGGGCGTTACTTGCGGCTTGAGCCGCATTCAACGCCCTGTAATTTAAAACAAACAAAACATGTTTTTACCTTTATTTAACTAGGCAAGTCAGGGAGGGGGAGGAAACAAGGTTGAATCAAGGTTGAATCATGACGTCAGTGATCTGCAGGTTGGAGCTCTAAAAAGAGGCCCGGGTTCCAGACCAAGTTGGATGATCTTTCAAAATGTATTTACCCACTCTAAGCTTGTTTCTTTCAGAGTTCCCAGTTGTCTTGAACTAACTAAGTCTGAGATTTCCAAGTTTCCAGTTGGCCAATGTATTCAACCTTTTCTGGCCCATGGTGTTGCATGTGAATGTTGATCTTTTTAAGCTGGGAAAAGAGACCCTTAAACCCCAACTTGGACAACACACCCTCTCCACTGAATAGCAGGCTAGTGATTGCTTTGCCACGCTTACAGTTAGCCACTGATTTCTTTCAAACCACTCATTGTTTAATTTGTGTTTTCTCTTGTGTCCTTTTTATGTCCAATGCTGATGAGCACCGATACGTTTTATCTATAACTTTTCTTCATATGACAAGGACTAAAAACGGTTTGCCAGTAGATTGCCGACTTGATTCATGATGATGACTTCTTCTCCAGCTTGCTGTCTAAGATTTAGCTTGCTAGCTAAGTATGATGTTGACAGTCCAATCAAAGCTATGATAGATATAACGTGATTTGATGTAATTTTATCTGTGGCAAATGACCTTGAGTCGGACTTGGATGGGCACTTCAAATGTAAATCTATAGCAGTACCCAAGGGTCTTGAATATTCGAGTTCTCCCCGTAGATTTTGCGGTGATGTCATGTCCCCATGAGTGACAGAACACTGAGCCAATCACGGCGCAAATAGAGAACATTACCAACCCCAACGCTCTGTATTTTCTGCTGGCTCTCCCACAAACACAGAAAGCGCTGAGCTAGGCTGAAACACTTGCATTTTGGACCAGCCTTGGTCAAGAAAGCAAAAAGAGACCATGTTTGTATGTGTCTTAATTGTATTTAGTATTTTTTACATTGTAAACTGATGTGACAAGTTTGAATGCCAAAATAACATACAAAACAGGCCACTGCAGGGGTGTATTCATTATGCCGATTCTGTTGCAAAGTGTTTAGTCGGTTTTGCAACAGAAACCGTTTATAACCGTTTATTCCAACGAAACCGCTTTGCAACGAAAACGAAAGTTTCTATTGGACAAATTCAGGTTTTGCTTTATTTGCTACTGTTTGGTTCTTAAATGGTAAACTGTTTCAGTTGCAATACGTAATGAATACACCCATGGGAGTGTATGTATTATGACGATTCTGTTGCAACGCGTTTCTTAAACGGAAACTAACTAAACGGGGAGGGATCTACCTGAATTTGTTCAATAGAACCCGACCAGGCTGGGTTTTGGGGAAGTCAATGAGAGAAGTGAAAAATGATTTCTTACATGCTGACTAAACTGTCCGTGTTGCAAAATAAATGTACACATGCATGTTTGTGAATAATTTCATCCAAACTGCTCCTGCAGGCCTGTGTAGCCAGGAGCTAAAATAGATGCTTGACGTGCTACATGTCCCGCCTTTCCCAACTACTCATTGTTTTTTATGAGCATACTAACCCACATGATTGAAAGATAAGAGGTCCACACTCCAGTCCAGTTGGTGGTAGTATGCACCTTTAAGTTGGTTGCCAACCACCATATCAAATCCAGAAGAAGTGGAAAGATGAATGAGGAGAGTTTTTATTTATTTTATTTTTAGATATTAATCAAAGAAAACTAACTAGCTTTCCCCTTTTATCTGTGGATTAATTGTTGGAGTAGAGAACACATGATTTTGTATGACTCAAAATAGGTCAAAATTCTACAAATATCCAGCCAAAAAAGGACCATATGTATTTCAGATAAAATAACAACCAAATATTTATATCCTAGGAAAAATGTGCTAGCAACAGCAAGCTCTGTTTCTAGCTCCTAAGCAACTTTGCAGTATTTACGTTTACGTTGTTAGCCCGGAACGTTTTTTTTTTTGTGTTGTTATTACATACAGCCGGAAATAACTTTTGGATATCAGAGTGAATATCCCAGAGGCTGCTCCAAGACGCCGCCGGTGAAGAAGAGGTATTCGGAGCGGACTTTTAGTCCGACTCACGAGGCATGCGCGCCATCCACTGCTTCCGAGTATATTACTCGTTAATGTTCAGTCCCTGGACAATAAAGTAGATGAGCTCAGGGTGAGGATCTCCTTCCAGATAGACATCAGGGACTGTAACATACTTTGTTTCACGGAATCATGTCTCTCTCTGGATATACTATCCCCGATATACTGCTCTCATGCTTGCCTCGAAGTGAGCATAAAAGGCATTTAGCTCATCTGGTAGGCTCGCATCACTGGGCAGCTCGCGGCAAGCTTCTGAGTACATTTGCATGAAGCCTTTATATTAGTTTGTCCTTTCTAGATCCTAATTGTTTCAACATTGTGAATGTTTTGTCTTTTAGATGTCTACAAGAGATGGTTGCTCAGAGTCATTTCCTTCGTGTATCAAGTTTACACACAACAACCACTCAGCACAACTCCAACAAGACATCAATTGTACGAAGCAGTCGACAGAAGTATGAAAGGTTGTATCCACTGTTGCTCGTACAACCCGATGGTTCCACAATTAACATTAGGTACAAAGAGCCCAAGAGGATACTCATGGTAAGCATCCTTGAACTGAAAACAAAAATTGGATTATCTGTTTTTGCAGTGTTTGGCTATTCAGGAATACTAAATCTAATCAGATTGTGAGACTGATTGTGAGGATTTGGTATTGTATCCCTTCTTCAGATGCCTGTGGACATCAGTACACTCTCAGAGGAAGAAAGGAAAATTAGGATGCGGAAGCGGGATCCCAGGAAGGGCGCTGTTAAGCAGAGGACAGTGGAATTCGAAGATGATTTCAAAGTGGATGATTACAGCAAGTTTTGGAAGAAGTGATAGAGCCTGTTGTAGCTATTTAACTTGGACTATTCTGCCAATCAGGGTTTTCGGTTAGCCAACAATTGTCAGCTTTTGGAAAACAAATTAATCAATGAAAAGCTGTTAAATAAAACTGTTGCAGTCCAAAATGACTGGTAAAAAAAAAACTCCCATTGCAAAATGTTATTTATTCATTGATGGAAATACATTTGACTATCATTCTTATCGGTCTATAGGTCAATTTGCATAATATAGTGGAATAAAATTGGCGTGTGTATTTGCGTTAGTCATGTAGCCTATCTGATTTATCCAACATAACTATCACTCACACAGCATACAGAGCTTATTTTGAGCGGGATTCCTCCTGCAGCTCCTCAGTTGCTTACTGCAAGAGTAAAATGTGCTTTTATAAGCCCATTGCACAACAATTGTAAATGCAATTGCATGTTAAACAGTTTTGGTGCACAATTAAAAAGAGCTAGGCATACTATTTTTATTTCTCAACTCGTAGCCTAATTGAAGCTCACCTCCCATTCAACATTCAAGTGCAGGCAAAAGGCTATCAGCATGTCACCACCACGCTACAATGTGAGCTGGAGGCAGGATGCATTTTGAAATCCATTGTTTGAAATCTGAATGTTTAACTTCATATAATGAGGCATGTCTTACTTTGCTTCAAAGTAGCCTATAGGCAAAATCCGACCATGGAAACGACTTCATAGGCGGCGCGTGAGTTTCAAGTTTGGGCAAGCTTACAATTTATACTACCATTTCAACCGATCTGTCTGCATAAGAACTGTTCGTCGGGAGCTTCATGAAATGTGTTTCCATGGCCGAGCAGCCACACAAGCCTAAGATCACCATGTGTAATGCCAAGTGTCGGCTGGAGTTGTGTAAAGCTTGTCGCCATTGGACTCTGGAGCAGTGATGAATCATGCTTCACCATCAGGCAGTCCGCCGGCCGAATCTGGGTTTGGCGGATGCCAGTAGAACGCTACCTACCCCGATGCATAGTGTCAGTGAAGTGGAGGAGGAATAATGGTCTGGGGCTGTTTTTCATGGTTCGGGCTAGGCCCCTTAGTTCCAGTGAAAGGAAATCTTAAAGCAACAGCATACAATTGTTTTATTTATTTCACCTTTATTTAACCAGGTAGGCTAGTTGAGAACAAGTTCTCATTTGCAACTGCGACCTGGCCAAGATAAAGCAAAGCAGTGTGAACAGACAACACAGAGTTACACATGGAGTAAACAATTAACAAGTCAATAACACAGTAGAAAAAAAGAGAGTCTATATACATTGTGTGCAAAAGGCATGAGGAGGTAGGCGAATAATTACAATTTTGCAGATTAACACTGGAGTGATAAATGATCAGATGGTCATGTACAGGTGTGATATTGGTGTGCAAAAGAGCAGAAAAGTAAATAAATAAAAACAGTATGGGGATGAGGTAGGTAAAATTGGGTGGGCTATTTACCGATAAGACTATGTACAGCTGCAGCGATCGGTTAGCTGCTCAGATAGCAGATGTTTGAAGTTGGTGAGGGAGATAAAAGTCATTCTAGATGATTCTGTCCACATACTTTTGGTCATGTAGCATATTTTAGATGCTTTTCACTGACCGCCTCAAGTCAATAATCAGCCAGGCCTATTTCCACACTCCCCCCCCCACCCAAAAAAAAGCTAATGATCCTCGATTCCTCTGGCTAAATCATGATTTCTGGTGAAGTATTTAGAGTGATTTAATTTATTTCTGTATAGACAGGAGTAGTTATACAGTTGAAGTGGGAAGTTTACATACACTTAGGTTGGATTCATTAAAACTAGTTTTTCAACAACTCCACAAATTTGTTAACAAACTATAGTTTTGGCAAGTCGGTTAGGACATCTACTTTGTGCATGACACAAGTAGTTTTTCCAACAATTGTTTACAGACGATTATTTCACTGTATCACAATTCCAGTGAGTCAGAAGTTTACATACACTAAATTGATTGTGTCTTAACTTTTTATTGCCCAAACTGTCTTCTGTGTGGGTGTGTTGCCCTCTGATTAGGGTCAAGGGGTGAATGTTGAATTAAAAAATGGAACATCTGGTCTCTTGAAACATGCTGTGTCATGATTACAGTGTACATTCCAATGTACAGTGAGTCATAACACCATTGCTGAGCTGTAACAATCTCTTGGTTAAAAGAGTCCAGAACTCCATGCCAGATTTTGCACACAACACCCGGTTACAATGTGGGCGTCCTAAATAATCTACAAATGCAAGTCATTCTAATTCAGCGGTAGCTACCGTTTGGAAACGAGGTCACTCCTGTTAGAATAAAGTAACTGAAGTTGCTGAATAGTTCATAAAGGCTTTCTACCACGATAGATTTATCGACTTACCAAGGACACCACATGGAAAAACACACCACCAGTGCTAAGGTGCTCCTCAACCATGCTACGATTTTGTATCTTCACACGGGGAATTTAGTAAACCGAAGCCGTCTCAAGAAACAATGTCCGTCTTCACCTAGCGAAGAGGTAAGACTGACCATTGGACTCTGTCATAACTGACTGGCTAGCTGAAGTAAGATGTTTAAGAAAATAGTGCAACATTGGTCAGTTAGCTGGAGTGTAGTCATTAATCCCCATGGTCCAAAAACGGACAGATTCAGGTAGGTCCCATTCCCTCCCGTTTAAGAAACGTTTTTCAACAGAATTGGCAGAATGAATACACCCCTGGCTAGATGTTAACTAGTTAGCTTGAAAAACCATAGCCTCGACGTTAAATAGCTAACTATATTGAACAAAAATAAACTTCAAATATTTTAATGAGTTATATTTCATATAAGGAAATCAGTCCATTTGAAATAAATAAATTTGGCCCTAATCTATGGATTTCACATGACTGGGAATACAGATATCTGTTGGTCACAGATACTTTTCTGATCCAGGCCCCTACCTTTTTTTTAAAGGTATCTGGGCCAGGATTCACCTGATAATGAGATTCAAGAATGCATGATACATTTGAGGACAAGGACTTGTCATGTGTAGGTTCTAAAAGGCCAGCCTTTATTTAGCATTAACAACCATAACTGTCATTGAAGCTGTGCACCACCTGACTCTCATAAGTGTAACTAAGACTCTCCCTGCACCATTTCATAGTTATTGTATAACATGCTATAGCTCTGGCCACACATTCTCATGCTGTTCAAATCACCCATTGTGCCCAGCAGTGTACAAAATAATCATATACTTTCCATATGACATCTTTCAAAGTAATGTTAGATAATTTAGCATCTTTGCATGATCTGTAGGTGTCCATGAAAGCCCTACCCAGTTACAAGTGTTTATAGCAACCCTGTTAGCACTGCTATTCATTTAGTCCCCTCAAACATTTTTTTGCATTACAGATTCAAGACTGTGTTCGAGCCACTCTTAATGAGTGGTGTGCCACCATACCACCAACAACTTCACCAACGGTGAGACATCACTCCGTCCACACACTCACTATTCAATACCACATAGTTGTATTTCCCATGCATATTTTATTACACACATGGCTACATAACAGCTTTTCACCAACATCCAAACAGTATCAAGTGTCCATAATCCCTGTTTACCAAGTTCCCATAGTGACCAAGTGTCTACAGTACCTGCTAACATTTTACATCATCTAGCAGGGATGGATCCATAATGAAAAACAATTGTGTAACCATTGGTTCCCTTTCAGTCAGTCAAGTTTGGTACAACATACTCACACTGTTGCGACTAGAGTTAAAGGATCTACAATCACACCTGACAAGGTCAATGAAATCCTGTCTCGCTGGAAGCACCGCCTTCCACAGGTGATAACAATAATGTATATAAATCCTGGATTGCTGATGTTATGTATTGGCCATTGAGAGGCTTTGAAGCACTGGTTGGCCATATTGGCACTCCCCAGTTGGAGTAGTCCTCCATAGGAATGAACAGAATTCTATAGTATTTCAATTAAATGTTTCAAGGACCAAATAACATGCATTTTTTGTTGTAGTGGGGCCAGTAACATTAGTACTCTTTTATATACACTGCTCAAAAAAATAAAGGGAACACTTAAACAACACAATGTAACTCCAAGTCAATCACACTTCTGTGAAATCAAACTGTCCACTTAGGAAGCAACACTGATTGACAATAAATTTCACATGCTGTTGTGCAATTGGAATAGACAACAGGTGGCAATTATAGGCAATTAGCAAGACATCCCCCAATAAAGGAGTGGTTCTGCAGGTGGGGACCACAGACCACTTCTCAGTTCCTATGCTTCCTGGCTGATGTTTTGGTCACTTTTGAATGCTGGCAGTGCTTTCACTCTAGTGGTAGCATGAGACGGAGTCTACAACCCACACAAGTGGCTCAGGTAGTGCAGCTCATCCAGGATGGCACATCAATGCGAGCTGTGGCAAGAAGGTTTGCTGTGTCTGTCAGCGTAGTGTCCAGAGCATGGAGGCACTACCAGGAGACAGGCCAGTACATCAGGAGACGGGGAGGAGGCCGTAGAAGGGCAACAACCCAGCAGCAGGACCGCTACCTCCGCCTTTGTGCAAGGAGGAGCACTGCCAGAGCCCTGCAAAATGACTTCCAGCACGCCACATGTGCATGTCTGCTCAAACGGTCAGAAACAGACTCCATGAGGGTGGTATGAGGGCCCGACGTCCACAGGTGGGGGTTGTGCTTACAGCCCAACACCGTGCAGGACGTTTTTCATTCGCCAGAGAACACCAAGATTGGCAAATTCGCCACTGGCGCCCTGTGCTCTTCACAGGTGAAAGCAGGTTCACACTGAGCACGTGACAGACGTGACAGTGTCTGGAGACGCCGTGGAGAACGTTCTGCTGCCTGGAACATCCTCCAGCATGACCGGTTTGGCGGTGGGTTAGTCATGGTGTAGGGTGGCATTTCTTTGGGAGTCCGCACAGTCCTCGATGTGCTCGCCAGAGGTAGCCTGACTGCCATTAGGTACCGAGATGAGATCCTCAGACCCCTTGTGAGACCATATGCTGGTGCGGTTAGCCCTGGGTTCCTCCTAATGCAAGACAATGCTAGACCTCATGTGGCTGGAGTGTCAGCAGTTCCTGCAAGAGGAAGGCATTGATGCTATGGACTGGCCCGCCCGTTCCCCAGAACTGAATCCAATTGAGCACATCTGGGACATCATGTCTCGCTCCAGCGACCAACGCCACATTACACCACAGACTGTCCAGGAGTTGGCGGATGCTGTAGACCAGGTCTGGGAGGAGATCCCTCAGGAGACCATCCGCCACCTCATCAGGAGCATGTCCAGATGTTGTTGGGAGGTCATACAGGCACGTGGAGGCCACACACACTATTGAGCCTCATTTTGACTTGTTTTAAGGACATTACATCAAAGTTGGATCAGCCTGTAGTTTGGTTTTCCACTTTAATTTTGAGTGTGACTCCAAATCCAGAGCTCCATGGGTTGCTAAATTTGATTTTCATTGATAATTTGTGATTTTGTTGTCAGCACATTCAACTATGTAAAGAAAAGTATTTAATAAGAATATTTCACTCATTCAGATCTAGGATGTGTTATTTTAGTGTTCCCTTTATTTTTTTGAGCAGTGTATATACACACACACACTGAACAAAAATATAAACGCAACATGTGTTGGTCCCATGTTTCATGAGCTGAAATAAAAGATCCCATAAATGTTCCATAGGCAAAAAAATCTTATTTCTCAAATGTTGTGCCCAAATTTGTTTACATCCCTGTTAGTGAGCATTTCTCTTTTGCCAATATAATCCATCCATCCACCTGACAGGTGTGGCATATCAAGAAGTGGATTAAACAGGTGTGCCTTGTGCTAGCGACAATAAAAGGCTACTCTCTAAAATGTGCAGTTTTGTCACACAGCACAATGCCACAGATGTCTCAAGTAGAGGGAGCGCGCAATTGGCATGCGGACTACAGAAATGTCCACCATAACTATTGCCAGAGAATTGAATGTTTGGCAATTCTCTGGCAATACGTCCAACCGGCCTCAGAACCTCAGACCACGTGTAACCACGTCAGCCCAGGATCTCCAAATCTGGCTTCTTTAACTGCGGGATCGTCTGAGACAGCCACCTGGACAGCTGATGAAACTGAGTATTTCGGTCAGTAATAAAGCCCCTTTTGTGGGGGAAAACTCATTCTGATTGGCTGGGCCTGGCTCCCAAGTGGGTGGGCCTATGCCCTACAAGGCCAACCATGGCTGCACTCCAGCCCAGTTGTGTGAAATCCATAGATAAGGGCTTAATGAATTTGACTGATTTCCCTATGAACTGTAATTTTGTAAAATTGTTGGTCGTTGTCTTACGTTTGTTCTTTGTGTATACTTTTTTTTGTTTCGATCATGTATATTGAAATTAAGGTGTCTAATAGAATAAACATGTAAAAAAAAAAAATAGACATTAATAAAAGCATTTTTATAGCTTTCTTTAAATGACAATGGGGAGGAGTACCAAAATGGACTCGCGATGGCTTCAGTACAGCGCACCCTGTTAGTCACATCACTGGGTGATAAGGCTCAGATTCATTCCTTAAATTATTCTGCTCTTCACCTCGGTGTGAACAGGAATGATTTGCGCTACTAAAACAAACAATTAGAACATGAGACTTTTACATTGCGCTAACAAAACGTGCTCACCCCCTGGACATTGTGTGCTGAGGTTTGTATGGTTCTTGTACATTTCCTAATCCCATACAATTAGTTCTTCAAGTTAGTTTTATTGTATGACTTGGCTCGGTGCATGCTTAGGCTGCCCTCACTCAAATCAGTTCATGTGCGAGATAAGGAGACCGCTGTCACTGTTCCCTTACTCGTTTGTGGCACAGGTTCTCTTGACAATCGTGGAGCATTCTTTAGGGAGCTTGGTGTTTCCCTAAAGCGATGCATAGCGTGCTAGCCAGTTAAGCTAGTAACTTCTAGCTATTCCGCCTTCCTAGCGGTGTTTGGGTAGAATTGCTTGGGTAGCTCCGATCTAGCATTACGTCGCTTGGTTAGTCTAAATGGACCGTGCTGCGATCTGAGGCTAGCTAGCTTAGACTAAAAGCCTCATGGCTAATGTCGGCTAGCATGCATAACTTCCGGCAAATTAAGCTTACTAGCTTTCCTCCGGCGTTAAGGCAATCACATTCCTAGAGTGGAGGAAGCGGGGCTTGCGGGCACCTTCAATGATGAAGCTGCCTCCGAGCACTGGGCATGGGTAACCCCTGGAGTGAGGGGTCTTCTCACGGGTCTGCGCAACCGGTGAACCCCTAAACAAAAACATTACGGTGATGTCAGTCAGTGCCCCCACGTTTGGTTACGGCCAAACGTGGGGGCACCGGGCTTCATCCAGGCTATAGTCTCACGGAAGCACAATTTAGTTTGGAATTTTGTCCATGTTTAAAGCTCCTCTGTTACCCCATATTCCATGGTGTTCACAGGGCTCAAGTGGTATACCATTTCTCCCCATAGTGAGAGTAATAAGTTGGCTTTGTCCACAAGGGGGCTGGAAAATTGCAAATAGCGCTTTTCTAACCCCGGAGAGGTTGTCCGGGTTTCAGCTCTGCTTGGCCCAGTTTAGGTTGGGGCGCACAGTACTTTTTCACCAATTTCTGCGCCTACTGAGGTTGATGGCTTCTATGATAGTGGTCATTCCCCTGGGACTATTGTTGTGACTGTTCCAGTGCTGGTTGCTAGCCATGAGCTTGGATACATATCGCCACCTAAACCTCTCGATTCATGTGTCCTTGACTTGCCTTCAGGGCACTGGCCCAGTGGCGGGATCGCTGGCTACTGTCACAAGGGTTTCTCATTGTCCGGGTGTTCTGCAATATGGTCACGACAGACGTGTGTGTCCCGTCCCCCCCCCCCCCCCCCCCCCCCAAGGGTGGGCGAGCTGTGCGAGGGTTACTCAATTCGGGGAGTATGGACGGTGTCAGAGTGCCTGGCATATTAGTTACCTGGAACTTCTGACACTGTAAATAGCGCTCTGGCGCTGCTTCCCTCGTTTGTCGGGCCGGCATGTGCTGGTCAGAGCCATCATGATGACGGTGGCATCCATCAGAAGGCGTGGGACACACGGTCCCTCCCCGCCTCACCTAGGCTCACACCCTGTTGCTGTGTGGCTCAATTGGTAGAGAATGGCGCATCAAACACCAGGGTGGTGGGTACTATTCCCATTGGAGACAAGTATGAAAATGTATGCACGTGCTACTGTAAGTTTCTCTGGATAAATTACTGAAATAGAACATGTGGAGCAGTTTGCATTTGCTCTTCGAGTGATTCATGTTCCCGGTTGCCTCAACTCTGGGGGGTGCCCCCCTGGATAGCAGAAGTGGAGACTGCCAGATATGGGAGATTATGCAATGCCGACACAGGTCTTTACGCCTAACTCAAACGCGCATTGTCGTTTATTTTTCTTGATGAGAGAACAGAGTGCACCATTGGGCACTGATGCTCTGGCGTACCAGTGGCTTCGGACCCTCTAAGTGTTTCCACCAGTGGTTCTGATTCAACCCATGTTGGAGAGGGTGCGCCAGGAGAGCTTATCATTGATTCTTGTGGCTCCACTTTGGCCCAAGCAGCCTTGGTTCGCGGAGATCATTCACCTTTTTAGGCGGGGACCTGTGGCCACTCCCGTTGCACGGGGACCTGTTGTGCCAGGTGCACAGGCAGGTTTGGCGTGGAACGATTTGGTTATTTTCTGCCTGGCCCCTGAGTGGGCTAATCTGATGGCTAGAGGTTTACCTCCCGAATGTTCAAATAAAATGTTATTTGTCACATACACATGGTTAGCAGATGTTAATGCGAGTGTAGCGAAATGCTTGTGCTTCTAGTTCCGACAATGCAGTAATAACCAACGAGTAATCTAGCTAACAATTCCAAAACTACTACCTTATACGCACAAGTGTAAAGGGATAAAGAATATGTACATAAAGATATATGAATGAGTGATGGTACAGAGCGGCATAGGCAAGATGCAGTAGATGGTATCGAGTACATTATATATTATATGAGATGAGTATGTAAACAAAGTGGCGTAGTTTTTAAAATGGCTAGTGATACATGTATTACATAAAGATGCAGTAGATGATATAGAGTACAGTATACATATGAGATAAATAATGTAGGGTATGTAAACATTATATTAAGTAGCATTGTTTAAAGTGGCTAGTGATATATTTTACATCAATTCCCATTTTTAAAGTGGCTGGAGTTGAGTCAGTGTGTTGGCAGCAGCCACTCAATGTTAGTGGTGGCTGTTTAACAGTCTGATGGCCTTGAGATAGAAGCTGTTTTTCAGTCTCTCGGTCCCAGCTTTTATGCACCTGTACTGACCTCGCCTTTTGGATTATAGTGGGGTGAACAGGCAGTGGCTCGGGTGGTTGTTGTCCTTGATGATCTTTATGGCCTTCCTGTGACATCGGGTGGTGTAGGTGTCCTGGAGGGCAGGTAGTTTGCCCCCGGTGATGCGTTGTGCAGACCTCACTACCCTCTGGAGAGCCTTACGGTTGTGGGCGGAGCAGTTGCCGTACCAGGCGGTGATACAGCCCGCCAGGATGCTCTCGATTGTGCGTCTGTAGAAGTTTGTGTGCTTTTGGTGACGAGCCGAATTTCTTCAGCCTCCTGAGGTTGAAGAGGCGCTGCTGCGCCTTCTTCACGATGCTGTCTGTGTGGGTGGACCAATCCTGACTTCAGTTTAAAGATTAGTGGCACTGTATTGTCCTCAAAGTGGGCAAAAAAGTTATTTAGTCTGCCTGGGAGCAAGGCATCCTGGTCCGTGACTGGGCTGGTTTTCTTTTTGTAATCCGTGATTGACTGTAGACCCTGCCGCATACCTCTTGTGTCTGAGCCGTTGAATTGCGATTCTACTTTGTCTCTATACTGACGCTTAGCTTGTTTGATTGCCTTGCGGAGGGAATAGTTACACTGTTTGTATTCGGTCATGTTTCCGGTCACCTTGCCCTGATTAAAAGCAGTGGTTCGCGCTTTCAGTTTCACACGAATGCTGCCACCAATCCATGGTTTCTGGTTTGGGAATGTTTTAATCGTTGCTATGGGAACGACATCTTCAACGCACGTTCTAATGAACTCACTCACAGAATCAGCGTATTTGTCAATGTTGTTGTTTGACGCAATACGAAACATATCCCAGTCCACGTGATGGAAGCAGTCTTGGAGCGTGGAATCAGATTGGTCGGACCAGCGTTGAACAGACCTCAGCGTGGGAGCTTCTTGTTTTAGCTTCTGTCTGTAGGCAGGGAGCAACAAAATGGAGTTGTGGTCAGCTTTTCCGAAAGGAGGGCGGGGGAGGGCCTTATATGCATTGCGGAAGTTAGAATAGCAATGATCCAAGGTTTTACCAGCCCTGGTTGCGCAATCGATATACTGATACAATTTAGGGAGTCTTGTTTTCAGATTAGCCTTGTTAAAATCCCCAGCTACAATGAATGCAGCCTCAGGGTGTGTGGATTCCAGTTTGCAAAGAGTCAAATAAAGTTTGTTCAGAGCCATCGATGTGTCTGCTTGGGAGGGAATATATACGGCTGTGATTATAATCGAAGAGAATTCCCTTGGTAGACATTTGATTGTGAGGAATTCTAAATCAGGTGAACAGAAGGACTTGAGTTCCTGTATGTTGTTGTGGCCACACCACGTCACGTTAACCATAAAGCATACGCCCCCGCCCCTCTTACCAGAAAGATGTTTGTTTCTGTCGGCGCGATGTGTGGAGAAACCAGCTGGCTGCACCGACTCCAATAGCGTCTCTCGAGTGAGCCATGTTTCCGTGAAGCAAAGAACGTTACAGTCCCTGATGTGCCTCTGGAATGCTACCCTTGCTCGGATTTCATCAGCCTTGTTGTCAAGAGACTGGACATTGGCGAGTAGTATGCTAGGGAGTGGAGCGCGATGTGCCAGTCTCCAGAGCCTGACCAGAAGACCGCTTCGTTTGCCTCTTTTACGACGTCATTGTTTTGGGTCGCAGGATGTCCTGGGTGGAAGGCAGAACACAGGATCTGCTCCGGGACAGTTATATTCTTGGTCGTACTGATGGTGAGTTGACACTGCTCTTATATTCAGTAGTTCTTCTCGACTGTAATGAAACCTAAGATGACCTGGGGTACCAATGTAAGAAATAACACATAAAAAAACAAACTGCATAGTTTCTTAGGAACGCGAAGCAAGGCGGCCATCTCTGTCGGCGCCGGAAGTTATTGCTACCATTCAGTCCACAAGTGCACTTCCACGTGAGGACCTTATGCATTTGTCGCAAGTGTTTGAGCTCTGTTGATAAGATGGAGTGCTGGTTCCTTTTCAGTGCTCTGAGGTACATCGATATGTTCCTAAAGGAGCTATTCGAGCAGGGACAGGCTTTCTCTACTTTAAAAGTGTACGTGATCGCTATGTGGGTGTGTCGTGTGGGAATTGACGGAGCCACACCGGGGACGTTGTGCAGTTCCTGAAAGGTGTACACAGTCTCTAAACCTATTGCGCCCACATGGGACTTGGTGCTGGTTTTTGGGGCTGGTTTTTGGGGCACTGTGTGTCCCATTTTGAGTCTCTGGAGTTGGTGGCACTTAAGATCCTTCTACAAAACCTCCCTACTCATGACTTTGGCCTAGGCTAAATATGTTGGAGACCAACCACGTGTAATCAGTACACCCTTCCTGTACTTCGTTTGCCCCGGGCGACTAAGGTGACATTGTTTCCAAATGCAGCCTTAGCCCCGGAAGTCATGGAAATGTCCTACAGGTCCTTAGCTTTGAGCGATTTCCCTTTTCATCTCCTCCTTTTGCTCTGAAGAGCAACAAAGGTTATATGGCCTGTGTCCGGTGTGAGCTTTATGCACATGCACTGAATGGTTATGGTTGGTTATGTGACCAGCTTTTTGTCTGTTTTGCTAATCTAGCTCATGTCAGGACACTCTTTTAAGGAGCGCATCTCCCACTGGATTGTAGAGGATATCTCCCTGGCACATTGCAGCAAGTGTCCCCTAGCAGTGTACTTGCTACCCCACCAGGGGTCTGGCAGTGTCTTGGCTGTTGTTTAAAGGATTGACTGTAGGAGATATTTGTGCTGCGGACAGTTGGGCATCGCCACACTTTTTTTATTTTCTTGAGCTTTTATCGTTAGTCACTGCTCTGTGTATCCCACAGTGTGCTTACGGACAGGGGAAAGTCACTAGGTGTTTGCAATACCCAGACTGACGCATCTGGCTGGGTCAGGTCTGGGTGCTCTGCCATGGGCCACTTCATTCAGCTTGGGCAGTGACCGTAGTTTGTTGTACCGAAGTTGACTGACTGAAAGGGAGCGTAACGTTATGACTATAACAACTGATCCCTGAAGGAGGGAAACAAGGCACAACACCTGTTTGGCCACCCGTCCCTGGGCTTGTGAAGAGTGGTATTAAATTGAAGGAATGAATCCGAGCATCGCGCTTTTCAGATGTGGAAGTAGGGGCTTCCAGCGAGGCATAGATTTCAGTGGCCCTGCGAGGCGTGATTGTAGATCTTTAAACTGAAGTCAGGAGTGTGCGACTCTCCATAGTATGTTGTAACTCGTTTCCCTCCTTCAGGGAACAGGAGTTATACAGGGAGCTCAAAGTATTGGGACAGTGACACATTATTTGTTTTGGCTCTGTACTCCAGCACTTTGGAATTTAAATTATACAATGACTATGTGTATGTTAAGGTGTAGACTGTCCGCTTTAATTTGAGGGTATTTTCATCCATATCAGGCGAACTGTTTCGATTTTTACAGTACGTTGTGTACATAGTGCGTTGCTTTTAACTTTCTCTCTCATCATTATTCACGATTCAGTCATGATAATCTGTAATGGTAGCATCTTTGTTAATGTAGAACTGTTTAGAAACATTCTTATTTACAATGAAAGTGAATCCAAAATGACACTACATTATTTAACATTCATTTATATTGGGCACAAAATAATCTGAAACACAACCAAAACAAACTGCAAATGCATCCAAGTTTGTAGAGTCACAAGCTTGATGTAGTCATTGCGAGCTAGAAATTAGACCAAATACTAAACTTTTGACTACTTTCAATGCGCATAAGTGAATTTGTCGCAATACTTTTGATAAAATGTGGGGACTGTGCCAAAGGTGCTGTAATTTCCAAACAGTTTACCCGATATGTGGCGAAAACAACAGGAAAAAAGTCACTGTCCCAATACTTTTGGAGCTTACAGTAGTCCCAATGTTACGATACTACTATGCAATTCCGTTCTTCTGCTGGGAAAACAAAATAGCTGCACGTTGATTGACCACAATGAATTTATCAGACTGATGAAAGGGAACTGTCATAGTAATCATTCATGCAAAGTTGGCTGTGAAAGGTTCTACATGTGCTTCTGTTGTGAAGTTTGAGTGGCTTTGCCCTGTTGCTTTTCTGCTGGGGTCAGCTAATCTGCTTCCACACGCTCAGTGAGTACAGCGGGGGGTCTTACATACACAAAGTCAAAGCTTATGTTCCCTGCAATGAAATCCCACAAGTTTGTGAAATCAAAAGCATGTGTTTGTATTTGGACAAAGTTAAGACAATATTGATGTTGCTTTTTTTCTTTGTATTTTTAAGCTAGTCTTTTTCTTTAACACGTTTGTTGTACATTTAGGACCTACCAGACACCATTGACTGCTCCATCCCTCAAGCTACAGAAGCAATCACACCTGAAGAAAGGGAGGAGCTGAAGGTCTCTGGTGAGTTACTGGTATTCTATGACAGGGGGTTCTCAGTGGCACATGGGCCCCACTTTTTTACATAATTATTATTATTTATTTTTTTAATGGCCAAGGGATCCCTGGAGTAAGTTCAGAGGGTGTAATACAATGCAATTATTAGTCTAAAATGTTATATTCTTAACCCTGGGCAGCATGGGCCTGGGAGACATACAGGGATATTGGTATCTACAGTACTCCATTATTATTATTATTATATATATATAATTTATTCTCTCTGCCTCATAGCAAAATGTGAAGAATTGCAGGATATTAGCTTCAACAACCAAAAAATCTCTCTGCTCCTTGACTATCTGTAGAATTGAAGGAAATATGCTTGAACACTCCCAAATGTTCTCTCCGTGCCAAGAAATTGGTTTTTAAAATGTTCCTTCGGTGGGCCATGTATTGCCAAAGTCACTGAACTCTTTGTATGCTATTTTTATCTCACTCGAGTTGTGTTCTGTTTATGAGGGGGGTCCCTTATGAATTTGCTATCAGAAAGGGGTCCCTGGCCTGAAAGTTTAGGAACCCCTGCTTTGATACCATAGTTTGGTGTGGCATTGGCATAAGGAATTATGAGCCCAGTGTGTGAATTTCATGACAAAAATACCATTCCTGGTGCCTTACTGATTGTTTGCGTTTTTATTAACATGTCCATATTCTTGCTTTACAGTGAAACTATTTATTTGCGAGGCAGACCTCTCTTCAATCAAAGATGCAGTCGATAAGTGTGAGTATTACATTTACAAAACAGCAAAGGACCACTGACTCGGTGACTGTACGGAAAAGTCATTTGTAGACCTGACCACGTCAAATAAAAATGCAACAGACTTTAGTATCGGTGAACTGCTTTTGTTGGCATGCCAACTCCTTTCCTTACCTCAATTTGTTGTATTTGACAGATGAAATCCGTACAGGCAGAAGCTATCACATCTGTTTGGGATATTACAACAACAAAGATGTTGATCACTTCAAAAAACAAACTTTTTTCCCCCGACATTATTGAATGTGCGGTAGAACACCAGAATATGTACTGAGCTGTGTGTATATTTTTTACCACGCTCCTGGAAGCTCCTCTTCTCTGTTTCATCTAAGTAAAACAAAGGCACTGTTTCCCCTTTTACAGATTTCAGCTTTAAGAAGTACGCACTCTGTATACTAGTTTCATGCTCATAAGACTGTTTGTGACAGCTTGTCAGGCCTTGGCTGTGTCCCAGCTGGACTCGGTGATCATTGCACCCCCTGTTCTGCCTGAGGGGGAGAGCCAGACCCTGGAGAACCTGCAGCCTGCCTGGACGGAGCTGGAGGGCTTGGTGCAGAGCCACAAGATCGCTGCCATCGGAACCTCCGACCTGGACAAGGAGCTCCTGGAGCAGCTCTACAACTGGGCCCAGGTGAGTGGTGATGCTGACGAGACCATCAGATTGTTGTAGGTTAGCGTTGGTGTATTTGGGGTTTTGAATTGTTTTATTTTCTCCTGGTCTAGGTGAAACCCAGTAGTAACCAGGTGAATCTGGCCTCCTGCTGTGTGATGCCCCCTGACCTGACTGCTTTTGCAAAGGAGTTTGACATTCAGCTACTGACTCATAATGACCCAAAAGGTGAAGATTGTGATCATTTCAATTTGTAATCTTTTCACTGTATAATCAGATAATACATGTTAAGGAAAGGCTGTGTGTGCTCTGAGGGGCACTGAATTAACACATTGTATTTTCCTGTAGAACTGATTACTGCTGCCAGCTTCCAGGAGGCAGTGCAGGAGAGCACTCAGGACCTGAAGGTAGCAGACTGGAGGTTGGAGTGGGTTTTGCGCTACTCCATCATTGTCAAAAGCAGGGGGATCATCAAAGCAAAAGGCTACCTTGTTCACTCAAAGAGAAACAACTTGTAGCATGTCCTCTGAAAATCTGTTATTCAGATGTTACTCATGTCCAATGCATTTTAGACGGGTATATAGGTAGCTAAACCTTTAACAAACACGGCTAAAAAACTGAATTGGAACCACAGAAATAATTCAATTGTTTAGATGGATCACCTTGTTTTAGTACAATGTTAGAATTATTGCAAAGCAGTTTAAAGGTTAAACAGCCTCTAACCCACTACGGAAATGTCCCATGATATTTTTACATTATGTTGAGGTGAGTACTTTGGATCGGTTGTTAAAGCCACAGAGCGAGAGATGTAAAGTCCTAGTGCGCTCTGATGTGTATGAACAGCTCCTTCTGTTTTCTACTGTATAATACTGGCACCCTGTATAGTGGGGACAAGAGCCTAATTCCAATAGATTTCTGACGAGTGAAAAAAATGTATGGTTAGTTCATGAACTTCTCTTGATTTAGTGTACAGTAGTGATTTGATTTTTAGAAACAACTTTATGGATGTTAGTGTTGTCTTGGCAAGTCTTTGTATATTCATATATTTTTTTAAAGCCCAGTGCTACTGACAGGGTATACCAGGATATGATTTGTCCTATACCCCTAACTGCTCATACTTATTAGAAAATGTGTCCCTATCTAAGTGGTAATATGAGAAATATCCCCAAATGAGGTTGACGTTCATAGTAGGCTTGACACCTTTATCGTGTACGTGATAGTACTGGAATATTCCAGATTGGCATGGAAAATGAATTCTAAGCTCTGAAGTGTCTGGGTGGATGTCTTATTTATTAATCATGGCATTTCTTCCAGGCAGGGTCCACAATCCTAAGAAGTTTGAGTTCTCTATTGTACTGTAATAATTAATATATTTAATGTTACCATTTTCTGTATTGTTCTATTGGGTTTATTAAATGATTAAACACTTTTGAAGTGTTTTGTGTTCATTGGAAGAGATGGGTGCACATGATCACTATCCATTTCTTTCAGATCACATAAAAACAGGGGGGAGTATCTATGAACTAAATCCTCCTCGAATGATAAACTTTACTAGACTAAAGTCTCATTGGAGTACTGTGATCCGCACAAATGTGTTTATGTTCCTTAGCATGCATCGCAATTCGATTGGTCGGGTTTTGATCGAAGAAGCTAGATGGTGGTTGGAAGAGCTTGCTTGTTTGAAATGGAACCGCTTTGCGGTAGCATTTGATAAAGAACAACATCAAGATGAAGTAGCTGCTTTATAGGTGGGATGTACTGTTGAGCACCACAGCCCGAGGGGTTCGTACTGGTTGTGCAGAGATTGTGACAGCCGCTTAAATGGTGTCCCTTGAGAAGGCTAGAATAAGATGTATGTCAGGAGAAGTGCAGTATTATAAGGAGCAAAATACTTGGAATACAGGGGAGGAGGAATGGAGGAAAAAAGAGAGGCAGAGGAGATCAGGGAGAGAGGATGAGCTAGAGTTGGTTAAAAATTATGTTTAAAAAAAAGATGGTGAAAAGTGAGCTGAAGACAGGAGGCAAACTGGAAGGGAATGAGGTCGAAGTATCGGAGGCGGTAGGTGTGGTGAAGGTCTCGGAGCACCGGGGGTCAGGATAAAGATGAATCTGTGACAGGAGTGAAGTTTTTGGAAACAGTGGACCCTTTGCCTTTTGGCTGATCCATTTGTGGTGAAAACTGCTGGGTGCTGTTGAATCGGTGAAGGTAACCAGAAGTGGTCTTGTGATAATTGTGTGTTTCTGCT